>NC_079493.1:60646499-61276309 GCF_030052815.1 Hevea brasiliensis
ATGGTGTGAAGTTGGACATGTAAATGAGCATGAATTGATGATTGAATTGTTGTAAATTGAGTTGGACAAATTCTGCACTTGTTGGTGCACATTGAATGTAATTGTAAGCTGCCAAAATGACCTATAATATGTTGTAAATTATGTTTAGGTTGTGGTACAACTAGAATTAGTTTGAATGTTGAGTTGGTAAGTGTTAAAAGTGATCCTTGATGTGTATGCAAAAAATGCAATAAGGCAGTTTGTGTTTTAGGCGTATAACTTTAAGTGTGTGGCTCCAATTGGTATGAGACCAATTGGAGGTGAAACTAGGCACAAAATGTGCCAACTTTCATGAAGAAAGCTTGCCAAAATTCTGCTTGCAAGGTAGCTTGAAAAATGACCAAATCTGGATTAAGTGCAAATAAGGCCTGAAAATTAACTATTTGGGCAGCAGTTAGTGTTTAGGCCATAGGTCCAATTGACCTAAAATTTTGATAATGAATAGTTAAGACCCATATCTACAAGTCTTATGAAGACACCAAAGCCCAGAAATGACCATAAGCAAGTCAAACAGCTTGCACAAGTTCGGGTCCAAAAATTGGCCGAACCTAAAATGACCTAAAGTGACCAATTTTGGTGCAATTTGACCAGCAATAGTAAAATGACCATAACTTGGTCTACATAACTCAGAATGACCTAAAATTTTGCCCCGCATTCCATAAGACATAGATCTAAAAGTTTGTAGTTTTGACCAAAACCCGAAAACCGAGGGAACTAGGTCGTCCGGCTAGGTCAAACTAGTATCCCGGAGTCCAGCAAATTGTAAGAAAATGCAGTATACACGAAAATGAACTTGGTAACATGTACCAACTCTAAAATACTATCGAATGTGACATATTAATAACATTAAAACCTAATTTACCTAGAATGCATCGAGGGTCGACATATTAAGTTGACTAAGCAAATAATAGAATTCAGTAAATTAATTATCAAGCAATATCGTTAGAGACAGTTTAATTAAGTACTGAAACACTTCAAATTGTGTTTCTCAATTAGCAAAGACTCAGGGAAAGGGAAGGAAACACTGAGTCAAGACCAGGAGACAGATATCAGAGGTTTGTGCACAATAGTTATTTCTTTTGAATTTTTCAATTGAAATAAATTATGACTATTTGTATATTATTATTTTTAATTATGGAAATATGTTTGAATGGATACTTATTCCTTGAAAATCATTGTAAATGGTTTGAAACTGTGGAAAAAATTATTTAGTGTGATTTGTGAAAATTGAAGTTACTTATGAATTGTGTTGCCATTTTGTGAATGAAATTATGACTTTGGAAATTTATTGGATTTTCACGAATCATTTGAATAAAATGTTTGGAATTGATTTTGTGTTCACACTTAGCATGACAGTATCGTATCATTCCTTCTCCATTTATGGGGTTGTGATCATTTATTTTCCTTTTCCATTTATGGAGTCTTGATCGTTTATTTTTCTCCCTCTCTGGTTTACCAGTTGAGCTGATCGGATGAGTACTCATTATATAGCTAGCTTCCTTCCTCATTGATTTCGATTAGTGGGGTTGTGATTGCTTTGTCGTGGTATACAACGCGGCATTGATCAGAAATTTTATGTCATGGCTTAAGTTGTGAATGAATTGGCAACACTGTCTTCTTAAATTATTCGACTAAATTGTGTTATTATGCGATTTGATAATTTGTGAAATGGAGTTTAAATTCTTATTGACATTCACTGTCTTTTGAATTTAACCATGTTTTGACTATTGAGATTTATTGTGATATTGTGAATTGGAGTTTAAATTTTTATTGACATTCACTGTCTTTTGAATTTAACCATGTTTTGACTATTGAGATTTATTGTGATATTGTGAATTGGAGTTTAAATTCTTATTGACATTCACTGTCTTTTGAATTTAACTATGTTTTGATTACTGAGATTTAATGTGATATTGTGTTAAATTCCTTATGACATTCATTGTCTTGAATTTAACTATGGTTTTATGTATCCATCATTTATATGATTTATGAAAATTGATTTAAAGTTGTATTTGTTAATGTTGTGCACCACTGAGACATTGTCTCAGCGATAGCTTTCCATTGCTATCGCAGGTAGACAGACGGACAGGGCAGCAGACTAGGCTGCTAGTGCATTCAGCGAAAGATCATCGGGTATATTGAGTATACCACATTTTGCATTTTGTACTGTAATGTATATTCACTGTATGTATATATTGTTCTTGGTTTTGAGCAGTTGTAAATTAAAATTGTACATTGAAGTTGTAAAGTAAATTATGAGTATTTTGACTTGTAAAAATTGTATTATCTTTCTTTTATATTGTGGATTTGAGTTAAAAAAGAAATTGTGTTGTTTAACTGTTGAAGTGGAGATTTGGAAATTTATGGAAGTGCTGTTTATAGGTTTTCTGAAGAACTGTTTTATCCAAAATACAGATGGCACTCTGCCAAAATTTTTACAGAAATTACTAATAGTCTAAATGTGTTAACTGTTTCGAGTCAGTTCATAAAAAGTTTTTAACACCTGTAAATAGTGCTCACCACTGTAAAATGAAGTAAGAAAAGTTTTAAAATCCCTTGTAGTGTATTTAATGGGTTATCAGTAGACGAAGTTGGTAATTCATTAAGTATACTACGGGATCATGTTATGCCTTACAGAGGGGTAGGGTGTGACAAGTTTTGCCTTTTGAGAGATTACAGATGTAAACAGGACACTAGAAACAATTTCTAATATTTTTAATTCAAGAGATTGTTTGCTAATCTCTTTAAATTGATGAGAGATGAAGAAGAAGAGAAGGGAGAGCAGCCAAGGGTGGCAGCACAAAGAGAATGAGCAGCTTGTTATGTTTGTTCTTTCATCCTTACACTTATATAGCTAGGTCATCACTTAAAACCCTTGCCACATGTCACCTTCTGATTGGCTCTAGGTTTAATTGACCCAATCACATTGTGCCAAGAATCAAACCTATATTTAATCTTAATTTTAATCATCTTACATGATTAAAAGACATATGGCAAGCTTATGTGCAGTGCCATGTGTCACCATCTCATGGTGCCACATGTAACCCTGTGAAATGGCCAAAATACCCGTGTCTTAATTTTGAGTTCTCAACTCAAAATAATTATTTCTCTTCTTCTAATCAATTTATATGAAATATAAATTAATTAATTAATCTCTATTAATTAATTTCTCATTAATTAAATTCATATTTAAACACTTTAAATATAAATTTAATTTATACTATACATCTAATAACCTAGATTTGGTTTCAAGCCATGCTAAGGACTTTGCAATCTAATTGCAAACCAAACCTTTTTAATTAATCAATTAAACTCTTTAATTAATTAATTAATTCATTTTTAATTTGGTGATTACTTGTGTATGTGTGTGACTTACTAGGCTTATCATTAATTGGCAATGAGACATGATATCAACTCTTAATATCATCAGAACTCTTTCTTACCATAAATGATTTCTCTAAATCATTTTATGCACCTCATAGACCATGGTTAACACCTAGCATAGCATGCCATGGCCACCCAATTAGTAATAAGGTTTACCTTAAATGAACCTATAATCTTATGTTACCATGCACTAGAATCTCTCTGTTACAAAATCCCAATTCGAGCTAGAGTCATGGTTTATGTCAAACCCATTTACTATGAATATTATGTTCTCTTTTAATTCCAATTCTTGATTAAAAGATTTTTTTTTTCATCAGAAACTCTTTTCTGATTAAATCTATCTGTCCTGGCCAAGAACTTGAAACATCAAAAACAATTAAATGAATATAGGATTTTATCCCTATTTACTTAGAGGAACAGATTCCATCTTGATCAACACCTACCTCCATATATAACTAGTAGGAGCCAACACATGCCCATATACCCATACACAATAAAAGTATGAAAGCAGTATTAAACTCAAACCACCTATATACAAGATAACTATGCTATCTCAGGTCTAAAAATTATATGCACTAATATGATTTATGACAATACATTGACAGCAGTAAACTCCATGTGCTTGTCATAAATGTTATTGGTTCGGCCTATATATCATGTATAAGTGCCTATCATGTTTGTTATATGGCATGAGACTCACCGTTCCATCTTATTTACATCTCATATAAATAACTTGGGAACAAACATGATTACAATCTTTCTGGTTAAGTCATGTCCTTATTGTGAAGTATCCTCGATTGTGAACCTATTTATGATACTTTGTGCTAAAAATACCGTCACTCATATTCTTAACAACTTAAGAATAGAATTTCTATCAAAATATCAATGGACCTTTTCTATTACACATAAATATATTATGTAAATGGAAAAGTGAAAATGCCTTTTATTAATAAAAGATGTACAAGATACATACTAAATGATATGCACTAGGGCATACTACTAACAGTTAGCTCCTATTAGTTATATATGGAGGTAGGTGTTGATTAAGATAGAATCTGTTACCCTAAGTAAATAAGGATAAAATTCTATGTTCATTTAATTGTTCTTGATGTTTCAAGTTCCTGACCAGGACAGACAGATTTAATCAGAAAAGAGTTTCTGATGAGAAAATATTTTTAATCAAGAATTAGAATTAAAAGAGAACATAATATTCATAGCAAATGGGGTTTGACATAAACCATGACTCCAGCTCGAATAGGGATTTTGTAACAGAGAGATTCTAATGCATGGTAAAATATGATTATAGGTTCATTTAAGGTTTTCCTTGTTACTAATTGGGTGGCGATGGCGTGCTACGCTAGGTGTCAATCATGGTCTATGAGATGCCTAAAATGATTTAGAGAATGTTAGTAGTATGCCCTAGAGCACATCATTTAGTATGTATCTTGTACATGTTTTATTAATAAAAAGGCATTTTCACTTTTTCATTTACATAAAATATTTATGTGTAATAGAAATGGTCCATTGATATTTTGTTAGAAATTCTATTCTTAAGTTATTAAGAATATGAGTGACAGTATTTTTAGCACAAAGTATCATAAATTGGTTGAGGATACTTCATAATAAGGATATGACTTATCCAGAAAGATTGCAATCATGTTTATTCTCAAGGTATTTATAGATGAGATATAAACAAGATGGAATGGTGAGTCTCATGCGATATAAAAAACATGATAGGCACTTATACATGATAAGTAGGCCGAACCTGTGACACTTATGACAAGCACATGGAGTTTACTCTTATCAATGCATTGTCATAAATCATATTAGTGCATATAATCTTTAGACCTGAGATAACATAGTTATCTTGTATATAGGTAGTTTGAGTTTGATACTGCTTTCATACTTGTACTGTGTATGGGTATATGAGCATGTGTTGGCTCCTACTAGTTATATATGGAGGTAGGTGTTGATCAAGATGAAATCTATTACCCTAAGTAAATAGGGATAAAATCCTATGTTCATTTAATTGTTCTTGATGTTTCAAGTTCCTAGCCAGGACAAACAGATTTAATAAAAAAAGAGTTTCTGATAAGAAAATATTTTTAATCAAGAATTGGAATTAAAAGAGAACATAATATTCATAGCAAATGGGGTTTGACATAAACCATGACTCCAGCTCGAATTGGGATTTTGTAACAGAGAGATTCTAGTGCATGGTAATATATGATTATAAGTTCATTTAAAGTATTCCTTGTTACTGATTGGTTGGCCATGGCATGCTATGCTAGGTGTTAACCATAGTCTATGAGATACCTAAACTGATTTAGAAAAATCATTTATGGTAAGAAAGAGTTCTGATGATATTAAGAGTTAATATCATATCTCATTACCAATTACTGAAGAGCCTAGTAAGTCACACACATACACAAGATAATCAACAAGTTAAATGTGATTTAATTGATTAATTAAAGAGTTTAATTGATTAATTAAATAGGTTTGGTTTGTAATAAGATTGCAAAGTCCCTAGCATGGCTTGAAACCAAATCTAGGTTATTGGATGTATAGTATAAGTTAAATTTATATTTAAAGTGTTTAAATATGAATTTAATTATGAGAAATTAATTAATAGAGATTAATTATTTATTTATATTTGATATAAATTGATTAGAAGAGGAGAAATAATTATTTTGGGTTGAGAACTCAAAATTAAAACACAAGGGTAATTTGGTCATTTCAGAGGGTGACATGTGGCACCATGAGATGTTGACACATGGCACCATATGAATTTGCCATTTGTCTTCCTATCATGCAAGGTGATCAAAGTCAAGATTAAATCTAGCTTTGACACTTGGCTTAATGTGATTAGGTCAATTAATATTAATTTGCAATCAGGTGATGACATGTGGCAAGGGTTTTAAGTGATGACCTAGGTGATGTTATGAGAAATCAGCTACTCTTCTTATTTTCTCTCAAGTGTGCCACCACCTCTATGCTCTTCTCCTCTCTTCATCTTCTCTTATCAATTCAAAGAGAATGATCCAAGTTTCTTTGAATTAAAATCACTAGAAATTGTTTTTAGTGTCCTATACACATCTATAACCTCTCTAAAGGTAAATCCCTAATTTTTAATTGATTGGCAAGGCTTGAAAAGCTGGTTTAGGGGCTGCCCATTGGTGATCTTGGTGTGGACATGCTAGAGGGACAATATTTGGGGTCCTAAGTACTTCCTAAAGGTACCAATCACATCTATAGTGCATCAAAAGGTTAGTCCACATATTATTCTTTTAATCTAGGGTTCTAATGAATTAATTTGTTAATTCAAAAATCTTAAATGGCAAATGTAGATCCTAATGCATATTAAAAGTGTTTTAATATGTAATTGAACATTGAAATCAATTAGGCACATAATGGATGTGGCATGATGTATGAAACCTTAGAAGAAAATTTTTGAATTCAATGTTCTAATCTAACAATTTTCATGCTTCTACTCCTTCAATTGGTATCAGAGCCACTATATTTGCTATTTAGATTGTTTAATATTTGATCTAATTGTGTGATTTGATCAAAAGTTGATTGATTCATTGCTGGTTGCATAGAAGTGTGTGGCGGCATCATGTTTGTGCTCCATGGTGCGCATGGTTTTAGCACCACAATGGTGCACAAGGTATATGGGCTTTGAATGTGCAATTGTTGTATGATCTAAAGCACATCCCATGACTAATTAAATTGTTTAATTAGGATTTTTAATCAGACAATTAAATTTTGATTCAAATCTGAATTTTTAAATTTGTTTGAATGATAATCAAATCTGAATTTTTAAATTTATTTGAATGAGATTCAAATATGAATTTTTAAATTTCTTTTAAATAAGATTCAAATATGAATTTTTAAATTTAGTTGAATGAGATTCAAATAAGAATTTTTTAGTTGAATATGAGATATTCAATTTAATTTTAGTATATATATTTTATTTAATTGTTAAATGATAATATGCATGATGGATGATCATGGATAATAAAAGACCAATGTGATTGGATTTATTTCTTTTATTTTTCTTTGAGTTGAAAAACAATGAATTTTATTTTGGTGGCATGTATTATAAAGGTTGTAATATTTTAAGGTTGTAATTTCATTTATTTGAGGACTTTAAAGTCCATGTTCTTGTAAATTTGCCTTGGTATGCCAAGGATTACAATGTAATGGATTGCAAGAAGATCAAGGAGGTCAAGGGCATTGGTGGGACCAGTGGGAGGAATTCAAGATCAAGTGTTGATTATGTACTCCTTTAGCAACTATTGTAATATGAATGAATGAAATGCACCTAGAAATGCCCTGATTCAATTCTTGGTGGCTGAGAATTGAATCCCTTAGAAAGTCCATGATCATACCATATTTATTGTTTATCCATGGATGTATGAGATGTATGGGAATGTATGCAAGTATATGATATATGCATGCTAATTGGATAATGTGCAAAGTGAGACCATAATAGTAATTAACCCGACCACTAAATCTTCCAAACAAATGATTAAGTTGCAAATGGTATAATTAAAGTAATTATATCATGGGTCCTCCATTGAGGCAATTATTTTAAGAAATTTTAAATACTTGCATATGATGCAATTAATTTAATAAATTTTCTTAAGAATAATTGTTAAGCATAAGATATTGTAAATATGTAAATGGTTTAGTGGCCAATAATGGATGTGCCTGAGGACATTAAAATTATTTGCATATTTACTAGCTTAATGGGATCAACTTAACTGATGCAAGATAAGTCAATAATGGATGTGCCTGAGATTTTGAGCATTAGGGGCTAAGTAAATGATTGAACTTCGTATGAGATGTGATGGGCAAGGAGTTGCTCACTTACAGTTTATTGTAATTCCAATAATGGATGTGCTTGAGGATGATCAATAAGAATATAAGAATTCAATCACCCACTAGAAATCCATCCAATTAGGATTTTCGTTTCCTACCTTGGAAGTATAGGATTCGCTAAGTTAGTGGGAGGACCAATTTGATTAAAAGACTATAATCATTTTGGTTAATTACATGATACATTTACTAATTAATCTAGTTATTTTTCGGAGTTAATTTTCTAATAATAATGAGCACACCACAACCACCACCATCCAATATCCTTATAAGCATACTTGATCATAATAGGTTGACAGGACCTAATCTTCCTGATTGGCATAGAAATTTGAAACTTATCCTCAACCTTGAATATACAAGAAATGTTCTAGATTCGAATTTTCCTGGTCTCTTACCTCCGAGGCCCCTTAAGAGGAACATGATACTTTGGACAAGTGGAAGGAGCATGATATGAGAGCGGAGTGTTACATGCTTGCTTCTATGAGTAATAAGTTACAAAAGCAACATGAAAATATGCAATATGCAAGTGAGATCCTCCTTCACCTGCAAGAGTTGTATGGTGAGCACAGCACAGCTATTCTGCATGAGGATATCTCAGGGATAAAATGTTGGGGATTATGTCCATAAGATGATTCGGCTACTTGAGCAGTTAGAACATCTTGCCTTTCACATGGATTTCCAACTACAGACGGATTTGATCCTACAGTCCCTACCTGAGTCATTTGGGAATTTTGTGATAAATTTTCATATGACTAAGCAGGAATACACCTTGACTAGTTTACTTAATATGCTGGTTATTGCCCAAAAGAATATACCAAGAAATTAAAGGGAAAGATATAGCTTTGATTGCATCTTCATCTGCTTGAAAGTCCAAGAAGAAGAAGGGCAGCAAGAAAAAGAAACCTCAAATTTCTGGTCATTCCAAGAAAATAGCTAAACAGAAAGGGAAGACCAAAGCTAATGGAGGCAAGGGAAAGTGTTTCTACTGTCAGAAGGATGGGCACTGGAATAGGAACTGCCCATAGCAAGTAACAGCAGCTTGTAGTAAGGAGATATTAAACTCCAGGTTCGCAATGGCTCAACTGTTGAAGCCTTAGCCATAGGATCTAAATCTTTATACATGTGTGGACATATTTTGTATTTAATAAGGTTTTGCATGTACCTGATGTTTTTAAGAACATTATTTCCGTATCTAGTTTGACTAGAGATGGTTATGAATTTCAATTCATAAATGATGTTTGCAATATTTGTTTTGGAAATAAATATGTTGGTTTGGGTTATATGCATGATGGACTTTATTATTTAGATAATAATGTCAAATACAAATCTAATGCAAGCAATCGAAAAGAATGCAATGCCATGATGAAAATCAACTCAAGTTCAAAATATATTTGACACTTAAGATTAGATCATATTGCAGAAGATAGGATTGTAAAGATGGAGAAAATGAGGATTTTATCCTCATTGGGTTCTGGACCTACTCCAACTTATGAATCCTGCCTTTAGGGTAAAATGACTAGATCACCCTTTATTGGACAAAGAGTAAGAGCTAAAAATATTTTGGAGCTAATACATAGTGATGTATGTAGTCCATTTAAAGAAATGGCTAGAGGTGGTTTTCATTACTTTATTACCTTTACTGACGATAAATCAAGGTTTGGGTATTTGTATTTGATGAAATACAAACATAAATCCTTTGAAAAGTTCAAAGAATTTAAATCTGAAGTAGAAAATCAAATACGAAAAATTTTTAAAGCTCTTCAATCAAATCGTGGAGGTTAATACTTGAGTACTAAATTTGATGAATACTTGAAAGAGCATGGCATTGTTTCCCAGCTGACTCCTCTAGGAACGCCACAGTTGAATGGTGTATCTGAAAGGAGAAATCATACCCTCTTAGATATGGTACGTAGTATGATGAGCAATACTGATATGCTAATCTCCTTTTGGGGATTTGCGTTAGAATCAGCTTTGTATATTCTGAATAGGATTCCATCAAAATTAGTATCTTCCACACCTTATGAGATATGGCATGGAAGAAAACCAAGTCTTAAGCATGTTAAGATTCGAGGTTGTCTAGCTTATATCAAAAAGCTGAACACTAATAAATTGGAAATCAGATCAAAACTGGGTCGATTTGTTGGATATTCAAAAGAGAGTTTTGGATATTATTTTTATCTGCCTACATAACAAAAGGTTGTGGTAAGCAGAGATGTCACTTTTCTTAAACAATAGTTTATTTAAGAAGGAGGCAAAGGAAGGCAAATAGAATTAAAATTGGAGAATTCTGACCAACCAACAAATCAAATGGATATAGATCCATCTAGTCAACCTACACCTATCGATGAAACATTTATAATTATTCCTTGCAGATCAACCAGGATATCTCACCCACTAGTGAGATATGGTTTTCTTCATGAAGATGAACAAGAGCTATTTACTCATGAAGAAGTAGATCATAGAGATGATCCACTTACCTATGAAGAAGCTATATTAGATATATACTCTTTAAAATGGATTGATTCTATGAAATCCGAAATTCATTCCATGTATGAGGAGACTTTTTTGCCTGTTGCCATGCTTAAATCAATTAGGATTCTATTAGCTATAGCTGCATACTATAAGTATGAGATTTGGCAGATGGATGTTAAAACAGCTTTTCTCAATGGATACATTGAACATAACATTTTCATGGAATAACCTAAGGTTTTTGAATCCCAAGATGGTTCCAAAGTATGCAAGCTGAAGCGGTCCATTTATGAGTTGAAACAAGCTTTGAGGAGTTGGAACATCCATTTTGATGAAGCCATTAAGTCATTTCGTTTTATAAAAAATGAGGATGAGCCATGTGTATATAAGAAGGTTAGTGATAGTGCTGTCACTTTTCTTGTCTTATATGTGGATGACATTTTGTTGATGGGTAATGACATAAGTATGTTAACAACTACAAAGGTATGGTTGTCAAATACATTCTCTATGAAAGACTTGGAGGAGGCAACCTATATTCTTGGGATTCACATCTATAGAGATAGAGCGAAAGAATAATTGGTTTATCCCAAAGTCTATAGTTGGAAAGTTGTTAAAGATGTTTAACATGCTTGATTCCAAGAGACGATTGTTATCAGCGAGACATGGTATCCACCTTTCAAAAGAGATGTCTCCAAAGACACCTGAAGAAAGAGATAAAATAGCCAGGATTCCATATGCTTTGTCCATTAGAAGTTTGATGTATGCAATGATGTGTACTAGGCCGAATATCGCAGATGCTATTAGTTTGATTAGCAGGTTTCAATCCAATCTTGGTTTGGAACACTAGATAACTGTCATGAATATCCTTAAGTACTTGAGAAGAACTAAGGATTTATTCTTGATTTATGAAGGTGGTGACTTGCAATTGGGTAGTTATACTGATTCTGATTTTCAATCAGATATTGATGATAGAAAGTCTACCTCTAGGTTTGTGTTCATTTGTAATAGAGGTGCAGTTAGTTAGAAGAGTTCCAAATAGAGTATGATTGCTGATTCCACTGCAGAGGCCAAGTACATTGCTGCATCAGATGCTGTAAAAGAGGCTATTTGGATATAAGGAACCACGGTCTCACCAGAAATCCAAACACATAGAAAGGCGCTACCACATTATCAAAAGATAGTTGGGCAAGGTGATGTAGTCATGCAGAAAATAGCATCAGCTGAAAATCGAGCTGATCCATTCACTAAGCCTATGTCACAAGCTCAGCTAGACCAACATGTTGAGAAATGGGTCTAAGATATTGTAAAGAATGGCTCTAGTGCTAGTGGAAGATTGTTAGTAGTATGCCCTAGAGTATATCATTTAGTATGTATCTTGTATATGTTTTATTAATAAAAAAGCATTTTCACTTTTTTGTTTACATAACATATTTATGTGTAATAGAAAAGGTCCTTTGATATTTTGTTAGAAATTCTAATATTAAGTTGTTAAGATTATGAGTGATAGTATTTCTAACACAAAGTATCATAAATTGGTTCACAATCGAGGATACTTCACAATAAGGACATGGCTTATCTAGAAAGATTGTAATCATGTTTGTTCCCAAGGTATTTATATAAGATATAAATAAGATGGAATGGTGAGTTTCATGCCATATAACAAACATGATAGGCACTTATACATGATAAGTAGGCCGAACCAGTGACACTTATGACAAGCACGTGGAGTTTACTCTTGTCAATGCATTGTCATAAATCATATCAGCGCATATAATCCTTAGACCTGAGATAATACAGTTATCTTGCATATAGGTAGTTTGAGTTTGATACTGCTTTCATACTTGTACTGTGTATGAGTAAATGGGCTGTTGGCTCCTACTAGTTATATATGGAGGTAGGTGTTGATTAAGATGAAATCTGTTACCCTAAGTAAATAGGGATAAAATCTTATGTTCATTTAATTGTTCTTGATGTTTCAAGTTCCTGGCCAGGATAGATAGATTTAATCAAAAAAGAGTTTCTGATGAGAAAATCTTTTAAATCAAGAATTGGAATTAAAAGAGAATATAATATTCATAGCAAGTGGGGTTTGACATAAACCATGACTCCAGCTCGAATTGGGATTTTGTAACAGAGAGATTCTAGTGCATGGTAACATATGATTATAGATTCACTTAAAGTATTCCTTATTACTGATTGGATGACCATGGCATGCTATGCTAGGTGTTAACCTTGGTCTATGAGGTGTCTAAAATGATTTAGAGAAATCATTTATGGTAAGAAAGAGTTCTGATGATATTAAGAGTTAATATCATATCTCATTGCCAATTAGTGATGAGCCTAGTAAGTCACACACATACACAAGATAATCACCAAGTTAAATGTGATTTAATTGATTAATTAAAGAGTTTAATTGATTAATTAAATAGGTTTGGTTTGCAATAAGATTGCAAAGTCCCTTGCATGGCTTGAAATCAAATCTAGGTTATTGGATGTATAATATAAGTTAAATTTATATTTAAAGTGTTTAAATATGAATTTAATTATGAGAAATTAATTAATAGAGATTAATTAATTAATTTATATTTGATATAAATTGATTAAAAGAGGAGAAATAATTATTTTGGGTTGAGAACTCAAAATTAAAACACAAGAGTAATTTGGTCATTTCACAGGGTGACATGTGGCACAATTAGATGGTGACACATGGTACCATTTAAGTTTGCCATTTGTCTTCCTATCATGCAAGGTGATCAAAGTGAAGATTAAATCTAGCTTTGACGCTTGGCTTAATGTGATTAGGTCAATTAATATTAAGATGCAATCAGGTGATGACATGTGGCAAGGGTTTTAAGTGATGACCTAATTGTATAAAGTGATGTTGAGAGAAAATAAAAATTAGCCACTCTTCTTATTTTCCCTCAAGTGTGCCGCCAGCTTTATATTCTCCTCTCTTCTTCTTCTTCTCTCATTAATTCAAAGAGAATTGCCCAAATTCTTTTGAATTAAACTTACTAGAAATTGTTTCTGGTGTCCTATACACATTTACAACCTCTCTAAAGGAAAATCCCTAATTTCTAATTGGTTAGCAAGGCTTGAGAAGCTGGTTTAGGGGCTGCCCATTAGTGATCTTGGTGTGGACAAGCTAGAGGGATAACTCTTCGAGTCTTAGGTGCTTCCTAAAGGTACCAATTACATCTACAGTGCATCAAAAGGTTAGTGCACATATTATTCTTTTAGTATAGGGTTCTAATGAATTAATTTGTTAATTCAAAAATCTTAAATGGCAAATGTAGATCCTAAAACATATTAAAAGAGTTTTAATATGCAATTAAATATTGAAATCAATTAGGTACATAATGGATATGGCATGATGCATGAAACCCAAGAAGAAAATTTTGAATTCAATGTTCTAATCTAACAATTTTCATGCTTCCGCTCCTTCATATCTTTGGAGACATCTCTTTAGAAAGGTGGATATCATGTTTTACTAGTAACAATCCTCTATTGGAATTAAGCATGTTAAACCTCTTTAACACCTTTTCCAAGTATAGACTTTGGAATAAACCAATTATTCTTTTCGCTCTATCTCTATAGATGCGAATCCCAAGAATATAGGTTACCTCCCCTAAGTCTTTCATAGAGAATGTATTTGACAACCATACCTTTACAGCTGTCAACATACCTATGTCATTACCCATCAACAAAATGTCATCCACATATAAGATAAGGAAAGTGACAACACTATCACTAACCTTCTTATATACATATGGTTCATCCTCATTTTTTATAAAACCAAATGACTTAATGGCTTTATCAAAACGGATGTTCCAACTCCTCGAAGCTTGTTTCAACCCATAAATAGATCGCTTCAGCTTGCATACTTTGGAACCATCTTGGGATTCAGAACCCCTAGGTTGTTCCATGAAAATGGTTTCTTCAATGTATCCATTGAGAAAAGCTGTTTTGACATCCATCTGCCAAATCTCATAATATAGTATGCAGCTATTGCTAATAGAATCCTAATTGATTTAAGCATGTTAACAGGCGAGAAAATCTCCTCATAGTCGATTCCTTGCCTTTGGCGAAACCCTTTCGCTACTAGCCTTGCTTTATAGGTCTCTATCTTTCCATCAGAATCAATTTTCTCCTTGAAAATCCATTTATTCCCTATAGGTACAATACCTTCAGGTGGGTCAACAAGATCCCAAACATGATTCTTATACATGGAATCAATTTCGGATTTCATAGCTTTAATTCATTTTGAAGAGTCTATATCTGATATAGCTTCTTCATAGGTAAGTGGATCATCTCCATGATCTACTTCTTCGTGAGTAAACAACTCTTATTCATCTTTATGAAGGAACCATATCTCACTGGTGGGTGAGATATCCTAGTTGATCTGTGAGGAATTACTATAGATGTTTCATCAATAGGTGTAGGTTGCATAGATGGATATATATCCATTTGATCCATTGTTTAGTTAGAATTCTCCAATTCTAACTCTATTTGCCTTCCTTTGCCTCCTTGTTGAACAAATTGTTGTTCAAGAAATGTAGCATCTCTACTTACCACAACCTTTTGTGATGTAGGAAAATAAAAATAATATCCAAAACTCTCTTTTGCATATCCAACAAATCGACCTTTTCTGATCTGGTTTCCAATTTATTAGTGTTCAGCTTTTTGATATAAGCTGGATAACCCCAAATCTTAACATACTTAAGACTTAGTTTTCTTCCATGTCATATCTCATAAGGTGTGGAAGATACTAATTTTGATGGAATCCTATTCAGAATATGCAAAGTTGATTCTAATGCAAATCCCCAAAAAGAGATTGGCATATCAGTATAGCTCATCATGCTATGTACCATATCTAATAGGGTAAGATTTTTCTTTTCAGATACACCATTCAGCTGTGGCATTCCTGGAGGAGTCAGCTGGGAAACAATGCCATGCTCTTTCAAGTATTCATCAAATTCAGTACTCAAGTATTCACCTCCACGATCTGATCGAAGAGCTTTAATACTTTTTCCTGTTTGATTTTCTACTTCAGATTTAAATTCTTTGAACTTTTCAAAGGATTCATGTATGTATTTCATCAAATACAAATACTCAAATCTTGATTTATCATCAGTAAAGGTAATAAAGTAGTGGAAACTACCTCTAGCCATTTTTTTAAAAGGACCACATACATCACTGTGTATTAGCTCCAAAATATTTTTAGCTCTTAGTCTTTGTCCAACAAAGGGTGATCTAGTCATTTTACCTTGAAGGTAGGATTCACAAGTTGGAGTAGGTTCAGAACCCAATGAGGACAAAATCCCCATTTTCTTCAGTTTTGCAGTCCTATCTTCTGCAACATGACCTAATCTGAAATGCCAAATATATTTTGAACTTAAGTTGATTTTCACCATGGCATTGCATTCTTTTAGATTGCTTGCATTTATTTTGTGTTTATCATTATTATCCAAATAATAAAGACCATCATGCATATAACCCAAGCCAACATATTTATTTCCAAAATAAATATTGCAAACATCATTTGTGAACTGAAATTCATAACCATTTATAGTTAAACTAGATATAGAAATGATGTTCTTAAAAGCATCAGGAACATACAAAATATTATTCAAACACAAAACATGTCCAGACATGTAAAAAGATTTACATCCTATGGCTAAAGCTTCAACAGTTGAGCCATTGCCAACCCAGAGTCTAATATCTCGTTACTGCAAGCTGCTACTACTTGCTATACGCTGGGTAGTTCCTATTTCATTGCCCATCCTTCTTGCAGTAGAAACACTTTTCCTTGCCTTCATTAGCTTTGGTCTTCGCTTTTTGTTTAGTTATCTTCTTGGAAGATCCTGGAACTTGAGGTTTCTTTTTCTTATTGCCCTTCTTCTTTATTGGACTTTCCAGCAGATGAAGATGCAATCAAAGCTACCGCTTTTCCTTTATTACCCGACATATTCTTTTAGGCAATAACCAGCATGTTAAGTAAACTAGCCAAGGTGTATTCCTACTTCGTCATATGGAAATTTGTCACAAAATTCCCAAATGACACAAGTAGGGACTGAAGGATTAAATCCATCTGCTATTGGAAATCCATGTGAAAGTTAAGATATTCCAACTGTTCAATAAGCCGAATCATCTTATGGATATGATCCCTAACATTCTGTTCCTTAGACATCCTCATGCGGAATAGCTGTCTAGATATCTCATACCTAGCATTCCTGCTGTGCTCACCATACAACTCTTGTAGGTGAAGGAGGATCTTACTTGCATATTGCATATTTTCATGTTGCTTTTGTAACTCATTACTCATAGAAGCAAGCATGTAACACTTGGCTCTCATATCATGCTCCTTCCACTTATCCAAAGTTTCATTTTCCTCTTGACTGGCCTCTGAAGGTAAAGGACCTAGAACCTTTGAGTCTAGAACATATCCAATACGTTCTAAGTTTAGGACAAGTTTTAAATTTCTTAGCCAATCAGAAAGATTAAAAATTCAAAACAAATTTAAAAATTCAAATTTGAATCTCATTCAACCAAATTTAAAAATTCATATTTGAATCTTATTCAAAATAAATTTAAAAATTTAGATTTGAATCTCATTCAAACAATTGAATTAAAATATAATTGTGTGATTAAAATTCTTAATTAAACAATTTAATTAATTATAGGCCTTAAAATGTACAACAATTGTAAATACCATGCGCACCATATATGGATTCAACACCTTGCCGCCACCAATGATGATTGCAACCAGCAATAGATCAATCAAACTTGATCCAATCACATAATTAAATCTTATATTACTCAATCTAAATGGCTAATATAGTGGCTCTGATACCAATTGAAGGAGCAGAAGCATGAAAATTATTAGATTAGAACACTGAATTCAAAAATTTCTTCTAGGGTTTCATGCATCATGCCATATCCATTATGTACCTAATTGATTTCATTGTTCAATAGTATATTAAAACTCTTTTAATATGTATTAGGATCTATATTTGTCATTTAAGATTTTTGAATTAATAAATTAATTCTTTAGAACCCTAGATTAAAAGAATAATATGTGCACTAACCTTTTGATGCACTGTAGATGTAATTGGTACATTTGGGAAGCACCTAGGACCCCAAGAGTTGTCCCTCTAGCTTGTCCACACTAAGGTCACCAATGGGCAGCCCCTAAACCAGCTTCTCAAGCCTTGCCAACCAATTAAAAATTAGGGATTTGCCCTTAGAGAGGTTGTAGATATGTATAGTACACTAGAAACAATTTCTAGCAATTTTAATTCAAAGAAAATAATTGATTTCTCTTTGAATTAATAAGAAAAGATGAAGATAGGAGATGGAGGAAGAGGTGCCGCCACACATAGAGAGAATAAGAGTGTTGGCTGACTTTTTGTTTTCTCATAACATCACTTTATATAATTAGATCATCACTTAAAATCCTTGCTACATGTCATCACCTGATTGCATCTTAATCTTAATTGACCTAATCACATTAAGCCAAGTGTCAAAGCTAGATTTAATCTTGACTTTGATCACCTTGCATAATAGGAAGACAAATGGCAAACTTATATGATGCCATGTGTCACCATCTCATAGTGTCACATGTCATCCTGTGAAATGATCAAATTACCCTTATGTTTTAATTTTGAGTTCTCAACCCAAAATAATTATTTCTCCTTTTCTAATCAATTTATATCAAATATAAATTAATTAATTAATCTCTATTAATTAATTTCTCATAATTAAATTCATATTTAAACACTTTTAATATAAATTTAATTTATATTATACATCCAATAACCTAGATTTGGTTTCAAGTTATGCTAGGGACTTTGTAATCTTATTGCAAACCAAACCTATTTAATTAATTAATTAAAATCTTTAATTAATAATTAAATCGCATTTAACTTGGTGATTATCTTGTGTATGCATGTGACTCACTAGGCTTATCACTAATTGGCAATGAGATATGATATTAACTCTTAATATCATCAGAACTCTTTCTTACCATAAATGACTTCTCTAAATCATTTTAGGCATCTCATAGACCATGGTTGACACCTAGCATAGCATGCCATGGCCACCCAATCAGTAACGAGGAATACCTTTAAATGAACCTATAATCATATGTTACCATGCACTAGAATCTCTCTGTTACAAAATCCCAATTCAAGCTGAAGTCATGGTTTATGTCAAACCCTATTTGCTATGAATATTATGTTATCTTTTAATTTCAATTATTGATTAAAAAGATTTTCTCATCAGAAACTCTTTTCTGATTAAATCTGTCTATGTGACACCCCTTACCCGTCTACAGTATAGCCGAGTAATATATATCACATAGTGTACCGGAATATCATATTTTATTTCAATCATTTTTGTTCTTCCTTAATGTATTCTTTTTTTCATAGTTATGAAGTGCAATTTGTGAAATATAAGTCATTTATTGAAATTATAAATTTATTTGATGTTTCGAAAATTTTATAGAAAATCCGGTAGAGTACCGGCTAAAAATAGAGAAAACAGTTCTTCAGAACTTGTGAAAAACACTTCTAATAATCATTTTCAATCATTCTCAAACTCCAATAACCATCAACATGTTCTCAACAATTCTCAACATTAGCAATCATTTCAAGTTCTCAACATGAATCCATAATTTCATTCAAATTCAAAATCAACTTTAATTTCATGAAGATATTCTCAAATTATATTAATTAACAAAATTTTACAAAATATGTACATCAACATATGATTACATAAATTTTCTATTTACATGAGTTCATAATTTACAAATAAAAAACTACTACCTATTACAAAATGTAAAAACATAATTTTCAAAAGGGAGATAAAGGTCCTACCACTGATGCACTGTAGATGAGAGGTGACTCTGACTCTAGGCAGATCTGTGACCTCACCCAGTTTGTGGTCTACTGGGCTCTCTGTCTGTCTCTCCAGAACCTACGCGTGGCAAAAAGCGACGTGCTAAGCAATAATGCTTGGTGGTACCAATAATAAAATAAAAAGAACTAAAAGTAAATAAATATGCAGTGACTGTATTGATGTCTCATGCAGACAAATTTTTGGTAATTATTTATAGTCTTATTTATTTGGTACTTGTTATATTCATTATTTCATTAAATTTATCAACTTTCATTTTTGGTTGCCCAAGTAACTTATACTGGATGACTGGACTGGATAAATGGGTAAACTAGCACTGGGTACCAAGTACCTTGGGCTGTCATACCATCGGTCACGTATGTATCTCCAGATGTGCAACAGAACAGCTAATAAGCTGTAATAAACATTGGGCACAAGGCCAAGTATCACCATAATATCAGAATGGCTAAAAGCCATAAAATCACAGAATGGCATAATGCCATGTGCATGCTAACTGAACTCTATTGGCATGCCAACCTATCCAACCTATTCTTACTAGGTGTACTAGGGCACATTTCCAAGTTTTTTATTGAATTTTTCTTGCTTTACATGTATGATTACTATTCATTTTACTATTAAGGTCAAATTATTGACTTTCCAATGCATAATAGCTACATAAGTTATAATCACATAAATTTACCACATTTTGATTTTCAAAAGTGTTGGCATTAGTTGCCAACCCATACTTATAACCAATGATGAATAAATCATAAATTTCAGTTTTGGAGGCTAAAGATTACTGTTCCATTAGGCCATTTTACTGTGAGAATTTCGGCAAATATTCTTCATCAAGGTTGTTCCTTATTGTGTCTAGTTACATTTCTTTTTTTGAATCACTCCATTTGGAGTTTTGTACCTCAAGTTATGGCCTAAACACCACAACTGGCTGGATTAAAATTTTTCCAGAATTTCTGGGCAGAACCAATTCTGCAATTTTTGTACACTGACTACAGGTCAGTTTTTGGACATGTTGTGGTCAAAATTTGGGTTTGTTTTCTTTATGAAAGTTGTAGGGCTACATCTCAGCTTTCTATTGGTAAAATTTTAGATCAATTAAACTTTTCTACACTGAGTTATGACCATTTGAACAAACACTATTTATTTGATCATTTTCCAGGGACAGCATGTTGGTCACCCAGATTAGGGTAATTTTTAGGTCAACTTGGTTTGATTTTCTGGGTAGGGTTTCTTCACCAAAGTTGTACCATTATATGTCTAGTTTTGTGTCCAATTGGCCTTGCATCAATTGAACCTATACAACTCCATTTATAGCCACCCAAACCTGCTAGACTCACACCCAGTCCTGCAGGTCACTAAGTGCAGCATGCCTAAGCTTAACTCCATTGTCCTTACTCACTTCAATTCCTCCTCACACACATTCAAATGGTCACTAATTGACTATTATAATGTTAATATACTATTACATGAGCAAACCCTAATGTTGTTCAAATGTCCAAGTTTTCAAGTTCCATTCATGCATTACACTTGCATTACACTTACACTTACATGTTCAATCACTCATCTCATGCTAAGGGCAGCTCATAAACCACTTTGCTTCAAGTAAACTTATCAACCCTAACCATCCCTAAACTGCCAAAATTATAGGGATGAACACACATAAATTTTATTTTGTTTTTCTTACAATTTCCACTTGTCTCATGGCATTAAACATGAATTAAGTAAAAGATGTAGAAGATTGGACACTAACCTCAATTGATAACTCTTCCAAGTTTTTAAAACTTCCTTTTTCCTTCTTCTTTTTGCTAGCTAGATGTTGTTTAAGGTGTGAGGAAGAGGTTTTGTGAAGCAAGATTAAAATCTTATGGTGGTTTATCAAGTAATTCTAGTGAGAAGTTTTGATCAACAATGGTGGAAGGAGTGAGAGGAAGGAGCAAGGCTGAAATGGGAAGAGAATAGTAGAATTTGTGTTTGTTTTTACTTCATTTTAATTGTATTTATCTCATTTTAATTGGTTTGTCACTTTCTAATTGATAGGAAGCTTTTTAATGATGTCATCCTATGTTATAAATCTAATTTAATTCCATTTTCTTTTTTACTTTGTTTTCTTATTTTTATTTCTCATTTTTAATACACTTCTAGCAATATTTATTCATTTTTTGGATCATAATAATTATTTAATTAACTTTGACAAGTCAGCCAAAAATCATCTCTGAAGAAGAAATGACCAAAATGCCCTCCGTTTGGCTTATTGAGCCAAAATCATCTGTACCAACCTAAAAATTTTTCTAAGCATTTTCTTGGTATTCTAATGCCATAGAAACCTCAATGACTCTTTTCTGGAGTCCCAAAAATTATTTTATAAATTTTGTCTCGGGCTTAAGGCTCCGAGTTATGAGGACTACAACTTCCCACTAAGTTACCCATCGCTAGGGCACCGACTCATTTAACTTGGTTGTATTTTATTTCTAAAATTTTTTCTAAATTTTTCTTATTAATGTTTGAGTTAATTATGACTCCTCACTTTAGTAAAAATATTTTTCCAGACGTTCTAGCTGTCCAGACCAACACCGATCACCAGAACAGTAGAATGTACGGAATTACTACAGTAAGGGTGTTACAACTCTTCCCCTCTAATTTAAATTTTGTCCTTAAAATTTACCTGATGTAAATAGTTGAGGGAACTATTGCCTCATCATCTCTTCACTTTCCCAAGTTGCTTTCTCGGTGTTGTGGTGCCTCCAAAGCACTTTCACCAGTGGAATCTGCTTATTCCTTAACTCTTTCATTTCTCGAGCCAGGATCTATATGGGTTCTTCTTCATTTGTCAAATCTGGTTGTACTTCAATTTCTTTCATGGAGATGACATGTGAAGGATCTAAACAGTATCTTCTTAGCATAGATACGTGGAACACGTTGTGGATCTTGTCCAGCTCTGGTGCTAAAGCTAGCCTGTAGGCCACTAGTCCCACACGTTCAATGACTTCATATGGGCCAATGAACCTAGGGCTTAACTTACCCTTTCTTCCAAACCTCAATACTTTTTTCCATGGTGAGACTTTGAGAAACACCTTATCTCCAATTGCATATTCTATTTCCTTTCTCTTCAGGTCGGCATAAGATTTTTGTCTATCTGAGGTAACTTTCAAATTGGCTTTGATTAGCTTTACCTTCTCCTTAGTCTGTTTCACTAGGTCTAACCCTACCAGTTTATTTTCACCCAATTCAGTCCAGCACACTGGAGTCCTACATTTCCTCCCATACAGTGCTTCATACGGGGCCATTTGGATGCTAGCTTAGTAGCTATTGTTATATGCAAATTCTACCAGTGGGAGATATCTATCCCAACTTACCTCAAACTCAATGACACAACTCCTCAGCATATCCTCAAGGACCTGACATATATTTCATGTTATTATTATCATTTTAGTTTAATATTTGTATTAGTTCAATTGGTTTCAATGTTTACCTGGATTACTCTTTCTGATTGCCCATCCGTCTTAGGATGGAAAGCTGTGCTGAAGTGGAGTTGTGTACCCAAGGACTCATGCAACTTCTTCCAAAATCTCGATGTAAACTTTGGGTCTCAATCAGATATGATGGAAAGTGGAATTCCATGCAGTCTAACTATCTCACTGATATACAATTCTGCTAACTTCTCCAAAGGAGTAGTCCTTAATCGCAGAAGTGTGTCGACTTCACAATCTATTGTTAGTAGTATGCCCTAGAGCATATCATTTAGCATGTATCTTGTACATCTTTTATTAATAAAAGGCATTTTCACTTTTCCATTTACATAATATATTTATGTGTAGTAGAAAAGGTCCATTGATATTTTGTTAGAAATTATATTCTTAAGTTGTTAAGAGTATGAGTGACAGTATTTCTAGCACAAAGTATTATAAATAGGTTCACAATCGAGGATACTTCACAATAAGGACATGACTTATACAGAAAGATTGTAATCATGTTTGTTCCCAAGTTATTTATATGCGATGTAAATAAGATGGAATGGTGAGTCTCATGCCATATAACAAACATGATAGGCACTTATACATGATAAGTAGGCAGAACCAGTGACAGTTATGATAAGCACATGGAGTTCACTCTTGTCAATGTATTGTCATAAATCATATCAGTGCATATAATCTTTAGACCTGAGGTAAAACAGTTATCTTGCATATAGGTGGTTTAAGTTTGATACTGCTTTCATACTTGTACTGTGTATGGGTGTATGGGCATGTGTTGGCTCCTACTAGTTATATATGGAGATAGGTGTTGATCAAGATGGAATCTGTTCCTCTAAGTAAATAGGGATAAAATCCTATGTTCATTTAATTATTCTTGATGTTTCAAGTTCCTGGCCAGGATAGATAGATTTAATCAGAAAAGAATTTCTGATGAGAAAATCTTTTAAATCAAGAACCGAAATTAAAAGAGAACATAATATTCATAGCAAATGGGGTTTGACATAAAGCATGACTCTTGCTTGAGTTGGGATTTTGTAACAGAAAGATTCTAGTGCATGGTAACATATGAATATAGGTTCATTTAAGGTAAACCTTATTACTGATTGAGTGGCTATGGCATGCTATGCTAAGTGTTAGCCATAGTCTATGAGGTGCATAAAATGGTTTAGAGAAATCATTTATGGTAAGAAAGAGTTCTGATGATATTAAAAGTTGATATCATATCTCATTGCCAATTAGTGATGAGCCTAGTAAGTCATACACATACACAAGTAATTACCGAATTAAATATGATTTACTTAATTTATTAAAGAGTTTAATTGATTAATTAAATAAGTTTGGTTTGCAATTAGATTGCAAAGTCCCTAGCATGGCTTGAAACTAAATCTAGGTTATTGGATGTATAATATAAGTTAAATTTATATTTAAAGTGTTTAAATATGAATTTAATTAATAAGAAATTAATTAATAGAGATTAATTAATTAATTTATATTTGATATAAATTAATAAGAAGAAGAGAAATAATTATTTTGGGTTGAGAACTCAAAATTAAGACACAGGGACATTTTAGTCATTTCATAGGGTGACATGTGGCACCATGAGATGGTGACACATGGCACTACACATAAGCTTGCCAAATGTCTTTTAATCATGTAAGATTATCAAAGTAAAGATTAAATATAGGTTTGACACTTGGCACAATATGATTGTGTCAATTAAACCTAGAGCCAATCAGAAGGTGATATGTGGCAAGGGTTTTAAGTGGTGACCTAGCTATATAAGTGTTGTTATGAAAAGAAAAACATAACAAGCTGCTGCCTTTCTCTTTGTGCCTCCACCTTGGAGACCTCTCCCTTCTCTTCTTCTTCATCTCCCATCAATTCAAAGAGATTAACAAACAATCTCTTGAATTAAAAATACTAGAAATTGTTTCTAGTGTTCTGTTTACATCTCTAATCTCTCGAAAGGAAAAACTTGATTTTCTAATTCATAGAAAAAGCTTTAGAAGCTGTTCAAGGGCTGCCAAAGGTGATCTTGGTGTGGACAAGCTAGAGAGACAAATCTAGCATCTTAAAGACGCATCCCAAAGGTGCCAAACACACTGCAGTGCATCAAGAGGTTAGTGCACTTATTTTGATCTAATCTAGGGTTCTTAAAATTAATCTGATTAATTCTAAAATCTTAAATAGCAAATATAGATCCAAAAATATATTAAAAGACTTTTAATATGCTGTTTATCATTGAAATCAAATAGATAAAAATGAATCTTGCATGATGCATGTGACCATAGATGAAAAATTTTGAATTCCAATGATCTAAACTTGTGTTTTTTCATGCTTTTGCTCCTTCAATTGGTATCAGAGCCACTATATTTGCCATTTAGATTGTTGATTATATGATTTAATTGTGTGGTATGATCATGAGATGATAGATCCATTGCTGGTTGAAATGAAAAGTGGCGGCTTGGTGACCAACACTATTGGTGCGCACACTTTGTGGCCTCCAATGGTGTGCGTAAGGTTTTTCTTTTTAATTTGCAATTGTTGTATGATCTAAAAGCTCATCTTATGTCTAATTAAATTATTTAATTAGAATTTTAATCACACAATTAAATTTTGATTCAAATCATAATTTTAAAAATTGTTTGAATGTGATTCAAATCTGAATTTTTAAATTTGTTTGAATCATATTCAAATCTGGATTTTTAAGTTGAATATGAGATATTCAATTTAATTTAAGTATGTATGTTTTATTTAATTATTAAATAGTGATATGCATGATGGATGACCATGGACTATAAAAGACCAATGTGATTAAATAGTGATATGCATGATGGATGATCATAGACTATAAAAGACCAATGTGATTGGATTTATTTCTTTTATATTTCTTTGGGATTGTAAATTAATTAATTTATTTTTATTTTTTTTGGGCATGTATTATTAAGGTTGTAATAATTTTTGGGTTGTAATTTCATTTATTTAGTTCTTGTAAATTTGCCTTGGTATGCCAAGGATTACTATTTAATTGGATTGCAAGAAGATCAAGGAGGTCAAGAGCATTGGTGGAACTAGTGAGAGGAATTCAAGATCAAGTATTGATTATGTACTCCTTCAGCAACTCTTGCAATATGAATGAATGAAATGCACCTAGGAATGCCCTGATTCAATTCTTGGTGGCTCAGAATTGAATCCCTTAGAAAGTCCATGATCATACCATATTTGCTGTTTAACCATGAATGCATGAGATGTATGGGAATGTATGCAAGTCTATGATATATGCATGCTAAATGGATAATGTATAAAGTGAGACCTTAATAGTAATTAGTATGACCATAAAATCTTCCAAACAAATGATTAAGTTGGAAATGCTATAATTAAAGTAATTATAACATGGGCCTTCCATTGGGGCAATTATTTTAAGAAATTTTAAATAGTTGCATATGATGCAATTAATTTAAGAGATTTTCTTAAGAATAATTGTTAAGTATGAGATATTGTAAATATGTAAATGGTTTGGTGGCCAATATTAGATGTACCTAAGGACATTAAAATTATTTGCATAATTACTGGCTCAATGGGATTAACTTAACTAATGCAAGATAAGTCAATAATGGATGTACCTGAGATTTTGAGCATTAGGGGCTAGGTAAAGGATTGAACCTCACATGAGATGTGATAGGCAAGGAGTTGCTCACTTATTGTTTATTGTAATTCCAATAATGGATGTACCTGAGGATGATCAATAGAATTATAAGAATTCAATCACTCACTAGAAATCCATCCAACTAGGATTTCCATTTTCTACTTTGGAAGTGTAGGATTCGCTAAGTTAGTGGGAGGACCAATTTGATTAAAAGACCACAATCATTTTAGTTAATTACATGTTACATTTACTAATTAATCTGGTTATTTTCTGTAGTTAATTTTCTGATAATAATGAGCACAGAACAACCACCACCATCCAATATCCTTGCAAGCATACTTGATCGCAATAGGTTGACAGGACCTAATTTGTCTGATTGGCTAAAAAATTTGAAACTTGTCCTAAACCTTGAACATATAGGATATGTTCTAGACTCAAATGTTCCTGGTCCCTTATCTCCAGAGGCCACTCAAGAGGAACATGAAACTTTGGACAAGTGGAATGTGACTCCTCTTATCCGTCTATAGTATAGCCGAGTAAGATATGTCACACAGTGTACCGGAACACCCTATTTTATTTCAATCATTTTTATCCTTCCTTATTTATTTTTATCATAGTTATGAAGTACAATTTGGTGAAGTATAATTTATTTAAGTCATTTATGGAAAACATCAATTTATTTGAGGTTCCACAAATTTTATAGAAAATTCGGCAGAGTACTGGCTAAAAATGGAGAAAACAGTTCTTCGGAACCTGTGAAAAAAACACTTTCAAAATTTTTAATCAATCCCAAACTCCATTTCATCAACAAAATCTCAATATTTTTCAACAATATTTCCATTTCTCAATCATTCATCTCATATGATATTCATGTAAAAGTCATAAATAAATATTCACTTTTTCATTCATAAACACAATTTTCACTATTTACATTAATACCAAAATACATTACATAAGTTTCAATTACATATGGGAAAAAAAAAATTAATTACAAAATACCCAAAATGAAACCTAGTGTCCTACCAATGCACTGACATCGGTGAGGTAACACGGACACTATGCAAAACTGTAGATGATCTCACCCAGTCTATGGTCTACTGGGCTCTCTATCAGTCTCTCCAGAACCTACGCATGGCAAAAAGTAACGTGCTAAGCAATGATGCTTAGTGGTGCTAATAATAGAATAAAAAGAAATGATAGAAAATAAATATGCAGTGCATGTTCTGATGTCTTATGTAGACCATTTTTCAATTATTATTGGTAATCTTATTTATTATGTACTTGTTATATTCATAATTTCATTAAATTTATTCACTTTTATTTTTGGTTGCCCAAGTAAGCTATACTGGACGACTGGACTGGATAAATGGGTAAACTGGCACTGGGTATCAAGTACCTCAGGCCGTCACACCATCGATCACATATATATCTCCTGGTGTGCAACATAATAGCTAATAAGCTGTAATAACATTAAGCACAAGGCCAAGTCTCAACACAATGTCAAAATGGCTAAAAGCCATAAAATCACAGAATGGCATAGTGCCATGTGCAGTATTGCTAACTGAAACCTATTGGCATGCCAACCTATCCAAACCAATCTTGCTTGGTGTACTAGGGCATGTTACACTTTTAAACTTTACAATTCTTGAAATTTAGGTTTAGGTGTTACTATTCATTTCCTTAGTCAACTAAAATGCTGACTTTTGCATAGACAATAGGTACATTGGTTCTAATACTCCCAACATACCACATTTTGCATTCTAAAATTGTTGGTATTGGTTGCCAATGCCATTTCTAAGCTTAGTGCTAGTTGTTCAAAATTTTCAGATTTCAAGCCTTATGTTTACTGTGCTATTGGTCATTTTTATAGGTGGAATTTAGCAAAGTTGTCAACATGAAAGTTGTTCCTTATTGTGTCTAGTTACATTTATTTTTTTGAATCACTCCATTTGGAATTTTGTATCTCAAGTTATGGCCTAAACACCATAACTGGCCGGATTGCAAACTTTCCAGATTTTCTGGACTGACCAAATCTATAGTGTTTTGTGCAGTAACTGCAGGTCACTTTTGGACATGTTATGATCAAAATTTGGGTTAGGTTACTTCATGAAAGTTGTAGGTCTATATCTCAGATTTCTTTTGGTAAAAGTTTAGGTCAATTGGACCTTTCTACACTGAGTTATGACCAAATGAATAGACAGTGTTCATTTGGTTATTTTGCCCTAGCAGAATGCAAGTCACCCGGATTAGGGCAATTTTTAGGTCAACTTGATTTGGTTTTCTGGGCAGGGTTTCTTCACCAAAGTTTTGCCATTATGTGTCTAGTTTCATGTCCAATTGGCCTTGCACCAATTGAACCTATACAACTCCATTTATGACTGCCCAAACCTGCTGGACTCATAATTAATCTTGCAGGTCACCAAGGGCAGCATACCATTTCAATTCCAATACCACAATGGTCTCTAATTTAAGGTCAAAATTCATCAAATGGTCACTAATTGACCATTAGAATTTAATTTAAACACTAAGCATTAAACCCTCAATTAAATCTCAAAACCCTAACCCTAACAATCCATCACTTTATCTAAAATACCCAAATCAACATCTAGCTCAAATATCCTTATCAACAACCATTTCTAAGCAATTTAATTCAAACAAATCAATAATTTCCAAACTCCTCCCATGGTTGCCAAATTTCTTGGTGTTCATACACATATTTTATTTCAATTCCTTACAATTTCTTACTCAATTTAAGCCTCTAACATGGAATAAAGAGTGAAAGATATGAAAATATGCACTAACCTCTTGTAGCTCAAATCCAAGCTAACCAAGACTTCAATTTTTCTTTACTTTATTACTCTTTCTTGGCTGCCAAACACTTCTCCTTAGTGTGGGTATAATTTTTAGTGAAGGAATCCTAGGGTTAGGGGGTAAAATTGGCTAGGGAATCAAGCTCATTTGGAGCTTTAATGGTGGTAGAGAGAGAGAATGAGAAGGCTACCAAAATTTTTGGGAAGAAGAGCAAAAAATGTTTTCAATTTTTAACTCTTTTTTCTCCTTTTTAATTGATTTAAAGGTGCTTGTTAAAATATGATTGGTGAAGCTCTTTTTAATGACATCATATGATGTCGTAATTAAGTATTTTCTTTCATTTTCTTTTCTTCTTTTCTCTACTCATTTTCAATTCAATTTTTAGCAATATTTATTCATATTTACTGGACAAGTCAGTCAAAAATCATCTCTAAAGACGAAATGACCAAAATGCCTCCGGTTTGGCTTAACAGACTAAAATTGTCTATACCGATTGAAAAATTTTTCTAAGCATTTTCATGGCATTCTAATGCCATAGAACCCTCAATGACTCTTCTCTAGAGTTTCAAAAATTATTTTATGAATTTTTTCCCGGGTCTAGGGCTCCTAGTTGTGAGGACCGCAACTTCCCATGTCACACCCTACCCCTCTGTAAGGCATAACATGATCCCGTAGTATACCTAATGAATTACCAACTCCGTCTACTGATAACCCATTAAATACACTACAAGGGATTTTCAAAACTTTTCATACTTCTTTTACAGTGGTGAGCACTATTTACAGGTGTTAAAACTTTTGAACCAAGTGATAAAACGACACATTTGACTTAATTGGAGTTTCAGAAAATTTTTGCAGAGTGCCATCCGTATTTTTTATAAAAAAATCTCTCAAAAAAAAAAAAAAAAACACTTATATATATTTGCAAAAAATCTCAAATATATATATTTCACAACACATATTTCTCAATTCAAATCCAGTTTTTTTTTTTTTCAAAGAGATATAGATATATATAATATAAAAAAAAAAAAAAAATGAAAAATCTTTTTTTATTTTTTATTTTTTATATTTTATTTACAATATTAAATATTTTTTTTTTTTTTAATATACAAATAAATTATATACATTATTTTATATACATCATTACAACATATATACAACATGTATGTACATATATATATACTATAGATATATATATCTCTTCATATAATCAAATTAAATTTTTTTACTTTTCTTATTTTCTCTTTCATAGATGAGCTGCAAAACAGTGGTGGTGTGGTGTGGTGGTGTACTATAAAAAATAAACATAAATATATATACAAATTATTACATAATATAATGAAATATTGATAATATTATCGAAATCATTTCAAACAAAAAAATTTTTCATAAATATTCAAAAATAATGTATAAAATACTTGGACTAAAAAAAAAAAAATATCAAATCTCAAATCAATTCTTATTAAATTAAATAAAAATCATTAATTAATAATAAATAATTAAAAAATTAATTTTTCATTCAAAAAAAGCCATAAATCATCTCAAAAATCATTAATCAAAAAAAATCTCATCAAAATCATCTACTATCAACTAACTATCTAGACTATTCTAAAGATGCCATATTTTCTAACTCTGATTTCTATGGGTCTATGGAGGTCGTCAATCTAACATCCTATGGTCATCATCGGTCGATCATCCGCACACAATCATCATCATCATAATAAATAATAAAATAATAATAAAAATAAAAATAAAAAAAAAAAAAAAATCTAATCAATCTAAAGAGGAGAATCTAAGCCTCAACATAATACAATCACAATCAAACACAAAAAAAACAAAGAGAGAGAAGAGAAATAGATGAGAGAATAAATAATAAGATATATATATATATATAATAATAATACAATCTATATCAATCAATTTATAATTAAATAATCATATTCAAATAATAATCAATTATAATTCATAATAATTTTTTCAATTTCATAATTCAATTTTTTTAATTTTTATTTTTTTTTCATCATTATTATTTAAATTCAAATTCAATTCAAAAATAATTTTCACATAATTTATAATAATAATTTACTTAAATAATAATAATATTTAATAAATATTAAAATAATATAAATTAATAAATAATCATTATATAAAATATTAATAATAATAAATAATAATAAAAATAAAATAAATAAAAAAAATAAATAAAAAAAAAAATCAAAAAAAAAAAAAAAAAAAAAAAAAAAAAAAAAAAAAAAATGAAAAAACTTCTCGATGACCTTTCTTGTCCTTCTCTTTTTTCTGTTTCCTTTTGTTTAGTTAAAACAACATTAAATTAAATTTTCTAAAAAAATTTTGAAATAAAATTTTTCAATTAAATCGATCAATAAATCATCTAATATATAATATTCAATCATCACATATACTAATTTAAATTTTTTTTAGGTTTTAGGTTTTATTTTTTTTTTTTTTTTAGTATTTTTTTTTTTTTTGTTTTTTTTTTTTTTGTTTTTTTTTTTGGTTTTTTTTGTTTTTTTTTTTTTTTAGTGCATTTTATTTCAATTCTTTGTTTTCTGACATCTTTTTCTCTTTTCCTTCGTCCTATCTAAACTTTCTTGGTTTTCTTTCTGTCAAAACAAGTAAAAGGTTCAGTTTTCATTCTTATTTCAATTTCAAGTCAATTATTAATCAATTGTTTCAAGTCAATGTTATTTGTCAATTTTTTTTTTTTTGTCAATTTTAATTTTTTTGTTTTTTGTTTTTTTGGTCATTGGTTTTTTTTTGTTTTGCTTGCTTTGATGTTTTTTTGTTTTTTTTGGTCATGTTGTGTTCTTTTGTCTTCTGGGTTCTGGGTCAAGGGGTGGGGTCAATTTCTGGTCAATGGTCAGGGTTTTCAATTTTCATTTCAATGGCCCTTAATTGGTATTTTGTTTTTTTTTTTTTTATTTGTTAATTTTTTTTTTTTATTTTTTTTTTTTTTTTTTTTTTTATTTTTTTTTTTTCTTTTTTGGTTTTTTTTTTTTATTTTTTTTTGATTTTTGGGTTTCTTTGGCACATTTTGTACCTCAAATATTCATTCATATCCAATTATTAAACATTAACACACTACATTCACACACACACCAACATCTTACACACACACTTTTTGCATTTTTACTTACAACTTCACAACACCTTTTTTTTTTCATTTTTTATTACTTTTTTTTTTATTTTTTACACATTTTTTTTTTCATTATTACCATTTTTTTTTTACAATTATCATTTATTCACCATTACACAAACACATTATTATTTTTATTATTAATACATTAACACATTACATACCACACATTAATTATTACACAATAATATACATACACAATTAATTTAATATACATAATATATCATTTCAATAATAATACCAATATATCTTCTTTTACAAATAATCAATATCAACCAACAACATAACACACAATTTTCCAATCAATCAATCATTAATCATATATAATATCAAATCATATCAAATCATATCAATTCAATATAATCATTAATCAATCACATCAATTATATGCATATTAAATCAATCAATTAATCAATTAATAAATATAAATTAAAAAAAACAAAAAATAAAAAAAAATTGAAAACAAAAAAAAAAAAAAAAAACAAAAAAAACAAACCCAAAAAAAAAACAAAAAAATTAAAAAAAAAAGTTAAAAAAAAAAAAAAAAAAAACAACACCAAAAAAAAAAACCAAAAATAATAAAAAAAAAACAAAAAAATAAAATTAAATTAAATTGACCAAAAAATCACCAAAGAGAAAATCAAAATTATCAAAATGGTGTAGGTGAAAAAAGTGAATGAAAAGATGAAAAATGAGAGGAACAAATGGAGAGAGAAATCAAAATTCAAGAGAATTGAAATGAAGAAGTTCAGATTCTTTTCATTTCATTTCAGATGATTTTTGGATATTTTATTTCATAATAATTAGTGGATTTATCAACTAAATTAATTTAATTAATTATTATATTAATTTATTAATCCACATTATTTAATTTTTTTAAATTTATTTATTTTATTTTTTTTTTTTTTTTTTTTTTTTTTTTTTTTTTTTTAATTTTTTTTTTTTTTTATTTATTTTTTTTTTTTTTTTTTTTTTTTTTTTTTTTTTTTTTTTTTTTTTTTTATTTTTTTTTTTTTTTTTTTTTTTTTTTTTTTTTTTTTTTTTTTTTTTTTTTTTTTTTTTTTTTTTTTTTTTTTTTTTTTTTTTTTTTTTTTTTTTTTTTTTTTTTTTTTTTTTTATTTTTTTTTTTTTTTTTTTTTTTCTTCTTCTGTTTTCTTCATTTTTAATAGGTTCTTCTTAAGCACTAAAATCTTATCTCTCTTTCCCGGGTAATCGCTCTTATTTTCTTCGCTTTCCTTTTTTTCCTTTTTTTATTTTTTTTTTTTCTTTTTTTTTTTTTTTTTTTTTTTTTTTTTTTTTTTCTTTTTTTTTTCGCTTTTTCTTTTTTTTTTTTTTTCTCTTTGTTCTCTATTTTTTAAGCTCACTATCAGGCATCAGAATAGTAGTCATAGTAACAGTAGTGTAAACTCGTCGAACAGGGGTGTTACATCCCACTAGGTTACCCATCGCTAGGGCACTAGCTCGTTTAACTTGGTTGTATTTTATTTCTAAAATTTTTCCTAAATTTTTCTTATTAATATTTGAGTTAATTATGGTTCCTCAGTTTAGTTTAAATATTTTTCTAGACGTTCTAGCTATTCGGACCGACACCGGTCACCGGAACTGTAGAATGTACGAAGTTGCTACAGGGAGGGTGTTACATGGAAGGTAATGGAGGTGCAGTTATTTGGAAGAGTTCCAAACAGAGTACGAGTACAGATTCCACTACCGAAGCTGAGTATATTTCTGCATCAGACACTGCAAAGGAAGCTATTTGGATAAAGAAGCTCGTAACAGAACTTGCAGTAGTTCCTTCCAAATGAGTCAGCAGTTCCACTTCACTGTGACAATAATGGAGCAGTCATGCAGGCTAAGGAACCCTGGTCTCGCCAGAAATCCAAACACAAAGAAAGGCCACTGGTCCCACTTGTTCAATGACTTCATATGGGCCAATGAACCTAGGGCTTAACTTATCCTTTCTTCTAAACCTCAATACTTTTTTCCATGGTGAGACTTTGAGAAACACCTGATCTCCAACTGCATATTCTATTTCCTTTCTCTTCAGGTTAGCGTAAGATTTGTGTTTATCTGAGGCAACTTTCAAATTAGCTTTGATTAGTTTTACTTTCTCCTCAGTCTATTTCACTAGGTTTGGCCCTACCAGTTTATCTTCACCCAATTCAGTCCAGCACACTGGAGTCCAACATTTCCTCCCATACAGTGCTTCATACGGGGCCATTTGGATGCTAGCTTGGTAGCTATTGTTATATGCAAATTCTGCTAGTGGGAGATATCTGTCCCAACTTCCCTCAAACTCAATGACACAACTCCTCATAATATTCTCAAGGACCTAACATATATTTCATGTTATTATTATCATTTCAGTTCAATATTTGTATTAGTTCAATTGGTTTCAATGTTTACCTGGATTACTCTTTCTGATGGCCCATCCATCTAAGGATGGAAAGCTGTGTTGAAGTGGAGTTGTGTACCCAAGGATTCATGCAACTTATTCCAAAATCTCGATGTAAACCTTGGATCTCGATCAGATATGATGGAAAGTGGAATTCCATGCAGTCTAACTATCTCACTGATGTACAATTCTGCTAATTTCTCCAGTGAATAGTCGGTCTTAACTGGCAAAAAGTGTGCTAACTTCGTCAATCTATTGTTAGTAGTATGCCCTAGAGCATATCATTTAGTATGTATATTGTACATCTTTTATTAATAAAAGGCATTTTCACTTTTCCATTTACATAATATATTTATGTGTAATAAAAAAGGTCCGTTGATATTTTGTCAGAAATTCTATTCTTAAGTTGTTAAGAATATGAGTGACAGTATTTCTAGCATAAAGTATCATAAATAAGTTCACAATCGAGGATACTTCACAATAAGGAGATGACTTATCCAGAATGATTATAATCATGTTTGTTCCCAAGTTATTTATATGGGATGTAAATAAGATGGAATAGTGAGTCTCATGCCATATAACAAACATGATAGGCACTTATACATGATAAGCAAGCCGAACCAGTGGCACTTATGACAAGCACATGGAGTTTACTCTTGTCAATATATTGTCATAAATCATATCAGTGCATATAATCTTTAGACCTGAGGTAACACAGTTATCTTGTATATAAGTGGTTTGAGTTTGATACTGCTTTCATACTTGTACTGTATATGGGTATATGGGCATGTGTTGGCTCTTACTAGTTATATATGGAGATAGGTGTTGATCAAGATGGAATCTCTTCCTCTAAGTAAATAAGGATAAAATCCTATGTTTATTTAATTATTCTTGATGTTTCAAGATCCTGGCCAGGACAGATAGATTTAATCAGAAAAGAGTTTCTGATGAGAAAATCTTTTAATCAAGAACTAGAATTAAAAGAGAACATAATATTCATAGCAAATGGGGTTTGCCATAAACCATGACTCTTGCTTGAGTTGGGATTTGGTAACAGAGAGATTCTAGTGCATGGTAACATATGATTACAGGTTCATTTAAGGTAAACCTTATTACTGATTGGGTGGCCATGACATGCTATGTAACACCCCTCATTTCAGTCTCCTTGCTGCTGTCCCTAGGCAGCATACTCATTCACTTTGCCATGCTACATTTCAGTCCAAATTATGGTCAACTTACCTAAAATGGTCACTAATTGACCCTTAAAATGTTCTCTAACAATTTCCTAAGCCAAGTCAAATTTTCACTTCTCAAAACCCTAATTCCCATCTCCATTTCACACTAGTTACCCTAGTTAACTAGCTAAGTCATTATCCACATAATTATGTACTTCAAACATGATCTCTAGTCCACTTTAAGTCCATCAAAAACACTCAATCTTGTTCCTTCCTTAGGGCAGCCGAAATCCATGGTATGTATACACATGAATTTAGTCCATTTAGTTTACAAATTCCTACTAAATTCAAGTCCCTAACATGGAAATAAAGAAATCTTTGCATAAGTAAGCACTAACCTCTTGTAGGGTAGAATTTTCTAAGCTTCAACTCCACTTTCTTTGCTTTTCTAGGCTGCCAAACACTTCCCCAAGTTGTATGGACAAGTTTTAATGAAAGGTGTCTAGGGTTTTATGGTGGAAATTCATGGGAAATGGAGGAAATGAAAGAAAATTTTCATGGAGGGAGGAAGAAGAGAGGGTCACGTTTTGAGGAAGAAGAAGAAGAAGATGACCAGAATTTTTGGTCTTTCTTTGTCTCTTTTAAGTGATTTAAGAAAGCTTGTTGAATGGTGATTGGTTGGGAGAAAGTAAATGACATCATCATATGTCATTATTTGCATTTTATTGATTTTTCTTTTCTTTTCTTTTCTACTAACTTTGAATTAGTTTTTCATCAACATTAATTCATATTTTATGTCATAATAATTATTTACTCAACTGGACAAGTCGGCCAAAAATCACCTCTGAAGGCGAAATGACCAAAATGCCCTCCGTTTGGCTTAACGGGTCAAAATTGTCTGTACCGATTGAAAAATTTTTCTAAATATTTTCCTGGCATTCTAATGCCATAGGAACCTCAATGACCCTTCTCTGGAGTCCTAAAAATTATTTTATGAATTTTTCCCTGGGTCTAGGGCTCCTCGTTGCGAGAACCGCAACTTCCCTCTGGTTACCCATCGCTTGCACCTACTGCTTAACTCGGTTGTATTTTATTTCTAAAATTTTTACTAAATTTTTCTTGTTAATATTTGAGTTAATTATGGTTCCTGACTTTAGTTTAAATATTTTTCCGGACGTTTTAGCCGTCTGCATCGACACCGGCCACCTAATGAGAATGTACGGAGTTGCTACAGTGAGGGTGTTACAATTCTTCCCCTCTAATTTAAATTTCGTCACTAAATGTAACACCCCTCACCCTACTACAGTGTAGCCGAGCAAGGTGTGCTACAATCGGTGCCGGAGCACCCTATCTTATCTTACTTTATTCCTTTCATATTTTGATCTCGTTATATTTTAATATTAATTATTTTTTGACGGAGAAACCAGAGGAGTTTCCCCTATTTTATTACCAGTTGACGTGTTTTACTATATACCTATTTGAAAGTTTCAATAATATTTTACAAATAAAATCTCATCAATTATTTTCATAACTATCTCATAATTCACATCTCATTCATATATCTCAATTTCATAATAATTTCCATTCTCATATCATCATTTGAAAAGTCATTATGTAATTCAAATCTATACTCATTTGTACAAATTCATTCATGCTCCATTCTTATAGCAAAATTCTCAAATTTGCATTAATTTACATCATATGCAATAATTAAATAGATCATTAATTTACATGATATACAAATTAATTACAATTTGCTAATTTACATTACAATATAAGAAATAAATAACATACACAAAATACATGATGTGCTTAATGTGAGCCCTATCTACATGCATTGCTGAGGAGGTGACAACCTTGAATATTTCAGACACTTCTGCAGATCTGGACTCCAAAAATCTTAGTCAAAGTACCTGCGCGAGGAAACAAATTCATCGCGCTAATCATTGCTGCTTAGTGGTGCAATAATATAACAAGAAAATAAAATATACAAATAAAGGAAGAAAGAAGCATAATTTGAATATTTCAGAATCAATTTAATTTAATACAATGTGTCTAATATTAATTATATTTTGTTCTCTTTTGTTTCGCTTTGGAAGCGTTTAATTCCGAAATTCACAGTGATAATGTACAATATACAGAATTAATGAAAATACTCAATTTATATTCATATGGCAATAGAAGGTACATTTAAAATATTTAGTTATGTTATACCTATTTTTGCAACTCTTTTATCATTTTTACTTAACAATTTTTATGTGGCTTAGATCATTTCATAATTATAACTAATTCTTTTGGAGTCTTATTAACTCATTTATTTGATTTCTAATATTTTTAATTACTAATAGTCTTAATTTATTTCAATAAATTACACTGCCCAAGTAACCTACGACAGGTTGACTAAACTGGATAACGGGTCGTTGGCACCGACACCGCGTGCCTCGCCGTCATACCATGGGACGCGGAACGTCAACCACGTATGCAGTCAGTATGGCTAAAAAAGCCATGATAACACACAATCGGGCATAAAAGCCATGAATACAGGCATAAGCCATGAAAGCGGGCATAAAGCCATGAATACGGGCATAAAGCCATGAATACAGGCATAAAGCCTTTCGCAGTACTGCTAAAACAATACCCTATTGGCATGCCAATCTATCCAATCTGACACACGTGTCTAGGCAATACATGGGCATATAGTACCATTAAGAGTTTATTATTTCATGATAAATTTCAATTATAATTCATACATTCATTTGATCATTTATATGATCACAATTCACATCAATTATCCTTTTATACCATTGTACTCAAAATACTTCTCCTCTCTACAATAATGAGAACTAATGTCTCATTCATAAATTAATATGGTTCATTTATTCATTCATTATGTGATTCATATTGATCACAATTTTAAACAATGGTTCACATGTACCATTGTATTCAAAACATTCTTCCTTTCTCTTATAACTAGAACTAATGTTTCATTTATATTTTTATGTGATTCATTTATTCATTACAATATTTATATGAATTCATAACTCATACAAGGTGTTATTACCTTATTTGTAATGGAAACATAAACCCTAATCTAAACCTCATCCTATTTATACTCAACAATCCATTTAGTTAAATTTCATTTCATACATTCCTTTCTCATTTATACATTCAAAAATCTACTTATGTAATTACAAATTTTATATTTCAAGTTGAGTTACTAATATTTTATGAATTTCATTTGTGATGGGCATATAAGCCCTAACTATCTATTCACATCAATTAAGTGACTTATTTATCATGTTTCAAGTAATCCATGAAAATTTCATGGATTTCAAATTTATGCTCTTAATTTCCTTTTAACAATTTTGACTAAGATGCATAGTCCACATTTGTCATACAATTCTAAGCATTTAAGCTTAGAATTGGTTCTAGGTCTTCATCTTAGTTTGTTACTCATTTTGATTACTATTCACCTTACTAGTCAACCAAAATATTGACTTTTTCATACTTAAGGGATATTTTAATTCTAATTACACCAAGATCCCACATTTTGAGTTTTACATTTGCTAGTATTAATTGCCAATTGCAATTTAAAGTCCCCTAGATGCATGTCTAATTTCAAATTTTGAATTTCAAGTTTTGGTGTCACTATTCACCTCATTGGTCAACAAAAATGTTGACTTTTGGATAGAAAATAGGTGTATTGGTTTTAACACCCCAAACATACCACATTTTGTATTTAAAACTTGTTGGAATTGATTGTCATTACCATTTCTATGCTTAAAACCAAAAGGGCAGAATTTTCAGTTTTTAAAGCCTAACTTTACTATTCCATTAAGCCCTGTTGTAGTGGGAATTTGAGGAAATGGTAAACATGAAAGTTGTTCCTTATTTTGTCTAGTTGAATTTCCTTTTTTGAATCACTCCATTTGGAGTTTTGTAGCTCAAGTTATGGCCAAAATAAGTTTACTGTTCACGTGCACTGTTCATGCTGCTATCATGGGTTCTGGCAGATTTTGATCCAACTTTGGTCAGTAATTTGATCAAGTTAAGTTCCTAATTTAGTCTAACTTTCTTCATATAAAATGTTCTACTATGCCTTAGGTTTCCATCGGTTCAAGAATCGCCTAAATCCGAGTTTTCTAGAGAGAGTTATAGTCCTCCAAACATTGCTGCTCAAATGAAAATTCTGGAAATCTCAGTACAGTAAACTTCACTTTACTCAATGATTTGATTAGGTTATGGTCATAATTTGGGGTAGGTTTCTTCATAAAAGTTGTTTTTCTATGTCTTAACTTGTTGCTGTAAAAATTTCAGGTCAATTGACCAAATCTACAGTGAGTTATGGCCAAATGAACAGTTACTATTCATTTGGTCATTTCTGCAGGTGCTGTTGCAGGGTGTCCGGATTGAGGCCAACTTTTGGTCCTCTTGCTTTGGCCTTTTGGGCATAGTTTCTTCAGTAAAAATGTGCCATTATAAGCCTAGTTTCATGTCCAATTTGCCAAACACCAATTGGACCTACACAGCCAATGTTATGGCTGTCTAAGTGGACTGAAATTTTAGTCTCCCTGCTGCTGTCCCTAGGCAGCATACTCATTCACTTTGCCATGCTACATTTCAGTCCAAATTATGGTCAACTTACCTAAAATGGTCACTAATTGACCTGTAAAATGTTCTCTAACAATTTCCTAAGCCAAGTCAAATTTTCACTTCTCAAAACCCTAATTCCCATCTCCATTTCACACTAGTTACCCTAGTTAACTAGCTAAGTCATTATCTACATAATTATGTACTTCAAACATGATCTCTAGTCCACTTTAAGTCCATCAAAAACACTCAATCTTGTTCCTTCCTTAGGGCATCCGAAATTCATGGTATGTATACACATGAATTTAGTCCATTTAGTTTACAAATTCCTACTAAATTCAAGTCCCTAACATGGAAATAAAGAAATCTTTGCATAAGTAAGCACTAACCTCTTGTAGGGTAGAATTTTCTAAGCTTCAACTCCACTTTTTTTGCTTTTCTAGGCTGCCAAACACTTCCCCAAGTTGTATGGACAAGTTTTAATGAAAGGTGTCTAGGGTTTTATGGTGGAAAATCATGGGAAATGGAGGAAATGAAAGAAAATTTTCATGGAGGGAGGAAGAAGAGAGGGTCACGTTTTGAGGAAGAAGAAGAAGAAGATGACCACAATTTTTGGTCTTTCTTTGTCTCTTTTAAGTGATTTAAGAAAGCTTGTTGAATGGTGATTGGTTGGGAGAAAGTAAATGACATCATCATATGTCATTATTTGCATTTTATTGATTTTTCTTTTCTTTTCTTTTCTACTAACTTTGAATTAGTTTTTCATCAACATTAATTCATATTTTATGTCATAATAATTATTTACTCAACTGGACAAGTCGGCCAAAAATCACCTCTGAAGGCGAAATGACCAAAATGCCCTCCGTTTGGCTTAACGGGTCAAAATTGTCTGTACCGATTGAAAAATTTTTCTAAATATTTTCTTGGCATTCTAATGCCATAGGAACCTCAATGACCCTTCTCTGGAGTCCTAAAAATTATTTTATGAATTTTTCCCTGGGTCTAGGGCTCCTCGTTGCGAGAACCGCAACTTCCCTCTGGTTACCCATCGCTTGGGCACCGGCTCGTTTAACTCGGTTGTATTTTATTTCTAAAATTTTTACTAAATTTTTCTTGTTAATATTTGAGTTAATTATGGTTCCTGACTTTAGTTTAAATATTTTTCCGAACGTTTTAGCTGTCCAGACCGACACCGGTCACCGGAACAGTAGAATGTACGGAGTTGCTACAGTGAGGGTGTTACAATTCTTCCCCTCTAATTTAAATTTCGTCACTAAATGTAACACCCCTCACTCGACTACAGTGTAGCCGAGCAAGGTGTGCTACAATCGGTGCCGGAGCACCCTATCTTATCTTACTTTATTCCTTTCATATTTTGATCTCGTTATATTTTAATATTAATTATTTTTCGACGGAGAAACCAGCGGAGTTTTCCCTATTTTATTACCAGTTGACGTGTTTTACTATTTACCTATTTGAAAGTTTCAATAATATTTTACAAATAAATTCTCATCAATTATTTTCATAACTATCACATAATTCACATCTCATTCATATATCTCAATTTCATAATAATTTCCATTCTCATATCATCATTTGAAAAGTCATTATGTAATTCTAATCTATACTCATTTGTACAAATTCATTCATGCTCCATTCTTATAGCAAAATCCTCAAATTTGCATTAATTTACATCATATGCAATAATTAAATAGATCATTAATTTACATGATATACAAATTAATTACAATTTGCTAATTTACATTACAATATAAGAAATAAATAAACATACACAAAATACATGATGTGCTTAATGTGAGCCCTATCTACATGCAATGCTGAGGAGGTGACAACCTTGAATACTTCAGACACTTCTGCAGATCTGGACTCCAAAAATCTTAGTCAAAGTACCTGCACGAGGAAACAAATTCATCGCGCTAAGCATTGCTGCTTTGTGGTGCAATAATATAAAAAGAAAATAAAATATACAAATAAAGGAAGAAAGAAGCATAATTTGAATATTTCAGAATCAATTTAATTTAATACAATGTGTCTAATATTAATTATATTTTGTTCTCTTTTGTTTCGCTTTGGAAGCGTTTAATTCCGAAATTCACAGTGATAATGTACAATATACAGAATTAATGAAAATACTCAATTTATATTCATATGGCAATAGAAGGTACATTTAAAATATTTAGTTATGTTATACCTATTTTTGCAACTCTTTTATCATTTTTACTTAACAATTTTTATGTGGCTTAGATCATTTCATAATTATAACTAATTCTTTTGGAGTCTTATTAACTCATTTATTTGATTTCTAATATTTTTAATTACTAATAGTCTTAATTTATTTCAATAAATTACACTGCCCAAGTAACCTACGACAGGCTGACTAAACTGGATAACGGGTCATTGGCACTGGACACCGCGGTGCCTCGGGCCGTCATACCATGGGACGCGGAACGTCAACCACGTATGCAGTCAGTATGGCTAAAAAAGCCATGATAACACACAATCGGGCATAAAAGCCATGAATACAGGCATAAGCCATGAATGCGGGCATAAAGCCATGAATACGGGCATAAAGCCATGAATACAGGCATAAAGCCTTTCGCAGTACTGCTAAAACAATACCCTATTGGCATGCCAATCTATCCAATCTGACACACGTGTCTAGGCAATACATGGGCACATAGTACCATTAAGAGTTTATTATTTCATGATAAATTTCAATTATAATTCATACATTCATTTGATCATTTATATGATCACAATTCACATCAATTATCCTTTTATACCATTGTACTCAAAATACTTCTCCTCTCTACAATAATGAGAACTAATGTCTCATTCATAAATTAATATGGTTCATTTATTCATGCATTATGTGATTCATATTGATCACAATTCTAAACAATGGTTTACATGTACCATTGTATTCAAAACATTCTTCCTTTCTCTTATAACTAGAACTAATGTTTCATTTATATTTTTATGTGATTCATTTATTCATTACAATATTTATATGAATTCATAACTCATACAAAGTGTTATTACCTTATTTGTAATGGAAACATAAACCCTAATCTAAACCTCATCCTATTTATACTCAACAATCCATTTAGTTAAATTTCATTTCATACATTCCTTTCTCATTTATACATTCAAAAATCTACTTATGTAATTACAAATTTTATATTTCAAGTTGAGTTACTAATATTTTATGAATTTCATTTGTGATGGGCATATAAGCCATAACTATTTATTCACATCAATTAGGTGACTTATTTATCATGTTTCAAGTAATCCATGAAAATTTCATGGATTTCAAATTTATGCTCTTAATTTCCTTTTAACAGTTTTGACTAAGATGCATAGTCCACATTTGTCATACAATTCTAGGCATTTAAGCTTAGAATTGGTTCTAGGTCTTCATCTTAGTTTGTTACTCATTTTGATTACTATTCACCTTACTAGTCAACCAAAATATTGACTTTTTCATACTTAAGGGATATTTTAATTCTAATTACACCAAGATCCCACATTTTGAGTTTTACATTTGCTAGTATTAATTGTCAATTGCAATTTAAAGTCCCCTAGATGCATGTCTAATTTCAAATTTTGAATTTCAAGTTTTGGTGTCACTATTCACCTCATTGGTCAACAAAAATGTTGACTTTTGGATAGAAAATAGGTGTATTGGTTTTAACACCCCAAACATACCACATTTTGTATTTAAAACTTGTTGGAATTGATTGCCATTACCATTTCTATGCTTAAAACCAAAAGGGCAGAATTTTCAGTTTTTGAAGCCTAATTTTACTATTCCATTAAGCCCTGTTGCAGTGGGAATTTGAGGAAATGGTAAACATGAAAGTTGTTCCTTATTTTGTCTAGTTGAATTTCCTTTTTTGAATCACTCCATTTGGAGTTTTGTAGCTCAAGTTATGGCCAAAATAAATTTACTGTTCACGTGCACTGTTCATGCTGCTATCATGGGTTCTGGCAGATTTTGATCCAACTTTGGTCAGTAATTTGATTAAGTTAAGTTCCTAATTTGGTCTAACTTTCTTCATATGAAATGTTCTACTATACCTTAGGTTTCCATCGGTTCAAGAATCGCCTAAATCCGAGTTTTCTAGAGAGAGTAATAGTTCTCCAAACATTGCTGCTCAAATGAAAATTCTGGAAATCTCAGTACAGTAAACTTCACTTTGCTCAATGATTTGATTAGGTTCTGGTCATAATTTGAGGTAGGTTTCTTCATGAAAGTTTTTTTTCTATGTCTTAACTTGTTTCTGTAAAAATTTCAGGTCAATTGACCAAATCTACAGTGAGTTATGGCCAAATGAACAGTTACTGTTCATTTGGTCATTTCTGCAGGTGCTGTTGCAGGGTGTTCAGATTGGGGCCAACTTTTGGTCCTCTTGCTTTGGTCTTTTGGGCATAGTTTCTTCAGCAAAAATGTGCCATTATAAGCCTAGTTTCATGTCCAATTGGCCAAACACCAATTGGACCTACACAGCCAAAGTTATGGCTGTCTAAGTGGACTGAAATTTCAGTCTCCCTGCTGCTGTCCCTAGGCAGCATACTCATTCACTTTGCCATGCTACATTTCAGTCCAAATTATGGTCAACTTACCTAAAATGGTCACTAATTGACCCTTAAAATGTTCTCTAAAAATTTCCTAAGCCAAGTCAAATTTTCACTTCTCAAAACCCTAATTCCCATCTCCATTTCACACTAGTTACCCTAGTTAACTAGCTAAGTCATTATCCACATAATTATGTACTTCAAACATGATCTCTAGTCCACTTTAAGTCCATCAAAAACACTCAATCTTGTTCTTTCCTTAGGGTAGCCGAAATCCATGGTATGTATACACATGAATTTAGTCCATTTTGTTTACAAATTCCTACTAAATTCAAGTCCCTAACATGGAAATAAAGAAATCTTTGCATAAGTAAGCACTAACCTCTTGTAGGGTAGAATTTTCTAAGCTTCAACTCCACTTTCTTTGCTTTTCTAGGCTGCCAAACACTTCCCCAAGTTGTATGGACAAGTTTTAATGAAAGGTGTCTAGGGTTTTATGGTGGAAATTCATGGGAAATGGAGGAAATGAAAGAAAATTTTCATGGAGGGAGGAAGAAGAGAGGGTCACGTTTTGAGGAAGAAGAAGAAGAAGATGACCACAATTTTTGGTCTTTCTTTGTCTCTTTTAAGTGATTTAAGAAAGCTTGTTGAATGGTGATTGGTTGGGAGAAAGTAAATGACATCATCATATGTCATTATTTGCATTTTATTGATTTTTCTTTTCTTTTCTTTTCTACTAACTTTGAATTAGTTTTTCATCAACATTAATTCATATTTTATTTCATAATAATTATTTACTCAACTGGACAAGTCGGCCAAAAATCACCTCTGAAGGCGAAATGACCAAAATGCTCTCCGTTTGGCTTAACGGGTCAAAATTGTCTGTACCGATTGAAAAATTTTTCTAAATATTTTCTTGGCATTATAATGCCATAGGAACCTCAATGACCCTTCTCTGGAGTCCTAAAAATTATTTTATGAATTTTTCCCCGGGTCTAGGGCTCCTCGTTGCGAGAACCGCAACTTCCCTCTGGTTACCCATCGCTTGGGCACCGGCTCGTTTAACTCGGTTGTATTTTATTTCTAAAATTTTTACTAAATTTTTCTTGTTAATATTTGAGTTAATTATGGTTCCTGACTTTAGTTTAAATATTTTTCCGGACGTTCTAGCTGTCCAGACCGACACCGGTCACCGGAACAGTAGAATATACGGAGTTGCTACAGTGAGGGTGTTACATGCTATGCTAGGTGTTAACCATGGTCTATGAGGTGCATAAAATGGTTTAGAGAAATCATTTATGGTAAGAAGGAGTTCTTATGATATTAAAAGTTGATATCATATCTCATTGCCAATTAGTGATGAGCCTAGTAAGTCACACACATACACAAGTAATCATCAAATTAAATATGATTTAATTAATTAATTAAAGAGTTTAATTAATTAATTAAATAGGTTTGGTTTGCAATTAGATTGCAAAGTCCCTTGCATGGCTTGAAAACAAATCTAGGTTATTGAATGTATAGTATAAGTTAAATTTATATTTAAAGTATTTAAATATGAATTTAATTAATAAGAAATTAATTAATAGAGATTAATTAATTAATTTATATTTGATATAAATTGATTAGAAGAAGAGAAATAATTATTTTGGGTTGAAAACTCAAAATTAAGACACAGGGACATTTTGGTCATTTCACAAGGTGACATGTGGCACCATGAGATGGTGACACATGGCACTACACATAAGCTTGCCAAATGTCTTTTAATCATGTAAGATGATCAAAGTAAAGATTAAATATAGGTTTGACACTTGGCACAATGTGATTGGGTCAGTTAAACTAGAGCCAATCAGAAGGTGACATGTGGCAAGGGTTTTAAGTGGTGACCTAGCTATATAAGTGTTATTATGAGAAGAAAAACATAAAAAGCTGCTGTCTTTCTCTTTGTGCCGCCACCTTGGAGACCTCTCCCTTCTCTTCTTCTTCATCTCTTATCAATTCAAAGAGATTAGCAAACAATCTCTTGAATTAAAAATACTAGAAATTGTTTCTAGTGTTCTGTTTACATCTCTAATCTCAAAAGGTAAAACTTGATTTTCTAATTCATAGAAAAAGCTTTAGAAGCTATTCAAGGGCTTCCATAGGTGATCTTGGTTTGGACAAGCTAGAGGGACAACATTTGGTATCCTAAAGACGCATCCCAAAGGTGCCAAACACATTGCAGTGTATCAAGAGGTTAGTGCACTTATTTTGATCTAATCTAGGGTTCTTAAAATTAATCTGATTAAATCTAAAATCTTAAATGGCAAATGTAGATCCAAAAATATGTTAAATGAGTTTTAATCTGTTGTTTATCATTGAAATCAAATAGATAAAAATGAATCTTGCATGATGCATGTAACCCTAGGTGAAAAATTTTGAATTTCAATGATCTAAACTTGTGTTTTTCATGCTTCCGCTCCTTCATCTATCTACTATCACCCATATTGCATCATGTTTCTTCTGGGTGAGAGGTAGACCACTTACAAAATCCATGGTGACCCGATCCCATTTCCATTCAAGTATGCATATAGGCTATAGCAAACCCGATGGAACTTGATATTCTGCCTTGACTTGCTGACATGTAAAGCATGTTGTCACATAGTCAGCTATGTCCTTCTTCATACCAGGCCACCAATAATGAAGCTTTAAGTCATGGTACATTTTTGTACTTCCTGGGTGCATAGCATAAACACTGGTATGTGCCTCTCTCAGAATATCGGCTTTTAATTCCCCATCATCTGGTACACATAATCTTGATTTGTAGTACAGACACCCATCTGCTTTCACCTCATAGTCAGTTGCCTTCCCTTCTAAGATTTTACTAATAGTAGTCATTAACTTCTCATCTACCTTCTGCCTATCGAAAATCTGCTGTAGTAGTTTTGGCCTCACTTGCAACTCAACCAAAATAGCTCCATCTCGAGCTAAAGATAGGCGGGCATTCAATGATCTCAAAGTTGTGATGGATTTTCTGCTCAAAGCATCAGCAACTACATTTGCCTTCCCAGGATGGTAGTCAATCACACAATCATAGTCCTTCAGGAACTCAATCCATCGCTTCTGTCTAAGGTTGAGCTCCTTCTGGGTTGGCAAGTATTTCAGACTTTTGTGGTCTATGTAAATATAGCACTTTTCACCATACAAGTAGTGCCTCCATATCTTCAGTGTGAAGATAATTGCTACAAGTTCTAGATCATGGGTAGGGTAATTCTGTTCATGTGGCCTTAGCTGCTTGGAAGCATAAGCGACCACCTTCCCCTCTTGCATGAATACATACCCTAACCCATTATGTGAGGCATCACTATAGACTACAAAATCCTTTCCCTACACAGGCTGTGTTAACACTGGTGCCTCTGTTAACATAGCCTTCAACTTCTCAAAAGTAGCCTGACACTTGTCATTCTATTCAAATCTGACATTCTTGTGTAACAACTTGGTCATTGGAGCAGCTATTAAAGAAAATCCCTTCACAAAGCTTCTATAATACCCAGCTAACCCCAAGAAACTTCTGACCTCAGCTGTATTTCTAAGAGGCTTCCATTCCATCATTGCTTCTATTTTCTTGGGATCCACGCTAATCCCATCAGCTGACATTATATGTCCATGGAATGCAATCTTATTCAACCAGAAGTCATACTTGGACAACTTAGCATACAGCTTCTTTTCTCTCAGGGTTTGCAGAATAATCCTCAAATGCTCATCATGTTCTTCCCTGGTCTTAGAATACACCAAAATATCATCAATAAAGACCACTATGAACCGATCTAGGTATGGATGGAAGATACGGTTCATAAGGTCCATGAATGCTGCTGGTGCATTTGTTAGGCCAAAGGGCATCACTAGAAACTCATAATGCCCATACCAGGTCCTGAATGCAGTCTTTGGCACATCTGCATCCTTCACCCTCAACTGATGATACCCTGATCTGAGATCAATTTTAGAAAATACTCCTGCTCCCTTCAATTGATCAAACAGATCATAAATTCTAGGCGACGGATACTTATTCTTCACAGTCACTTTATTCAACTGCCGGCAATCAATGCATAACCTCAAAGTCCCATCCTTTTTCTTTACAAACAGCACTGGAGCTCCCCATGGTGACACACTGGGGTTATGAACCCCTTATCCAGTAACTCCTGCAACTGGATTTTCAGCTCCTTTAACTCAGTAGGTGCCATCTTATAAGAAGCAATAGAGATTGGTGTTGTACCCGGTAGTATCTCAATAGCAAATTTTAATTCCCTTTCTGATGGCAAGCCAGGTAATTCTTCAGGAAACACATCTGAGAAGTCTCTTAATGTGAGTATGTTACACAAATCTGGCTTATGAAGGAGCAGAAGCATGGAAAACACAAGTTTATATCATTGAATTCAAAAATTTTCACTTAGGGTCATATGCATCAAGCAAGATTTATTTTTATCTGTTTCATTTCAATAATAAACTGAAGGAGCGGAAGCATGAAAAATACAAGTTTATATCATTGAATTCAAAAATTTCACCTAGGGTCACATGCATCATGCAAGATTTATTTTTATCTATTTGATTTCAATGATAAACAACATATTAAAACTCTTTTAATATGTTTTTGGATCTGTATTTGCATTTAAGATTTTAAAATTAATCAAATTAATTTTAGAATCCTAGATTAGATCAACAATAAGTGCACTAACCTTTTGATGCACTGTAGTGTGTTTGGCACCTTTGGGATGCATCTTTAGGACACCAGATGTTGTCCCTCTAGCTTGTCCACACCACTTAAAACCCTTGCCACATGTTACCTTATGATTGGCTCTAGGTTTAATTGACCTAATCACATTGTGCCAAGTGTCAAACCTATATTTAATCTTAATTTTAATCATCTTACATGATTAAAAGACATTTGGCAAGCTTATGTGTAGTTCCATGTGTCACCATCTCATGGTGCCACATGTCACGCTGTGAAATGACCAAAATGCCCCTGTGTCTTAATTTTGAGTTCTCAACCCAAAATAATTATTTCTCTTCTTTTAATCAATTTATATCAAATATAAATTAATTAATTAATCTTTATTAATTAATTTCTCATTAATTAAATTCATATTTAAATACTTTAAATATAAATTTAACTTATACTATACATCCAATAACCTAAATTTGGTTTCAAGTCATGCTAGGGACTTTGCAATCTAATTGCAAACCAAACCTATTTAATTAATCAATTAAACTCTTTAATTAATTAATTAAATCATATTTAATTTGGTGATTGCTTGTGTATATGTGTGACTTACTAGGCTCATCACTAATTGGCAATGAGATATGATATCAACTCTTAATATCATCAGAACTCTTTCTTACCATAAATGATTTCTCTAAACCATTTTATGCACCTCATAGACCATGGTTAACACCTAGCATAGCATGCCATGGGGACCCAATTAGTAATAAGGTTTACCTTAAATGAACCTACAATTATATGTTACCATGCACTAGAATCTCTTTGTTACAAAATCCCAATTTAAGCTAGAGTCATGGTTTATGTCAAACCCCATTTGTTATAAATATTATGTTCTCTTTTAATTCCAGTTCTTGATTAAAAAAATTTTCTCATCAGAAACTCTTTTCTGATTAAATCTATTTGTCCTGGCCAGGAACTTGAAACATTAAGAACAATTAAATGAACATAAGATTTTAACCCTATTTACTTAGAGGAACAGATTCCATCTTGATGAACACCTACCTCCATATATAACTAGCAGGACCCAACACATGCCCATATACCCATACACAGTACAAGTATGAAAGCTGTATCAAACTCAAACCACCTATATATAAGATAACTGTGCTATCTCAAGTCTAAAGATTATATACACTGATATGATTTATAACAATACATTGACAAAAGTAAACTCCATGTGCTCATCATAAATGTCACTGGTTCTGCCTACTTATCATGTATAAGTGCCTATCATATTTGTTATATGGCATGAGACTCACCATTCCATTTTATTTACATCTCATATAAATAACTTGGAAACAAACATGATTACAATCTTTCTGGATAAGTCATGTCCTTATTGTGAAGTATCCTTCATTATGAACCTATTTATGATACTTTGTACTAGAAATACTGTCACTCATATTCTTAACAACTTAAGAATAATATTTCTAATAAAATATCAATGACCTTTTGTATTACACATAAATATCTTATGTAAACGAAAAAGTGAAAATGCCTTTTATTAATAAAACATGTACAAGATACATACTAAATGATATGCTCTAGGGCATACTACTAACAATCTCCCACTAAAACTAGAGCCATTCATTACAATACCTTAGACCCATCTTCTCAAGATATTGGTCTAACTAAGCTTGTGACAAAGGCTTAATGAATGGATCAGCTGGATTTTTTAGCTGATGCTATTTTCTGCATGGTTGTATTGCCTTGCCCATCTACTTCTCTGATAATGTGGTAGTGCCTTTCTATGTGTTTGGATTTCTAGTGAGACTGGGATTTCTTATATCTAAACAGCTTCCTTTGCAGCATCTGATGCAGCAATATGCTCAGCCTCGATAGTGGAATCTGCAGTCGTACTCTGTTTGGAACTCTTCCAACTGACTGCACCTCTATTACAAATGAACACATAACTAGAGGTAGACTTTCTATCATCGATATCTGATTGGAAATCAGAATCAATATAACCATCCAATTGCAAGTCTCCACCTCCATATATCAAGAATAAATCCTTAGTTCTTCTCAAGTACTTAAGGATATTCTTGACAGCTATCCAGTGTTCCAAACCTAGATTGGATTGATACCTGCTAGTCAAACTAACAGCATATACTACATCCGGTCTAGTACATAACATTGCATACATTAAACTTCCAATAGCCGAAGCATATGGAATCCTGGCCATTTTATCTCTTTTTTCTGGTGTCTTTGGAGACATCTCTTTAGAAAGGTGGATACCATGTCTCACTGGTAACAATCCTCTCTTGGAATCAAGCATGTTAAACCTCTTTAACACCTTTTCCAAGTATAGACTTTGGGATAAACCAATTATTCTTTTCGCTCTATCTCTATAGATGCGAATCCCAAGAATATAGGTTGCCTCTCCTATGTCTTTCATGAAAAATGTATTTGACAACCATATCTTCATAATTGTCAACATACCTGTGTCATTACCTATCAACAGAACATTATCCACATATAAAACAAGGAAAATGATCACACTATCACTAACCTTCTTATATAGACATGGCTCATCCTCATTTTTGATAAAACCAAATGACTTAGTGGCTTCATCAAAATGGATGCTCCAACTCCTCGAAGCTTGTTATAACCCGTAAATGGATCGCTTTAGCTTGCGCACTTTGGAACTATCTTGGGATTCAAAAACCCCTAGGTTGTCCCATGAAAATGTTTTCTTCAATGTATCCATTGAGAAAAGCTATTTTGACATCCATTTGCCAGATCTCATAATCATAGTATGCAGCTATTGGTAATAGAATCCTAATTAATTTAAGCATGGCAATAGGCGAGAAAGTCTCCTCATAGTCGATTCCTTACCTTTGGCAAAACCCTTTCGCTACTAGCCTTGCTTTATAGGTCTCTACCTTTCTATCAGAACCAATTTTCTTCTTGAAAACCCATTTGTTCCCTATAGATATAATACCTTCAGGTGGGTCAATAAGATCCCAAACTTGATTCTTATACATGGAATCAATCTCGAATTTCATAACATCAATCCATTTTGAAGAGTCTATATCTGATATAGCTTCTTCATAGGTAAGTGGATCATCTCCATGATCTACTTCTTCATGAGTAGACAACTCTTGTTCTTCTTCATAAAGGAAATCATATCTCACTGGTGGGTGAGATACCCTAGTTGTTCTACGAGGAATAGCTATAGATGTTTCATCAATAGGTGTAGGTTAACTAGATGGATCTATATCCATCTGATCCGTTGGTCGGTAAGAATTCTCCAATTCTAACTCTATTTGCCTTCCTTTTTGTGATGTAGGCAAATAAAAATAATATCCAAAACTATCTTTTGGATATCCAACAAATTGACCCTTTTCTGATCTAGTCTCTAATTTATCAGTGTTTGGCTTTTGATATAAGTTGGACAACCCCAAATCTTAACATGCTTAAGACTTGATTTTCTTCGATGTGATATCTCATAAGGTGTGGAAGATACTGATTTTGACAGAATCCTGTTCAGAATATACAAAACTGATTCTAATGCAAATCCCCAAAAGGAGATTGGCATATCAGTATAGCTCATCATACTACGTACCGTATCCAATAGGGTACGATTTCTCCTTTTAGATACACCATTCAGCTGTGGTATTCCTGGAGGAGTCAACTGAGAAACAATGCCATACTCTTTCAAGTATTCATCAAATTCAGTACTCAAATATTCACCTCCATGATCTGATCGAAGAGCTTTAATACTCTTTCCTGTTTGATTTTCTACTTCAGATTTAAATTCTTTGAACTTTTCAAAGGATTCATGTTTGTATTTCATCAAATACAAATACCCAAATGTTGATTTATCATCAGTAAAGGTAATAAAGTAATGAAAACTGCCTCTAGCCATTTCCTTTAGTGGACCACATACATCACTTTATATTAACTCCAAAATATTTGCAGCCCTTAGCCCCTGTCCAACAAAGGGTGATCTAGTCATTTTTCCCTGAAGGCAAGATTCACAAGTTGGAGTAGGCTCAGAGCCCAATGAGGGAAGAATCCCCATTTTCTCCAGTTTTGTAGTCCTATCTTCTACAACATGACCTAACCTTAAGTGCCAAATATATTTTGAACTTGAGTTGATTTTCATCATGGCATTGCATTCTTTTAGATTGCTTGCATTAAATTTGTATTTAACATTATTATCTGGATAATAAAGTTGATCATGCATATAACCCAAATCAACATATTTATTTCTAAAATAAATATTGCAAACATCATTTATGAACTGAAATTCATAACCATCTCTAGTCAAACTAGATATAGAAATGATGTTCTTAAAAGGCATCAGGTACATACAAAACCTTATTTAAATACAAAAACATGTCCACACATGTATAAAGATTTAGATCCTATGGCTAAGGCTTCAACAGTTGAGCCATTACCAACCCGGAGTCTAATATCTCGTTACTACAAGCTGGTACTACTTGCTATACTCTGGGCAATTCCTATTACAGTGCCCATCCTACTGGCAATGGAAACATTTTCCTTTGCCTCCATTAGCTTTAGTCTTACCTTTCTGTTTAGCTATTTTTTTGGAAGGACCAGGAATTTGAGGTTTCTTTTTCTTATTACCCTTCTTCTTGTTGGACTTTCCAGTAGAAAAAGATGCAATCAAAGCTACCTCTTTTTCTTTATTGCTGGGCATATTCTTTTGGGTAATAACCAGCATGTTGAGTAAACCAGCCAAGGTGCATTCCTGTTTAGTCATATGGAAATTTATCACAAAATTCCCAAAAGACTCTGGAAGGGACTGAAGGATCAAATCCGTTTGTAGTTGGAAATCCATGTTAAGGTCAAGATGTTCCAGTTGCTCAATTAGCCGAATCATCTTATGGATATGATCCCCAACATTCTGTCCCTCAGACATCCTCATGCAGAATAGCTGTCTAGATATCTCATATCTAGCATTCTTGCTGTGCTCACCATACAACTCTTGTAGGTGAAGGAGGATCTCACTCGCACTCTGCATGTTCTCATGCTGCCTCTGTAACTCATTACTCATGGAAGCAAGCATGTAACACTTAGCTCTCATATCATGCTCCTTCCACTTGTCCAAAATTTCATGTTCCTCTTGAGTGGCCTCTAGAGGTAAGGGACCAGGAACATTTAAGTCTAGAACATATCCTATATGATCAAGGTTTAGGATAAGTTTCAAATTTCTTAGCCAATCAGACAGATTAGGACCTGTCAACCTATTGCGATCAAGTATGCTTGCAAGGATATTGGATGGTGGTGGTTATTCTGTGCTCATTATTATCAGAAAATTTAACTGCAGAAAATAACCAGATTAATTGGTAAATGTATCGTATAATTAACTAAAATGATTGTGGTCTTTTAATCAAATTGGTCCTCACACTAACTTAGCGAATCCTACACTTCCAAAGTAGAAAACAGAAATCCTAGTTCGATGGATTTCTAGTGGGTGATTGAATTCTTATAATTCTATTGATCATCCTCAGGTACATCCATTATTGGAATTACAATAAACTATAAGTGAACAACTCCTTGCCCATCACATCTCATGTGAGGCTCAATCCTTTACCTAGCCCCTAATGCTCAAAATCTCAGGTACATCCATTATTGACTTATCTTGCATTAGTTAAGTTGATCCCATTGAGCCAGTAATCATGCAAATAATTTTAATGTCCTCAGGTGCATCCAATATTGGCCACCAAACCATTTACATATTTACAACATCTCATGCTTAACAATTATTCTTAAGAAAAATCTCTTAAATTAATCGCATCTTATGCAAGTATTTAAAATTTCTTAAAATAATTGCCTCAATGGAGGGCTCATGTTATAATTACTTTTAATTATAGCATTTCCAACTTAATCATTTGTTTGGAAGATTTTATGGTCATCCTAATTACTATTAAGGTCTCACTTTGTACATTATCCATTTAGCATGCATATATCATATACTTGCATACATTCCCATACATCTCATGCATTCATGGATAAACATTAAATATGGTATGATCATGGATTTTCTAAGGGATTCAATTTTGAGCCACCAAGAATTGAATCAGGGCATTCCTAGGTGCATTTCATTCATTCATATTATAATAGTTACTGAAGGAGTATATAATCAACACTTGATATTGAATTCCTCCCACTGGTCCCACCAATGCTCTTGACCTCCTTGTTCTTCTTGCAATCCAATTACATAGTAATCCTTGGCATACCAAGGAGAATTTACAAGAACTAAATAAATGAAATTACAACCCAAAAATTATTACAACCTGAATAATACATGCCCAAAATAAATTAAATAAATAAATTAATTTACAGCCCAAAGAAAACATAAAAGAAATAAATCCAATCACATTGGTCTTTTATAGTCCATGATCATCCATCATGCATATCACCATTTAACAATTAAATAAAACATACATACTTAAATTAAATTGAATATCTCATATTCAACTTAAAAATCCAGATTTGAATATGATTCAAACAAATTTAAAAATTCATATTTGAATCACATTCAAATAAATTTAAAAATTCAGATTTGAATCATATTCAAACAACTTTAAAAATTCAGATTTGAATCACATTCAAACAATTTTTAAAAATCAGATTCGAATCACATTCAAACAATTTTTTAAAAAATTCAGATTTGAATATTATTCAAACAACTTTAAAAAATTCAGATTTGAATATGATTCAAATAACTTTAAAAATTCAGATTTGAATCATATTCAAACAACTTTTAAAATTTAGATTTGAATCACATTCAAACAATTTTAAAATTCTGATTTGAATCAAAATTTAATTGTGTGATTAAAACTCTAATTAAACAATTTAATTAGACATAGGATGAGCTTTTAGATTATACAAAAATTGCAAATTAAAAGCCAAACCTTGCGCACACCATGGGAGGAGCCAAACCATGCGCACCCATGGTGCACTCCACCATGCCGCCACCTTGTTCATTCCAACCAGTAATGAATTGATCAAATTTTGATCAAATCACATAATCAAATCTCATATTGAATAATCTAAATGGCAAATATAGTGGCTTTGATACCAATTGAAGGAGCAGAAGAGTGAAAAACACAAGTTTATATCATTAAATTCAAAAATTTTCACCTAGGGTCACATGCATCACGCAATATTTATTTTTATCTATTTGATTTTAAAGATAAACAATATATTAAAACTCTTTTAATATGTGTTTTAGGATCTGTATTTGCGATTTAAGATTTTAGAATTAATCAGATTAATTTTAGAACCCTAGATTAGATCAATAACAAGTGCACTAACCTTTTGATGCACTGCAGTGTGTTTGGCACCTTTGGGATGCGTCTTTAGGACACTAGATGTTGTCCCTCTAGCATGTCCACACCAAGATCACCTATGGCAGCCCTTGAACAGCTTCTAAAGCTTTTTCTATGAATTAGAAAATCAAGTTTTTCCTTTTGAGAAATTACAGATATAAACAGGACACTAGAAACAATTTCTAGTATTTTTAAATTAAGAGATTGTTGGGAAATCTCTTTGAATTGATGAGAGATGAAGAAGATGAAAGGAAGAAGTGCTTTGGGGCGGCACCAATGAAACAAATAGCAGCTAGGTATTTTTCATTTCATCCTTTCCCTTAAATAGCTAGGTCACCACTTAAAACTCTTGCCACATGTCACCTTATGATTGGCTCTAGGTTTAATTGACCTAATCACATTGTGCCACATGTCAAACCTATATTTAATCTTAATTTTAATCATTTTACATGATTAAAAGACATTTGGCAAGCTTATGTGTAGTGCCATGTGACACCATCTCATGGTGCCACATGTCACCCTGTGAAATGACCAAAATGCCCCTGTGTCTTAATTTTGAGTTCTCAACCCAAAATAATTATTTCTCTTCTTCTAATCAATTTATATCAAATATAAATAAATTAATTAATCTTTATTAATTAATTTCTCATTAATTAAATTCATATTTAAACACTTTAAATATAAATTTAACTTATACTATACATCCAATAACCTAAATTTGGTTTCAAGTCATGCTAGGGACTTTGCAATATAATTGTAAACCAAACTTATTTAATTAATCAATTAAACTCTTTAATTAATTAATTAAATCATATTTAATTTGGTGATTACTTGTGTATGTGTGTGACTTACTAGGCTCATCACTAATTGGGAATGAGATATGATATCAACTCTTAATATCATCAGAACTCTTTCTTACCATAAATGATTTCTCTAAACCATTTTATGCACCTCATAGACCATGGTTAACTCCTAGCATAGCATGCCATGGCCACCCAATTAGTAATAAGGTTTACCTTAAATGAACCTAGAATCATATGTTACCATGCACTAGAATCTCTCTGCTACAAAATCCTAACTCAAGCTGGAGTCATGGTTTATGTCAAACCCCATTTGCTATGAATATTATGTTCTCTTTTAATTCCAGTTCTTGATTAAAAGATTTTCTCATCAGAACCTCTTTTTTGATTAAATCTATCTGTCCTGGCCAGGAACTTAAAATATTAAGAATAATTAAATGAACATAGGATTTTATCCCGATTTACTTAGAGGAACAGATTCCATCTTAATCAACACCTATCTCCATATATAACTAGTAGGAGACAACACATGCCCATATACCCATACACAGTGAAAGTATGAAAGCAGTGTCAAACTCAAAACACCTATATACAAGATAATTGTGCTACCTCAAGTCCAAAGATTATATGCACTGATATGATTTATGATAATACATTGACAAGAGTAAACTCTATTTGCTTGTCATAAGTGTCACTAGTTCGGCCTACTTATCATGTATAAGTGCTTATCATGTTTGTTATATGGCATGAGACTCACCATTCCATCTTATTTACATCCCATATAAATAACTTGAGAACAAACATGATTACAATCTTTCTGGATAAGTCATGTCCTCATTGTGAAGTATCCTCGATTGTGAACCTATTTATGATACTTTGTGCTATAAATACTGTCAGTCATATTCTTAACAACTTAAGAATAGAATTTCTAACAAAATATTAATGGACCTTTTCTATTACACATAAATATATTATGTAAATGGAAAAGTGAAAATGCCTTTTATTAATAAAAGATGTACAAGATACATACTAAATGATTTGCTCTAGGGCATACTACTAACAATCTCCCACTAGCACTAGAGCCATTCATTACAATATCTTAGACCCATCTTCTCAAGATGTCGGTCTAGCTAAGTCTGTGACATGGGCTTAGTGAATGGATTAGCTTGATTTTCAGTTGATACTATTTTCTGTATGGCTACATTGCCTCGCCCAACTATTTCTCTGATAATGTGGTAGCGCCTTCCTATGTGTTTGGATTTCTGGTGAGACCGGGGTTCCTTAGCCTGTATGACTGCTCCATTATTGTCATAGTGAAGTGGAACTGCTGACTCAATGGAAGGAACTGCTGCAAGTTCTGTCACAAACTTCTTTATCCAAATAGATTCCTTTGCAGCATCTGATGCAGCAATATACTCAGCCTCGGTAGTGGAATCTACAGTCGTACCTAGTTTGGAACTCTTCCAACTGACTGCACCTCCATTACAAATGAACACATATCTAGAGGTAGACTTTCTATCATCGATATCTGATTGAAAATCAGAATCAGTATAACCATCCAATTGCAAGTCTCCACCTCCATATATCAAGAATAAATCCTTAGTTCTTCTCAAGTACTTAAGGATATTCTTGACAGCTATCCAGTGTTCTAAACCTGGATTGGATTGATACCTGCTAGTCAAACTAACAGCATATACTATATCCGGTCTAGTACACAACATTGCATACATTAAACTTCTAATAGCCGAAGCATATGGAATCCTGGCCATTTTATCTCTTTCTTCAGGTGTCTTTGGAGACATCTCTTTAGAAAGGTGGATACCATGTCTCACTGGTAACAATCCTCTCTTGGAATTAAGCATGTTAAACCTCTTTAACACCTTGTCCAAGTATAGACTTTGGGATAAACCAATTATTCTTTTTGCTCTATCTCTATAGATGCGAATCCCAAGAATATAGGTTGCCTCCCCTAAGTCTTTCATGGAGAATGTATTTGACAACCATACCTTTACAGTTGTCAACATACCTTTGTCTTTACCCATCAACAATATGTCATCCACATATAAGACAAGGAAAGTGATAGCACTGTCACTAACCTTCTTATATACACATGGTTCATCCTCATTTTTGATAAAACCAAATGACTTAATGGCTTCATCAAAACGGATGTTCCAACTCCTTGAAGCTTGTTTCAACCCATAAATGGATCGCTTTAGCTTGCATACCTTGGAACCATCTTGGGATTCCAAACCCCTAGGTTGTTCAATGAAAATATTTTCTTCAATGTATCCATTGAGAAAAGCTGTTTTGACATCCATCTGCCAAATCTCATAATCCTAATATGCAGCTATTGCTAATAGAATCCTAATTGATTTAAGCATGGTAACAGGTGAGAAAGTCTCCACACAGTCGATTCCTTGCCTTTGGCGAAACCCTTTCGCTACTAGCCTTGCCTTATAGGTCTCTACCTTTTCATTAGAACCAATTTTCTTCTTGAAAACCCATTTGTTCCCTATAGGTACAATACCTTCAGGTGGGTCCATAAGATCCCAAACTTGATTCTTATACATGGAATCAATCTTGGATTTCATAGCATTAATCCATTTTGAAGAGTCTATATCTGATATAGCTTCTTCATAGGTAAGTGGATCATCTCCATGATCTACTTCTTCATGAGTAGACAACTCTTGTTCTTCTTCATGAAGGAAACCATATCTCACTGGTGGGTGAGATACCCTAGTTGTTCTATGAGGAATAGCTGTAGATGTTTCATCAATGGGTATAGGTTAACTAGATAGATCTATATCCATTTGATCTATTGGTTGGTCAGAATTCTCCAATTCTAACTCTATTTGCCTTCCTTTGCTTCCTTTTTGAACAAACTATTGTTCAAGAAATGTGGCATCTCTACTTATTCCAACCTTTTGTGATGTAGGCAAATAAAAATAATATCCAAAACTATCTTTTGGATATCCAACAAATCAACCCTTTTCTGATTTGGTTTCCAATTTATTAGTGTTTAGCTTTTTGATATAAGCTGGACAACCCCAAATCTTAACATGCTTAAGACTTGGTTTTCTTCCATGCCATATCTCCTAAAGTGTGGAAGAAACTAATTTTAATGGAATCCTATTCAGAATATACAAAGCTGATTCTAATGCAAATCCCCAAAAGGAGATTGGCATATCAGTATAGCTCATCATACTACGTACCATATCCAATAGGGTACGATTTCTCCTTTCAGATACACTATTCAGCTGTGGTGTTCCTAGAGGAGTCAGCTGGGAAACAATACTGTGCTCTCTCAAGGATTCATCAAATTCAGTACTCAAATATTCACCTCCACAATCTGATCGAAAAGTTTTAATACTCTTTCCTGTTTGATTTTCTACTTCAGATTTAAATTCTTTGAACTTTTCAAAGGATTCATATTTGTATTTCATCAAATACAAATACTCAAACCTTGATTTATCATCAGTAAAGATAATATAATAATGAAAATCGCCTCTAGCCATTTCCTTAAATGGACCTCTTACATCACTATGTATAGCTCCAAAATATTTTCAGCCCTTAGCCCTTGTCCAACAAAGGGTGATCTAGTCATTTTTCCCTGAAGGCAAGATTCACAAGTTGGAGTAGGCTCAGAGCCCAATGAGGAAAGGATCCCTATTTTCTCTAGTTTTGCAATCTTATCTTCTGCACCATGACATAACCTTAAGTGCCAAATATATTTTGAACTTGAGTTGATTTTCACCATAGCATTGCATTCATTCAGATCACATCACTTGTAATCATTTTGTATTTGTCATTATTATCCAAATAATAAAGACCATCATTCATATAACCCGAACCAACATATTTATTTCCAAAATAAATATTGCAAACATCATCTGTGAACTGAAATTCATAACCATTTCTAATCAAACTAGATATAGAAATGATGTTCTTAAAAGCATTAGGTACATATAAAATATTATCCAAACACAAAACATGTCCTGACATGTAAAAAGATCTAGAACCTATGGCTAAAGCTTCAACAGTTGAGCCAATGCCAATCCGGACTCTAACATCTCGAGAACGCAAGCTGCTACTATTTGTTAGTCCCTGCATATCATAAAAAATGTGAGAACTGGCACTAGTATCTAAAACCGAAGTTGTAGATGAACTATGAGTATCATCATAATCTAAATAACAATATATGGACATACCTTCTGAAGGTCTATCCTTCTTGTTCTTCAGAGAAGCAAGATACTCTGGGCAGTTCCTCTTCCAGTGCCCATCCTTCTGGCAGTGGAAACACTTTCCTTTGCCTCCATTAGCTTTAGTCTTCCCTTTCTATTTAGCTATTTTCTTGGAAGGACCAGGAATCTGAGGTTTCTTTTTCTTATTGCCCTTCTTCTTGTTGGACTTTCCAGTAGAAGAAGATGCAATCAAAGCTACCTCTTTTCCTTTATTGCTCAGAATATTCTTTTGGGCAATAACCAGCTTGTTGAGTAAGCTAGCCAAGGTGCATTCCTGTTTAGTCATATGGAAATTTGTCACAAAATTCCCAAAAGACTCAGGAAGGGACTGAAGGATCAATCCATCTGTAGTTAGAAATCCATGTTGAAGTCAAGAAGTTTCAACTGCTCAATCAGCCGAATCATCTTGTGGACATGATCCCCAACATTCTGTACCTCAGACATCCTCATGCAGAACAACTGTCTAGATATCTCATACCTAGCATTCCTGTTGTGCTCACCATACAACTCTTGTAGGTGAAGGAGGATCTCACTCACACTCTGTATGTTCTCATGCTGCTTCTGTAACTCATTACTCATGGAAGCAAGCATGTAACACTTAGCTCTCATATCATGCTCCTTCCACTTGTCCAAAGTTTCATGCTCCTCTTGCGTGGCCTCTAGAGGTAAGGGACTAGGAACATTTGAGTTTAGAATATATCTTATATGTTCAAGGTTCAGGATAAGTTTCAAATTTCTTAGCCAATCAGACAGATTAGGTCCTGTCAACCTACTACGATCAAGTATGCTTACAAGGATATTGGATGGTGGTGGTTGTTTTGTACTCATTATTATCAGAAAATTAACTACAGAAAATAAACAGATTAATTAGTAAATATATCATGTAATTAACCAAAATGATTATGGTCTTTTAATCAAATTGGTCCTCCCACTAACTTAGCGAATCCTACACTTCAAAAGTAGAAAATGAAAATCCTAGTTGGATGGATTTCTAGTGGGTGATTGAATTCTTATAATTCTATTGATCATCCTCAGGTACATCCATTATTGGAATTATAATAAACTATAAGTGAGCAACTCTTTGCCCATCACATCTCATGTGAGGTTCAATCCTTTACCTAGCCCCTAATGCTCAAAATCTTAGGTACATCTATTATTGACTTATCTTGCATTAGTTAAGTTGATCCCATTGAGCCAGTAATTATGCAAATAATTTTAATGTCCTCAGGTACATCCAATATTGGCCACTAAACCATTTATATATTTACAACATTTCATGCTTAACAATTATTCTTAAGAAAATCTCTTAAATTAATTGCATTATATGCAACTATTTAAATTTTCTTAAAATAATTGCCCAATGAAGGGCCTATATTATAATTACTTTAATTATAACATATCCAACTTAATCATTTGTTTGGAAGATTTTATGGTCATCTTAATTACTATTAAGGTCTCACTTTACACATTATCCAATTAGCATGCATATGTCATATAATTGCATACAATCCCATACATCTCATGCATTTATGGATAAACAGTAAATATGGTATGATTATGGACTTTCTAAGGGATTCAATTCTAAGCCATCAACAATTGAATCAGGGCATTCCTATTCAAATAAATTTAAAAATTCATATTTGAATCATAATCAAACAACTTTAAAAATTCATATTTGAATCACATTCAAACAATTTTTAAAAATCAGATTTGAATAACATTCAAACAATTTTTTTAAAAATTCAGATTTGAATATTATTCAAATAACTTTAAAAAATTCAGATTTGAATATAATTCAAACAACTTTTAAAATTCAGATTTGAATCACATTCAAACAATTTTAAAATTCTGATTTGAATTAAAATTTAATTGTGTGATGAAAACTCTAATTAAACAATTTAATTAGACATAGGATGAGCTTTTAGATTATACAACAATTGCAAATTAAAAAGCCAAACCTTATGCACACCATGGGAGGAGCCAAACCATGTGCACCCATGGTGCACTCCACCATGCCGCCACCTTGTTCATTCTAGCCAGCAATAAATTGATCAACTTTTGATCAAATCACACAATCAAATCTCATATTGAATAATCTAAATTGCAAATATAGTGGCTCTGATACTAATTGAAGAAGCGGAAGCATGAAAAACACAAGTGTATATCATTGACTTTAAATATTTTTGCCTATGGTCACATGCATCATGCAAGATTTATTTTTATCTATTTGATTTCAATGATAAACAATTTATTAAAACTCTTTTAATATGTTTTTGGATCTTTATTTGCTATTTAAGATTTTAGAATTAATCAGATTAATTTTAGAACCCTAGATTAGATCAACAACAAGTGCACTAACCTCTTGATGCACTGTAGTATGTTTGGCACCTTTGGGATGCGTCTTTAGGACACTAGATGTTGTCCCTCTAGCTTGTCCACACCAAGATCACCTATGCAGCCCTTGAAAAGCTTCTAAAGCTTTTTCTATGAATTAGAAAATCAAGTTTTGCCTTTTGAAAAATTACATATGTAAACAAGACACTAGAAATGATTTTTAGTATTTTTAAATCAAGAGAATGTTGAGAAATCTCTTTGATTTGATGAGAAATGAAGAAGATGAAAGGGAGAGGAGCTTTAGGGCGGCACCATTGAAACAAATAGTAGCTAGGTATTTTTCTTTTCATCCTTTCCCTTAAATAGCTAGGTCACCACTTAAAACCCTTGCCACATGTCACCTTTTGATTGGCTCTAGGTTTAATTGACCCAATCACATTGTACCAAGTGTCAAACCTATATTTAATCTTAATTTTAATAATCTTACATGATTAAAAGACAATTGGCAAGCTTATGTGTAGTGCCATGTGTCACCATCTCATGGTGCCATATGTCATCCTGTGAAATGACCAAAATGCCCTTGTGTCTTAATTTTGAGTTCTCAACCCAAAATAATTATTTCTCTTCTTCTAATCAATGTATATCAAATATAAATTAACTAATTAATTAATCTTTATTAATTATTTTCTCATTAATTAAATTCATATTTAAACACTTTAAATATAAATTTAACTTAAACTATACATCCAATAACCTAAATTTGGTTTCAACTCATGCTAGGGACTTTGCAATCTAATTGCAAACTAATCCTATTTAATTAACCAATTAAACTCTTTAATTAATTAATTAAATAATATTTAATTTGATGATTACTTGTGTATGTGTGTGACTTACTAGGCTTATCACTAATTGGCAATGAGATATGATATCAACTCTTAATATCATCAGAACTCTTTCTTACCATAAATGATTTCTCTAAACCATTTTATGCACCTCATAGACCATGGTTAACACCTAGCATAGCATGCCATGGCCACCCAATCAGTAATAAGATTTACCTTAAATGAACCTAGAATCATATGTTACCATGCACTAGAATCTCTCTGTTACAAAATCCCAACTCAAGCTAGAGTCATGGTTTATGTCAAACCCCATTTGCTATGAATATTATTGTAACACCCTCCCGGTAGCAACTCCATACATTCTACTATTCCGGTGACCGGTGTCGGTCCGGACAGCTAGAAAGTCCGGAAAAATATTTAAACTAAAGTCAGGAACCATAATTAACTCAAATATTAACAAGAAAAATTTAGTAAAAATTTTAGAAATAAAATACAACCGAGTTAAACGAGCCGGTGCCCAAGCGATGGGTAACCAGAGGGAAGTTGCGGTTCTCGCAACGAGGAGCCCTAGACCTGGGGAAAAATTCATAAAATAATTATTGGGACTCCAGAGAAGGGTCATTGAGGTTCCTATGGCATTAGAATGCCAAGAAAATATTTAGAAAATTTTTTCAATCGGTACAGACAATTTTGACCCGTTAAGCCAAACGAAGGGCATTTTGGTCATTTCGCCTTCAGAGGTGATTTTTGGCCGACTTGTCCAGTTGAGTAAATAATTATTATGACATAAAATATGAATTAATATTGATGAAAAATTAATTTGAAGCTAGTAGAAAAGAAAAGAAAAGAAAAGAAAAATACAAGAAAATGCCCATTTATGACATATGATGATCTCATTTACTTTCTCCCAACCAATCACCATTCAACAAGCTTTCTTAAATCACTTAAAAGAGACAAATGGACCTAAAAATTCTGCTCTTCTTCTTCTTCTTCTTCCTTCAATACGTGACCTCTCTTCCATAGCTAAGTATATTCAAGCTTTTCAAAGCTTGATTCACCCATTTCTACCCAACAAAATCATAACCTAGCTTCACAAGAAATTAACCTAGAAACTTGAGCAACCTCTAGGCAGCCAAAAGAAGAAGAAAGAAGGAGTTTGGGTAGCTTGAAAAATCTGCCACCTAAAGGTTAATGCACCTATTTACTTAAAACTCTTATATTCCATGATAGTGACTTGAATTGAGTGAAGATTTGTAACTTAAATGAACAAAAATTATGTGTATACATACCATGGATTTCGGTAGCCCTATTGCAGGAACAATAATGGAGTGTTTTGATGGACTTAAAGTGGATTAGAGATTATGTTTAAACCATGTATGCATGTGGATAGTGAATGAGATAGTTAATTAAAGCATGTTGTGAAAACTCACAAGGAAATTAGGGTTTTGAGAAGTGAAAATTTGACTTGGCTTAGGAAATTGTTAGAGAACATTTTAATGGTCAATTAGTGACCATTTTAGGTAAGTTGACCACAATTTGGACTAAAATATAGCATGGCAAAGTGAATGTGTAGGCTGCTTAGGGACAACAGCAGAGTGGCTGAGATTCCAGCCCACTTGGACAGCCATAACTTTGGCTGTGTAGGTCCAATTGGTGTTTGGCAAATTGGACATGAAACTAGGCTTATAATGACACATTTTTGCTGAAGAAACCATGCCCAAAAGACCAAATCAAGAGGACCAAAAGTTGGTCCCAATCCGGATACCCTGCAACAGCACCTGCAGAAATGACCAAATGAACAGTAACTGTTCATTTGGGCATAACTCACTGTAGATATGGTCAATTGACCTGAACTTTTTACAGCAACAAGTTAATACATAGACAAACAACTTTCATGAAGAAACCTACCCCAAATTATGACTATAACGTAATCACAATGGCAGTCACAGTCACTGTTCATGGTACTGTAGATTTGGTAAATTCTGCAGAATTGAAATCCGGCCAGCTGTGGTTTTTGGACCATATTTAGAGCTAAAGAACTCCAAATAGAGTGATTCAAAAAAGGAAATTCAACTAGACAAAATAAGGAACAACTTTCATGTTTACCATTTCCTCAAATTTCCACTATAACAGTCCCTAATAGAACAGTAAACTTATGGTACAAAAACTGAAAATTCTGCCACTTAGTGTTAGGCTTATAAATGGTAATGGTGATCACTTCCAACAAGTTTTAAATGCAAAATGTGGTATGTTTGGAGTGTCAAAACCAATGTACCTATTTTCTATCCAAAAGTCAACATTTTTGTTGACCAATGAGGTGAATAGTGACACCAAAACTTGAAATTCAAATGTGAAATTAGAAATGCATTTAGGGGACTTTAAATTACAATTGGCAATTAATACTAGCAAATGTAAAACTCAAAATGTGGGATCTTGGTGTAATTAGAATTAATATATCCATTAAGTATAAAAAAGTCAACATTTTGGTTGACTAATAAGGTGAATAGTAATCAAAATGATTAGTAAATTAAGATGAAGACCTAGAACCAATTCTAAGCTTAAATGCTTAGAATTGTATGACAAATGTGGATTATGCATCCTAGTCAAAATTGTTAAAAAGAAATTAAGGCCATAAATTTGAAATCCATGAAATATTTATGGATTACTTGAAACATGAAAAATAAGTCACCTAATTGATATGAATAGATAGTTAGGGCTTATATGCCCATCACAAATGGAATTCATAAAATATTAATAACTCAACTTGAAATATAAAATTTGCAATTACATAAGTAGATTCTTGAATGTATAAATGAGAAAAGGAAAAATGTTTTGAATACAATGGTACATGTGAACCATTGTTTAGAATTGTGATTAATATGAATAACATAAAGAATGAATAAATGAACCATATTAATGTATGAATGAGACATTAGTTCTCATTATTGTAGAAAGGAGAAGTATTTTGAGTACAATGGTATAAAAAGGATAATTGATGTGAATTGTGATCATATAAATGATCAAATGAATGTATGAATTATAATTGAAATTTATTATGAAATAATGAAGTCATAAAACACAATATATTAATGTTTAATGATATTATGTGCCCTTGTATTGCCTAGACATGTGTGTCAGATTGGATAGTTTGGCATGCCAATAGGGTATTGTTTTAGCAGTACTGCAAAAGGCTTTATGCCTATATTCATAGCTCTATGCCCGTATTCATGGCTCTTATGCCCGTATTCATGGCTTTTATGCCCGATTATGTGATATCATGGCTTTTTAGCCATACTGACTGCATACGTGGTTGACGTTCTGCGTCCCATGGTATGACGGCCCAAGGCACCGTGGTGTCCAGAGCCAACGACCCGTTATCCAGTTTAGTCAGCCTGTCATAGGTTACTTGGGCAGTGAAATTTATTGAGGTAAGTTAAGAATATTAGCAATTTAAAATATTAGAAATTAAATAAAATAAATGAGTAAAATGACCTAAAATAAATTAGAATAGTTATTTATTAGAAAGAATCGAAATGAACTGGACAGATATTAAAATTTACTTATTATGATATAATCTGAGACAACCTAGCAAGTATTGGGAAAATGCTAAAAGATTAGCAAAGAAAATTATAAAATAAATAAATATTGCAAATGAGACTTATATAATAATATAAGCATAAATTTATTATTTTCAGATCATTTTTTTTTTCTTGTACATTATTACTGTACATTGGTGAAATAAACGCTTCCAAATAAGACTAAATTAGGATAAAACATATTAAATTTTAGAAACCGCATGTGAAGTATAAATAGATCTTAATTATTTGAATGATGTTTTATTTCTATCTTTATTTGTATATTATTTTCTTGTTATATTATTCCGCCACTAAGCAACAATGCTTAGCGCGATGGAATTGTTTCCTCGCGCAGGTACTGAAGCTAGAACCCACTGGACGTTTGACTGGAAATTTTGAGAGTTCAGATCTTCAGAGTGTCAAAGGTTGTCACCTCCTCAGCAATGCATGTAGATAGGGCTCACATTAAGCATATCATGTATTTTGTGTATGTTATTTATTTCTTATATTGTAATGTAAACTAGCAAATTGTAATTAATTTGTATATCATGTAAATTAATGATCTATTTAATTATTGCATATGATGTAAATTAATGCAAATTTGAGAATTTTGCTATAAGAATGGAGCATGAATGAATTTGTACAAATGACTATAGATTTGAATTACATAATGATTTTTCAAATGATGATATGAGTGTGGAAATGATTATGAAATTGAAATGTATGGATAAGATTTTATTTTAGAAATATTGTTGAATTTCAAACAGGTGAATATTGAAATACGCCAACGATAATAAAATAGGGGAAACTCTGCTGGTTTCTCCGTTGAAAAATAATTGATATTAAATTAAATGAATTCAAAATTATTTAAGAAAAATAAGATAAGATAAGTTAGGGTGCTCCGGCACCGATTGTAGCATGCCTTGCTCGGCTACACTATAGCCGGGTGAGGGGTGTTACAATTATGTTCTCTTTTTATTCCAGTTCTTGATTAAAAGATTTTTTCATCAGAAACTTTTTTCTGATTAAATCTATCTATCTTGGGCAAGAATTTGAAACATCAAGAACAATTAAATGAACATAGGATTTTATCCCTATTTACTTAGAGGAACAGATTCTATCTTGATCAACACCTATCTCCATATATAACTAGTAGGAGCAAACATATGCCCATATACCCATACACAGTACAAGTATGAAAGTAGTATCAAACTCAAAACACCTATATACAAGATAAATGTGCTACCTCAGGTCTAAAGATTATATGCACTGATATGATTTATGACAATACATTGATAAGAGTAAACTCCATGTGCTTGTCATAAGTGTCACTAGTTCGGCCTACTTATCATGTATAAGTGCTTATCATATTTGTTATATGGCATGAGACTCACCATTCCATCTTATTTACATCCCATATAAATAACTTGGGAACAAACATGATTACAAACTTTCTGGATAAGTCATGTCCTTATTGTGAAGTATCCTCGATTGTGAACCTATTTTTGATACTTTGTGCTAGAAATACTGTCAGTCATATTCTTAACAACTTAAGAATAGAATTTCTAACAAAATATCAATGGACCTTTTCTATTACACATAAATATATTATGTAAATGGAAAAGTGAAAATGCCTTTTATTAGTAAAAGATGTATAAGATACATACTAAATGATATGCTCTAGGGCATACTACTAATAGCTTAGCCTGCCTAGTGTCCACCACATGTGCTAGGTAGGCTTCATAGCCTTTTCTCATCAGTTTTCTTACAACTATGGCTGAGATAACATTAGACAAGAAATTTGTCCTTCCCCTACAACTGTAATCTCATTACCCTTAGAAGTTTTTAAGGAAATCCTCTTTAATTTACAATCAACCATTGCCTGATAACGTGACAACCAGTCCATTCCCAAAATCACATTAAACTCATGGAAAGGCAATTTAATCAGGTCTGCCAAGAATTTATACCCCCTAAATCCTTAACGAGCAACCCTTATACTCTTTGTTCACCACTACACTATGGCCCAATGGATTAGTGACCAGGATGTCTTGGTCACTCTCCCCTACTAGTATTGTAACGATCGGGCTCCCAACCACTAGAGGAATTGTCCGCTTTAGCCATAAGCCTCAGGGTTTTGTCCCATAGGTGGAATGGAGAACTTCCCAGGAGGTCACCCATCCTAGGATTTCTCTCAAGCGAGCACGCTTAACCCTGGAGTTCTTCCAACTCTCCAGGACATTCCATCAAAAGGCGCCTCTAGTGATTATTTCTCCAATTTTTCTATATCATTACTTTTTAAATCCAAGACCATCTCCGTGCTTTGCCGATGTGGGATTTGTCTAAGAGACCTTTCTCCCCCCCCTTTCGGGACTCAGCGTCTATGCTGAGGTTTGCGCCACCATCGCTCAAGAGGACACACGAGTGACTCTGATACCAATTGTAATGATTGGGCTCTAACCACTAGAGGAATTGTCTGCTTTAGCCATAAGCCTCACGGTTTTGTCCCATAGGTGGAGTGGAGAACTTCCCAGGAGGTCACCCATCCTAAGATTTCTCTCAAGCGAAAACGCTTAACCCTGGAGTTCTTCCAACTCTCCAAGCCATTTCACCAAAAGGTGCCTCTAGTGATTAGTTCTCCCATTTTTCTATATCATTACTTTTTGAATCTGAGACCATCTCCGTGCTTTGCTGATGTGGGATTTGCCTAAGAGACCTTTCAATTGTAACGATCGGGCTCTAACCACTAGAGGAATTGTCTGCTTTAGCCATAAGCCTCCCGGTTTTGTCCCATAAGTGGAATGGAGAACTTCCCAGGTGTTAACCATGGTCTATGAGATGCATAAAATGATTTAGAGAAATCATTTATGGTAAGAAAGAGTTCTGATAATATTAAGAGTTGATATCATGTCTCATTGCCAATTAGTGATGAGCCTAGTAAGTCACATACATACACAAGTAATCTCCTAATTAAATATGATTTAATTAATTAATTAAAGAGTTTAATTGATTAATTAAATAGGTTTGTTTTGTGATTAGATTGCAAAGTCCCTAGCATAACTTGAAACAAAATCTACGTTATTGGATATATAGTATAAGTTAAATTTATATTTAAAGTGTTTAAATATGAATTTAATTAAGGAGGAATTAATTAATAGAGATTAATTAATTGATTAATATTTGATATAAATTGATTAGAAGAAGAGAAATAATTATTTTGGGTTGAGAGCTCAAAATTAAGACACAAGGGCATTTTGGTCATTTCACAGGGTGACATGTGGCACCATGAGATGGTGACACATGGCATTACACATAAGCTTGCCAAATATTTTTTTAATCATGTAAGATGATTAAAATTAAGATTAAATATAGGTTTGGCACTTGATAAAATGTGATTGGGTCAATTAAACCTAGAACCAATCAGAGAGTGATATTTGGCAAAGGTTTAATGTGTTAACCTAGCTATATAAGTGTTGTTATGAAGAGAAAAAATACAACCAGCAGCTACTCTCTTTGTGCCGCCACCCAAAGACTCCTCTCCCTCTCTTCTTCTTCATCTCTCATTAATTCTAAGAGATTAGTAAACAATCTCTTGAATTAAAAATACTAAAAATTGTTTCTAGTGTCATGTTTGCATCTTTAATCTCTTAAAAGGCAGAACTTGATTTTCTAATTAATAGAAAAAGTTTTAGAAGCTGTTCAAGGGCTTCCATAGGTGTTCTTGGTGTGGACAAGCTAGAGGGACAACATCTGGTATCCTGAAGACGCATCTCAAAGGCATAAATACACTGTAGTGCATCAAGAGGTTAGTGTATTTATTCTTGATTTAATCTAGCATTCTAAAATTAATCTGATTATTTTTAAAATCTTAAATGGTAAATATAGATCCAAAAACATATTAAAAGAGTTTTAATATGTTGTTTATCATTGAAATCAAATAGATAAAAATAAATCTTGCATGATGCATGTGACCCTAGGTGAAAGTTTTTGAATTCTGTCACACCTTACCCCTCTGTAAGGTGTAACATGATTCCGTAGAATACCTAATGAACTACCGCACTTCACCTACCGATAACTCATTAAATACCGTACAAGGGATTTTAAAATAATTTTCTTACTTTTTACAAGTGGTGAGCATTTCTAAATAGATTTTAAAACATTTAATTAAAGTTGGAAACTAGTTAAAATTTTTGGCCCATTTTATTTTTCCGCAAATTTTATAAAAATTTCGGTAGAGTGCCGTCTGTATTTTGAGAAAAAAGCTCTTCAAATTCCTATAAAAAGCACTTCCAATTATTTATTTCAAGCACTTCTTCAAAATTCACAATCAATCATAACCAATTTCTCAAGTTTCAAAATTCAACAATCCTCATTTCTCAATTTCCAAAATTCAGTAATCATCAAGATACTGTCAATCGATTTCATTCATTCATATTTCATTAAAGATAAACAATCTATATATACATCATACTAAAAATTTACATTAAAAGAAATTCAAACTAAATTTTATTACAAACTTTGTACAAGCTGCTCAAGACCAATTTTACATGTCCATACATTTACGTCCATTACATACATCAAAATAAATATTTACAGTCAGGGTATAACTTATACTCGATATAACTTCAAGGTAAGTCACTCCACAATCCTCAGCAGCTCAATCTACTGCTCCTCTAGTCTCTAAATCTGTGACAGCAATAACAGCCATCGTTGAGTACTAGGACTCAGTGGTGCACAACATACTAAAATAATCTTTATGCAGAGTTTAAATCATATTTATTCAAAAATTGGACTGAACATGAGAATTTAATATAAAATATGAATTATGAGATTTTAATCCAAACAATTTTATTTCGAAGTATGAAAACACATTTCATAAAACCCACAGTTATATCATGCCATTCGAAACAAATATAATCTTAATAGCCAGAGGCTAAGGAGAAGTCATATCACAAGGTTAGCTAGCTCAAATATATGGATATCCATTCAATTTCTTCTTCTACTAGCACACACCTCAACACTTCAGCCAGAGAAGGAATCAAAATTCGAAACTGATTACCCCCACTAGTCATGCTTAGTGAGGTGTTCAAATATATGGTCATGACACTGTGGTTTCAAAACTTATCTTAACAATTTACTAAATATTGCCATTTCAAATATACACAAATAACTTTCAACAATTTAAATAAAAAACATAATAAACATTTCATCACAATTCAATATTTTAAATTATTCAAAACAATATATAAAAGATAAATCACAGAATTTATACATTGTGCACAAACCTTAAGCGAGTCGCCTCTTGGCCTTGACTCGATTCCTCGGGTTCTTTCCCGGTGTTCTTTTCCACTGAAACACACAGTTTCACAGTGTTTCAGTATCATAGCTTATCATAATTCCAAAAATAAATTTAAATTCACTTTTACCTAGCTCTAATGTGCTAAACTCGACGTTCTTTAAATTTTGTGTTTCGGGTTACTATTCACTACACTATTCAAGTCAATTTGTTGACTTTCTAAGGCTTAATAGGTATAGGAATTCCAACTTCACCCACATACCACATTTTGGTCACTAAATTTGTTGGTTTTGGTTGTTTACTCAAATTCTAAATCTTTTAGGCAAATTTGCAAATTTACAGTTTTGGTGTCTTAAGTTGCACTATTCCATTGGTCATTTTACTGTTAGAATTTGGCAAAACTTTCTCCTTAGAAAATGTTCCCTATTGTCTTAAGTTTATTCTCCTTTTTGAATCACTCCAATTGGAGTTTTTTAGCTCAAGTTATAGCCATTTGAACGATGGCTGCCGGATTGGACTTAACCCAGATTTCTGGGCAAATTCTGGTTCTAGCAGTTTTAGGTCACCAAATTTGGGTGGCCAAATGACTTGGTTAGTGGCATAATTTGGGTTTATATTCTTCATGAAAGTTTTAGGTCTATATCTCACCTATCCACTAGAAAAATTTCAGGTCATTTAGACGTGCCTAGCTCAAGTTATGGCCAAATGAACAAACACTGTTTATTTGGTCAGTTTGTATAGGTTAGACTGAGAATTTCCGGATTTGGTCAATTTGTTCACTAGGTTTTGGTTATTTTTTGGGCATGATTCCTAAATGAAAATTTTGTCATTTTGTGTCTATTTTCATTCCCAATTGGTCTCATACCAATTAGACTTCTAAATTTTCAGTTTTGGTCCCTCAAAGGGACCTTGGTCCTGCTGCCTGCAGCATGACCACATTGAATCCGAATTTAACCTCAATTCAAACACTTCCAACACACTTCATTTGGTCACAAATGACCATTTCTCACTTCAAACTAGATAAAACACATCATTCACCATTTCTCCAAATTTTTTCTCCTAAACCCTAAGTGTCCAAAATCCTAGTTCACCAATTCATTGCATTTAACTAATTCAAGGCATTTAATCATAATCATTCAACACAATCAAGCTCACATACACTTATATACATCATTTATTAAACTAACTATGTCATCCCCACTCAAATCCCATGGTTGCCAAATTTACCCTAGTTCCCTAACATGCCATGTTTATCTTATTTTACACAATTTCTAACTTATTTGATGTGACACCCCTTACCCGTGTATAGTATACCCGAGTAAGTAATGCCACACGGTGTACTGGCACACTCTAATATACCTTACTTAATTTGTGTCATGCTTTTGAAGCTAATTTATGAAATATGATTTATTTAAGCCATTTATCGATATTATTATCTATTTGGGGTTTCGAAAATTTTAAAGGAAATCCGGCGGAGTACCGGCTAAAAATGGAGAAAACAGTTCTTCGGAACCTGTTTAAAAACACTTCCAAATAATTTCCAAACAATCCCAACCTCAATTTATCAACAAATTCTCAACATTAAGATCTCAACAACATTTCAATTCCAGTTCTCAATCATCCATCACATGTGATGATCACATATAAATCACAAGTAAACATTTACATTTCCATTCACAAGCACAATTTTCATAATTTAAATAAACATCAATATACATTACACAAGTTTAATTACATATGAGAAAACAAAATTAAGTTACAAAATGTCAAAATGACACCTAGTGTCCTACCAATGCAATGAAGTTGAGGTGACACGGACCTTTGGCGGAAGCGTCGGATGGACTCACCCAGTGTGTGGTCTACTGGGCTCACGATCGGTATCTCCAGTACCTACGCGTGGCAAAAGCAACGCGCTAAGCAATAATGCTTAGTGGTACAATAATATAATAAAAGAAAATAGCAAGAATTTAAATGTGTAGTGAATGTATATGTTTCATTTGCTTGGTATTTTTATATTATTTACTTTGTCCACTTTTATTCATTTGGTTGCCCCAAGTAACCTACACTAGACGACTGGACTGGATAACGGGTAAACTGGCACTGGTATCTAATACCTCGGGCCGTCACACCATCGGTCGCATATGCATCACCCGGTGTGCAGCGACTACCAAGTCAGTAAATAATCTCAGGCACAAGGCCAAGTCTCAATACAAAGTCAGAATGGCTAAAAGCCATGAAATCACGGAATGATATATTGCCATGTGCAGTACTGCTAACTGAACCCTATTGGCATGCCAAACTATCCAAACCAATCTTGTTAGGTATACTAGGGCATTTGAAACTTTTAAATTCTTCAATTTGTAAATTTCATGTTTTGGTGTTACTATTCACCTCATTGGTCAACAAAAATGTTGACTTTTGGATAGAAAATATGTTCATTGACTTTGGCACTCCCAACATACCACATTTGGTGTTTAAAACTTGTTGGCATTAAGTGTTAATACCATTTCAAAGTGTAACCCAACACAAACAGAATTTTCAGTTTTGGTGAGTCAATTTCACTGTTCCATTGGACACTATTACTGTGGGAATTTGAAGAAATGTAAAACATGAAAGTTGTTTCTTATTTTGTCTAGTTGAATTTCCTTTTTTGAATCACTCCATTTGGAGTTTTTTAGCTCCAGATATGGTCTAAAAACCACAGCTGGCCGGATTCCCATTCTGCAGAAAATATCATATCTATAGTAACAGGAATAGTAACTTCCACTACCATTTGGGTTAGGTTCTGGCCATAATTTGGGGTAGGTTCCTTCATGAAAGTTGTTTGTCTATGTCTTAACTTGTTGCTGTAAAACTTTCAGGTCAATTGACCATATCTACAGTGAGTTATGGCCAAATGAATAGTTACTGTTCATTTAGTAAATTCTGCAGAACCAGTTGCAGGGTATCCGGATTGGGGCCAAGTTTTGGTCCTCTTGCTTTGGTCTTTTGGGCATGGTTTCTTCAGCAAAAATGTGCCATTATAAGCCTAGTTTCATGTCCAATTGGCCAAACACCAATTGGACTAACACAACCCAAGTTATGGCAGTGCAAATGGACTGAATTTTCAGTCCCTATGCTGCTGTCCTAGGGCAGCCTGCAACCTCATTTTGGAATCCTATTTTTCAGTCCATTTGTTGGTCAAATTACCTAAAATGGTCACTAATTGACCATTAAAATGTTCTCTAACAATTTCCTAAGCCAAGTCACATTTTCACCTTTTCAAACCCTAATGTCCAACTAAATTTACTCATAACCTTAATTAACATACTTAGTTTAATGTCCATGTATATTAATACCTTAACCATCATTTCTAGCCACTCTAATTTTATTAAAACAATCAACCTCATACTTCCATAGGGCTGCCGAAAATTTAAGGTACCATAACACATGTAATTTACTTCAATTCCTTAAAATTTCTTAGCTCAAAATGATGTTCTAACTAGGATTAAAAGAAGGAGAATGAAATTGTAGCACTAACCTTGAGTGGCAGAATTTTCCAAGTTAAATCTTCACTTTCCTTCACTTTCTAGGCAGCCAAACACTTTCCCAAGAGGTGTGGTTAGGTTTTAATGAAAGGGTTTAGAGTTTAGTGGAGTAAAATCAATGAGAATTGAAGAAAGAGATGAAAAAAAAATTTTTCATGGGAGAGGGAGACTTGATTTCGGCCATGGAGAAGTGAAATGAAGAAGATGGCTGTTTTTATTTTGTTTTTATCTCATTTTAGTTCATTTTTATCTCTTTTATTAATTTGTCAAATTGTGATTGGTGGAGCTTTTTAAATTGCATCACCATATGTCATAAATGGGCATTTTTATGGATTTTTCTTTTCTTTTCATCACTACTCAATTTCAATTTAATTTCTAGTAATGTTTATTCATATTTTATGTTATATTAATTATTTACTCAACTGGACAAATCGGCCAAAAATCACCTCGGAAGGTGAAATGACCAAAATGCCCTCCGTTTGGCTTAACGGGTCAAAATTGTCTGTACCGATTGAAAAATTTTTCTAGGTATTTTCTTTGCATTCTAATGCCATAGGAACCTCAATGACCCTTCTCTGGAGTCCCAAAAATTATTTTATAATTTTTCCCCCGGGTCTAGGGCTCCTCGTTGCTAGAACCGTAACTTCCCTCTGGTTACCCATCGCTAGGGCACCGGCTCGTTTAACTTGGTTGTATTTTATTTTTTTAAAATTTTTACTAAATTTTTCTTATTAATATTTGAGTTAATTATGGTCCCTCACTTAAGTTTAATTATTTTTCCGGACGTTCTAGCTGTCCGGACCGACACCGGTCACCGGAACAGTAGAATGTACGGAGTTGTTATCGGGAGGGTGTTACAACTCTTCCCCTCTAATTTAAATTTCATCCTCGAAATTTACCTGATGCAAACAGTTGAGGGAACTGTTGCCTCATCGTCTCTTCACTTTCCCAAGTTGCCTCCTCGGTGTTGTGGTGCCTCCAAAGCACTTTCACCAGTGGAATCTGCTTGTTCCTCAATTCTTTTACTTCCCGAGCTAGGATTCGTAGAGGTTCTTCTTCATATGTCAAATCCGGTTGTATTTCAATTTCTTCTCTAGAGATGACATGTGAAGGGTCTGAGCAGTATCTTCTGAGCATAGATACGTGGAACACATTGTGGATCTTGTCCAGCTCTGGTGGTAAAGCTAGCCTATAGGCCACTGGACCCACACGTTCAATGACTTCATATGGGCCAATGAACCTAGGGCTTAACTTACCTTTCCTTCCAAACCTCAATACTTTCCTCCATGGTGACACCTTGAGGAACACCTTGTCGCCAACCACATATTCTATTTATTTTCTCTTGGTCGGCATAGGTTTACATGCATGCAGAGGCAACCTTGAGATTTGCTTTGATTAGTTTTACCTTTTCCTCGATCTGTTTCACAGTGCAGCCCCACCAATTTGTCTTCGCCCAATTCAGTCCAAAGACTGCTGAGTTCTACATTTTCTCCCATACAGCGCTTCATACGGGGCCATTTGGATACTAGCTAGGTAGCTATTGTTGTATGCAAATTCTGCCAGTGGGAGGTATCTATCCCAACTTCCCTCAAACTCAATGACACAACTCTTCAGCATATCCTCAAGGACCTGACATATATTTCACGTTATTGTTATCATTTTAATTCAATATTTGTATCAATTTCATTGGTTTCAATTGTTAACCTGGATTACTCTTTCTGATTGCCCATCCGTCTGAGGATGGAAAGCTGTGCTGAAATGGAGTTGTGTACCCAAGGACTCATGCAACTTCTTCCAGAATGTCGATGTAAACCTTGGGTCTCGATCAGATATGATGGAAAGTGGAATTCCATGTAGTCTAACTATCTCACTGATATACAATTCTGCTAACCTCTGTAGTGAGTAGTCAGTCCTAACTGGCAGAAAGTGTGCTGACTTTGTCAATCTATCAACTATCACCCATGCTGCATCATGTTTCTTCCGGGTGAGAGGTAGACCACTTACAAAATCCATGGTGACCCGATCCCATTTCCATTCAGGTATGCGTATAGGCTGTAGCAAACCTGATGGAACTTGATGTTCTGCCTTGACTTGCTGACATGTCAAGCATTTAGTCACATAGTCAGCTATATCCCTCTTCATACCAGGCCACCAATACTGAAGCTTCAGATCATGATACATCTTTGTACTTCCTGGGTGCATAGCATATACACTGGTGTGTGCCTCTTTTAGAATACTGGTTTTCAATTCCCCATCATCTGGTACACACAGTCTTCCTTTGTAGTTCAGGCACCCATCTGCTTTCACCCCATAATCAGTTGCTTTTCCCTCTGAGATCTTGCTCATAATGGCCATTAATTTTCCATCTGCCATTTGCCCATCCAAAATCTGCTGTAGCAGGTTTGGCCTCACTTGCAACTCAGCCAAAATAGCTTCATCTCGAATCAAAGATAGACGGGCATTCAATGATCTCAAAGCTGTGATGGACTTTCTGCTCAAAGCATCAGCAACTACATTTGCCTTCCCAGGATGGTAGTTAATTACACAGTCATAATCCTTCAGGAACTCAATCCATCGCCTCTGTCTAAGGTTGAGCTCCTTCTGGGTTGGCAAATATTTCAGACTTTTGTGGTCTGTGTAAATGTAGCACTTTTCACCATACAAGTAATGCCTCCATATCTTCAGTGCGAAGATAATTGCTGCAAGTTCTAGATCATGGGTAGGGTAGTTCTATTCATGTGGTCTTAGCTGTCTGGAAGCATAAGCGACCACCTTCCCCTCTTGCATCAATACACACCCTAACCCATTATGAGAGGCATCACTGTAGACCACGAAGTCCTTTCACGACCTTGGTGTGTTAACACTGGTGCCTCTGTCAACATAGCCTTCAACTTCTCAAAGCTGTGCGACACTTGTCATTCCAGTCAAATCTGACATTCTTGTGTAATAACTTGGTCATTGGAGCAGCTATTAGGGAAAATCCCTTCACAAATCTTCTGTAATACTCAGCTAGCCCCAAGAAGCTTCTGACCTCAGTTGTATTCCTGGGAGGCTTCCATTCCAGCACTGCTTCTATTTTCTTGGGATCCACCCTAATCCCATCAGCTGACACTACGTGTCTAAGGAATGCAATCTCATTCAGCCAAAAGTCACACTTGGACAACTTAGCATACAGTTTCTTTTCTCTCAGGGTTTGCAGAACAATCCTCAAATGCTCATTATGTTCTTCCTTGGTCTTGGAATACACCAGAATATCATCAATAAAGACCACTACGAACCGATCTAAGTGTGGATGAAAGATACGGTTCATAAGGTCCATGAATGCCGCTGGTGCATTTGTTAGGCCAAAGGGCATCACTAGGAACTCATAATGCTCATACCGGGTCCTGAATGCAGTCTTTGGCACATTTGCATCCTTCACCCTCAACTGATGATACCCTGACCTGAGATCAATTTTAGAAAATACTCCTGCTCCCTTCAACTGATCAAACAGATCATCAATTCTAGGCAACGGATATTTGTTCTTCACTGTCACTTTATTCAACTGCCAGTAATCAATGCATAGCCTCAAAGTCCCATCCTTCTTTTTCACAAGCGACCGAGCTCCCCATGGTGACACCTGGGGCGTATGAACCCCTTATCAAGCAACTCTTGCAACCGAAGTTTTCAACTCCCTCAATTCGATGGGTGCCATCCTATAAGGAGCAATGGAAATGGGTCTTTGTGCAGCGGTGTCTCAATAGCAAATTCAACTTCCCTTTACGGTGGCAAACCGGGTAACTCTTCTGAAATACCTGCAGGAAGTCTCTCACTGTGGGTATATTACTCAGGTTTGGCTTAGCCTGCCTAGTATCCACCACATGTGCTAGGTAGGCTTCACAGCCTTTTCTCATCATTCTTCTTGCAACGATGGCTGAGATGACATTGGACAAGAAATCTGTCCTTTCCCCCACAACTGTGATCTCATTACCCTCTAAAGTTTTTAGAGAAATTCTCTTCAATTTGCAATCAACTATTGCCTGATGACGTGACAACCAGTCCATTCCCAATATCACATCAAACTCATGGAAGGGCAACTCAATTAGGTCTGCCAAGAATTCATACCCCTGAATCCTTAACGGGCAACCCTTGTATACTTTGTTCACTACCACACTGTGGCCCAATGGATTAGTGACCAGAATGTCTTGGTCACTCTCCCCTACTAGTATCCCCCTTTCTACGGGTAAGTTGATGCAAATGTAAGAATGAGTGGATCATGGATCCACCAATGCATGCACAGGTGTAGTGTTGAGGGAGAACGTACCCCTGATGACGTCCGGGGCATCTTGCTCCTCCTGAGCTCTCAGGGCATAATTTCTTCTTTGGTGGTGTCGGGCCTCTCTGCGGCTCGGATGCAGCCTCTGTGATGGTTCAACACCTCGATTTACTGCATTTTCTACCTCTCTGTGGTGCAGGAGCAGGTTTGTCTGCTTGTGTTGGAGCAGCTGTAGTGGTTCTACGTGGACAGTTCCTCAGCTGATGCTCTGTTGACCCACATCTCAAGCAGGCACCAGTTACTCTCCAACATTCCCCCTTGTGCCATTTCAGGCAATGTGGACACGCAGAAGATGCTGGGGCTGGTCCCCTGAACCCCATCCCTGGAGAGCTGCCCACTGATGGTGTGGACTGACCTCTCCTAGGGGTGAACTGTGGCCTGGGCCCCTGAGACCACGACCATGTGGCTGAGCTGAACTCTGTGCAGGAGGACCCTTGAACTTCTTCCCAAATGCAGGAGCTGAGCTAAACTGACCGGGTCCCCTCTTCTGCTGTCTCTCCCTTCTGGTCTGCTCACTGATTCTCACTTTTTCAACCCTTATTGCCGCTTCCACTAGCTTGCTAAATTCTGTGATTCCCAAAGCAGTGAGCTGTATCTTGATATTGTCATTCAGTCCCTCCTCAAATCTCTTGCACCTTTCAGCTTCATTAGGGACTATCTCCCTTCCGTAGCGGCTTAATCGGACAAATTCCTTCTCGTATTCGACCGACCACTTGCCTGCCTCGCAGTTAATGAACTCTCCTTCTCTCTTCCGTATACAAGACCCACATACTTCTTCTTGAATTCGAGAGGAAAAAGTCCCAAGTTACGACTTTCCGGCTGCACTTCATCGACACGATGTCCCACCATTCGTAGGCATAGTCTTGTAACAAGGATACAACAGCTTATAAGTTACGCCTGGGTGCGTGAAGTTGTTTTAAGACTCGCCTGCTCGTTTCAACCAATTCTCGGCTGCCACCGAGTCATCTTCTCTCTTGCCATAGAAATCCACCGCCCCAAACTTTCTTAGCCTTTCCAGGTGTGATTTTGGTTGTGGAGCTGGTGGTGGTGGTGGTGCTGGCATTACTCCGGCCATTTGTCTAAAGAAGTCGGCCATTTGTTGAAACATGGCCTGTGGAGGCTGAGCAGGCTCTGCTTGAGCTGGCGGAGTAGGTTCTCCCCTACCCGCAGTCTCAGCTGCTGCAGGTGGAGCATGACTCTCCACTTCCTCCTCAACGGCCCTCTGAGATGAAAGGTCCATATCCTATTCAAAATAAGAAAAACAAACAGATCTGCATTAGTGTCACCTCGACTCTTACAAATGCAATGCATGGTATGGACTCGATCTAGGACCAGAAACGCCTAAACCGTGCTCTGATACCACTAAATGTGACACCCCTTACCCGTGTATAGTATACCCGAGTAAGTAATGCCACACGGTGTACTGGCACACTCTAATATACCTTACTTAATTTGTGTCATGCTTTTGAAGCTAATTTATGAAATATGATTTATTTAAGCCATTTATCAAAATTATTATTTATTTGGGGTTCCGAAAATTTTAAAGGAAATCCGGCGGAGTACCGGCTAAAAATGGAGAAAACAGTTCTTCGGAACCTGTTTAAAAACACTTCCAAATAATTTCCAAACAATCCCAACCTCAATTTATCAACAAATTCTCAACATTAAGATCTCAACAACATTTCAATTCCAGTTCTCAATCATCCATCACATGTGATTATCACATATAAATCACAAGTAAACATTTACATTTCCATTCACAAGCACAATTTTCATAATTTACATAAACATCACTATACATTACAAAAGTTTAATTACATATGAGAAAACAAAATTAAGTTACAAAATGTCAAAATGACACCTAGTGTCCTACCAATGCACAGCAGAAGTTGAGGTGACACGGACACTGAGCAGAACTGTCGGATGGACTCACCCAGTCTGTGGTCTACTGGGCTCACGATCGGTATCTCCAGTACCTACGCGTGGCAAAAGCAACGCGCTAAGCAATAATGCTTAGTGGTGCAATAATATAATAAAAGAAAATAGCAAGAATTTAAATGTGTAGTGAATGTATATGTTTCATTTGCTTGGTATTTTTATATTATTTACTTTGTCCACTTTTATTCATTTGGTTGCCCCAAGTAACCTACACTAGATGACTGGATCGATAATGTGTAAACCGCACCGGGTATCTAATACTCGGGCCGTCACACCATCGGCCGCATATGCATCACCCGGCAGCAAATGTAATAGCTACTAAGTCAGAATAATCTCGTGCACAAGGCCAAGTCTCAATACAAAGTCGAATGGCTAAAAGCCATGAAATCACGAATGGCATATTGCCATGTGCGATCTTGCTAATCGAACCCTATTGGCATGCCAAACTATCCAAACCACTCTTGTTAGGTATACTAGGGCATTTGAAACTTTTAAATTCTTCAATTTGTAAATTTCATGTTTTGGTGTTACTATTCACCTCATTGGTCAACAAAAATGTTGACTTTTGGATAGAAAATATGTTCATTGACTTTGGCACTCCCAACATACCATATTTGGTGTTTAAAACTTGTTGGCATTAAGTGTTAATACCATTTCAAAGTGTAACCCAACACAAACAGAATTTTCAGTTTTGGTGAGTCAATTTCACTGTTTCATTGGACACTGTTACTGTGGGAATTTGAAGAAATGTAAAACACGAAAGTTGTTCCTTATTTTCTCTAGTTGAATTTCATATTTTGAATCACTCAATTTGGAGTTTTTTAGCTCCAGATATGGTCCAAAAACCACAGCTGGCCGGATTCCCATTCTGCAGAAAATATCATATCTACAGTAACAGGAACAGTAACTTCCACTACCATTTGGGTTAGGTTCTGGCCATAATTTGGGGTAGGCTCCTTCATGAAAGTTGTTTGTCTATGTCTTAACTTGTTGCTATAAAACTTTCAGGTCAATTGACCATATCTACAGTGAGTTATGGCCAAATGAACAGTTACTGTTCATTTGGTAAATTCTGCAGAACCAGTTGCAGGGTATCCGGATTGGGGCCAAGTTTTGGTCCTCTTGCTTTGTTCTTTTGGGCATGGTTTCTTCAGCAAAAATGTGCCATTATAAGACTAGTTTCATGTCCAATTAGCCAAACACCAATTGGACTAACACAGCCCAAGTTATGGCAGTGCAAATGGACTGAATTTTTAGTCCCTATGCTGCTGTCCTAGGGCAGCCTGCAACCTCATTTTGGAATCCTATTTTTCAGTCCATTTGTTGGTCAAATTACCTAAAATGGTCACTAATTGACCATTAAAATGTTCTCTAACAATTTCCTAAGCCAAGTCACATTTTCACCTTTCCAAACCCTAATGTCCAACTAAATTTACTCATAACCTTAATTAACATACTTAGTTTAATGTCCATGTATATTAATACCTTAACCATCATTTCTAGCCACTCTAATTTTATTAAAACAATCAACCTCATACTTCCATAGGGCTGCCGAAAATTTAAGGTACCATAACACATGTAATTTACTTCAATTCCTTAAAATTTCTTAGCTCAAAATGATGTTCTAACTAGGATTAAAAGAAGGAGAATGAAATTGTAGCACTAACCTTGAGTGGCAGAATTTTCCAAGTTAAATCTTCACTTTCCTTCACTTTCTAGGCAGCCAAACACTTTCCCAAGAGGTGTGGTTAGGTTTTAATGAAAGCGTTTAGAGTTTAGTGGAGTAAAATCAATGAGAATTGAAGAAAGAGATGAAAAAAAAATTTTTCATGGGAGAGGGAGACTTGATTTCGGCCATGGAGAAGTGAAATGAAGAAGATGGCTGTTTTTATTTTGTTTTTATCTCATTTTAGTTCATTTTTATCTCTTTTATTAATTTGTCAAATTGTGATTGGTGGAGCTTTTTAAATTGCATCACCATATGTCATAAATGGGCATTTTTATGGATTTTTCTTTTCTTTTCATCACTACTCAATTTCAATTTAATTTATAGTAATGTTTATTCATATTTTATGTTATATTAATTATTTACTCAACTAGACAAGTCGGCCAAAAATCACCTCGGAAGGCGAAATGACCAAAATGCCCTCCGTTTAGCTTAACGAGTCAAAATTGTTTGTACCGATTGAAAATTTTTTCTAGGTATTTTCTTGGCATTCTAATGCCATAGGAACCTCAATGACCCTTCTCTGGAGTCCCAAAAATTATTTTATAATTTTTCCCCCGGGTTTAGGGCTCCTCGTTGCGAGAACCGCAACTTCCCTCTGGTTACCCATCGCTAGGGCACCGGCTCGTTTAACTTGGTTGTATTTTATTTTTTTAAAATTTTTACTAAATTTTTCTTATTAATATTTGAGTTAATTATGGTCCCTCACTTAAGTTTAATTATTTTTCCGGACGTTCTAGCTGTCCGGACCGACACCAGTCACCGGAACAGTAGAATGTACGGAGTTGTTATCGGGAGGGTGTTACATTTGAAGTGCTTAAGCATGCATGTAAAGAGAGGTATGGGAAAAACCTCACTAACCTTATGTGATGTTTTTCAAGGCTTGAAATTCTTTCTTCCTTTATTCTCCATCTTGTCTTTCTTCTGTCCACTCTCTAAATAATGACTTAAATTAAGGTTTTCTACTAGTTTAGGGAAAAATTTATGGAGAGAGGAAACAATTTCAAGCTTGGAGTTTGGGGTGACAATGGAGGTTTGAGAGAGAATTTGGGAGAGAGAGACGGCAACCAAAATGGGAAGAAGATAAATTTGACTTTTATTATTATTTCTTTTTTATTTTCATATTTTATTTTTAATAATAGATCTTGACTTGGTCAAAATGTGTATGAAAAGTTAAATTGGACTTATGATGTCATAATATGAGGTAGGCATGATGTCATTAAAGGCTTTTCTTTTTTTTTCTATTTATTTTTCCTTGGTTCTTTAATTTAATTCTCGACTCTGAAATTTTCTTTTCTCCGATTTTATTTGACAGTTAGGTCAGGAGTCAGCTCTCAGAGTCAATTGACCAAATTGCCCCTCGCCGGTTCAACTCGGTTTGCAAATAATTCAATATTTCTTTTGGCTTCCTGACCTAATTATTTGACTGGCTTAACAATTCTTTTTTCGTGATTTTCTCTTTTCCACTGTGTTCACAATGGTCCTAAGGACCGCAGCGTCACATTTTACGGTTCGAAATTTGAGTTTAAATCGACTTCACAGTTCTTCCCAAGAAAGTCACCCATCGCTGTGACTCTCGGCTCGTTTAACTTCTTATGTTCTGTTTTTCTTATTTATACTTAACTAATTGGCAATTACTAATTATTTGTTTTCAGGGCTTATCTAGTTGTCTTAAGTATGGTTCTAATGCCCTTAATTATCCATACCGACACCGGTCACCGGAATAGTGAAATATACTAGGCTATGCAAATAGGGGTATTACAATTCTCCCCCCCCCCCCCTAAATAAATTTCGTCTCAAAATTTTACCTGGTATCAATCTCTGAACAGCTGTGGGTGCAGTCTCCTCATGTCCTCCTCTCGTTCCCAAGTAGCCTCCTGGCCTGAATGATGGTTCCACAACAATTTTACTAACAGTATCTGCTTATTCTGTAGCTGCTTCACCTCATAAGCCAGAATCTCTATGGGTTCTTCTTCATATGTGAGGTATGGATTCACTTCAATTTCTTCTACTGACAGTACATGAGATGGGTCTGATCAATACCTCCTCAACATTGATACATGGAAGACATTATGTATCTTCTCCAACTCTGGAGGTAGTGCCAAACAATATGCCAAAGGACTCACTCTTTCCAGAACCTCATATGGCCCAATGAAACGAGGACTCAGTTTCCCCTTTCTGCCGAATCTCATAATTCTCTTCCAAGGGGAAACCTTGAGGAATACTTTCTCACCCACTGCATACTCAATATCCCTTCTCTTCATATCAATGTAGACTTCTGATGGTCTGATGCAGTCTTAAGTCGATCTCTGATCATCCTAATCTTCTTCTCAGTTCGCTGAACAATTTCAGGTCTAATCATCTTTCTTTCACCCACGTCATCCCAACACAATGGGGTTCTACATTTTTTGCCATACAAAGCTTTATATGGAGGCATTCCAATGCTTGATTGGTAGCTGTTGTTGTAAGTAAACTCAATCAAAGGCAAGTATGTGTCCCAACTGCCCTCAAACTCAATCACACAAGCCCGTAGCATATCCTCCAAGATCTGGATTACCCTCTCAGATTGGGCATCTGTCTGTGGGTGGAATGCAGTACTAAAGTCCAATCTAGTTCCTAGGGCTCTCTGAATACTACCCTAGAATCTAGAAGTGAACCTAGGATCTCTGTCTGATACAATGGATACTGGCACTCCATGTAGTCTCACAATTTCATCAATGTACAACCAATCTTTCTAAACTGTAGTCCATCCGAACTGGCAGAAAATGAGCAAACTCATCAGTCTGTCAACAATGACCCAAACTGCATCATGACTCTTCCATGTCCTCGGAAGTCCCATCACAAAATCCATCGTTATTCTCTCCCATTTCCATTCCGGTATTGGTAGTGGATGTAACAACCCAGCGAGTACTTGATGCTCTGTCTTTACTTGCTGACAAGTTAGGCATTTGGAAACAAACTCTGCCACATCTCTTTTCATACCCATCCACCAGTAATGCTCCTTTAGCCCTCTATATATTTTTGTGCCACCAGGATGCATGGCAAAAGGAAACTCATGTGCTTCCTTCAAAATGATCTACCTCAAATCAACATCATTAGGAACACACATTCTGCCCTGGTGTAGCAGTAGACCATCATCTCTGATCGAGAATTCTGGTTTCTTGCCCTGCCGGACTTCTTCTAATAATTTCTGATACTTCTGGTCATTCTGAGCAGCCATTCTAATTTGATCAATCAATACTGGTTGTACATGCCATGCAACTACTATCTGCCTATCATCATTAATCTCTAAGCAGGCATGCAATGATCTTAACTCATGCACCATAGACAAAGGAGTAACCCATAGACTTACCATAGTCTTGCGACTTAAGGCATCAGCCACAACATTAGCTTTCCCTGGCTGATAGTCTATCAGACAATTATAGTCTTTTATCAACTCTAACCATCTCCTCTGTCTCAAATTCAACTCTTTCTGGATGCCCAAATACTTCAAACTCTTATGATCTGTGTAGATGTAACACTTCTCTCCATACAAATAATGTCTTCAGATCTTAAGAGCAAACACTATAGCTGCAAGCTCCAAGTCATGTCTCGGATAATTCCTCTCATGCGGTTTTAGCTGGCGTGATGCATAGGCAATGACATTTCGATCTTGCATCAATACACAACCTAACCCATTATGAGAAGCATCACTATAAACTATATATTATTTACCCAGAATAGGTAAAGTCAGGACTGAAGCTTCAGCCAAACATTTCTTCAATTCATCAAAACTCTATTGGCATTTATCTGTCCGCTGAAATTTCACATCTTTTCGAAGTAATTTGGTCAATAGAGATGCCAACATGGAGAATCCCTTCACAAATCTACTATAGTATCCAGCTAAACCCAGAAAACTGCGAATCTCTGTGATATTTCTGGGTGGCCTTCAATTAAGGACAGCTTCAATCTTACTTGGATCTACCTTAATGCCCTCTACTAATACTATGTGCCCTAAGAAAGATATTTCTTTCATCCAAAATTCACATTTCGACAATTTGGCATATAGCTGTTTCTCCCTCAAGTCTGTAGTACAATCCGCAGATGTCTATCATGCTCTTCTGCACTCCTCGAATAGACCAACATATCATCTATGAATACCATAACAAACTGATTGAGGTATGGTCTAAAGATAGTGTTCATCAGATCTATAAAAGCAGCCAGAGCATTAGTTAATCCGAATGGCATAACCAAGAACTCATAATGGCCATAGCGGGTTTTGAAGGCAGTTTTAGGAATACTCTGCTCTTGTACTTTTAGCTGATAATAACCTGATCTCAGGTCAATTTTGGAGAACACAACTGCACCCCTCAACTAATCAAACAAGTCATCAATGTGGGGCAATGGATATCTATTCTTTATTGTCACCTTATTCAACTGCCAATAATCAATACATAAGCGGAGAGTGCCATCCTTCTTCTTAACAAACAACACTGGCACTCCCTAAGGTGACACACTGGGCCGGATAAAGCCCTTGTCAAGAAACTCTTGTAATTGCACTTTCAATTCTTTCAATTCTGCAGGTGCCATTCTATATGGTGTTATGGAAATTGGATCCACACCAGGCATAACATCAATCTCAAACTGCACCTCTCTTTCTGGAGGTAATCCTGGCAATTCATCAGGAAACACATCTGAAAAGTCACATACTATAGGGATGTCCCTCAGTGCTGAGCTCCCCACTTGGGTGTCTATCACATGTGCCAAGTATGCTTCACACCCCTTTCTGATCATTCTTCTGGCTAGTGCAGCCGAAATGATGTTTGATGGCAGTAAATGCCTCTCCCCATGTATTACCACATGACCGTACAGAGGGAGATCAAAAGTGCTGTCTTCAGTCTACAGTCAATCATGGCGTGATGCCTGGCTAACCAATCTATGCCCAAGATGATATCATAATCTCTGAAGGGCATTTCAATCAAATCTGATAGGAAAACATGTCCTTGGATCACCAAAGGACAGTCTCTATAAATTCTGTTTACCCGAACCTCTTGTCCTAACGGACTAGTTACTAGCACTTCAAAACCCATTTGGACACATGGAACAGCAAGTGAACTGACTATGCTAGCACTAACATATGAGTGGGTTGAACCCGGATCAAACAACACAAATACTTCTTGATCAGAGATAGATATAGGAAAACATGTCCTTGGATCACCAAAGGACAGTCTCTATAAATTCTGTTTACCCGAACCTCTTGTCCTAACGGACTAGTTACTAGCACTTCAAAACCCATTTGGACACATGGAACAGCAAGTGAACTGACTATGCTAGCACTAACATATGAGTGGGTTGAACCCAGATCAAACAACACAAATACTTCTTGATCAGAGATAGAGAATATACTAGCTGCAACATCAGAAGTCTCAGCCTCTTCTCGCTATCTCATTGTGTAGACTCTGGCTGACGCACTTCCTTATGCTGACTGACCAACAGTGCCCTGACTGCCAGAAGTAGTGCCTCTACCTCTACCTCTTCCTTTACCAACTAATTGTGAACCTCTGGAAGCAGGACTCTGAATAGATCCTTCGACAGTAGTAGGAGCTGGACCATATTTAGGAGCACTAGTGCAGTCTTTTGCTAAATGACCCTTGCTGCCACAGTAAAAGCAGGCTCTAGTGGCCCAATGGCATTCCCCCCCATGAATCTTGCCACAAGTCTCACAGGGCCGGGTAGGATATGAACCCCTGCTTGACTGCTGACCAGACCTAGGGGGTCTCTGTCCAGAGAATCGGCACCTTTCAAATCTTCCACCTCGACCCCTGCTGGGTCCACTAAATTTCTTCTTCTTTCTAGAGGTACCACTAGAACTTGGCTCTACTAACTTTTCCCCCTTATCTTTTTTTGATTTCTCAGCTTTTTCTGATTTTTCTTTTGCTGGGGTTGCTTCTGATTCAATTCTCTCCAACTCAAGTGCTTGAGACATGAGTTCTGAAAAATTGCTGTGTCTGAATCCCACTACTTGCATCCTTAAACTGGGCTTCAAACCTGTCTCAAATCTCTTGCACCTTGCCTTACTGGTGGAAAGGAGACTCCCAGCATAGTGACTTAAGTGGGAGAACTCTCTCTCATACTCTACCACTGTTTTGTTGCCTTGTTTTAGACTCAGAAACTCTTGTAACTTCTGATCCGCATATGCATCTGGGACATATTTCTGTCTAAATTCTCTGATGAAGTCATCCCAGGTCAGTACTGGTGGTTAAGCCAAGCTGTGGGGGATGATCTTCCACCAATCATATGCATCCCCTTGTAGTAGTGACACAGAATATTCAAACTTCAGTTCATCTTGGCAGTGCAGCTTCTTAAACACTCTATCCATCCTTTTAAGCCATTGCTTTGCCTCTAAAGGGTCCACTGTACCCTTACATTCAGTAGCTTCATACTTCAATAACTTATCATACTATCTGGCTGGAGGCAATGGTTGTGCCACAAGTGTCTGGGGTGGAACTTGTGCAGGCATACCCCCAACCATTTGTTGAAACATTGCAGCCATTTGCTGTGCAAACTGTATAGGAAACTGCAGCGTTTGTGGGGCTGGTGCTATTGATCCACTGACATTCTGTAGAGCTGGGGCTTCCCCTTGTGCCTCAGCTTCAACAGATTGCATGACTGAGCAATCCCCTTCTTCCATTTCAGTATGAAGTTAGGGTATCTCCTGAACAAGTAACACATGGAGATTGTCCTCCATTAGTTCATATTTATGATATAATGCACTGTATGTAACAAATATCGACATTGAGCAGTTGTACTTAACAAGGAAAAACACAAATTCTCAAGTTAAAACATACTTCAAAAATTTTGCTCTGATACCACTAAAACATGTCACACCTTACCCCTCTGTAAGGCATAACATGATCCCCTATAATACCTAATGAACTACCGCACTTCACCTACCGATAACTCATTAAGTACCTTACAAGGGATTTTAAAACAATTTTCTTACTTTTTATAAGTGGTGAGCATTTCTAAATAGATTTTAAAACATTTAATTAAAGTTGGAAACTAGTTAAAATTTTTGGCCCATTTTATTTTTCCACAAATTTTATAAAAATTTCGGCAGAGTGCCGTCTGTATTTTGAGAAAATAGTTCTTCAAATTCCTGTAGAAAGCACTTTCAATTATTTATTTCAACTACTTCTTCAAAATTCACAATCAATCTTAACCAATTTCTCAAGTTTCAAAATTCAACAATCCTCATTTCTCAATTTCCAAAATTCAGTAATCATCAAGATACTGTCAATCAATTTCATTCATTCATATTTCATTAAAGATAAACAATCTATATATACATCATACTAAAAATTTACATTAAAAGAAATTCAAACTAAATTTTATTACAAACTTTATACAAGCTGCTCAAGACCAATTTTACATGTCCATACATTTACGTACATTACATATATCAAAATAAATATTTACAGTCAGGATATAACTTATACCCGATATAACTTCAATGTAAGTCGCTCCACAATCCTCAGCAGCTCAGTCTGCTGCTCCTCTAGCCTCTAAATCTGCATGATAATATGACCATCACGAGTACTAGGACTCAGTGGTGCACAACATACTAAAATAATCTTTATGCAGAGTTTAAATCATATTTATTAAAAAATTGGACTGAACATGAGAATTTAATACAAAACATGAATTATGTGGTTTTAATCCAAACAATTTCATTTCGAAGCATCAAAACACATTTCATAAAACCCACAGTTATATCATGCCATTCGAAACAAATATAATCTCAATAGCCAGAGGCTAAGTAGAAGTCACAACACAAGGCTAGCTAGCTCAAATATATGGATATCCATTCAATTTCTTCTTCTACTGGCACACACCTCAACACTTCAGCCGAAGAAGGAATCAAAATTCGAAACTGATTACCCCCACTAGTCATGCTAGTGAGGTGTTCAAATATATGATCATGACATTGTGGTTTCAAAACTTATCTTAACAATTTACTAAACATTGCCATTTCAAATATACACAAATAACTTTCAACAATTTAAATAAAAAGCATAATAAACATTTCATCACAATTCAATATTTCAGATTATTCAAAATAATATGCAAAAGATAAATCACAGAATTTATACGTTGTGCATAAACCTTAAGCGAGTCGCCTCTTAGCCTTGACTTGATTCCTCGGGTTCTTTCCCGGTGTTCTTTTCCACTGAAACACACAGTTTCGCAGTGTTTCAGTATCATAAATTAGCATAATTCCAAAAATAAATTTAAATTTACTTTTACCTAGCTTTAATGTGCTAAACTCGACGTTCTTTAAATTTTGTGTTTCGGGGTTACTATTCACTATACTATTCAAGTCAATTTATTGACTTTCTAAGGCTTAATAGGTATGGGAATTCCAACTTCACCCACATACCACATTTTGGTCACCAAATTTGTTGGTTTTGGTTGTTTACTCAAATTCTAAGTCTTTTAGGTAAATTTGCAAATTTTCAGTTTTGGTTTCTTAAGTTGCACTGTTCCATTAGTCATTCTACTATTAGAATTTGGCAAAACTTTCTTCATAGAAAATGTTCCCTATTGTCTTAAGTTTATTCTCCTTTTTGAATCACTCCAATTAGAGTTTTGTAGCTCAAGTTATAGGCATTTGAACCATGGCTGCCGGATTGGACTTAACCCAGATTTCTTGGCAAATTCTGGTTCTAGCAGTTTTAGGTCACCAACTTTGGGTGGCTAAATGGCTTGATTAGATCTTCATGAAATTTTGAGGTCTATATCTCATCTATCCACTGGTAAAATTTCAGGTCATTTAGACATGCCTAGCTCAAGTTATGGCCAAATGAACAGACACTGTTCATTTGGTCAGTTTGTACAGGTCAGACTTAGAATTTTCGGATTTGGTCAATTTGTTCACTAGATTTTGGTCACTTTTTGGGCATGATACCTAAATGAAAATTGTGTCATTTTGTGTCTTTTTTCATTCCCAATTGGTCTCATACCAATTGGACTTCTAAATTTTCATTTTTGGTCCCTCAAAGGGACCTTGGTCTACTACTGCAAAGATGACCACATTGAATCCGAATTTAACCTCAATTCAAACACTTCCAACACACTTCATTTGGTCACAAATGACCATTTCTCACTTCAAACTAGGTCAAACACATCATTTCACTATTTCTCCAAATTTTGTCTCCTAAACCCTAAGTGTCCACAACCCTAGTTCACCAATTCATTGCATTTAACTAATTCAAGGCATTTAATCATAATCATTCAACACAATCAAGCTCACATACACTTATATACATCATTTATTAAACTAAATATATCATCCCCACTCAAATCCCATGGTTGCAAAATTTACCCTAGTTCCCTAACATGCCATGTTTATCTTATTTTACACAATTTCTAACTTATTTGAAGTGCTTAAGCATGCATGTAAAGAGAGGTATGGGAAAAACCTCACTAACCTTATGTGATGTTCTTCAAGGCTTGAAATTCTTTCTTCCTTTCTTCTCCTTCTTGTCTTTCTTCCGTCCACTCTCCAAATAATGACTTAAATTAAGATTTTCTACTAGTTTAGGGAAAAATTTATGGAGAGAGGAAACAATTTCAAGCTTGGAGTTTGGGGTGACAATGGAGGCTTGAGAGAGAATTTGGGAGAGAGAGACGGCAACCAAAATGGGAAGAAGATAAATTTGACTTTTATTATTTTTTTTTTCATTTTCATATTTTATCTTTAATAATAGATCTTGACTTGGTCAAAATGTGTATGAAAAGTTAAATTGGACTTATAGTGTCATAATATGAGGTAGGCATGATGTCATTAAAGGCTTTTCTTTTCTTTTTCTTTTTCATTTATTTTTCCTTAGTTCTTTAATTTAATTCTCGACTCTGAAATTTTCTTTTCTCCGATTTTATTTGACAGTTAGGTCAGGAGTTAGCTCTCAGGATCAATTGACCAAATTGCCCCTTGCCGATTCAACTCGGTTTGCAAATAATTCAATATTTCTTCTGGCTCCCTGACTTAATTATTTGACTGGCTTAATAATTCTTTTTCGTGATTTTCTATTTTCCACTGTGTTCACAATGGTCCTAAGGACTGCAGCATCATATTTTACGATTCGAAATGTGAGTTTAAATCAACTTCGCATTCCTTCCCGAGAAGGTCACCCATCGCTGTGACTCTCGGCTCGTTTAACTTCTTGTGTTCTGTTTTTCTTATTTATACTTAACTAATTGGCAATTACTAATTATTTGTTTTCAGGGCTTATCTAGTTGTCTTAAGTATGGTTCTAATCCCCTTAATTATCCAGACGGACGCCGATCACCGAAATAGTGAAATATACCAAGCTATGCAAATAAGGGTGTTACAAATTCAATGGTATAAACTTGTGTTTTTCATGCTTCCGCTCCTTCAAAATTCTCACTGTAGAATGGCCTAATGGAACAGTGAACTCTAGCACCCAAAACTGAAATTTCTGATTTATTCTCCATTAGTTATAAGTAATGATTGGCAAGTAATGCCAACACTTTTGGGAACCAAAATGTAGTAAATCTATATGATTAAAACTCATGTAACTATTATATATGAGAAAGTCAATATTTTGACTTAAATGACTAAATGAATAGTAACCTTATATGTTAAGTACAAATATTCAAGAAATAACTCTGTAATGTGCCTTAGTACACCTAGTAAGATTGGTTTAGATAGGTTAGCATGCCAGTAGAGTTCAGTTAACAGTACTGCACATGGCATTATGTCATTATGTGATTTTATGGCTTTTAACAATTCTAATATTATGATAATACTTGGCCTTGTGCCTAATGTTTATTACACCTTATCAGCTGTTCTATTGCATACCGGGAGACACTGTGTGACCGATGGTGTGACGGCCTAAGGTACTTGATACCCAGTGCCAGTTCACCCATTTATCTAGTCCAGTCATCTAGTATAGGTTACTTGGGCAACCAAAAAAAAAAATAAAAGTTGATAAATTTAATGAAATAATTGATATAACAATTGCCAAATAAATAGACTATAAATAATTATCAAAAATTTTTCTGCATGAGACATCAATATATACACTGCATATTTATTTTCTTTCAGTTCTTTTTATTTTATTATTGGCACCACTAAGCATTATTGCTTAGCACATTTCTTTTTGCCACGCGTGGTTTCTTGAGAGACCGACAGAGAGCCCAGTAGACCACAGACTGGGTGAGGCCGTTCATAGTTCTGCATAGTGTCCGTGTCACCTCACAGACTTCAGTGCATTGGTAGGATACTAGGTCACATTTTGATATTTTGTATTGTTTGTATTTTATAATTAATCTTTTATTTTCTCATGTATATGTGAAATTCATGTAATATAATTTTGCATGAATGTTAGTATTTATAAATTTATAATTATAAATTAAAATTGAGTATTTATTTATGTTTTGAGATGTAAAATGAATGAATGAAAAATGGAAGAATTTTTGAGAATTGATGAGAAAATTGGGAGTTGTAGAATTGAATGACTATTGGAAGTGTTTTTCACAGGTTCTAAAGAACTGTTTTCTCCATTTTTAGCCAGCACTCTGTTGTATTTTCTGTAAAATTTTCGAAACCTCAAATTAATTTAAGATTTCAATAAATGATGTAAAGGATATCAATTTCAAGAAATTTCATTTAGTGACCCATAATTAAATAAATTAAGAAATGATAAATATCAACAAGATAATATATGGTGCTCCGGCACACTGTGTGGCATATCTTGCTCGGCTACACTATAGATGAAGGAACGGAAGCGTGAAAAAACACAAGTTTATACCATTGAATTCAAAAATTTTCACCTAGGGTCACATGCATCATGCAAGTTTTATTTTTATCTATTTGATTTCAATGATAAACTGTAACACCCCCGTTGAATAGCCTGGTAGATTTCACTGTTCCGGTGAGCGTGTCGGTTCGGACAATTAAGGGGATTAGAACCATACTTAAGACAACTAGAGAAGCCATAAACACAAATAATTAGTAATGTTCAATTAGTTAAGTATAAATAAGAAAAACAGAACATAAAAAGTTAAACGAGCCGAGAGTCACAGTGATGGGTGACCTTCTCGGGAACGACTGCAAAGTCGTTTTAAACTCAAATTTCGAACCGTAAAATGTGACGCTGCGGTCCTTAGGACCATTATAAACACAGTGGAAAAGAGAAAATCATGAAAAAGAACTGTTAAGCCAGTCAAATAATTAGGTCAGGGAGCCGGAAGAAATATGGAATTATTTGCAAACCGGGATGAACCGGAGAGGGGCAATTTGGTCAATTGACCCCGAGAGCTGACTCCTGACCTAACTGTCAAATAAAATCGTAGAAAAGAAAATTTTGGAATCGAGAATTAAATTAAAGAATTAATAGAAAAAAATAAATAGAAAAAAAAAGAAAGAAGATGGAAAAGTCAAAGGTGATGACATCATGCATGATGTCATAAAGGATTAATTAATTTATTTTATTAATTTGGGATTTTTGGTCTTCAAAAAGGGGATAAGACTAAAGAAAATAAAACAAAAAAAAAATTAGAAAAGTGTCTTCTTCTTCCGTTGGTTTGCCGCCCCACCTTCTCCCTCTCATCTGCGTGGAATTCTTCCATCTAAGCTTACAATTAAGCTTGATTTTCTCCACTTAATCAACATAACTCCCTTAAATACCTCACTAGAAGTTGTATTCTCAACTTAGGAAGAAGAGTATAAGAAGAAAGAAGGGCTAAAGCTAGAGATTGAAGCTTTAAGTTAAGGTTAGTATGTTAACTCCTTATTTTTTTCATTTAAATACATAATTAGTGTTTGAAATGAGCTTGGAACTTGATTAAATGAAACAAATATGGGGGAAGGACCATTGCTGAAATTTTGGTCTGGTTGAAGGGAGTATGAATTGCATGAATTTAATGAGTTTGAATGAGTGTAGAAACCTTAATTAGTTGAATGATTAGCATTAAAACCATTAATGTAGTTAAATACAATGAATTAGTGAGATTAGGGTTTGAATATTAGGGTTTGTGAACCAAATTTTGGAGAAATGCATAAATGATATCTTTGACCAATTGTGGACTGAAAAATGGTCAATAATGACCAAAGGAAATGTATGGGAATTGTTAGAATGGAAGACAAATTCGTAGGTCAATTAGCATGACCAAACCAACTTTCAAGGATCAAAACGAAAATTTTACAAGTCCAATTGATATGCCACCAATTGGGGATGAAAATAGACATAAAAGGGCACAATTTTCATTAAAGAACCATGCCCAAAAACTAAACAATTGACCAAAGTGAAATGAGAGCAGGCTGCCACTGCACCAAACTGACCAAATGAACAGTAATTGTTCATTTAGTCATAACTCGAGTTAGGAAGGTCAAAATGACCTGAAATTTTACCAGCAATTAGATAAGATATAGATCTAAAACGTTCATGAAGAACATCACCCCAAATTATGCCATTAACCTAGTTAAATTATTGAGCAAAGTTGAATTATTGAACCTGCAACTCTGCAGAATTGCCATTGAGCAGTAAAGTTCCAATGGCTATAACTCTCTCTAGAAAACTCCGATTTAGGCGATTCTTGAACCGATGGAAACCCAAGACATAGTAGAACATTTCGTATGAAGGAAATTAGACAAAATTATGGACTTAACTTGATCAAATTATTGAATGAAGTTGGACCAAAAATCTGCCAGAACCATAGTTGCGGATGAATTGCACGTGAACAAGAATCGTATTTTGGCTATAACTTGAGCTACAAAACTCCGATTGGGGTGATCCAAAAATGAGAATACACTTAAGACAATAAGGAACATTTTCTATGAAGGAAGTTTTGCCAAATTCCAACAGTAGATTGACCAATGAAACAGTGCAACTTTGGAGCACCAAAATCAAAAATTGGCAATTTTGCCAAAATGACCTAAGCTTTGAGAAAATGACCAAAACCAACAAGTTTAATGACCAAAATGCGGTATGTGGGTGAAGTTGGAATTCCCATACCTATTAAGCCTTAGAAAGTCAACTATTTGACTTGAATATTGCAGTGAATAGTAACTCGAAACACAAAATTTAAAGAACGTTGAATTTAACACGTTAGAGCTAGGTAATTGTGAAGCTAAATTTATTTTGGATTTATGTTCAGTTCTAGTACTGAAACATTGTAAAATTGTGTGTTTCAGTTGAAAAGAATATCGGGAAGGAACCTAAGGAACCGAGTCGAGGCTAAGGGACGACTCGCTTGAGGTTTGTGCACAATAAATCCTATTCAAGCATTTTACCCTTGAAAAAAAAATTGATTTAGTACACATTATAATATATGAACTTTTGTGTTGCCACCTTGTGATCAAATTGTAACTTTGGAAATTGATTTGATTTTTGTATGCAATATTTGAACGAAATGTTTGAAATGGATTTTTGATTCACACTTAGCATGACAGTTACTTATTATTCCTCCTCCATTTATGGGGTTGAGATCGTTTATTTTTCTCCCTCTCTGGCTTGCCAGTTGAGGTTGTAGATCGGATGAGTACTCATTAGCTAGCTAGCCACCTCCCTCATTGATTTCGATTAATGGGGTTGTAGATTGCTTTATCGTGGTGTACAACATGGCATTGATCGGAAATTTTGTGTCATGGCTTAAGTTGTGTGTGACTTTGGCAACACTGTGTTTATGAAATTGTTTGACTAAACTGTGTTTAATAGATTATTTGACAAAATGGTGTTATTATGAACTTTGATCATTATTGAAATGTGATTGAGAAACATTTGAATTGTGTTTGACAATAAATGATTTATTTATTGCATTTTAAATTTTTATTGTGCACCACTGAGTATTTTTATACTAAACGATGGCTTATTTTGCTGTCGCAGATAAGAGCAAGGAAAAAGCAGGAGAGTGAGCTGTGATTAAATCGAGGATTACATTGATCTTTTGTACGGGTATTATTTTTTTGCCCTTGTAGATAAATTTTGATGTAAATATGAAAATGTTTTATGTATCAATATAAAGTCGAGTAGTTGTAAATAAATTGTAATAATATTATTTTGGATTTTCTTCTGTAAATTTTATATTTGTACATATGAAATTCCTACTTTATGCTTTGTGAATGGAATTATTAACTATTCTGATTTGATGAATTTGATTTGGATTGTGGAACTGTTTTGAAATGAATTGATTGGAGTTGAATTGTGATTTATTGGAGATTGGAAATTGTGAAACATATTTGGGAGTGTTTTTCTCAGGTATTTGAAGAACGGTTTTCTTCAAAAACAAACAGAACTCTGTCAAAATTTTTATAAAATTTGCGGCAAAATTTAAATGGACAAAAATTTTTACTAGTCTTTAAGCTTTGAATAAATGGTTTTAATTCTCACTAAAATGCTCACCACTTCCAAAATGTAAGAAAATCGTTTTAAAATCCCTTGTAGGGTTCTTAATGAGTTATCGGTAGGTGAAGTTCAGTAGTTCATTAAGTATTCTACGGGATCATGTTATACCTTACGGAAGGGTAAGGTGCGACATGCTTTAGTGGTATCAAAGCATGGTTTTTCAATAAATTTTGACTATGTGTATGAACATTTCTTTGATAAGTACAACTGCTCAAGTGTCTTTAATTGATACATATGACATATTTACATCATGAATATGCACTAACGGAGGTCAACCTCCTTGTGTTTGATCTCAGGAAGTAGAAATTTTGAGAAAATGGAATGAAAGGAGGGGATCATTCCGAAGAACAATCTGTTGAGGCTGAGGTTCAAGGGGAAGCCCCGGCACTCCAGAATGTGAGTGGGTCAGCCACTCTAGCTCCTGCTCCAGCACTGCAGTTTCCTGCTCAATTTATGCAGTGGATGGCTGCCTTCTTTCAATAAATGGCGGGTAATGTGCCACCCTAAGCTCAGATGCCAGTACCTGTAGCACAACCACAGCCCTCAGCACGGCAATATGAAAAATTGATGAAATTTGGGGCTACCGAGTTTAAAGGCACTGTGGATCCACTGGAGGCAGAACAGTGGTTGGAAAGAATGGAATGAGTTTTCAAAAAGCTGCAATGTACGGAAGAGCTGAAGTTTGAGTATTCTATTTCCTTGTTGCAAGGGGATGCGTTTGAATGGTGGAAGACCATCCGCCACAGCCTGGTTGAGCCACCTATGCTGACATGGACAGACTTTTTGAGGGAGTTCCGACAGAAATGAGTTCCCGATGCATATGTGGATATGAAGTTGCAAGAATTCTTGAGTTTGAAACAAGGTAACCGAACTATAACAGAATATGAGAGAGATTTCTCAAGGCTAAGGCACTATGCTGGAAGCTTAGTCTCCACCCCCAGAGATAGATGCAAGAGGTTTGAGTCCGGGCTAAGGCAGAGTCTGAGAATGCAAGTTGTGGGTTTCAGACATTAAGAATTTTGCTGAATTGATCTCACAAGCCTTGCGATATCTTTTTAGCATAGAAACATGGAATACATTATGGATTTTATCCAGTTCTGGTGATAAAGCTAGCCTGTAGGCTACTGGACCCACACGTTCAATGACTTCATATGGGCCAATAAACCTAGGGCTTAACTTACCCTTTCTTCCAAACCTCAGTACTTTTTCCACGGTGAGACTTTGAGAAACAATTTGTCACCAGCTGCATACTCTATCTCTTTTCTCTTCAAGTCGGCATAAGATTTCTATCTATCTGAAGCAACCTTCAAATTTGCTTTGATTATTTTCACTTTCTCCTCAATTTGTTTCACCAGGTCTGGTCCTACCAGCTTATCTCCGCCCAATTCAGTCCAACATACTGGGGTTCTACACTTCCTCCCATACAGTGCTTCATACGGGGCCATTTGAATGCTAGCTTGATAGCTATTATTATATGCAAATTCTGCCAGTGGGAGATATCTATCCCAACTTCCCTCCAACTCAATGACACAACTCCTCAGCATATCCTCCAGGATCTATCACATAATTCATATTGTTACTATCATTTCTATTTATTAATTGTGAAAATTCAATTAGTTTTTAGGTTTACCTAGATTACTCGTTCCTACTGTCCATACGTCTGAGGATGAAAAGCCATGCTAAAACGGAGTTGTGTGCCCAAGGCTTCTTGCAACTTTTTCCAAAATCTCGATGTAAACCTTGGGTCTCGATAAGATATGATGGAAAGTGGGATTCCATGCAGTCTAACTATCTCATTGATATATAATTCTGCTAGCTTCTCCAGTGAGTAGTCAGTCCTAACTAGCAAAAAATGTGCTGACTTCGTTAATCTATCCACTATCACCCACACTGCATCATGCTTCTTTTAGGTGAGAGGTAAACCACTAACAAAATCCATAGTGACCCGGTCCCATTTCCATTCAAGTATGCTTGTAGGTTGTAGCAATCCTGATGGAACTTGATGTTCTGCTTTAACTTGCTGACATGTCAAACACTTAGTCACATAGTCAGCTATATCCCTCTTCATACCAGGCCACCAATAATGAGTCTTCAAATCATTATACATTTTTGTGCTTCCCGGGTGCATAGCATAAACACTAGTATGTGCTTCTTTCAGAATACTAGTCTTCAGTTCCCCATCATCTAGTACACACACTGTTCCTCTGTAGTACAGACACCTATCTGCTTTCACCTCATAATCAATTTCTTTCCCTTCTGGAATTTTACCCACAATAGCCATTAATTTTTCATCTGCCTTCTGCCCATCTTGTTGTAGCAGGTATGGCCTCACTTGTAACTCAGCCAAAATAGCTCCATCTTGAGCTAAGGACAGACGGGCATTTAGTGATCTTAAAGCTGTGATGGACTTCCTAATCAAGGCATCAGCAATTACATTTGCCTTCCCAGGATGATAATCTTGAAGGAGAGGAAGCGTAAAAAACACAAGTTTATACCATTGAATTCAAAATTTTTCACCTAGGGTCACATATATCATGCAAGATTTATTTTTATCTATTTGATTTCACTGATAAACAAACATATTAAAACTCTTTTAATATGTTTTTGGATCTGTATTTGCCATTTAAGATTTTAAAATTAATTAGATTAATTTTAGAATGCTAGATTAAATCAAGAACAAACACACTAACCTCTTGATGCACTGTAGTGTATTTGCGCCTTTGAGATTCATCTTCAGGACACCAGATGTTGTCCCTCTAGCTTGTCCACACCAAGAACACCTATGGCAACCCTTAAATAGCTTGTAAAGCTTTTTTTAGTATTTAGAAAATCAAGTTCTGCCTTTTAAGAGATTAAAGATGTAAACAGGACATTAGAAACGATTTCTAGTATTTTTAATTCAAGAGATTGATGGCTAATCTCTTTAAATTGATGAGAGATGAAGAAGAAGAGATGGAGAGCCTCAAAATGGTGTGACAAAGGAGGAGTAGCTGCTGGTTGCATTTTTTTCTCTTCATAACAACACTTATATAGCTAGGTTAACACATTAAACCCTTGCCACATGTCACCCTCTAATTGGTTCTAGGTTTAATTGACCCAATCACATTGTGCCAAGTGTCAAACCTATATTTAATCTTAATTTTAATCATCTTGCATGATTAAAAGATATTTGGCAAGCTTATGTGTAATGCCATGTGTCACCATCTCATGGTGCCACATGTCACCCTGTGAAATGACCAAAATGCCCCTGTGTCTTAATTTTGAGTTCTCAACCCAAAATAATTATTTCTCTTCTTCTAATCAATTTATATCAAATATAAATCAATTAATTAATCTCCATTAATTAATTTCTCATTAATTAAATTCATATTTAAACACTTTAAATATAAATTTAACTTATACTATACATCTAATACTCTAGATTTGGCTTCAAGTCATGCTAGGGACTTTGTAATCTAATTGCAAACCAAACCTATTTAATTAATCAATTAAACTCTTTAATTAATTAATTAAATCATATTTAATTAGATAATAACTTGTGTATGTGTGTGACTTACTAGGCTCATCACTAATTGGCAATGAGATATGATATCAACTCTTAATATCATCAAAACTCTTTCTTAGCATAAATGATTTCTCTAAATCATTTTATGCACCTCATAGACCATGGTTAACACCTAGCATAGCATGCCATGGCCACCCAATTAGTAATAAGATTTACCTTAAATGAACCTATAATCATATGTTACCATGCACTAGAATCTCTCTGTTACAAAATTCCAACTCAAGCTGGAGTCATGGTTTATGTCAAACTCCATTTGCTATGAATATTATGTTCTCTTTTAATTCCAGTTCTTGATTAAAAAGATCTTCTCATCAGAAACTCTTTTCTAATTAAATCTATCTGTCCTGGCCAGGAACTTAAAACATCAAGAACAATTAAATGAACATAGGATTTTATCTCTATTTACTTAGAGGAACAGATTCCATCTTGATCAACACCTACCTCCATATATAACTAGTAGGAGCTAACATATGCCCATATACCCATACACAGTACAAGTATGAAAGCAGTATCAAACTCAAACTACATATATACAAGATAACTGTGCTATCTCAGGTCTAAAGATTATATGCACTGATATGATTTATGATAAAACATTGACAAGAGTAAACTCCATGTGCTTATCATAAGTGCCACTAGTTTGGCCTACTTATCATTTATAAGTGCCTATCATGTTTGTTATATGGCATAAGACTCACCATTCCATCTTATTTATATCTCATATAAATAACTTGGGAACAAACATGACTACAATCTTTCTGGATAAGTCATGTCCTTAGTATGAAGTATCTTCGATTGTGAACCTATTTATGAAACTTTGTACTAGAAATACTGTCACTCACATTCTTAATAACTTAAGAATAGAATTTCTAACAAAATATCAATGGACCTTTTCTATTACACATAAATATTTTATATAAATGAAAAAGTGGATGTAACAATCGGGCTCCAACCACTAGAGGAATTGTCCACTTTGGCCTTAAGCCTCACGGTTTTGTCCCATAGGTGAAATAGAGAACTTCCCAGGAGGTCACCTATCCTAGGATTTCTCTCAAGCAAGCACGCTTAACCCTGGAGTACTTCCAACTCTCCAGGCCATTCCACCAAAAGGTGCCTCTAGTGATTAGTTCCCCTATTTTATATATCACTACTTTTTGAACCCAAGACCATCTCTGTGCTTTGCCGATGTGGGATTTGCCTAAGGGACCTTTCTCCCCCCCTTTGGGGACTCAGCGTCCTCGCTGAGGTTTGCCCCACCATCGCTAAAGAGGACACGCGAGCGGCTCCGATACCAATTGTAACGATCGGGCTCCAACCACTAGAGGAATTGTCCGCTTTGGCCTTAAGCCTCACGGTTTTGTCCCATAGGTGAAATGGAGAACTTCCCAGGAGGTCACCCATCCTAAGATTTCTCTCAAGCGAGCACGCTTAACCCTAGAGTTCTTCCAACTCTCCAGGCCATTCGACCAAAAGGCGCCTCTAGTGGAATGGCCTGGAGAGTTGGAAGAACTCCAGGGTTAAGCGTGCTTGCTTGAGAGAAATCCTAGGATGGGTGACCTACTGGGAAGTTCTCCATTTCGCCTATGGGACAAAACCGTGAGGCTTAAGGCCAAAGTAGACAATTCCTCTAGTGGTTGGAGCCCGATCGTTATAGTGGAAATGCCTTTTATTAATAAAAACATATACAAGATACATACTAAATGATATGCTCTAGGGCATACTACTAAAAATCTCCCACTAGCATTAGAGTTATTCATTACAATATCTTAGACCCATCTTCTCAATATGTCGGTCTAGCTGAGTCTGTGACATAGGCTTAGTGAATGGATTAACTGGATTTTCAGCTGATGCTATTTTCCGCATGGTTGTATCACCTTGCCCAACTATTTTTCTAATAATGTGATAGTGCCTTTCTATGTGTTTGGATTTTTAGTGAGACTGGGATTTCTTATATCCAAACAGCTTCCTTTGCAGCATCTGATACAGCAATATACTCAGCCTCGATAGTGGAATCTGCAGTCGTGCTCTGTTTGGAACTCTTCCAACTGACTGCACTTCCATTACAAATGAACACATATCCAGAGGTAGACTTTCTATCATTGATATCTGATTGGAAATCAGAATTAGTATAACCATCTAATTTGCAAGTCTCCACCTCCATAGATCAAGAATAAATCCTTTGTTCTTCTCAAGTGCTTAAGGATATTCTTGACAGCTATCCAGAGTTCCAAACCTGGATTGGATTGATACCTGCTAGTCAAACTAACAACATATGCGATATTCGGCCTAGTACACAACATTGCATACATCAAACTTCCAATAGCAGAAGCATATGGAATCCTAGCCATTTTATCTCTTTCTTCAGGTGTCCTTGGAGACATCTCTTTAGAAAGATGGATACCATGTCTCACAGGTAATAATCCTCTCTTGGAATCAAGCATGTTAAACCTCTTTAACACCTTTTCCAATTATAGACTTTGGGATAAATCAATTATTCTTTTCACTCTATCTCTATAGATGCGAATCCCAAAAATATAGGTTGCCTCCCTTAAGTCTTTCATGGAGAATGTATTTGACAATAATACCTTTACAGTTGTCAACATGCCTGTGTCATTACCCATCAACAGTATGTCATCCACATATAAGACAAGGAAAGTGATCGCACTGTCAATAACCTTCTTATATACACATGGCTCATCCTCATTTTTGATAAAACCAAAGGATTTAATGGCTTCATCAAAACGGATGTACCAACTCCTCGAAGCTTGCTTCAACCCATAAATGGATCGCTTTAGCTTGCATACCTTGGAACCATCTTGGGATTCAAAACCCCTAGGTTGTTCCATGAAAATGTTTTCTTCAATGTATCCATTGAGAAAAGCTATTTTGACATCCATTTGCCAAATCACATAATCATAGTATGCAGCTATTGTTAATAAATCCTAATTGATTTAAGCATGGCAACAGGCGAGAAAGTCTCCTCATAGTCGATTCCTTGCCTTTGGCGAAACCCTTTCGCTACTAGCCTTGCCTTATAGGTCTCTACCTTTCCATCAGAACCAATTTTCTTTTTGAAAACCCATTTGTTCTCTATAGGTACAATACCTTCAGGTGGGTCAACAAGATCCCAAACTTGATTCTTATACATGGAATCAATTTCAGATTTCATAGCATCAATCCATTTTGAAGAGTTTATATCTGATGTAGCTTCTTCATAGGTAAGTGGATCATCTCCATGATATACTTCTTCATGAGTAGACAACTCTTGTTCTTCTTCATGAAGGAAACTATATCTCACTGGTGGGTGAGATACCCTAGTTGTTCTACGAGGAACAGCTGTAGATGTTTCATCAACGGGTATAGGTTGACTAGATGGATCTATATCCATCTGATCTGTTAATTGGTCAGAATTCTCTAATTCCAACTCTATTTGCCTTTCTTTGCCTCCTTCTTGAATAAACTTGTCACACCCTACCCCTCTGTAAGGCATAACATGATCCCGTAGTATACCTAATGAATTACCAACTCCGTCTACTGATAATCCATTAAATACACTACAAGGGATTTTAAAAACTTTTATTACTTCTTTTACAGTGGTGAGCACTATTTACAGGTGTGAAAGACTTTGGTGAACTGAAGTGAAACAACTAACTCATTTGATTTATTTGGAATATCTGCAAAAATTTTGGCAAGGTGCCATTTGTATTTTGGACAAAACAGTTCTTCAGAAAACCTGTAAAAAGCACTTCAATATATTTTCAAATCTCAACTCCAACATTTTTATCAACACAACACATTTCTCAAGTCAAATCCACAGTGATTTTCAAAGACTAAGATACAAAGATATAACACAATTTTTACAAGCCAAATAACTCATAATTATTTTACAACTTTACTGTACAACTTAAATTTACAATAGCTCAAAACCAAGAACAAAATATACATACAAAGGAATATACATTACAAGTACAAAATGCCACATGTGGTATACTCACTATACCCAAAAATCTCTCATCATGATACTAGCAACTCTAGCTCACGCCTGTCTGTCTCTACTGCGACAAAGAATAAAGCTATCATTTGAGACAATGTCTCAGTGGTGCACAACATTTACCAAATACAAATTTTAAATCACAATTCATAAATCATATCAATAGTGGATACTTAAAACCATAGTTAAATTCAAGACAATAAATGTCAACAAGAATTTAAACTCCATTTGTTAATATCACAATAATTTTCAATAAGTCGATCATGGTTGAATTCAATAGATGATATGTCAATAAGAGTTTAAATCAATTTCACAATCTCACAATACATAATAACACAATTCGATCAAATAATCAAGAATACAAGTTGCCAATCTATAACACAATTTAGGCCATGACACAATTTTTTCCATATATGCCGTGTTGTACACCACGACAAGACATGCTCACCCCAATAATCGAAATCAATGAGGAGGAAGCTAGCTATATAATGAGAACTCATCCATACTCACCTCGGTGGGAAGTCAAAGAGGGAGGAACATAATCATACTCACCCCAGACTAATAAGTCAAAGAGGGAGGAATAATCACACTCACCCCATTAATGGAGGAGGAACATATTATCAGTGTCATGCCAATTGTGAGTCAAAACAATTCCAAACATTTTATTCAAATGATCCGTAAGAATCCAATAAATTTCCAAAGTTATAATTTCATTCACAAAATGGCAACACAATTCGTAATTCACTTCAATTTCCACAAAACCATTTACGTTCTTTTCAATCAATAAGTATCCATCAAATACCATTCAAACAAATTTTCACAGTTTCAAACCATTCACAATGTTTTTCAATCAATAAGTGTCCACCAAACACATTTCCACAATTTAAAACAATGATATGCAAATAGTCAATATTTATTTCCATTGAAAATAATTCAAAAGAAACAGTTGTTGTGCACAAACCTCTGATGATTGTCCCCCTGATCTGGACTCAGTGTTTCCTTCCCTTTTCCTGAGTCTTTGGTAACTGAGAAACACAATTTGAAGTGTTTCAGTACTAATTTAAACTGTCTCTATCGATGGTGTTTGGTAAATAATGCACTGAACTCAATTATTCACTTAATCACCTAATATACCGACCCTCGTTGCGTTTTAGGTAAATTAGGTTTTAGTGTCGTTAATATGTCACATTTGATAGGGTTTTAGGTTTGGTATGTTTTACCAAAGTCATTTCCTTGCTTAGTGCATTTTAATGCAAATTGCTGGATTCCGGGACACTGGTTTGACCTAACCAGACGATCTAGTTCCCTCGGTTTTTGGGTCTCGGTCGAAACTACAAATTTGTAGATCTAGGTCTTATTGCACGCGGTGCAAAATTTCAGGTCAATCCGAGTTAAGTAGACCAAGTTATGGTCATTACACTATTGCTGGTCAAGTGGTACCATTTTAGGTCAATTTTAGGTCAAATTGGTCAATTCTGGTTCGGCCAGTTTTTGGACCCGAACTTGTGCAAGTTGTTTGACTTGCTTATGGTCATTTTTGGGCTTTGGTGTCTTCATAAGACTTGTAGGTATGGGTCTTAACTATTCTTGGTAAAAATTTCAGGTCAATTGGACCTGGTTTGAGTGAGTTATGGCCTAAACACTCACTGCTGCCCAATTGGTCATTTTTCAGGTCCTAATTTCACCTAATCCGAATTGGTCATTTTTTTAGGTCACCTTGCAAGCAGAATTTTGGCATGGTTTCTCAATGGAAGTTGGCACATTTTGTGCCTAGTTTCACCTCAAATTGGTCTCATACCAATTGAGGTTACACATTCAAGGTTATAGGCTAAAATATACACTGCCCTCAATATGCATTTCACACCCCAACTTCAAACACATACTCACCTTGCAAGGTTTACTTCCATACCCTACCAAACTGTTTTGGCACATTACCAAAAGCATTTTCTACATTACATTAGCATTATTTTGGGCAGATTCCAATCACCCTCAACACACCAAATATCATTCACAATTACAATTTCTAAATACCATTACAACCACACCTAAACATTACAAACTTTACATACACTTTACAACATTCATTCACATACATATCATCAATCCTTCTAGGTCAATATTCTGCCCACTCTTCCTTCAATATACACCATCACTCAAGTGTCCACAAGCTGCCACAAACCATTCTTCAACATCCCATTTCCGTACCAATATACAATTTCCCATCCAAGTGCATAAATCACTATATAAACATGAAGTAAATCACTAGGTTACTAAATCACCATGATCAACATTATTTCTCATCAATTATGTGCATATTAAATCATCAAAAACGTGACCCCATGGCTGTCCAAAATGGAAACAATAATAACCCTTCAAACTCAAAATTTTCCTCCACCAAACTAACACCCATAACATAAACATAAACTTTAACAAAGAACTTCTCAAAAATGCAAACTTACCTTTAATTGTAAATTGCTAAACCTTCACCAAACTTCTCAAAATTGGTATCAATATCTTCCTTGTGGTGTTTAGACCATTTTTCATGAAAGAACCTAAGTGAATGGAGTTGAAATGGAGAGAGGAAATCAAGCTCAAAGAAAACGTTCATGGAGATTTCAAGGATTCTTCAATTCGGCCATTTGAGAGGATTTGAGAGAGATGGAATTTCAGATGGCATTTTTGAGTTACACCTGCCCCATTACATGTTTAATTTATTCATTAGTGGACCACTCACCCATTTAACAATATAATAAGCCAAATTCCCATTTATTCCACATTTAACCCATTATTTCCACTATTTATTTTAGGTACCACCAATTTAATTTTTCATTTTATTTTCTAAGTGTAATACTATTTATTTTTAATGGACATTTAGGTCAAAAGATACTTCGGGATGTCAAATGACCATAATGCCCCTGTTCGGGTTGCATTCCCGATTTTTCGGTAAAACCGTATTTTGTCTGTTTTTCGATTTCTCACTTTTCTTTGTACTAATTATTTAATTTTTCTTTAATCTTTCTAATGAGATTTATACTTCAATAAGGTTCTATTTATGTCCTAAAAATGTTTTCCAAGGTTCCCGCATCGAGTATTAGTCAATCGCCCACGCCGTGACTTCCTGCAAGGTCACCCATCGCTAGGTTTTTCTACGCTTAACTTGGTTACATTTCTTTGCTATGATTTTTTTTTCCTTTGTTTTTCTTGTATTTCCTTTTCTTGTATTTCATTATTTTATGTCTCCTCACCCATTTTGAAGTACGGTTCTTGGCATCCTAGCTGTCCGGACAACACTAGTCACCGGAGCAGCAGAACGCACTACCGAACTTAGGGGTGTTACAATTCTCCCCCCCTTAAATAAATTTCGTCCACGAAATTTTACCCAGTAGTCATCTTACAATAGTCATACGTTTATTTTCTCCTTTCTATATGGTCGTAAGACTTTTAACAATCTAATACAATGTTTAATTTGCTTGGATAACCCCAATCTCCTCTTACTATTATGTTGTCTAATATTTCACCACGTTCCTTCTTGAATGACCCTTGAGGTCATATTAGAATCATTCATCGTGCATTGGTCCTCCGACCATTCTAGTCCATAGTCTTCCTCACATTCGAATATTTCTTTGTTACATATGAATCAACTGCTCAAGTCTCTACTTCCATAACTCTTTTATCTCACAATGTTCTATAACTTACTTCCTTTTGTATCGAACTATAACCTTTCGATATTTTAACTTTTGAGTTTTAGATCCCTAAGTAGGATTTTCAAACTTATTTCTAACAATTAAATTACGTCCCGCATAACTATGCCAAAACAGATGCCGTTGGCAACTATTCTCATCTAGGTGTACTATCGGTTAGTACGTAGCTCTACACAATAATCTCAAGTTAGTACTGTAATCTGCAGCTTACAGTATAAACATCAAGAACATTGCATAGTTACTACGATACATCCCAATAGATCAAACATTGTTATCTTTTATTCTTTTTGAATTCACGATATTCGAATCTTATTCGATTACAATATCCATTAGCAATTTCTAACAAGAACCTCCTTGCCCTTATCAAGAGCAATTCCATTATCGCATCTTACTTTACGTCCTCTTGCCTTACATTAAGTAGGCTCACTAATTAGCTTTATAATTTATGGTGTGTTAGAAAATACTTTTCACGATAAACTCTTTCAAAACTAATTTCACTTATTATCACAATCCTTATCTTAAGGGCTAATCACTAATGCGTTAAAATTTATTCCTCTCAGAACGAATAACAACAGAACATATAGTTCTAACATTAATGTAAAAATATGAAAATTCCAGTCAAACAATACATATATATATCTCATTGCTAATTGAGAAAGTACCAGAATGATGTCAAAAGTCTCATCTCTTCTCTGTCAGATAGCGTATACTCGTTGAAGCATCACCTGCTTTGGCTGATTCACAAGAGTCCGACTTCTAGGTGTACTACCCCTACCTCTGCCTCTGCCTCTATTAACTGATGGTGAACTCTTTGGGGTAGAAACTTGGGCTGATCCTTCTGGTGTAGTAAATGACCCAGAACAACGTGGATTTATACAATCCTTAGCAAAATGACCAGTCTATCCACAATTAAAGCATGCTCCTATGGCTCTATAACATACCCCACTATTGGTTTACCACAAGTTTCACAAAGTCAATCCGACAAGCGCATTTACGGGTTTCGTTGAGTTGGTGATCGGATCGAGGTGGTTTCTGTCCAAAAGATCTATCTCTACCGAACTTCTTACTATCTCATCAGATCTCCCAAAGTTTTTCCTCTTCCAAGAGGGACCACTAGAACTCGTCACTGACTTTCCCTCTTTTTCTGCCCTCTCTGATTTCTTTTTCTCAGGGGCCACTTCAGATTCAATTCTTTCTAATTCTAGTGCTTGAGAAATAAGTTCAGAGAAGTTGTTATGTTTGAATCCGACCACTTGTAATCTGATACTAGGCTTCAAGCCGGTTTCAAACCTCTTACATCTCTCCCTGCTGGTAGAAAGTAGACTTACTGCATAATGGCTTAGGCGTGAGAATTCACTTTCATACTCGACCACCGATCCGCCTGCTTTCGGACTTAGGAATTCTTACACGGTCTACATAAGCATCAGGGACATATTTTTGCCTGAATTCCCTGAGGAAGTCATTCCATGTTAGCACTGCAGGTTCTATCAGACTGTGGGGGATGGTTTTCCACCAGTCATAAGCATCCCCCTGTAGCAAAGATACTGAGTACTCAAATCTAAGCTCCTCTGTGCAATGCAGTTTCTTGAATACCCTATCCATCCTCTCTAACCATTGTTCTGCCTCTAGAGGATCTACTGTCCCCTTGAACTCTGTAGCCCCATACTTCATCAATTTGTCATATTGTCTAGCATAAGATCGTGGTTGTACCACCGTGTCTCAGATTGGGACTTGAGTAGGCACATTACCATCCATTTGTTGGAACATTACAAATCTGCTGAGCGAATCGAGCAGAATCGCAGATCGCAGGGCTGGTGCTACTGAACCACTGACATTATGTAGGCATGGGGCATCCTTGCACCTCAGCCTCAATAGATTGATCGATCAACGATCACCCTCTTCCATAGTCAATGCGAGGATTTTAAATCTCCTAAACCAATAGCACAAGGAGATTTCCTCCGTTAGTGCATATTTATAATGTAATGTACTTGTATGTATCAAACAATGATATTGAGCGGTTGTAATGTGAAGAAAGAATATTCAAGTAACAAGTGAAAAGAATTTAAAAACTTTGCTCGATACCACTAAAACATGTCACACCCTACCCTCTGTAAGGCATAACATGATCCGTAGTATACCTAATGAATTACCAACTCCGCTTCATCGATAATCCATTAAATACACTACAAGGGATTTTAAAACTTTTCTTACTTCTTTTACAGTGGTGAGCACTATTTACAGTGTGAAAGACTTTGGTGAATCAAGTGAAACAACTAACTCATTTGATTTATTTGGAATATCTGCAAAAATTTTGGCAAGGTGCCATTTGTATTTTGGACAAAACAGCTTCTTGAAAACTCAGTAAAAAGCACTTCAATATATTTTCAAATCTCAACTCAAACATTTTTATCAACACAACACATTTCTCAAGTCAAATCCACAGTGATTTTCAAAGACTAAGATACAAAGATATAACACAATTTTTACAAGCCAAATAACTCATAATTATTTTACAACTTTACTGTACAACTTAAATTTACAACTGCTCAAAACCAAGAACAAAATATACATACAGTGAATATACATTACAAGACAAAATGCCACATGTGGTATACTCACTATACCCAAAAATCTCTCATGGCATGATACTAGCGACTTCTAGCCTGCTGCTCTGTCTCTCTACCGCGACAAGAATAAAGCTATCACGAGACAATGTCTCGATGGTGCACAACATTTACCAAATACAAATTTTAAATCACAATTCATAAATCATATCAATAGTGGATACTTAAAACCATAGTTAAATTCAAGACAATAAATGTCAATAAGAATTTAAACTCCATTTGTTAATATCACAATAATTTTCAATAAGTCGATCATGGTTGAATTCAATAGATGATATGTCAATAAGAGTTTAAATCAATTTCACAATCTCACAATACATAATAACACAATTCGATCAAATAATCAAGAATACAGTGTTGCCAATCTATAACACAATTTAGGCCATGACACAATTTTTCCATATATGCCGTGTTGTACACCACGACAAGACATGCTCACCCCAATAATCGAAATCAATGAGGGAGGAAGCTAGCTATATAATGAGAAATCATCCATACTCACCTCGATGGGAAGTCAAAGAGGAGGAACATAATCATACTCACCCTGCACTAATAAGTCAAAGAGGGAGGAATAATCACACTCACCCCATTAATGGAGGAGGAACATATTATCGATGTCATGCCAATTGTGAGTCAAAACAATTCCAAACATTTTATTCAAATGATCCGTAAGAATCCAATAAATTTCCAAAGTTATAATTTCATTCACAAAATGGCAACACAATTCGTAATTCACTTCAATTTCCACAAAAACCATTTACAGTGCTTTTCAATCAATAAGTATCCATCAAATACCATTCAAACAAATTTTCACAGTTTCAAACCATTCACAATGTTTTTCAATCAATAAGTGTCCACCAAACACATTTCCACAATTTAAAACAATGATATGCAAATAGTCAATATTTATTTCCATTGAAAATAATTCAAAAGAAACAGCTTGTTGTGCACAAACCTCGATGATCGCCCCGATCCGACTCGATGTTTCCTTCCCTTTTCCTGAGTCTTTGGTAATCGAGAAACACAATTTGAAGTGTTTCAGACTAATTTAAACTGTCTCTATCGATGGTGTTTGGTAAATAATGCATGAACTCAATTATTCACTTAATCACCTAATATACCGACCCTCGCTATGCTTTTAGGTAAATTAGGTTTTAGTGTCGTTAATATGTCACATTTGATAGGGTTTTAGGTTTGGTATGTTTTACCAAAGTCATTTCCTTGCTTAGTGCATTTTAATGCAAATTGCTGGATTCCGGGACACTGGTTTGACCTAACCAGACGATCTAGTTCCCTCGGTTTTCGGGTCTCGGTCGAAACTACAAATTTGTAGATCTAGGTCTTATTGCACGCGGTGCAAAATTTCAGGTCAATCCGAGTTAAGTAGACCAAGTTATGGTCATTACACTATTGCTGGTCAAGTGGTACCATTTTAGGTCAATTTTAGGTCAAATTGGTCAATTCTGGTTCGGCCAGTTTTTGGACCCGAACTTGTGCAAGTTGTTTGACTTGCTTATGGTCATTTTTGGGCTTTTGTGTCTTCATAAGACTTGTAGGTATGGGTCTTAACTATTCTTGGTTAAAATTTCAGGTCAATTGGACCTGGTTTGAGTGAGTTATGGCCTAAACACTCACTGCTGCCCAATTGGTCATTTTTCAGGTCCTAATTTCACCTAATCCGAATTGGTCATTTTTTTAGGTCACCTTGCAAGCAGAATTTTGGCATGGTTTCTCAATGGAAGTTGGCACATTTTGTGCCTAGTTTCACCTCAAATTGGTCTCATACCAATTGAGGTTACACATTCAAGGTTATAGGCTAAAATATACACTGCCCTCAATATGCATTTCACACCCCAACTTCAAACACATACTCACCTTGCAAGGTTTACTTCCATACCCTACCAAACTGTTTTGGCACATTACCAAAAGCATTTTCTACATTACATTAGCATTATTTTGGGCAGATTCCAATCACCCTCAACACACCAAATATCATTCACAATTACAATTTCTAAATACCATTACAACCACACCTAAACATTACAAACTTTACATACACTTTACAACATTCATTCACATACATATCATCAATCCTTCTAGGTCAATATTCTGCCCACTCTTCCTTCAATATACACCATCACTCAAGTGTCCACAAGCTGCCACAAACCATTCTTCAACATCCCATTTCCGTACCAATATACAATTTCCCATCCAAGTGCATAAATCACTATATAAACATGAAGTAAATCACTAGGTTACTAAATCACCATGATCAACATTATTTCTCATCAATTATGTGCATATTAAATCATCAAAAACGTGACCCCATGGCTGTCCAAAATGGAAACAATAATAACCCTTCAAACTCAAAATTTTCCTCCACCAAACTAACACCCATAACATAAACATAAACTTTAACAAAGAACTTCTCAAAAATGCAAACTTACCTTTAATTGTAAATTGCTAAACCTTCACCAAACTTCTCAAAATTGGTATCAATATCTTCCTTGTGGTGTTTAGACCATTTTTCATGAAAGAACCTAAGTGAATGGAGTTGAAATGGAGAGAGAAATCAAGCTCAAAGAAAACGTTCATGGAGATTTCAAGGATTCTTCAATTCGGCCATTTGAGAGGATTTGAGGAGATGGAATTTCAGATGGCATTTTGAGTTACACCTGCCCCATTACATGTTTAATTTATTCATTAGTGGACCACTCACCCATTTAACAATATAATAAGCCAAATTCCCATTTATTCCACATTTAACCCATTATTTCCACTATTTATTTTAGGTACCACCAATTTAATTTTTCATTTTATTTTCTAAGTGTAATACTATTTATTTTTAATGGACATTTAGGTCAAAAGATACTTCGGGATGTCAAATGACCATAATGCCCCTGTTCGGGTTGCATTCCCGATTTTTCGGTAAAACCGTATTTTGTCTGTTTTTCGATTTCTCACTTTTCTTTGTACTAATTATTTAATTTTTCTTTAATCTTTCTAATGAGATTTATACTTCAATAAGGTTCTATTTATGTCCTAAAAATGTTTTCCAAGGTTCCCATGATCCGAGCTAGTCAATCGCCCACGCCGTGACTTCCCGGTGCGGTCACCCATCGCTAGGTTTTTCGGCTCGCTTAACTTGGTTACATTTCTTTGCTATGATTTTTCCTTTGTTTTTCTTGTATTTCCTTTTCTTGTATTTCATTATTTTATGTCTCCTCACCCATTTTGAAGTACGGTTCTTGGCATCCTAGCTGTCCGGACAACACTAGTCACCGGAGCAGCATAACGCACTACCGAACTTAGGGGTGTTACAAAACTATTGCTCAAGAAATTTGGCATCTCTACTCACCATAACCTTTTGTGATGTACGCAAATAATATCCAAAACTATCTTTTAAATATCCAACAAATCGACCTTTTTCTGATCTGGTTTCCAATTTATTATTATTCAGCTTTTTGATATAAGTTGGACAACCCCAAATCTTAACATGCTTAAAACTTGGTTTTCTTCCATGCCATATCTCATAAGGTGTGGAAGAAACTGATTTTGGTGAAATCCTATTCAGAATATACAAAGCTGATTCTAATGCAAATCCCCAAAAGGAGATTGGCATATCAGTATAGCTCATCATACTACGTACCATATCTAATAGGGTACGATTTCTCCTTTCAAATACGCCATTCAACTGTGGCGTTCCTGGAGGAGTCAGCTGGGAAACAATGCCATGCTCTCTCAAGTATTCATCAAATTCAGTACTCAAATATTCTCCTCCATAATCTGATCAAAGAGCTTTAATACTCTTTCCTGTTTGATTTTCTACTTCAGATTTAAATTCTTTAAACTTTTCAAAGGATTCATGTTTGTATTTCATCAAATACAAATACCCAAACCTTGATTTATCATCAGTAAAGGTAATAAAGTAATGAAAATCACCTTTAACCATTTCCTTAAATGGATCACATACATCACTATGTATTAGTTCCAAAATATTTTCAGCTCTTAGTCTTTTTCTAACAAAGGGTGATCTAGTTATTTTGCCCTGAAGGCAAGATTCACAAGTTGGAGTAGGCTTAGAGCCTAATGAGAATAAAATCCCCATTTTCTCCAATTTTGCAATCCTATCTTCTGCAACATGACCTAATCTTAAGTGCCAAATATACTTTGAACTTGAGTTGATTTGTAACACCCCTATTTGCATATGAATCCTTTGAAAAGTTCAAAGAATTTAAATTTGAAGTAGAAAATCAAACCGGAAAGAGTATTAAAACTCTTCGATCAGATCGTGGAGGTGAATATTTGAATACTGAATTTGATGAATACTTGAGAGAGCACGGCATTGTTTCCCAGTTGAATCCTCCAGGAACACCACAGTTGAATGGTGTATCTGAAAGGAGAAATCGTACCCTATTGGATATGGTACGTAGTATGATGAGCTAGAATGATATGCTAATCTCCTTTTGGGGATTTGCATTAGAATCAGCTTTGTAAATTTTGAATAGGATTCCATCAAAATCAGTTTCTTCCACACCTTATGAGATATGGCATGGAAGAAAACCAAGTCTTAAGCATGTTAAGATTTGGGGTTGTCCAGCTTATGTTAAAAAGCTGAACACTGATAAATTGGAAACCAGATCAGAAAAAGGTCAATTTGTTGGATATCCAAACGATAGTTTTGGATATTATTTTTATTTGCCTACTTCACAAAAGCTTGTGATAAGTAGAGATGCCACATTTCTTGAACAACAGTTTGTTCAAGAAGGAGGCAAATGAAGGCAAATAGAGTTGGAATTGGAGAATTCTGATCAATCAACAGATCAGATGGATATAGATCCATCTAGTCAACTTACACCCGTTGATGAAACATCTACAGCTATTCCTCATAGAATAACCAGGGTATCTCACCCACTAGTGAGATATGGTTTCCTTCAAGATGAAGAACAAGAGTTGTCTACTTATGAAGAAGTAGATCATGGAGATGATCCACTTACCTATGAAGAAGCTATATCAGATATAAACTCTTTAAAATGGATTGATGCTATGAAATCTGAGATTGATTCCATCTATAATAATTTAGTTTGCGATCTTATTGACCCACCTGAAGTTATTGTACCTATAGGGAACAAATGGGTTTTCAAGAAGAAAATTGGTTCTAATGGAAAGGTAGAGACCTATAAGGCAAGGCTAGTAGTGAAAGGGTTTCACCAATGGCAAGGAATCAACTATGAGGAGACTTTCTCGCCTGTTGCCATACTTAAATCAATTAGGATTCTATTAGCAATAGCTGCATACTATGATTATGAGATTTTGCAGATGGATGTCAAAACAGCTTTTCTCAAAGGATACATTGAAGAAAACATTTTCATGGAACAACCTAGGGGTTTTGAATCCCAAGATGGTTCCAAGGTATGCAAGCTAAAGCGATCTATTTATGGGTTGAAGCAAGCTTCGAAGAGTTGGAACATCCGTTTTGATGAAGCCATTAAGTCATTTGGTTTTATCAAAAATGAGGATGAGCCATGTGTATTATAAGAAGGTTAGTGACAGTGCTATCACTTTCCTTGTCTTATATGTGGATGATATACTGTTGATGGGTAATGACACAGGTATGTTAACAACTGTAAAGGTATGGTTGTCAAATACATTCTCCATGAAAGACTTAGGGGAGGCAACCTATATTCTTGGAATTCGCATCTATAGAGATAGAGCGAAAAGAATAATTGGTTTATCCCAAAGTCTATACTTGAAAAAGGTGTTAAAGAGGTTTAACATGCTTAATTCCAAGAGAGGATTGTTACCAGTGAGTCATGGTATCCATCTTTCTAAAGAGATGTCTCCAAAGACACCTGAAGAAAGAGATAAAATGGCCAGAATTCCATATGCTTTGGCAAATGGAAGTTTAACGCATGCAATGTTGTGTACTAAGCCGGATATTGCATATGCTGTTAGTTTGACTAGCAGGTATCAATCCAATCCAGGTTTGGAACACTGGGTAGCTGTCAAGAATATCCTTAAGTACTTGAGAAGAACTAAGGATTTATTTTTTATTTATGGAGGTGAAGACTTGCAATTGGATGGTTATACTGATTCTGATTTCCAATCAGATATCGATGATAGAAAGTCTACCTCTGGATATGTGTTCATTTGTAATGGAGGTGCAGTTAGTTGGAAGAGTTCCAAATAGAGTACGACTACAGATTCCACTATAGAGGCTGAGTATATTGCTGCATCAGATGCTACAAAGGAAGCTGTTTGGATAAAGAAGTTCATGATAGAACTTACAGTAGTTCCTTCCATTGAGTCAGCAGTTGCACTACACTGTGACAACAATGAAGCAGTCATACAGGCTAAGGAACCAAGGTCTCACCAGAAATCCAAACACATAGAAAGGCGCTACCACATTATCAGAGAAATAGTTGGACAAGGCGATGTAGCCATATAGAAAATAGCATCAGCTGAAAATCCAGCTGATCCATTCACTAAGCCTATGTCACAGACTCAGCTAGACCGACATCTTGAGAAGATGGGTCTAAGATATTGTAATGAATGGCTCTAGTGCTAGTGGGAGATTGTTAGCAGCATGCCCTAAAGCATATCATTTAGTATGTATCTTGTACATTTTTTACTAATAAAAGGCATTTCCACTTTTTCGTTTACATAACATATTTATGTGTAATAGAAAAGGTCCATTGATATTTTGTTAGAAATTCTATTCTTAAGTTGTTAAGAATATGAGTGACACTATTTCTAGCACAAAGTATCATAAATAGGTTCACAATCGAGGATACTTCATAATAAGGACATGACTTATCCAGAAATATTGTATTCATGTTTGTTCCTAAGTTATTTATATGAGATATAAATAAGATGGAATGGTGAGTCTCATGCCATATAACAAATATGATAGGCACTTATACATGATAAGTAGGCTGAACCAGTGACACTTATGACAAGCACATGGAGTTTACTCTTGTCAATGCATTGTTATAAATCATATCAGTGCATATAATCTTTAGACCTGAGATAGCACAGTTATCTTGTATATGGGTGGTTTGAGTTTGAGACTGCTTTCATACTTATACTATGTATGGGTATATGGGCATGTGTTGGCTCCTACTAGTTATATATGGAGGTAGGTGTTGATCAAGATGGAATCTGTTCCTCTAAGTAAATAGAGATAAAATCCTATGTTCATTTAATTATTCTTGATGTTTCAAGTTCCTGGCCAGGACAAATAGATTTAATCAGAAAAGAGTTTCTAATGAGAAAATCTTTTAATCAAGAACTGGAATTAAAAGATAACATAATATTCATAGCAAATGGGTTTTGACATAAACCATGACTCCAGCTTGAGTTGGGATTTTGTAACAGAGAGATTCTAGTGCATGGTAACATATGATTATAGGTTCATTTAAAGTAAACCTTATCACTGATTGGGTGACCATAGCATGCTATGCTAGGTGTTAACCATGGTCTATGAGGTGCATAAAATGATTTAGAGAAATCATTTATGGTAAGAAAGAGTTCTGATAATATTAAGAGTTGATATCATGTCTCATTGCCAATTAGTGATGAGCCTAGTAAGTCACATACATACACAAGTAATCTCCTAATTAAATATGATTTAATTAATTAATTAAAGAGTTTAATTGATTAATTAAATAGGTTTGTTTTGCAATTAGATTGCAAAGTCCCTGACTCCAGCTTGAGTTGGGATTTTGTAACAGAGAGATTCTAGTGCATGGTAACATATGATTATAGGTTCATTTAAAGTAAACCTTATCACTGATTGGGTGACCATAGCATGCTATGCTAGGTGTTAACCATGGTCTATGAGGTGCATAAAATGATTTAGAGAAATCATTTATGGTAAGAAAGAGTTCTGATAATATTAAGAGTTGATATCATGTCTCATTGCCAATTAGTGATGAGCCTAGTAAGTCACATACATACACAAGTAATCTCCTAATTAAATATGATTTAATTAATTAATTAAAGAGTTTAATTGATTAATTAAATAGGTTTGTTTTGCAATTAGATTGCAAAGTCCCTAGCATAACTTGAAACAAAATCTACGTTATTGGATGTATAGTATAAGTTAAATTTATATTTAAAGTGTTTAAATATGAATTTAATTAAGGAGAAATTAATTAATAGAGATTAATTAATTGATTAATATTTGATATAAATTGATTAGAAGAAGAGAAATAATTATTTTGGGTTGAGAGCTCAAAATTAAGACACAAGGGCATTTTGGTCATTTCACAGGGTGACATGTGGCACCATGAGATGGTGACACATGGCATTACACATAAGCTTGCCAAATATTTTTTAATCATGTAAGATGATTAAAATTAAGATTAAATATAGGTTTGGCACTTGGTACAATGTGATTGGGTCAATTAAACCTAGAACCAATCAGAGAGTGATATGTGGCAAAGGTTTAATGTATTAACCTAGCTATATAAGTGTTGTTATGAAGAGAAAAAATACAACCAGCAGCTACTCTCTTTGTGCCGCCACCCAAAGACTCCTCTCCCTCTCTTCTTCTTCATCTCTCATTAATTCTAAGAGATTAGTAAACAATCCCTTGAATTAAAAATACTAGAAATTGTTTCTAGTGTCCTGTTTGAATCTTTAATCTCTTAAAAGGCAGAACTTGATTTTCTAATTAATAGAAAAAGTTTTAGAAGCTGTTCAAGGGCTGCCATAGGTGTTCTTGGTGTGGACAAGCTAGAGGGACAACATCTAGTATCCTGAAGACGCATCTCAAAGGCATAAATACACTGTAGTGCATCAAGAGGTTAGTGTATTTATTCTTGATTTAATCTAGCATTCTAAAATTAATCTGATTAATTTTAAAATCTTAAATGGTAAATATAGATCCAAAAACATATTAAAAGAGTTTTAATATGTCGTTTATCATTGAAATCAAATAGATAAAAATAAATCTTGCATGATGCATGTGACCCTAGGTGAAAGTTTTTGAATTCTGTCACACCTTACCCCTCTGCAAGGTGTAACATGATTCCGTAGAATACCTAATGAACTACCGCACTTCACCTACCGATAACTCATTAAATACCCTACAAGGGATTTTAAAACAATTTTCTTACTTTTTACAAGTGGTGAGCATTTCTAAATAGATTTTAAAACATTTAATTAAAGTTGGAAACTAGTTAAAATTTTTGGCCCATTTTATTTTTCCGCAAATTTTATAAAAATTTCGGCAGAGTGCCGTCTGTATTTTGAGAAAAAAGCTCTTCAAATTCCTGTAAAAAGCACTTTCAATTATTTATTTCAAGCACTTCTTCAAAATTCACAATCAATCATAACCAATTTCTCAAGTTTTAAAATTCAACAATCCTCATTTCTCAATTTCCAAAATTCAGTAATCATCAAGATACTGTCAATCGATTTCATTCATTCATATTTCATTAAAGATAAACAATCTATATATACATCATACTAAAAATTTACATTAAAAGAAATTCAAACTAAATTTTATTACAAACTTTGTACAAGCTGCTCAAGACCAATTTTACATGTCCATACATTTACGTGCATTACATACATCAAAATAAATATTTACAGTCAGGATATAACTTATACCCGATATAACTTCAATGTAAGTCGCTCCACAATCCTCAGCAGCTCAGTCTGCTGCTCCTCTAGCCTCTAAATCTGCAACAGCAATAACAGCCATCGCTGAGTACTAGGACTCAGTGGTGCACAACATACTAAAATAATCTTTATGCAGAGTTTAAATCATATTTATTAAAAAATTGGACTGAACATGAGAATTTAATACAAAACATGAATTATGTGGTTTTAATCCAAACAATTTCATTTCGAAGTATCAAAACACATTTCATAAAACCCACAGTTATATCATGCCATTCGAAACAAATATAATCTCAATAGCCAGAGGCTAAGTAGAAGTCACAACACAAGGCTATCTAGCTCAAATATATGGATATCCATTCAATTTCTTCTTCTACTAGCACACACCTCAACACTTCAGCCAGAGAAGGAATCAAAATTCGAAACTGATTACCCCTACTAGTCATGCTTAGTGAGGTGTTCAAATATATGGTCATGACACTGTGGTTTCAAAACTTATCTTAACAATTTACTAAACATTGCCATTTCAAATATACACAAATAACTTTCAACAATTAAAATAAAAAACATAATAAACATTTCATCACAATTCAATATTTTAAATTATTCAAAACAATAAATAAAAGATAAATCACAGAATTTATACATTGTGCACAAACCTTAAGCGAGTCGCCTCTTGGCCTTGACTCGATTCCTCGGGTTCTTTCCCGGTGTTCTTTTCCACTGAAACACACAGTTTCGCAGTGTTTCAGTATCATAAATTAGCATAATTCCAAAAATAAATTTAAATTCACTTTTACCTAGCTTTAATGTGCTAAACTCGACGTTCTTTAAATTTTGTGTTTTGGGGTTACTATTCACTATACTATTCAAGTCAATTTATTGACTTTCTAAGGCTTAATAGGTATGGGAATTCCAACTTCACCCACATACCACATTTTGGTCACCAAATTTGTTGGTTTTGGTTGTTTACTCAAATTCTAAGTCTTTTAGGTAAATTTGCAAATTTTCAGTTTTGGTGTCTTAAGTTGCACTGTTCCATTAGTCATTCTACTATTAGAATTTGGCAAAACTTTCTTCATAGAAAATGTTCCCTATTGTCTTAAGTTTATTCTCCTTTTTGAATCACTCTAATTGGAGTTTTGTAGCTCAAGTTATAGGCATTTGAACCATGGCTGCCGGATTGGACTTAACCCAGATTTCTTGGCAAATTCTGGTTCTAGCAGATTTAGGTCACCAACTTTGGGTGGCTAAATGACTTGGTTAGTTCTTCATGAAAGTTTGAGGTCTATATCTCATCTATCCACTGGTAAAATTTCAGGTCATTTAGACGTGCCTAGCTCAAGTTATGGCCAAATGAACAGACACTGTTCATTTGGTCAGTTTGTATAGGTCAGACTTAGAATTTTCGGATTTGGTCAATTTGTTCACTAGGTTTTGGTCTCTTTTTGGGCATGATTCCTAAATGAAAATTGTGTCATTTTGTGTCTATTTTCATTCCCAATTAGTCTCATACCAATTGGACTTCTAAATTTTCATTTTTGGTCCCTCAAAGGGACCTTGGTCCTGCTGCCTGCAGCATGACCACATTGAATCCGAATTTAACCTCAATTCAAACACTTCTAACACACTTCATTTGGTCACAAATGACCATTTCTCACTTCAAACTAGGTCAAACACATCATTTCACTATTTCTCCAAATTTTGTCTCCTAAACCCTAAGTGTCCACAACCCTAGTTCACCAATTCATTGCATTTAACTAATTCAAGGCATTTAATCATAATCATTCAACACAATCAAGCTCACATACACTTATATACATCATTTATTAAACTAAATATATCATCCCCACTCAAATCCCATGGTTGCAAAATTTACCCTAGTTCCCTAACATGCCATGTTTATCTTATTTTACACAATTTCTAACTTATTTGAAGTGCTTAAGCATGCATGTAAAGAGAGGTATGGGAAAAACCTCACTAACCTTATGTGATGTTTTTCAAGGCTTGAAATTCTTTCTTCCTTTCTTCTCCTTCTTGTCTTTCTTCCGTCCACTCTCCAAATAATGACTTAAATTAAGGTTTTCTACTAGTTTAGGGAAAAATTTATGGAGAGAGGAAACAATTTCAAGCTTGGAGTTTGGGGTGACAATGGGGGTTTGAGAGAGAATTTGGGAGAGAGAGACGGCAACCAAAATGGGAAGAAGATAAATTTGACTTTTATTATTATTTCTTTTTTCATTTTCATATTTTATCTTTAATAATAGATCTTGACTTGGTCAAAATGTGTATGAAAAGTTAAATTGGACTTATGATGTCATAATATGAGGTAGGCATGATGTCATTAAAGGCTTTTCTTTTCTTTTTCCTTTTCATTTATTTTTCCTTGGTTCTTTAATTTAATTCTCGACTCTGAAATTTTCTTTTCTCCGATTTTATTTGACAGTTAGGTCAAGAGTTAGCTCTCAGGATTAATTGACCAAATTGCCCCTTGCCGATTCAACTCGGTTTGTAAATAATTTAATATTTCTTCTGGCTCCCTGACTTAATTATTTGACTGGCTTAATAATTCTTTTTCGTGATTTTCTATTTTCCACTGTGTTCACAATGGTCCTAAGGACCGCAGCGTCATATTTTACGGTTCGAAATTTGAGTTTAAATCGACTTCGCATTCCTTCCCGAGAAGGTCACCCATCGCTGTGACTCTCGGCTCGTTTAACTTCTTATGTTCTGTTTTTCTTATTTATACTTAACTAATTGGCAATTACTAATTATTTGTTTTCAGGGCTTATCTAGTTGTCTTAAGTATGGTTCTAATCCCCTTAATTATCCAGACGGACGCCGATCACCGAAATAGTGAAATATACCAAGCTATGCAAATAAGGGTGTTACAAATTCAATGGTATAAACTTGTGTTTTTCATGCTTCCGCTCCTTCAAAATTCTCACTGTAGAATGGCCTAATGGAACAGTGAACTCTAGCACCCAAAACTGAAATTTCTGATTTATTCTCAATTAGTTAGAAGTAATGATTGGCCGGTAATACCAACACTTTTGGGAACCAAAATGTAGTAAATCTATATGATTAAAACTCGTGTAACTATTATATATGAGAAAGTCAATATTTTGACTTAAATGACTAAATGAATAGTAACCTTATATGTTAAGTACAAATATTCAAGAAATAACTCTGTAATGTGCCCTAGTACACCCAGTAAGATTGGTTTGGATAGGTTAGCATGCCAGTAGAGTTCAGTTAACAGTACTGCACATGGCATTATGCCATTCTGTGATTTTATGGCTTTTAGCAATTCTAATATTATGATAATACTTGGCCTTGTGCCTAATGTTTATTACACCTTATCAGCTGTTCTATTGCATACCGGGAGACATTGTGTGACCGATGGTGTGACGGCCTAAGGTACTTGATACCCAGTGCCAGTTCACCCATTTATCCAGTCCAGTCATCTAGTATAGGTTACTTGGGCAACCAAAAAAAAAATAAAAGTTATAAATTTAATGAAATAATTGATATAACAATTGCCAAATAAATAGACTATAAATAATTATAAAAAATTTTTCTGCATGAGACATCAATATATACACTGCATATTTATTTTCTTTCAGTTCTTTTTATTTTATTATTGGCACCACTAAGCATTATTGCTTAGCACATTGCTTTTTGCCACGCATGGTTTCTTGAGAGACCGACAGAGAGCCCAGTAGACCACAGACTGGGTGAGGCCGTTCATAGTTCTGCATAGTGTCCGTGTCACCTCACAGACTTCAGTGCATTGGTAGGACACTAGGTCACATTTTGATATTTTGTATTGTTTTTATTTTATAATTAATCTTTTATTTTATCATGTATATGTGAAATTCATGTAATATAATTTTGCATGAATGTTAGTATTTATAAATTTATAATTATAAATTAAAATTGAGTATTTATTTATGTTTTGAGATGTAAAATGAATGAATGACAAATGGAAGAATTTTTGAGAATTGATGAGAAAATTGGGAGTTGTAGAATTGAATGACTATTGGAAGTGTTTTTCACAGGTTCTAAAGAACTGTTTTCTCCATTTTTAGCCAGCACTCTGTTGTATTTTCTGTAAAATTTTCGGAACCTCAAATTAATTTAAGATTTCAATAAATGATGTAAAGGATATCAATTTCAAGAAATTTCATTTAGTGACCCATAATTAAATAAATTAAGAAATGATAAATATCAACAAGATAATATATGGTGCTCCGGCACACTGTGTGGCATATCTTGCTCGGCTACACTATAGATGAAGGAACGAAAGCGTGAAAAAACACAAGTTTATACCATTGAATTCAAAAATTTTCACCTAGGGTCATATGTATCATGCAAGATTTATTTTTATCTATTTGATTTCAATGATAAACTGTAACACCCCCATTGAATAGCCTGATAGATTTCACTGTTCCGGTGACCGTGTCGGTCCGGACAATTAAGGAGATTAGAATCATACTTAAGACAACTAGAGAAGCCATAAACACAAATAATTAGTAATGTTTAATTAGTTAAGTATAAATAAGAAAAATAGAACATAAAAAGTTAAACGAGCCAAGAGTCACAGCGATGGGTGACCTTCTCGGGAACGACTGCGAAGTCGTTTTAAACTCAAATTTCGAATCGTAAAATGTGACGCTGCGGTCCTTAGGACCATTATAAACACAGTGGAAAAGAGAAAATCACGAAAAAGAACTGTTAAGCCAGTCAAATAATTAGGTCAAGGAGCCGGAAGAAATATGGAATTATTTGCAAACCGGGATGAACCGGCGAGGGGCAATTGGTCAATTGACCCCGAGAGCTGACTCCTGACCTAACTGTCAAATAAAATCGGAGAAAAGAAAATTTTGGAATCGAGAATTAAATTAAAGAATTAATAGAAAAAAATAAATAGAAAAAAAAAGAAAGAAGATGGAAAAGTCAAAGGTGATGACATCATGCATGATGTCATAAAGGATTAATTAATTTATTTTATTAATTTGGGATTTTTGGTCTTCAAAAAGGGGACAAGACTAAAGAAAATAAAACAAAAAAAAAATTAGAAAAGTGTCTTCTTCTTCCCTTGGTTTACCGCCCCACCTTCTCCCTCTCATTTGCATGGAATTCTTCCATCTAAGCTTACAATTAAGCTTGATTTTCTCCACTTAATCAACATAACTCCCTTAAATACCTCACTAGAAGTTGTATTCTCAACTTAGGAAGAAGAGTATAAGAAGAAAGAAGGGCTAAAGCTAGAGATTGAAGCTTTAAGTGAAGGTTAGTATGTTAACTCCTTATTTTTTTCATTTAAATACATAATTAGTGTTTGAAATGAGCTTGGAACTTGATTAAATGAAACAAATATGGGGGAAGGACCATTGCTGAAATTTTGGTCTGGTTGAAGGGAGTATGAATTGCATGAATTTAATGAGTTTGAATGAGTGTAGAAACCTTAATTAGTTGAATGATTAGCATTAAAACCATTAATGTAGTTAAATACAATGAATTAGTGAGATTAGGGTTTGAATATTAGGGTTTGTGAACCAAATTTTGGAGAAATGCATAAATGATATCTTTGACCAATTGTGGACTGAAAAATGGTCAATAATGACCAAAGGAAATGTATGGGAATTGTTAGAATGGAAGACAAATTCATAGGTCAATTAGCATGACCAAACCAACTTTCAAGGACCAAAACGGAAATTTTACAAGTCCAATTGATATGCCACCAATTGGGGATGAAAATAGACATAAAAGGGCACAATTTTCATTAAAGAACCATGCCCAAAAACTAAACAATTGACCAAAGTGAAATGAGAGCAGGCTGCCACTGCACCAAACTGACCAAATGAACAGTAATTGTTCATTTGGTCATAACTCGAGTTAGGAAGGTCAAAATGACCTGAAATTTTACCAGCAATTAGATAAGATATAGATCTAAAACTTTCATGAAGAAAACCACCCCAAATTATGCCATTAACCTAGTTAAATTATTGAGCAAAGTTGAATTATTGAACCTGCAACTCTGCAGAATTGCCATTGAGCAGTAAAGTTCCAATGACTATAACTCTCTCTAGAAAACTCCGATTTAGGCGATTCTTGAACCGATAGAAACCTAAGACATAGTAGAACATTTCATATGAAGGAAATTAGACCAAATTATGGACTTAACTAGATCAAATTATTGAATGAAGTTGGACCAAAAATCTGCCAGAACCATAGTTGCAGTATGAACAGTGCACGTGAACAGTAACTATATTTTGGCTATAACTTGAGCTACAAAACTCCGATTGGGGTGATCCAAAAATGAGAATACACTTAAGACAATAAGGAACATTTTCTATGAAGGAAGTTTTGCCAAATTCCAACAGTAGATTGACCAATGAAACAGTGCAACTTCGGTGCACCAAAACCGAAACTTGGCAATTTTGCCAAAATGACCTAAGCTTTGAGAAAATGACCAAAACCAAAAAGTTTAATGACCAAAATGTGGTATGTGGGTGAAGTTGGAATTCCCATACCTATTAAGCCTTAGAAAGTCAACTATTTGACTTGAATATTGCAGTGAATAGTAACCCGAAACACAAAATTTAAAGAACATTGAATTTAGCACGTTAGAGCTAGGTAATTGTGAAGCTAAATTTATTTTGGATTTATGTTCAGTTCTAGTACTGAAACATTGTAAAATTGTGTGTTTCAGTTGAAAAGAATATCGGGAAGGAACCTAAGGAACCGAGTCGAGGCTAAGGGACGACTCGCTTGAGGTTTGTGCACAATAAATCCTATTCAAGCATTTTACCCTTGAAAAAAAAATTGATTTAGTACGCATTATAAATTTATGAACTTTTGTGTTGCCACCTTGTGATCAAATTGTAACTTTGGAAATTGATTTGATTTTTGTATGCAATATTTGAACGAAATGTTTGAAATGGATTTTTGATTCACACTTAGCATGACAGTTACTTATTATTCCTCCTCCATTTATGGGGTTGAGATCGTTTATTTTCCTCTCTCTCTGGCTTGCCAATTGAGGTTGTAGATCGGATGAGTACTCATTAGCTAGCTAGCCACCTCCCTCATTGATTTCGATTAATGGGGTTGTAAATTGCTTTGTCGTGGTGTACAACACGGCATTGATAAGAAATTTTGTGTCATGGCTTAAGTTGTGTGTGACATTGGCAACACTGTGTTTATGAAATTGTTTAACTAAACTGTGTTTAATAGATTATTTGACAAAATGGTGTTATTATGAACTTTGATCATTATTGAAATGTGATTGAGAAACATTTGAATTGTGTTTGACAATGAATGATTTATTTATTGCATTTTAAATTTTTATTGTGCACCACTGAGTATTTTTATACTCAACGATGGCTTATTTTGCTGTCGCAGATAAGAGCAAGGAAAAAGCAGCAGAGTGAGCTGCGATTAAATCGAGGATTACATTGATCTTTTGTACGGGTATTATTTTTTTGCCCTTGTAGATAAATTTTGATGTAAATATGAAAAAGTTGTATGTATAAAAATAAAGTCGAGCATTTGTAAATAAATTGTAATAATATTATTTTGGATTTTCTTCTATAAATTTAATATTTATACATATGAAATTCGTACTTTATGCTTTGTGAATGGAATTATTAACTATTCTGATTTGATGAATTTGATTTGGATTGTGGAACTGTTTTGAAATGAATTGATTGGAGTTGAATTGTGATTTATTAGAGATTGGAAATTGTGAAACATATTTGGGAGTGTTTTTCTCAGGTATTTGAAGAACGGTTTTCTCCAAAAACAAACAGAACTCTGTCAAAATTTTTATAAAATTTGCGGCAAAATTTAAATGGACAAAAATTTTTACTAGTCTTTAAGCTTTGAATAAATGGTTTTAATTCTCACTAAAATGCTCACCACTCCCAAAATGTAAGAAAATCGTTTTAAAATCCCTTGTAGGGTACTTAATGAGTTATCGGTAGGTGAAGTTAAGTATTCTACGGGATCATGTTATGCCTTACGGAGGGGTAAGGTGCGACATGTTTTAGTGGTATCAGAGCATGGTTTTTCAATAAATTTTGACTATGTGTATGAACATTTCTTTGATAAGTACAACTGCTCAAGTGTCTTTAATTCATACATATGTCATATTTACATCATGAATATGCACTAACGGAGGTCAACCTCCTTGTGTTTGATCTCAGGAAGTAGAAATTTTGAGAAAACGGAATGGAAGTAGGGGATCATTCCGAAGAACAATCTGTTGAGGCTGAGGTTCAAGGGGAAGCCCCAGCACTCCAGAATGTGAGTGGGTCAGCCACTCTAGCTCCTTCTCCAGCACCGCAGTTTCCTACTCAATTTATGCAGCGGATGGCTGCCTTCTTTCAGCAAATGGCGGGTAATGTGCCACCCCAAGCTCAGATGCCAAGATCAGAGCACAACCACATTTCTCATTTCGGCAATATGAAAAATTGATGAAATTTGGGGCTACCGAGTTTAAAGGCACTGTGGATCCACTGGAGGCAGAACAGTGGTTGGAAAGAATGGAATGAGTTTTTAGAAAGCTGCAATGTACGGAAGAGCTGAAGTTTGAGTATTCTATTTCCTTGTTGCAAGGGGATGCGTTTGAATGGTGGAAGACTATCCCCCACAGCCTGGTTGAGCCACATGTCCGACATGGGATGACTTTTGAGGGAGTTCCGACAGAAATGGGTTCCCGAAGCATATGTGGATATGAAGTTGCAAGAATTCTTGAGTTTGAAATAAGGGAACCAAACTGTAGCAGAATATGAGAGAGATTTCTCAAGGCTAAGCCACTATGCTGAAGCTTAGTCTCCACCCCCAGAGACAGATGCAAGAGGTTTGAGTCCGGGCTAAGGCAGAGTCTGAGAATGCAAGTTGTGGGTTTCAGACATCAGAATTTTGTTGAATTGATCTCACAAGCCTTGGAATTAGAAAGGATAGAATCCGAAGGGGCAGTGAAGAAGGGTTTACAAGAGAAAGATAAGACTGAAAAGACTACTGGACAAGCATCTGAAAGTGGTTTTGGCAAGAGGAAACAGTTTGGGTGATCTAGCTCCCGTAGTGGCAGAGGCAGATTTTCTGGCCAAAGACCACCTCGGTCTGGTCAGCCGACCCAGCAAGCTTCTCGAGGATCTTTATCGGTCCGGCAGTGTGAAACGTGTGGTAGAACTCATGGTGGGGTTTGTTTCAAGGCTACTGGTGCATGTTTTAACTGTGGAGGAAGCGGACATTTCGCTAAGAATTGCACTAGTCTGCGCTGGTCTTGATCTTTTGCCACATCTGAAGGATCAACCCAAGTCTCTGCACCTAGAGGGTCACCGTCAGTTGCTAGAGGTAGAGGCAGAGGTAGGGGTCCTGGTAACACCCCTGGAAGTCAGAGCACTGTTAACCAGCCAGCATCCAGTGGCGCACCAGTTAGAGTGTATACCATGCGTCAGAGGGAGGAGGCTGAAACATCAGATGTAGTAGCTGGTATTTTCTCCATCCTTGACCAAGATGTGTATGTGTTATTTGATCCTGGCTCCACACATTCGTATGTTAGTGCTAGTGTGATGTGTCCTACTGCTATTCAGTGTGTACCAATGGACTATGATGTGCTAGTAACTAGTCCATTAGGCCAGGAGGTCAGGGTAAATAGGCTATATAGAGACTGTCCTTTGGTGATCCAAGGACACACTTTTCTGTCTGACTTAATTGAAATGCCCTTCAGAGATTATGACATTATCCTGGGCATGGATTGGTTAGCCTTGAATCATGCGATTATTGATCAGAGATCAAGATGTCACTTTTGGTCTTCCTCAATGTGGTGATGTAGTAATACATGGGGAGAGACAGTTATTACCTTCAAACATCATTTCAGCTGCACTGGCCAGGAAAATGATTAGAAAAGGGTGTGAGGCATACTTGGCACATGTGATAGACGCCCAAGTGGGGAGTCCAGCACTGAGGGACATTCCTACTGTATGTGACTTTCCGGATGTGTTTCCTGATGAATTGCCAGGATTACCTCCAGAAAGAGAAGTGCAATTTAAAATTGATGTTATGCCTGGTGTGGACCTAGTCTCCATAACACCATACAGAATGACACCTGCAGAACTAAAAGAATTGAAAGTACAATTGCAAGAGTTGCTTGATAAGGGCTTCATTCGCCCTAGTGTGTCACTTTGGGGAGCGCCAGTATTGTTTATAAAGAAGAAGGATGGCACTCTCCGGTTATGCATTGACTATCGGCAGTTGAATAACGTGACAATAAAGAACAGATACCCATTGCCCCGTATTGATGACTTGTTTGATCAGTTAAGAGGTGCAGCTGTGTTCTCCAAAATTGACCTGAGATTAGGTTATTATCAGCTGAAAGTACAAGAGCAGAGTATTTCTAAAACTGCTTCAGAACCCGCTATGGCCATTATGAGTTCTTGGTCATGCCATTCGGGTTAACTAATGCTCCGGCTGCTTTTATGGATCTGATGAACACTATCTTTAGACCATACCTCGACCAGTTTGTTGTGGTATTTATTGATGATATATTGGTCTATTCGAGGAATGCAGAAGAGCATGATAGACATCTGCGGATTGTACTGCAGACTTTGAGAGAGAAATAGTTATATGCCAAACTGTCGAAATGTGAATTTTGGCTGAAGGAGATATCCTTTTTAGGGCACATAGTATCAGCAGAGGGTATTAAGGTAGATCCTAGCAAGATTGAAGCTGTCCTTAATTGGAAGCCACCTAGAAATGTCATAGAGATTCGCAGTTTTCTGGGTTTAGCCAGATACTACCGTCGATTTGTGAAGGGATTCTCCATGTTGGCATCTCCATTGACCAAGTTGCTTAGAAAGGATGTGAAATTTCAGTGGACGGACAAATGCCAGCAAAGTTTTGATGAATTGAAAAGATGTTTGACAGAGGCTCTAGTCCTGACTTTACCTACACCGGGTAAAGAATATACAGTTTACAGCGATGCTTCTCACAATGGGTTAGGTTGTGTGTTGATGCAAGATCGAAATGTTATTGCCTATGCATCACGCCAGCTAAAACCGCATGAGAGGAATTATCCAACACATGATTTGGAACTTGCAGCTATTGTGTTTGCTCTTAAGATATGGAGACATTATTTGTATGGGGAGAAGTGATACATCTACACAGATCATAAGAGCTTGAAGTATTTAAGCACCCAGAAAGAGTTGAATTTGAGACAGAGGAGGTGCTTAGAGTTGATAAAAGACTACGATTGCCTGATAGACTATCAGCCAGGGAAAGCTAATGTTGTGGCTGACGCCTTAAGTCGTAAGACTATGGCAAGTCTACAGGTTACTCCCTTGTCTTTGATACATGAGTTGAGATCATTACATGCCAGTTTAGAGATTAATGATGAGGGGCAGACAACAGTTGCATGGCATGTACAGCCAGTGTTAATTGATCAGATCGTAATGGTCGCCGTAATGAGGAAAAGTATCGAATCTTTGTTGGAAGAAGTTAGACAGGGCAAGAAACCAGAGTTCTCAATCAGAGATGATGGTCTACTGCTACACCAGTGCAGAATGTGTGTTCCTAATGATGTTGATTTGAGGCAGATCATTTTGAAGGAAGCACATGAGTATCCTTTTGCTATGCACCCTGGTGGTACAAAAATGTATAGAGGGCTAAAGGAGCATTACTGGTCGATGGGTTTAAAAAGAGATGTGGCAGAGTTTGTATCCAAATGCCTAACTTGTCAGCAAGTAAAGGCAGAGCATCAAGTGCCAACTGGGTTATTACATCCACTGTCAGTGCCAGAATGGAAATGGGAAAGAATAACGATGGATTTTGCAATGGGACTTCCGCGGACACAGAAGAGTCATGATGCAGTATGGGTCATTGTCGACAGACTAACTAAGTCTGCTCATTTTCTGCCAGTCCGAATGGACTACAGTTTGGACAGATTGGCTAGATTGTACATCGATGAGATTGTGAGACTGCATGGAGTGCCAGTATCTATCGTATCAGACAGAGATCCTAGGTTCACTTCTAGATTCTGGGGTAGTCCTTAGAGAGCCCTAGGAACTAGATTGAACTTCAGTACTGCATTCCACCCACAGACAGATGGCCAGTCTGAGAGCGTAATTCAGATTTTGGAGGACATGCTACGGGCTTGTGTGATTGAGTTTGAGGGTAGTTGGGATACACACTTGCCTTTGATTGAGTTTGCTTACAACAACAGCTACCAATCAAGCATTATGATACCTCCATATGAAGCTTTGTATTGCAGGAAATGTAGAACCTCGTTGTGTTGGGATGACGTGGGTGAAAGAAAAATGATTGGACCCGAAATTGTTCAACAGACTGAAGAGAAAATCAGGGTGATCAGGGGTCGACTTAAAACTGCATCAGACCGTCAAAAGTCCTATGTTGATTTGAAAAGAAGGGATATTGAGTATACAGTGGGTGAGAAAGTTTTCCTCAAGGTTTCTCCTTGGAAGAGAATTATGAGATTCGGCAGAAAGGTGAAACTAAGTCCTCGTTTTATTGGGCCATATGAGGTATTGGAAAGAGTGGGTCCTTTGGCATATCGGTTGGCACTACCTCCAGAGTTGGAGAAGATACATAATGTCTTCCATGTATCTATATTGAGGAGGTATCGATCAGACCCATCTCATGTACTACCAGTAGAAGAAATTGAAGTGAACCCAGACCTCACATATGAAGAAGAACCCATAAAGATTCTGGCTTATGAGGTGAAGTAGCTACGGAACAAGCAGATACCATTAGTAAAAGTGTTGTGGAACCATCATTCGGGCCAAGAAGCTACTTGGGAACGAGAGGAGGATATGAGGAGACAACACCCACAGCTGTTCAGAGATTGATACCAGGTAAAATTTCGAGACGAAATTTATTTTAAGGGTGGGAGAATTGTAACACCCCCGTTTGCATAGCCTGGTAGATTTCACTGTTCCGGTGACCGGTGTCGGTCCGGACAATTAAGGGAATTAGAACCATACTTAAGACAACTAGAGAAGCCATAAACACAAATAATTTGTAATGTTCAATTAGTTAAGTATAAATAAGAAAAATAGAACATAAAAAGTTAAACGAGCCGAGAGTCACAGCGATGGGTGACCTCCTCGGGAACGACTACGAAGTCGTTTTAAAATCAAATTTCGAACCGTAAAATGTGACGCTTGGGTCCTTAGGACCATTATAAACACAGTAGAAAAGAGAAAATCATGAAAACGAACTGTTAAGCCAGTCAAATAATTAGGTCAGGGAGCCAGAAGAAATATGGAATTATTTGCAAACTGGGATGAATTGGCGAGGGGCAATTTGGTCAATTGACCCCGAGAGCTGACTCCTGACCTAACTGTCAAATAAAATTGGAGAAAAGAAAATTTCAGAATCGAGAATTAAATTAAAGAATTAATAGAAAAAAATAAATAAAAAAAAAAGAAAGAAGATGAAAAAGTCAAAGGTGATGACATCATGCATGATGTCATAAAGGATTAATTAATTTATTTTATTAATTTGGGATTTTTGATCTTCAAAAAGGGGATAAGACTAAAGAAAATAAAACAAAAAAAAAATTAGAAAAGTGTCTTCTTCTTCCCTTGGTTTGCCGCCCCACCTTCTCCCTCTCATCTCCATGGAATTCTTCCATCTAAGCTTATAATTAAGCTTGATTTTCTCCACTTAATCAACATAACTCCCTTAAATACCTCATTAGAACTTGTAATCTCAACTTAGGAAGAAGAGTATAAGAAGAAAGAAGGGCTAAAGCTAGAGATTGAAGCTTTAAGTTAAGGTTAGTATGTTAACTCCTTATTTTTTTCATTTAAATACATAATTAGTGTTTGAAATGAGCTTGGAACTTGATTAAATGAAACAAATATGGGGGAAGGACCATTGCTGAAATTTTATGTAACACCCCTAAGTTCGGTAGTGCGTTCTGCTGCTCCAGTGACCAGTGTTGTCCGGACAGCTAGGATGCCTAGAACTACACTTTGACATGAGGGAGGAGACATAAAATAATGAAATACAAGAAAAGAAAATACAAGAAAAACAAAGGAAAAATAATAGCAAAGAAATGTGATCAAGTTAAGCGAGCCGGGAAACCTAGCGATGGGTGACCGCACCGGGAAGTCACGGCGTGGACCGTTGACTAGCCCTAGACTGCGGGGAACCCTGGAAAATATTTTTAGGACTTAAATAGACCCTTATTGAAGTATAAATATCATTAGAAATATCAAAGAAAAATTAAATAATTAGTACGAAGAAAAGTGAGAAATCGAAAAACAGACAAAACTAAGTGTTACCGAAAAATCGGGAATGCAACCCGAACAGGGGCATTATGGTCATTTGACATCCCGAATTGTCTTTTGACCTAAATGTCCATCAAAAATAAATAATATTACACTTGGAAAATATAATGAAAAATTAATTTAGGGGTACCTAATGTAAATAGCAAAAATGGGGAGTTAAATGTGGGAAATTGAAACTTTTGAATAAATTAACATTATCTTTCCACTTAGTGCTCCACTCACACCTAAAGTGGACCACTTAATCTGCATTTGGACAGCAGATTCATTTCCTTCTTCAACCTCAAAAATTCAGCCGTGAGCCTCCAAGAAGAACTCCATGGCCAAAGCTTCCAAGCTCCATGCATGAACTCCAATCTTCACTTTCATGCCATAAATCCAACAAGTCCCTTCATGAAAGTTTGTCTACTCATCACAAGGAAGAGTTTGATACCAAATTTGAGAAGTTTAAGCAAGGTTTAACAAGCTCCAACCATAAGGTAAGTTAGCATTTTTGAAGATTTCTTTGATAAACTTTGTATACATGTTATGGGTGTTGGTTTTGTGAGGGAAATTTTTAAGTTTGAAGAGTATTGAGATATCCATTTTTGGGCAGCCATGTAATCATGTATTGATGAAGTATTTGTACATATAATTGATGAGAATTATGTTGGTTGTGATGATTTAATAACCTAGTGAATTACTTCATATTTATATGGTGATTTTTGGCACTTGGATGGGAATTGATGAATTGTAGGACAATTTGGTGTTGAAGAAGATTTTCGGTAGCTTGGGGACACTTGAATAAATGTATGTATTCATGGAAGTGTTGGCAGAATATTGACATAGAAGGATTGATGGATATATATATGAACTTGTTGTGTAAAGAGTATGTAAAAACTAGTAATGTTATGTGTATGTGTAATTGTGTTTGGACTTTGGGAATTAGAGTTATATTTGGTGTATTGAGGATAATTGTAATCTGCCCAAAGTGATGTTAATGTAAAGTGGAATATGTTTTTGGTAATGTACCAAAACAGATTTGGTAGGGAAGTAAACATATTGCAAGGTAAGTGTGTGATTGATGTGTGTTTAAGCAAGGTAACTAAGGGCAGTGTACATTTTAGCCAATAAGTTTAAATGTGTAACCTCAATTGGTATGAGACCAATTGGAGGTGGAACTAGGCACAAAATGTGCCAACTTTCATTGAGAAAGCATACCAAAATTCTGCTTGCAAGGTGACCTAAGAAAATGACCAATTCGGATTAGGTGCGATTAGGACCTGAAAAATGACCAATTGGGCAGCAGTGAGTGTTTAGGCCATAACTCACTCAAAACAGGTCCAATTGACCTGAAATTTTAACCATGAATAGTTAATACCCATACCTACAAGTCTTATGAAGACACCAAAACCCATAAATGACCAGAAGCAAGTCAAAAAGCTTGCACAAGTTCGGGTCCAAAAACTGGCCGAACCAAAGTTGACCAAATTGACCTAAAAATGACCTAATTTGATGCCATTTGACCAGCAATAGTGTAATGACCATAACTTGGTCTACTTAACTCGGATTGACCTAAAATTTTGCACCGCGTGCAATAAGACATAGATCTACAAGTTTGTAGTTTTGACCGAAAACCGAGGGAACTAGGTCGTCCGGCTAGGTCAAACTAGTATCCCGAAATCCAGCAATTTGCAATGAAATGCAAGAAAACGCAATATACATAGAATTGAGTTTGGTAACACGTACCAACCCTAAAACCCTATCGAATGTGACATATTAATGATACTAAAACCTAATTTACCTAAAACGCATCGAGGGTCGGTATAGTAGGTGATTAAGCAAATAAAGGTATTCAATGAATTGTTTATCGAACATTATCGTTAGAGACAATTTAATTTAGTACTGAAACACTTCAAATTGTGTTTCTCAGTTACCAAAGACTCAGGAAAAGGGAAGGAAACACTGAGTCCAGACCGAGAGACAGTCATCAGAGGTTTGTGCACAACTAGCTTTTAACTGATTTTACTTTGAATATTTCACATGATTAAATGACATATTTTTCTTATGTATTATGTTTAACAAGCATTGGATTTAATTCAATGATTATTGAAAATTGTTATAGTATGTATGAATTCAGCTTTGTGAAATGGTATTTCCACAAGTATTAAGCATTGTTATGGATTGAACAAATTATGTTTTGGAAAATTGTGATAGAACATGTTTTGAATTGTGAAGGTAATTTTCATGGAAAAATGCAAATTTATGATTTGAATTGTGATGAGCATAAAAATTATTGGATATTAGAATTGAGTTTGAATCGAATTATATTGTGATTTATGCTCACTAAATGGATTGTAATATTGTTTTATATCTCACTATAGATGCTTGACTAGGTTATTACCCGTCTCTCTCATTTGTTGAGAAGACAATGGAGTTAGTTGTGTTTTGATTACCATGGTACGTGCACAGGCTTAGATTTTCCTCTGATTTGAGGTTAGATCTAAGTTTATTTTATCGTTATGGCCCTTGCGGAAGATTCATTATTGTGATGGTACTGTGCATGATGATTCGACCTCCCCGACCATAGGGAGTTAGAATCTGATTCGACCTCCCCGACCATAGGGAGTTAGAATCACATCGAATATGGCCCTTTCGGATTAGTCTTGCATAGTTAGTGAGATAAAGAATGGTTTTTGAGATAAAGAATGAGTTTTGAGATACAGTATGATTTTTGAGATACAGTATGATTTTTGAGATACATAATGATTTTTGAGATACAGAATGGCTTTTGAATGGTAAAGAATTGTGATTTCAATTATGACTTATGTATAATTAATTTTGTTGGGATTACCTAAAGGGTTAGTTATGATTTGATAAATTGAATTTTATGATCGAAGTCATTTTATACAAATGATTCACATTATTGGCAACGAATATTTTGAGTTTTGGAATTTGATGAGTATTTAGATTTCCAAATTATTTATCAGAATTTTGTCAATGTATATTGTACTATGTTTTAAATTATAGTTGTGCACCATCGAGTTCACCACTCAATGATAGCTTTGTATGTCATCAGTAAGAAGAGCATAGAGCAGTAAGTAAATTTCCTTGAAGATATATTCAGATCAGCTCCAGGTATATCATAGGTATACCCATGTACATAGGTTTTGATGTATGCATGTAATAATATGTATGTAAAGTATTTGAGCAGTTGTATAGAAACTCTTGTAAAATATTTTGGTATGTAATTAAATGTAAATTATTGTAAATGTAAATTTGAGATTTCATTTACTTGAATAGTTTTGTATTATATTTCTTGTATCTCAGTTTTTGAAAAATCACTGCGGATTTGAGTTGAGAAAAATGTTGTGTTGAGAAATATGTTGGAGTTGAGATTTGCAAATACATATTGAAGTGCTTTTTACAGGTTTTCTGAAGAACTGTTTTATCCAAAATACAGAGTGTAACACCCTCCCCGTAGCAACTCCGTACATTCTACTGTTCCGGTGACCGGTGTCGGTCCGGACGGCTAGAACGTCCGGAAAAATATTTAAACTAAAGTCGGGAATCATAATTAACTCAAATATTAATAAGAAAAATTTAGTAAAATTTTTTGAAATAAAATACAACCAAGTTAAACGAGCCGGTGCCCAAGCGATGGGTAACCAGAGTGAAGTTGCGGTTCTCGCAACGAGGAGCCCTAGACCCGGGGAAAAATTCATAAAATAATTTTTGGGACTCCAAAGAAGGGTCATTGAGGTTCCTATGGCATTAGAATGCCAAGAAAATATTTAGAAAAATTTTTCAATCGGTACAGACAATTTTGACCCGTTAAGCCAAACGGAGGGCATTTTGGTCATTTCGCCTTCAGAGGCGATTTTTGGCCGACTTGTCCAGTTGAGTAAATAATTATTATGATCTAAAATATGAATAAATATTGTTAAAAATTAAATTGAAAATGAGTAGAAAAGAAAAGAAAAGAAAATGAAATAAAAGTCATATTTATGACATGAGCATGATGCAATTAAAATATTTTCACCCAACCAAATTTTGACACATCATTATAAACTACTTAAACATGAATAAAAGGAGATAAAAATTGGAAAAAGTGGACAGCCATCTTCATCTTTGGGCTACAGAAACGTTGAGAGAGAGAGAGAGAAGAAAAAAAACTCCATGAAAGCTCTTGTTCAAAGCTTGATTTTCCCTAAGCTCTCCACCCCAAAACCCTAAACTTCCTTCACAAAAAATTATCCCTAAACCTTGAGGAAGCATAAGGCAGCAGAAATTTGAGGAAATTTTGAAGTTGGGCAAGTCCAAGTTAGGTCACAAGTGAGGTTAGTGCTTATTTATGCAAGTATTCCTTTTATTTCATGTTAGGAACTTGAAATTGATATGAAATGGTAAATTAAATGGACTAAATTCATGTGTATGTATACCATGAATTTTTGGCAGCCCTAAGGAAGGAATGAATTAGATTGTTTTGATGGACTTAGAGTGAACTAGAGAGTATGTTTTAAGGTATATATATATATATGTAAGGAATGAAAGTGATTAATTAAGGTATGATGTGAACATTTATAGTGGGAATTAGGGTTTTGAGGAGTGAAATTTTGATTTGGCTTATGAAATTGTTAAAGAACATTCTAATGGTCAATTAGTGACCATTTGAGGTAAGTTAATCATAAATTGAAGTGTACTAGAGTGTTACAAACCAAAGTGGTAGGCTGCCTAGTGACAAGAAAGTAGGAGGCTGTGAGTCCAGCCCACTTAGACAGCCATAACTTTGGCTGTGTAGGTCCAATTGGTGTTTGGCCAATTGGACATGAAACTAGACTTATAATGGCACATTTTTACTGAAGAAACCATGTCCAAAAGACCAAAGCAAGAGGACCAAAACTTGGCCCCAATCCGGATACCCTGCAAACAGCCCCTGCAGAATGACCAAATGAACAGTAACTGTTCATTTGGCCATAACTCACTGTAGATTTGGTCAATTGACCTGAAAGTTTTACAGAAACAATTTAAGACATAGAAAAACAACATTCATGAAGAAACCTACCCCAAATTATGACCAGAACCTAACCCAAATGGGAGTCACAGTCACTGTTCAAACCTACAACTCTGCAGATTTTGATTTGAGCAGTAATGTTTGGATGGCTATAACTCTCTCTAGAAAACTCGGATTTAGGCGATTCTTGAACCGATGGAAACCTAAGGAATGGTAGAACATTTCATATGAAGAAAGTTAGACCAAATTATGAACTTAACTTGGTCAAATTACTGACCAAAGTTGGACCAAAATCTGCCAAAACCCAAAATTTCAGCAGGAACAGTACACGTAAACAGTAAACTTATTTTGGCCATAACTTGAGCTACAAAACTCCAAATGGAGTGATTCAAAAAAAAGAAATTCAACTAGACAAAATAAGGAACATTTTCTATGAAGGAAGTTTTGTCAAATTCCAACAGTAGATCGACCAATAGAACAGTGCAACTTTGGAGCACCAAAACCGAAAATTGGCAATTTTGCCAAAATGACCTAAGCTTTGAGAAAGTGACCAAAACCAACAAGTTTTAAATGCAAAATGTGGTACATTGGGAGTGTTAAAACCAATGCACCTATGATCTATGCAAAAGTCAACTTTTTGTTGACTATTGAAGTGAATAGTGACATAAAAACTTGAAATTCAAAAATTGAAGAATTCAAAAGTATCAAATGCCCTAGTAGGCCTAATGTGATTGGTTTGGATAGGTTGGCATGCCAATAGGGTTCAGTTAGCAGTACTGCACATGGCAATATGCCATTTTGTGATTTTATGGCTTTTAGCCATTCTGACTTTGTATTGAGCTTTGGCCTTGTGCCTGATATATTTACAGCTTGTTAGCTGTTCTGTTGCACACCGGGAGATGCATATGTGACCGATGGTGTGACGGCCCGAGGTACTTGATACCCAAAGGCGCTTGACCCGTTATCCACCCGATCGTCTAGTGTAGGTTACTTGGGGCAACCAAATGAATAAAAGTGAACAACGTTAATGAAATAATGGATATACCAATACCAAACAAAGAAAGCATACACATTCTATACACATTAATTTTCTTGCTATTTTCTTCTATTATATTATTGCACCACTAAGCATTATTACTTAGCGCGTTGCTTTTGCCACGAGTAGGTACTGGAGATCCCGATCGTGAGCCCAGTAGACCGCAGACTGGGTGAGTTCATCCTGTAGATCTGCACAGTGTCCGTGTCACCTCACTACCTGCAGTGCATTGGTAGGGCACTAGGTGTCATTTTATCATTTTGATATTTTGTAGCAGATTTTTACTTTCTCATATGTATTTGAACTCATGTAATATATTTTGATGTTCATGTAAATAATGAAAGTTATGACTATGAATGCAAAATTTGAGCATGTATTTATCGCTTGTATATGAGAAATGGATGTTTGAGAAATGAAAAGATTATTGAGAACTGAAATTGAGAAATATTGTTGAGATTTTGGATATTGGAGTTTCAGATGATGGAATACAAATATTGGAAGTGTTTTTAACAGGTTCCGAAGAACTGTTTTCTCCATTTTTAGCCGGTACTCCGCCGGATTTTCTTTAAAATCTTCGGAACCTCAAATGAATAATACTTTTGATAAATGGTTAAAATAAATCATATTTCAGAAATTAACTTCAAAAGCATGATATAAATTAATTGAGGAATATTAGAGTGTGCCAGTACACCGTGTGGCATTACTTACTCGGGTATACTGTACACGGGTAAGGGGTGTCACACAGAGGGCAAAAGGTCCCTTAGGCAAATCCCACATCGGCAAAGCACGGAGATGGTCTTGGGCTCAAAAGTAATAATATATAAGATGGGGGAACTAATCACTAGAGGCGCCTTTTGGTGGAATGGCCTGGAGAGTTGGAAGAACTCCAGGGTTAAACGTGCTCGTTTGAGAGAAATCCTAGGATGGGTGACCTCCTGGGAAGTTCTCCATTCCACCTATGGGACAAAACCGTGAGGCTTATGGCCAAAGCGGACAATTCCTCTAGTGGCTGGTTCCCGATCGTTACAATTGGTATCAGAGTCGCTCGCATGTCCTCTTGGGCGATGGTGGGGCAAACCTCAGCGAGGACGCTGAGTCCCGAAAGGGGGGGAGAAAGGTCCCTTAGGCAAATCCCACATCGGCAAAGCACGGAGATGGTCTTGGGCTCAAAAGTAATGATATATAAGATGGAGGAACTAATCACTAGAGGCGCCTTTTGGTGGAATGGCCTGGAGAGTTGGAAGAACTCCAGGGTTAAACGTGCTCGTTTGAGAGAAATCCTAGGATGGGTGACCTCCTAGGAAGTTCTCCATTCCACCTATGGGACAAAACCGTGAGGCTTATGGAAAAAGCGGACAATTCCTCTAGTGGCTGGTTCCCGATCGTTACATTTTGGTCTGGTTGAAGGGAGTATGAATTGCATGAATTTAATGAGTTTGAATGAGTGTAGAAACCTTAATTAGTTGAATGATTAGCATTAAAACCATTAATGTAGTTAAATACAATGAATTAGTGAGATTAGGGTTTAAATATTAGGGTTTGTGAACCAAATTTTGAAGAAGTGCATAAATGATATCTTTGACCAATTGTGGACTGAAAAATGGTCAATAATGACCAAAGGAAATGTATGGGAATTGTTAGAATGGAAGACAAATTCGTAGGTCCAGCAGCATGACCAAACCAACTTTCAAGGACCAAAACGGAAATTTTACAAGTCCAATTGATATGCCACTAATTGGGGATGAAAATAGACATAAAAGGGCACAATTTTCATTAAAGAACCATGCCCAAAAACTAAACAATTGACCAAAGTGAAATGAGAGCAGGCTGCCACTGCACCAAACTGACCAAATGAACAGTAATTGTTCATTTGGTCATAACTCAAGTTAGGAAGGTCAAAATGACCTGAAATTTTACCAACAATTAGATAAGATATAGATCTAAAACTTTCATGAAGAACACTATCCCAAATTATGCCATTAACCTAGCTAAATTATTGAGCAAAGTTGAATTATTGAACCTGCAACTCTGCAGAATTGCCATTGAGCAGTAAAGTTCCAATGGCTATAACTCTCTCTAGAAAACTCCGATTTAGGCGATTCTTGAACCGATGGAAACCTAAGACATAGTAGAACATTTCGTATGAAGGAAATTAGACCAAATTATGGACTTAACTTGATCAAATTATTGAATGAACTTGGACCAAAAATCTGCCAGAATCATAGTTGCAATATGAACAGTGCACGTGAACAGTAACTGTATTTTGGTTATAACTTGAGCTACAAAACTCCGATTGGGGTGATCCAAAAATGAGAATACACTTAAGACAATAAGGAACATTTTCTATGAAGGACGTTTTGCCAAATTCCAACAGTAGATTGACCAATGAAACAGTGCAACTTAGGAGCACCAAAACCGAAAATTGGCAATTTTGCCAAAATGACCTAAGATTTGAGAAAATGACCAAAAACAACAAGTTTAATGAGCAAAATGTGGTATGTGGGTGAAGTTGGAATTCCCATACCTATTAAGCCTTAGAAAGTCAACTATTTGACTTGAATATTGCAGTGAATAGTAACTCGAAACACAAAATTTAAAGAACGTTGAATTTAGCACGTTAGAGCTAGGTAATTGTGAAGCTAAATTTATTTTGGATTTATGTTCAGTTCTAGTACTGAAACATTGTAAAATTGTGTGTTTCAGTTGAAAAGAATATTGGGAAGGAACCCGAGGAACCGAGTCGAGGCTAAGGGACGACTCGCTTGAGGTTTGTGCACAATAAATCCTATTCAACCATTTTACCCTTGAAAAAAAAATTGATTTAGTACGCATTATAAATTTATGAACTTTTGTGTTGCCACCTTGTGATCAAATTGTAACTTTGGAAATTGATTTGATTTTTGTATGCAATATTTGAACGAAATGTTTGAAATGGATTTTTGATTCACACTTAGCATGACAGTTACTTATTATTCCTCCTCCATTTATGGGGTTGAGATCGTTTATTTTCCTCCCTCTCCGGCTTGCCAATTGAGGTTGGAGATCGGATGAGTACTCATTAGCTAGCTAGCCACCTCCCTCATTGATTTTGATTAATGGGGTTGTAGATTGCTTTGTCGTGGTGTACAACACGGCATTGATCGGAAATTTTGTGTCATGGCTTAAGTTGTGTGTGACTTTGGCAACACTGTGTTTATGAAATTGTTTGACTAAACTGTGTTTAATAGATTATTTGACAAAATGGTGTTATTATGAACTTTGATCATTATTGAAATGTGATTGAGAAACATTTGAATTGTGTTTGACAATGAATGATTTATTTATTGCATTTTAAATTTTTATTGTGCACCACTGAGTATTTTTATACTCAGCGATGGCTTATTTTGCTGTCGCAGATAAGAGCAAGGAAAAAGCAGCAGAGTGAGCTGCGATTAAATCGAGGATTACATTGATCTTTTGTACGGGTATTATTTTTTTGCCCTTATCGATAAATTTTGATGTAAATATGGAAATATTGTATGTATCAATATAAAGTCGAGCAGTTGTAAATAAATTGTAATAATATTATTTTGGATTTTCTTCTGTAAATTTAATATTTGTACATATGAAATTCCTACTTTATGCTTTGTGAATGGAATTATTAACTATTCTGATTTGATGAATTTGATTTGGATTGTGGAACTGTTTTGAAATGAATTGATTGGAGTTGAATTGTGATTTATTGGAGATTGGAAATTGTGAAACATATTTGGGAGTGTTTTTCTCAGGTATTTGAAGAACGGTTTTCTCTAAAAACAAACAGAACTCTGTCAAAATTTTTATAAAATTTGCGGCAAAATTTAAATGGACAAAAATTTTTACTAGTCTTTAATGTCACACCCTACCCCTTTGTAAGGCATAACATGATCCCGTAGTATACCTAATGAATTACCAACTCCGTCTACTGATAATCCATTAAATACACTACACGGGATTTTAAAAACTTTTCTTACTTCTTTTACAGTGGTGAGCACTATTTACAGGTGTTAAAAACTTTTGTGAACTGAAGTGAAACAGCTAACTCATTTGGATTATTTAGAATTTCTGTAAAAATTTTGGCAGAGTGCCATCTGTATTTTGGATAAAACAGTTCTTCAGAAAACCTGTAAAAAGCACTTCAATATATTTCTAAATCTCAACTCCAACATTTTCTCAACTCAAATCCATAGTAAATTTTTTTTAAAGATTGAGATAAAAGAAATATAATACAATTTTTACAAGCCAAAATAACTTATAATTATTTTACAACTTCAATGTACAATTTTTGTTTACAACTGCTCAAAACCAACAACAATATGTACATACAGTGAACATACATTACATTACAAAATACAAAATATTGGTATACTCATTATACCCGGTAGTCTCTCGCTGGAGGTACTAGCAGCCTAGTCTGCTGCCCTGTCTTTCTGTCTACTGCGGCAAAGAATAAAGCTATCGCTGAGACAATGTCTCAGTGGTGCACAACATTAACCAAATACAATTTAAATCACAATTCATAAATCATATAAATAGTGGATACTTAAAACCATAGTTAATTTCAAGACAATAATTGTCAACCAGAATTTAAACTCCATTTCTCAACATCACAATAAATTTCAATAAGTCAGATCATGGTTAAATTCAAAAGACAGTATATGTCAATAAGAGTTTAAATTCATTTCACAATCTCACAATACATATCAATAAATCACACACACAGCTTTAATCATGTTCCTAAGTTCAATTCATCCCAAAAGCCGATGGCTAATGAGGTATTCAATTCATCCCAAAAGTCGATAACTAATGAGGAATAACATAGCTAGCTAGCAAAAATATGAGTACTCATTCTATTCGTCCTCAACAGGCACACACCTCAACACTTGACGGAGAGGAATTCAATTCGTCCCACTAGACAAGCTAGCGAGGAATACAATCAATGTACATGATAGCTGTGGTTTCAAACCAATTACAGTGCTTTTCAATCAATAAGTATCCATCAAATATCCTTCAAACCATTTTTCACAATTTCACAACTTAAAACAATAATATGCAAATAGTCATAATTTATTTCAATTGAAAATAATTCAAAAGAAATAGTTATTGTGCACAAACCTCTGATAATTGTCTCCTGGTCTAGACTCTGTGTTTCCTTCCCTTTCCCTGAGTCTTTGGTAACTAAGAAACACAATTTGAAGTGTTTCAGTACTAAATTAAACTATCTCTAACGATAATGTTCGATAAGTAATTCACTGAAGGCTATTATTTGCTCAATCACCTAATATACGGACCCTCGATGCGTTTTAGGTAAATTAGGCTTTAGTGTCATTAATATGTCACATTCGATAGGGTTTTAGGGTTGGTACGTTTTACCAAACTCATTTCCTTGTTTAGTGCATTTTAATGCAACTTGCTGGATTCCGGTATACTAGTTTGACCTAGCCGGACGACCTAGTTCCCTCAGTTTTCGAGTTTTGGTCAAAACTACAAACTTGTAGATCTATGTCTTATGGAACGCGGGGCAAAATTTTAGGTCATTCTGAGTTAAGTAGACCAAGTTATGGTCATTATACTATTGCTGGTCAAATGGCATCAAATTAGGTCAATTTTAGGTCAATTTGGTCAAATTTGGTTCGGCCAGTTTTTGTACCCGAACTTGTGCAAGCTTTTTGACTTATTTCTGGTCATTTCTGGGCTTTGGTGTCTTCATAATACTTGTAGGTATGGGTCTTAACTATTCATGGTTAAAATTTCAAGTCAATTGGACCTGTTTTGAGTGAGTTATGGCCTAAACACTAACTGCTGCCCAATTGGTCAGTTTTTAGGTTTCAATTGCACTTAATCCGAATTGGTCATTTTCTTATGTCACCTTGCAAGCAGAATTTTGGTATGCTTTCTCAATGAAAGTTGGCACATTTTGTGCCTAGTTTCACCTCCAATTGGTCTCATACCAATTGAGGTTACACATTTAAAGTTATTGACTAAAATGCATACTGCCCTTAACTACCTTACTTAAACATACATCAATTACACACTTACATTACTATATGTCCACTTCCCTTACCAATTCTATTTTGGTTCATTACCAAAACCATATTCCACTTTACATTAACATCACTTTGGGCAGATTACAAACATCCTTAATACACCAATTAAAACTCACATTTACAAAGTCTAAGTACAATTACATATACACCTAAACCTTACTAGTTCTTACATACACTTTATACAATCAATCTATATACATATCCATCAACCTTAATGTCAATATTTCTGCCAATACCTTCTTCATGAACACATACATTTATCCAAGAATCCCAAGGCTGCCGAAAAGCTTCCTCAACACCAAAGTGTCCTACAATTCATCAATTTCCATCCAAGTGCAAAAATCACCATATACATATGGAATAATTTACTAGGATATTAAATCACCATAACCAACATAATTTCTCATCAAATATATGCACAAATTTTTCATCAAATACATAACTCCATGGCTGTCCAAAATGAACATCTCAATAACTCTTCAAACTTAAAAATTTTCTTCATAAATCCAACACCCATAACATGTACACAAAGTTTAACAAAACAATCTTCAAAAATACAAACTTACCTTATGGTTGGAACTTGCCAAACCTTGATTAAACTTCTTGATTTTGGTATCAAGCTCTTCCTTATGATGTGTAGACAAACTTTAATGAAGAAATCTAAGTGTTTGGAAGTGAAGTGAATGGGTTAGATGAAGCTTAAAGAAACGGCAATGGTGGTTTCTCCTCTCTTCAATTCGGCTAGGTTTAATGGAATGAAGAAGATGAACATTTCAGCTGTTATAGTGGACTTACATCAGCCTATTTTATGTTTAGTTTAATCATTAGTGGACCACTCACACAAATAATTCATATTATAAACTTAACCCCCACTTATTCCACATTTAACCTTTAATTTTTGTTATTTACTTTAGGTACCACCAAATTAATTTTTCATTTTATTTTCTAAGTGTAATATTATTTATTTTTAATGGAAATTTAGGTCAAAAGACAATTCGGGGTGTCAAATGACCATAATGCCCCTGTTCGGGTTGCATTCCCGATTTTTCGGTAACACCGAGTTTTGTCTGTTTTTCGATTTCTCACTTTTCTTTGTACTAATTATTTAATTTTTCTTTGATCTTCCTAATGATATTTATTCTTCTATAAGGGTCTATTTAAGTCCTAAAAATGTTTTCCAGGGTTCCCCGCAGTCCAGGGCTAGTCAACGGTCTATGCCGGGACTTCCCGGTGCGGTCACCCATCGCTAGGATTCCCAGCTCGCTTAACTTGATCACATTTCTTTGCTATTATTTTTCCTTTATTTTTCTTGTATTTTCTTTTCTTGTATTTCATTATTTTATGTCTTCTCACTCATATTGAAGTGTAGTTTTAGGCATCCTAGCTGTCCGGACAACACTGGTCACCGGAGCAGTAGAACGCACTACCGAACTTAGGGGTGTTACATTTAAGCTTTGAATAAATGGTTTTAATTCTCACTAAAATGCTCACCACTTCCAAAGTGTAAGAAAATCGTTTTAAAATCCCTTGTAGGGTACTTAATGAGTTATCGGTAGGTGAAGTTCAGTAGTTCATTAAGTATTCTACGGGATCATGTTATGCCTTACGGAGGCGTAAGGTGCGACATGTTTTAGTGGTATCAGAGCATGGTTTTTCAATAAATTTTGACTATGTGTATGAACATTTCTTTGATAAGTACAACTGCTCAAGTGTCTTTAATTGATACATATGACATATTTACATCATGAATATGCACTAATGGAGGTCAACCTCCTTGTGTTTGATCTCAGGAAGTAGAAATTTTGAGAAAACGGAATGGAAGGAGGGGATCATTCCGAAGAACCATCTGTTGAGGCTGAGGTTCAAGGGGAAGCCCCAGCACTCCAGAATGTGAGTGGGTCAGCCACTCTAGCTCCTGCTCCAGCACAGTAGTTTCCTGCTCAATTTATGCAGCAGATGGCTGCCTTCTTTCAGCAAATGGCGGGTAATGTGCCACCCCAAGCTCAGATGCCAGTACTTGTAGCACAACCATAGCCCTCAGCTCGGCAATATGAAAAATTGATGAAATTTGGGGCTATCGAGTTTAAAGGCACTGTGGATCCACTGGAGGCAGAACAGTGGTTGGAAAGAATGGAATGAGTTTTCAGAAAGCTGTAATGTACGGAAGAGCTGAAGTTTGAGTATTCTATTCCCTTGTTGCAAGGGGATGCGTTTGAATGGTGGAAGACCATCCCCCACAGCCTGGTTGAGCCACCTGTACTGACATGGACAGACTTTTTGAGGGAGTTCCGACAGAAATGGGTTCCCGATGCATATGTGGATATGAAGTTGCAAGAATTCTTAAGTTTGAAACAAGGGAACTGAACTGTAGCAGAATATGAGAGAGATTTCTCAAGGCTAAGCCACACCAGAGACAGATGCAAGAGGTTTGAGTCCGGGCTAAGGCAGAGTCTGAGAATGCAAGTTGTGGGTTTCAGACATCAGAATTTTGCTGAATTGATCTCACAAGCCTTGGAATTAGAAAGGATAGAATCCGAAGGGGCAGTGAAGAAGGGTTTACAAGAGAAAGAGAAGACTGAAAAGACTACTGGACAAGCATCTGAAAGTGGTTTTGGCAAGAGGAAACAGTTTGGGGGATCTAGCTCCCGTAGAGGCAGAGGCAGATTTTCTGGCCAAAGACCACCTCGGTCTGGTCAGCCGACCCAACAAGCTTCTCGAGGATCTTTATCGGTCCGAAAGTGTGAAACGTGTGGTAGAACTCATGGTGGGGTTTGTTTCAAGGCTACTGGTGCATGTTTTAACTGTGGAGGAAGCGGACATTTCGCTAAGGATTGCACTAGTCCGCGCCGGTCTTGATCTTTTGCCACATCTGAAGGATCAACCCAAGTCTCTGCACCTAGAGGGTCACCGCCGCCGATTGGTAGAGGCAGAGGTAGGGGTCCTGGTAACACCCCTGGAAGTCAGAGCAGTGTTAACCAGCCAGCATCCAGTGGCGCACCAATTAGAGTGTATACCATGCGTCAGAGGGAGGAGGCTGAAACATCAGACGTAGTAGCTGGTATTTTCTCCATCCTTGACCAAGATGTGTATGTGTTATTTGATCCTGGCTCCACACATTCGTATGTTAGTGCTAGTGTGATGTGTCCTACTGCTATTCAGTGTGTACTAATGGACTATGATGTGCTAGTAACTAGTCCATTAGGCCAGGAGGTCAGGGTAAATAGCCTATATAGAGACTGTCCTTTGGTGATCCAAGGACACACTTTTCTGTCTGACTTAATTGAAATGCCCTTCAGAGATTATGACATTATCCTGGGCATGGATTGGTTAGCCAGGCATCATGTGATGATTAACTGTAGACTGAAGACAGTCACTTTTGGTCTTCCTCAATATGGTGATGTAGTAATACATGGGGAGAGACAGTTATTACCTTCAAACATCATTTCAGCTGCACTGGCCAGGAAAATGATTAGAAAAGGGTGTGAGGCGTACTTGGCACATGTGATAGACGCCCAAGTGGGGAGTCCAGCACTGAGGGACATTCCTACTGTATGTGACTTTCCGGATGTGTTTCCTGATGAATTGCCAGGATTACCTCTAGAAAAAGAAGTGCAATTTAAAATTGATGTTATGCCTGGTGTGGACCCAGTCTCCATAACACCATACAGAATGGCACCTGCAGAACTAAAAGAATTGAAAGTACAATTGCAAGAGTTGCTTGATAAGGGCTTCATCCGCCCTAGTGTGTCACCTTGGGGAGCGCCAGTATTGTTTGTAAAGAAGAAGGATGGCACTCTCTGGTAATGCATTGACTATCGACAGTTGAATAAGGTGATAATAAAGAACAGATACCCATTGCCCCGTATTGATGACTTGTTTGATCAGTTAAGAGGTGCAGCTGTGTTCTCCAAAATTGACCTGAGATCAGGTTATTATCAGCTGAAAGTACAAGAGCAGAGTATTTCTAAAACTGCCTTCAGAACCCGCTATGGCCATTATGAGTTCTTGGTCATGCCATTCGGGTTAACTAATGCTCATTTGCTTTTATGGATCTGATGAACACTATCTTCAGACCATACCTCGACCAGTTTGTTGTGGTATTTATTGATGATATATTGGTCTATTCGAGGAATGCAGAAGAGCATGATAGACATCTGCGGATTGTACTACAGACTTTGAGAGAGAAACAGCTATATGCCAAACTGTCGAAATGTGAATTTTGGCTGAAGGAGATATCCTTTTTGGGGCACATAGTATCAGCAGAGGGTATTAAGGTAGATCCTAGCACGATTAAAGCTGTCCTTAATTGGAAGCCACCTAGAAATGTCACAGAGATTCGCAGTTTTCTGGGTTTAGCCGGATACTACCGTCGATTTGTGAAGGGATTCTCCATGTTGGCATCTCCATTGACCAAGTTGCTTAGAAAGGATGTCAAATTTCAGTGGACGGACAAATGCCAGCAAAGTTTTGATGAATTGAAAAGATTTTTGGTAGAGGCTCCAGTCCTGACTTTACCTACACCGAGTAAAGAATATACAATTTACAGCGATGCTTCTCACAATGGGTTAGGTTGTGTGTTGATGCAAGATCGAAATGTTATTGCCTATGCATCACGCCAGCTAAAACCGCATGAGAGGAATTATCCAACACATGATTTGGAGCTTGCAGCTATTATGTTTGCTCTTAAGATATGGAGACATTATTTGTATGGGGAGAAGTGCTACATCTACACAGATCATAAGAGCTTGAAGTATTTGGGCACCCAGAAAGAGTTGAATTTGAGACAGAGGAGGTGGTTAGAGTTGATAAAAGTCTACGATTGCCTGATAGACTATCAGCCAGGGAAAGCTAATGTTGTGGCTGACGCCTTAAGTCGTAAGACTATGGCAAGTCTACAGGTTACTCCCTTGTCTTTGATACATGAGTTGAGATCATTACATGCCAGTTTAGAGATTAATGATGAGGGGCAGATAGCAGTTGCATGGCATGTACAGCCAGTGTTAATTGATCAGATCAGAATGGCTGCTCAGAATGATGAAAAGTATTAGAAGCTGTTGGAAGAAGTTAGACAGGGCAAGAAACCAGATTTCTCAATCAGAGATGATGGTCTACTGCAACACCAAGGCAGAATGTGTGTTCCTAATGATGTTGATTTGAGGCAGATCATTTTGAAGGAAGCACATGAGTCTCCTTTTGCTATGCACCCTGGTGGTACAAAAATGTATAGAGGGCTAAAGGAGCATTACTGGTGGATGGGTTTAAAAAGAGATGTGGCAGAGTTTGTATTAAAATGCCTAACTTGTCAGCACGTGAAGGCAGAGCATCAAGTGCCAACTGGGTTATTACATCCACTGTCAGTGCCAGAATGGAAATGGGAAAGAATAACGATGGATTTTGCAATGGGACTTCCGCGGACACAGAAGAGTCATGATGCAGTATGGGTCATTGTCGACAGACTGACTAAGTCTGCTCATTTTCTGCCAGTCCGAATGGACTACAGTTTGGACAGATTGGCCAGATTGTACATCGATGAGATTGTGAGACTGCATGGAGTGCCAGTATCTATCGTATCAGACAGAGATCCTAGGTTCATTTCTAGATTCTAGGGTAGTCTTCAGAGAGCCCTAGGAACTAGATTGAACTTCAGTACTGCATTCCACCCATAGACAGATGGCCAGTCTGAGAGGGTAATTTAGATTTTGGAGGACATGCTACGGGCTTGTGTGATTGAGTTTGAGGGTAGTTGGGATACACACTTGCCTTTGATTGAGTTTGCTTACAACAACAGCTACCAATCAAGCATTGAGATGCCTCCATATGAAGCTTTGTATGGCAGGAAATGTAGAACCCCGTTGTGTTGGGATAACGTGGGTGAAAGAAAAATGATTGGACCCGAAATTGTTCAACAGACTGAAGAGAAAATCAAGGTGATCAGGGGTCGACTTAAAATTGCATCAGACCGTCAAAAGTCCTATGTTGATTTGAAAAGAAGGGATATTGAGTATGCAGTGGGTGAGAAAGTTTTCTTCAAGGTTTCTCCTTGGAAGAGAATTATGAGATTAGGCAGAAAGGGGAAACTAAGTCCTCGTTTTATCGGGCCATATGAGGTATTGGAAAGAGTGGGTCCTTTGGCATATCGGTTGGCACTACCTTCAGAATTGGAGAAGATACATAATGTCTTCCATGTATCTATGTTGAGGAGGTATCGATCAGACTCATCTCATGTACTACCAGTAGAAGAAATTGAAGTGAACCTAGACCTCACATATGAAGAAGAACCCATAAAGATTCTGGCTTATGAGGTGAAGCAGCTACGGAACAAGCAGATACCATTAGTAAAAGTGCTGTGGAACCATCATTCGGGCCAAGAAGCTACTTGGGAACGAGAGGAGGACATGAGGAGACAACACCCACATCTGTTCAGAGATTGATACCAGGTAAAATTTCGAGACGAAATTTATTTTAAGGGGGGGAGAATTGTAACACCCCCGTTTGCATAGCCTGGTAGATTTCACTGTTTCGGTGACCGGTGTCGGTCCAGACAATTAAGGGGATTAGAACCATACTTAAGACAACTAGAGAAGCCATAAACACAAATAATTAATAATGTTCAATTAGTTAAGTATAAATAAGAAAAACAGAACATAAAATGTTAAACGAGCCGAGAGTCACAGCGATGGGTGACCTCCTCGGGAACGACTGCGAAGTCATTTTAAAATCAAATTTCGAACCGTAAAATGTGACGCTCCGATCCTTAGGACCATTATAAACACAGTGGAAAAGAGAAAATCACGAAAAAGAACTGTTAAGCCAGTCAAATAATTAGGTCAGGGAGCCGGAAGAAATATGGAATTATTTGCAAACTGGGATGAACTGGCGAGGGGCAATTTGGTCAATTGACCCTGAGAGCTGACTCCTGACCTAACTGTCAAATAAAATTGGAGAAAAGAAAATTTCAGAATCGAGAATTAAATTAAAGAATTAATAGAAAAATATAAATAGAAAAAAAAAGAAAGAAGATGGAAAAGTCAAAGGTGATGACATCATGCATGATGTCATAAAGGATTAATTAATTTATTTTATTAATTTGGGATTTTTGGTCTTCAAAAAGGGGATAAGACTAAAGAAAATAAAACAAAAAAAAATTAGAAAAGTGTCTTCTTCTTCCCTTGGTTTGCCGCCCCACCTTCTCCCTCTCATCTCCATGGAATTCTTCCATCTAAGCTTACAATTAAGCTTGATTTTCTCCACTTAATCAACATAACTCCCTTAAATACCTCACTAGAACTTGTAATCTCAACTTAGGAAGAAGAGTATAAGAAGAAAGAAGGGCTAAAGCTAGAGATTGAAGCTTTAAGTTAAGGTTAGTATGTTAACTCCTTATTTTTTTCATTTAAATACATAATTAGTGTTTGAAATGAGCTTGGAACTTGATTAAATGAAACAAATATGGGGGAAGGACCATTGCTGAAATTTTGGTCTGGTTGAAGGGAGTATGAATTGCATGAATTTAATGAGTTTGAATGAGTGTAGAAACCTTAATTAGTTGAATGATTAGCATTAAAACCATTAATGTAGTTAAATACAATGAATTAGTGAGATTAGGGTTTGAATATTAGGGTTTGTGAACCAAATTTTGGAGAAATGCATAAATGATATCTTTGACCAATTGTGGACTGAAAAATGGTCAATAATGACCAAAGGAAATGTATGGGACCAAAATGGAAATTTTACAAGTCCAATTGATATGCCATGTAACACCCTCCCGATAACCACTCCGTACATCCTACTGTTTCGGTGACCGGTGTTGGTCCGGACAGCTAGAATGTCTGGAAAAATATTTAAACTAAAGTCAGGAACCATAATTAACTCAAATATTAATAAGAAAAATTTAGTAAAAATTTTAGAAATAAAATACAACCAAGTTAAACGAGCCGGTGCCCTAGCGATGGGTAACCAGAGGGAAGTTGCGGTTCTCCCAACGAGGAGCCCTATACTCGAGGGAAAAATTATAAAATAATTTTTGGGACTCCAGAAAAGGGTTATTGAGGTTCCCATGGCATTAGAATTCCAAGAAAATACCTAGAAAATTTTTTCAATCGGTACAGACGATTTTGACCCATTAAGCCAAACGGAGGGTATTTTGGTCATTTCGCCTTCAGAGGTGATTTTTGGCCGACTTGTCCAGTTGAGTAAATAATTAATATGACATAAAATATGAAGAAATATTGCTAGAAATTAAATTGAAAATGAGTAGTGGAGGAAAGAAAAGAAAAATGCAACAAATGCAAATTATGACCTCAAAGTGATGTCATTTAAATTGTCTAACCAATCACCATTAAGCCATCCATTGACTAATTAATAAAAGGACTAAATGAAGACTAAATAACCAAAAGAAAATTTAAGCAGCCACCCCTTCCTTATGCAGCCGAAACCCTAGTCTCCATAGCCACCTCCATGAAAGCTCCTTCAACCTTCAATTCTCTCCTTCATTTCACCCTAAAACCCTAGTTTCCTTTCACTAAAATTTGCCCTAGCACCTTGCTAAAGCCTTTGGCAGCCAACAAGAGGGAAGAAAGTAAAGTTTAGGGCTTTGGAAATTTTGCCCAATCAAGGTTAGTGCATATATGTAGTTAAAATACATTAATTCCATGATTTAGGCTTGTAATGAACTAGAAATTGTGAAATAATGAAACAAATTCAATGTGTATCTCCACCAAAGAATTCGGCAGCCCTAATAGAGGAAGGGTTTTGAATGTTTTTAATGGACTTAGCATGAGTTGGAGATTGTATTTAAGTTATATATTTACATATATGTTGAACTAGGGTGCTAATTGAGGGATTATGGGTAAAGTGCATTGGACATTAGGGTTTTGAGGCATGAAAATGTGACTTGGCTTATTAAACTGTTAAAGAACAATCTAATGGTCAATAAGTGACCATTTGAGGTATGTTGAACACAATTTGGACTGAAAAATGGTATGGTAAACTCAAGGTGTAAAGCGCCTAGATGACGCGCAGAGGGACTGAAAATTCAGTCCCTCTGTACTGCCATAACTTGGGCTGTGTTAGTCCAATTGATGTTTGGCCAATTGGACATGAAACTAGGCTTATAATGGCACATTTTTGCTGAAGAAACCATGCCCAAAAGACCAAAGCAAAAGGACCAAAACTCAGCCCCAATCCGGATACCCTGCACTGAATTCTGCAGAATTGACCAAATGAACAGTAACTATTCATTTGGCCATAACTCACTGTAGATTTGGTCAATTTACCTGAAATGTTTACAGCAACAAGTTAAGACATAGACAAACAACTTTCATGAAGGAACCTACCCCAAATTATGGCCAGAACCTAACCCAAATGGCTATGGCAGTCACTGTTCATGCTACTGTAGATATGGTATTTTCTGCAGAATGCAAATCCGGCCAGCCTGGGTTTTTGGGTCATATCTGGAGCTACAAAACTCCAAATGGAGTGATTCAAAAAAGGAAATTCAACTAGACAAAATAAGGAACAACTTTTATGTTTTACATTTCTTCAAATTCCCACAGTAACAGTGTCCAATGGAATAGTGAAGTTGACTCACCAAAACTGAAAATTCTGCTTGTGTTGAGTTACACTTTGAAATGGTATTAACACTTAATGCCAACAAGTTTTAAACACCAAATGTGGTATGTTGGGAGTGCCAAAGTCAATGTACACATTTTTATTCTAAAAGTCAACATTTTTGTTGACCAATGATGAATAGTGACACCAAAAATTTGAAATTCACAAATTGAAGAATTTAAAAGTTTCAAATGCCCTAGTATACCTAATAAGATTGGTTTGGATAGTTTGGCATGCCAATAGGGTTCAGTTAGCAGTATTGCACATGGCAATATGCCATTCCGTGATTTCATGGCTTTTAGCCATTCTGACTTTATATTGAGACTTGGCCTTGTGCCTGATATTATTCTGACTTGTTAGGCTGTTACATGCCACCGGAGATGCATATGTGACCGATGGTGTGACGGCCCGAGGTACTAGGTACCCTGTGCCAGTTTACCCGTTATCCAGTCCAGTCGTCTAGTGTAGGTTACTTGGGGCAACCAAATGAATAAAGGTGAACAACGTTAACGAAATAATGGATATACCAATACCAAACAAAGAAAGCATACACATTCTATACACATTCATTTTCTTGCTATTTTCTTCTATTATATTATTGCACCACTAAGCATTATTGCTTAGCGCGTTGCTTTTGCTACGCGTAGGTACTGGAGATCCCGATCGTGAGCCCAGTAGACCGCAGACTGGGTGAGTTCATCCTATAGATCTGCACAGTGTCCGTGTCACCTCACTACCTGCAGTGCATTGGTAGGGCACTAGGTGTCATTTTGTCATTTTGATATTTTGTAGCAGATTTTTACTTTCTCATATGTATTTGAACTCATGTAATATATTTTGATGTTCATGTAAATAATGAAAGTTATGACTATGAATGCAAAAATTTGAGCATGTATTTATCGCTTGTATATGAGAAATGGATGTTTGAGAAATGAAAAGATTATGGAGAATTGAAATTGAGAAATATTGTTGAGATTTTGGATATTGGAGTTTGAGATGATGAAATACAAATATTGGAAGTGTTTTTAACAGGTTCCGAAGAACTGTTTTCTCCATTTTTAGCCGGTACTCCGCCGGATTTTCTTTAAAATCTTCGGAACCTCAAATGAATAATACTTTTGATAAATGGTTAAAATAAATCATATTTCATAAATTAACTTCAAAAGCATGATATAAATGAATTGAGGAATATTAGAGTGTGCCAGTACCCCGTGTGGCATTACTTACTCGGGTATACTGTACACGGGTAAGGGGTGTCACATTTAGTGGTATCAGAGCACGATTTAGGCGTTTCTGGGCCTAGATTGAGTCCATACCATGCATTGCATTTGTAAGAGTCGAGGTGACACTAACGCAGATCTGTTTATCTTTCTTATTTTGAATAGGATATGGACCCTTTATCTCAGAGGGCCGTTGAGGAGGAAGTGGAGAGTCATGCTCCACCTGCAGCAGCTGAGACTGGGGGCATGAGAGAATCTGCTCCGCCAGCTCAAGCAGAGCCTGCTCAGCCTCCACAGGCCATGTTCCAGCAAATGGCCGACTTCTTTAGACAAATGGCTGGGGTAATGCCACCACCACCACCAGCTCCACAGCAGAAATCACACCTGGAAAGGTTAAGAAAATTTGGGGCAGTGGATTTCTATGGCAAGAGAGAAGATGACTCTGTTGCAGCCGAGAATTGGTTGAACAGAACAGGCAGAGTCCTAAAACAACTCCACTGCACTCCAGAGCAAAACCTGGAAGCTGCCATATCTTTGCTGCAAGACGATGCATATGAGTGGTGGGACACTGTGTCTAGTGAAGTGCAGCCAGAAGCGGTAACTTGGGATTTCTTTCTCTCTGAATTCAAGAAGAAGTATGTGGGTACTGTATATCTGGAAGAGAGAAGAAGAGAGTTTATTAACCTGAGGCAGAGACAGTTGTCAGTGGCTGAGTATGAGAAGGAATTCATCCGATTAAGCCGCTACGGAAGGGAGATAGTCCCTAATGAAGCTGAAAGGTGCAAGAGATTTGAAGAGGGACTGAATGACAATATCAAGATACAGCTCACTGCCTTGGGAATCACAGAATTTAGCAAGCTAGTGGAAGCGGCAATAAGGGTTGAAAAAGTGAGAATCAGTGAGCAGACCAGAAGGGAGATACAGCAGAAGAGGGGACCCGGTCAGTCTAGCTCAGCTCCTGCATTTGGGAAGAAGTTCAAGGGTCCTCCTGCACAGAGTTCAGCTCAACTACAAGGCCAAGGTCAGTCTCAGGGGCCCAGGCCACAGTTCACCCCTAGGAGAGGTCAGTCCACACCATCAGTGGGCAGCTCTCCAGGGATGGGGTTCAGGGGACCAGCCCCAACGTCTTCTGCATGTCCACACTGCCTTAAATGGCACAAGGGGGAGTGTTGGAGAGTAACTGGTGCCTGTTTGAGATGTGGGTCGACAGAGCATCAGCTGAAAAACTATCCACGCAGAACTACTACAACTGCTCCAACACAAACAGACAGACCTGCTCCTGTACCACAGAGAGGTAGAAAATCTGGCAAGTCAGAAGCTGTTGGACCATCACGAGGCCAAGATCCGAGCCAGAGAGGCCAAATAATGCACCACCTGCGAAATTATGCCTTGAGAGCTCAGAGGAGCAAGATGCCCGGGACGTCATCGAGTACGTTCTCCCTCTACAATACTCCTGTGCATGCATTGGTGGATCCAGGATCCACTCATTCCTACATTTGCATCAACCTACCCGTAGAAAGGGGGATACTAGTAGGGGAGAGTGACCATGACATTCTGGTCACTAATCCATTAGGCCACAGTGTAGTGGTGAACAAGGTATACAAGGGTTGCTCGTTAAGGATTCAGGGGTATGAATTATTGGCAGACCTAATTGAGTTGCCCTTCCATGAGTTTGACGTGATATTGGGAATGGACTGGTTGTCACGTCATCAGGCAATAGTTGATTGCAAATTGAAGAGAATTTCTCTAAAAACTTCAAAGGGTAATGAGATCACAGTTGTGGGGGAAAGGACAGATTTATTGTCCAATGTCATCTCACCACGATTGCAAGAAGAATGATGAGAAAAGGCTGTGAAGCCTACCTAGCACATGTGGTGGATACTAGGCAGGCTAAGCCAAACCTGAGTGACATACCCATAGTGAGAGACTTCCCAGAGGTATTTCCTGAAGAATTGCCTGGTTTGCCACCAGAAAGGGAAGTTGAATTTGCTATTGAGACGCTGCCGGGTACAGCACCTATTTCCATTGCTCCTTATAGGATGGCACCTAATGAATTGAGGGAGTTGAAAACTCAGTTGCAAGAGTTACTAGATAAGGGGTTCATACGCCCAAGGTGTCACCATGGGGAGCTCGGTCTTTGTTCGTGAAAAGAAGGATGGGACTTTGAGACTTTGTATTGATTACCAGCTTGAATAAAGTGACGTGAAGAACAAGTATCCGTTGCCTAGAATTGATGATCTGTTTGATCGGTTGAAGGAAGCGAGTATTTTCTAAGATTGATCTCGATCGTGGTATCATCACCGAGGGTGAAGGATGTAGATGTGCCCAAGATCGCATTCGGGACCCTGACGGCATTATGAGTTTCGTGATGCCCTTTGGCCTAACAAATGCACCAAGAAGCATTCATGGACCTTATGAACCGTATCTTCCATCCATACCGGATCGGTTCGTAGTGGTTTTTATTGATGATATTCTCGTGTACTCCAAGACCAGGAAGAACATGATGAGCATTTGAGGTTGTTCTGCAAACCACGAGAGAAAAGGAGTCAGATGCTAAGTTGTCCAAGTGTGACTTTTGGCTGAATGAAATTGCATTCCTTGGACACATAGTGTCAGCTGATGGGATTAGGGTGGATCCCAAGAAAATAGAAGCAGTGATGGAATGGAAGCCTCCCAGAAACACAACTGAGGTCAGAAGCTTCTTGGGGCTAGCTGGGTATTACAGGAGATTTGTGAAGGGATTTTCCCTAATAGCTGCTCCAATGACCAAGTTGTTACACAAGAATGTCAGATTTGACTGGAATGACAAGTGTCAAACCAGTTTTGAGAAATTGAAGGCTATGTTGACAGAGGCACCAGTGTTAACACAGCCAGTATCCGGAAAGGACTTTGTGGTCTATAATGATGCCTCACATAATGGGTTAGGGTGTGTATTGATGCAAGAGGGGAGAGTGATCGCCTATGCTTCCAGACAGCTAAGGCCACATGAACAGAACTACCCTACCCATGATCTAGAGCTTGCAGCAATTATCTTCGCACTGAAGATATGGAGGCATTATTTGTATGGTGAAAAGTGCTACGTTTACACAGACCACAAGAGCCTGAAATATTTGCCAACCCAGAAGGAGCTCAACCTTAGACAGAGGCGATGGATTGAGTTCCTGAAGGACTATGACTGTGTAATTGATTACCATCCTGGGAAGGCAAATGTAGTTGCTGATGCTTTGAGCAGAAAATCCATGACAGCCTTGAGATCATTGAATGCCCGTCTATCTTTGGTTCGTGATGGAGCTATCTTGGCTGAGTTGCAAGTGAGGCCAAACCTGCTACAGCAGATTTTAGATGGGCAGAAGGTAGATGAGAAGCTAATGGCTATTATGAGCAAAATCCCAGAGGGAAAAGCAACTGACTATGGGGTGAAAGCTGATGGGTGTCTGTACTACAAAGAAAGACTGTGTGTACCAGATGATGGGGAATTGAAAGCCAATATTCTAAAAGAGGCACACACTAGTGTATATGCTATGCACCCAGGAAGTACAAAGATGTATCATGATCTGAAGCTTCAGTATTGGTGGCCTGGTATGAAGAGGGACATAGCTGACTATGTGACTAAATGCTTGACATGTCAGCAAGTCAAAGTAGAACATCAAGTTCCATCAGGTTTGCTACAGCCTATACGCATACCTGAGTGGAAATGGGATCGGGTCACCATGGATTTTGTAAGTGGGCTACCTCTCACCCGGAAGAAACATGATGCAGCATGGGTGATAGTTGATAGATTGACAAAGTCAGCACACTTTCTGCCAGTTAGGACTGACTACTCACTGGAGAAGTTAGCGAGTGTATATCGTGAGATAGTTAGATCGCATGGAATTCCACTTTCCATCATATCTGATCGAGACCCAAGGTTTACATCGAGATTTTGGAAGAAGTTACATGAGTCCTTGGGTACACAACTCCATTTCAGCACAGCTTTCCATCCTCAGACGGATGGGCAATCAGAAAGAGTAATCCAGGTAAACAATTGAAACCCATGAAATTGATACAAATATAGAACTGAAATGATAATAATAACATGAAATACTTGTCAGATCCTTGAGGATATGCTGAGGAGTTGTGTCATTGAGTTTGAGGGAAGTTGGGATAGATACCTCCCAGCGTAATTTGCATACAACAATAGCTACCAAGCTAGTATCCAAATGGCTCCGTATGAAGCTATGTATGGGAGAAAATGTAGAACTCAGTGTCTTTGGACTGAATTGGGCGAAGACAAGCTGGTAGGGCTGACACAGTGAAACAGTGAGGAAAAGGTAAAATCAATCAAAGCCAATCTTAAAGTTGCCTCGCATGCATGTAAATCTTATGCCAACCTGAAGAGAAAAGAAATAGAATATGGGGTTGGCGACAAAGTGTTCCTCAAGGTGTCACCATGGAAGAAAGTGTTGAGGTTTGGAAGGAAAGGTAAGTTAAGCCCTAGGTTCATTGGCCCATATGAAGTTATTGAACGTGTGGGTCCAGTGGCCTATAGGCTAGCTTTACCACCAGAGCTGGACAAGATCCACAATGTGTTCCATGTATCCATGCTCAGAAGATACCACTCAGATCCTTCACATGTCATCTCCAGAGAAGAAATTGAAATACAGCCAGATTTGACATACGAAGAAGAACCTCTACGGATCTTGGCTCGGGAAGTGAAAGAGTTGAGAAATAAGCATATTCCATTGGTGAAAGTGCTTTGGAGGCACCACAACACCGAGGAGGCAACTTGGGAAAGTGAAGAGTCGATGAGGCAACAGTTCCCTCAACTGTTTGCATCAGGTAAATTTCGAGGACGAAATTTAAATTAGAGTGGAAGAGTTGTAACACCTTCCGATAACCACTCGTACATCCTCATTAGGTGACCGGTGTTGGTCCGGACAGCTAGAATGTCCGAAAAAATATTTAAACTAAAGTCAGGAACCATAATTAACTCAAATATTAATAAGAAAAATTTAGTAAAAATTTTAGAAATAAAATACAACCAAGTTAAACGAGCCGGTGCCCTAGCGATGGGTAACCAGAGGGAAGTTGCGGTTCTCGCAACGAGGAGCCCTAGACTGAGGAAAAATTATAAAATAATTTTTGGGACTCCAGAAAAGGGTTATTGAGGTTCCCATGGCATTAGAATGCCAAGAAAATACCTAGAAAAATTTTTCAATCGGTACAGACGATTTTGACCCGTTAAGCCAAACGGAGGGCATTTTGGTCATTTCACCTTCAGAGGTGATTTTTGGCCGACTTGTCCAGTTGAGTAAATAATTAATATGATATAAAATATGAATAAATATTGCTAGAAATTAAATTGAAAATGAGTAGTGGAGGAAAGAAAAGAAAAATGCAACAAATGCAAATTATGACCTCAAAGTGATGTCATTTAAAATGTCTAACCAATCACCATTAAGCCATCCATTGAATAATTAATAAAAGGACTAAATGAAGACTAAATAACCAAAAGAAAATTTAAGCAGCCACCCCTTCCTTATGCAGCCGAAACCCTAGTCTCCATAGCCACCTCCATGAAAGCTCCTTCAACCTTCAATTCTCTCCTTCATTTCACCCTAAAACCCTAGTTTCCTTTCACTAAAATTTGCCCTAGCACCTTGCTAAAGCCTTTGGCAGCCAACAAGAGGGAAGAAAGTAAAGTTTAGGGCTTTGGAAATTCTGCCCAATCAAGGTTAGTGCATATATGTAGTTAAAATACATTAATTCCATGATTTAGGCTTGTAATGAACTAGAAATTGTGAAATAATGAAACAAATTCAATGTGTATCTCCACCAAAGAATTCGGCAGCCCTAATAGAGGAAGGGTTTTGAATGTTTTTAATGGACTTAGCATGAGTTGGAGATTGTATTTAAGTTATATATTTACATATATGTTAAAGTAGGGTGCTAATTGAGGGATTATGGGTAAAGTGCATTGGACATTAGGGTTTTGAGGCATGAAAATGTGACTTGGCTTATTAAACTGTTAAAGAATAATCTAATGGTCAATAAGTGACCATTTGAGGTATGTTGAACACAATTTGGACTGAAAAATGGTATGGTAAACTCAAGGTGTAAACTGCCCTAGGACAGCAGCAGAGGGACTGAAAATTCAGTCCCTCTGCACTGCCATAACTTGGGCTGTGTTAGTCCAATTGATGTTTTGCCAATTGGACATGAAACTAGGCTTATAATGGCACATTTTTGCTGAAGAAACCATGCCCAAAAGACCAAAGCAAAAGGACCAAAACTCAGCCCCAATCCGGATACCCTGCACTGAATTCTGCAGAATTGACCAAATGAACAGTAACTATTCATTTGGCCATAACTCACTGTAGATTTGGTCAATTGTCCTGAACTTTTTACAGCAACAAGTTAAGACATAGACAAACAACTTTCATGAAGGAACCTACACCAAATTATGGCCAGAACCTAACCCAAATGGCTATGGCAGTCACTATTCATGCTACTGTAGATATGGTATTTTCTGCAGAATGCAAATCCGGCCAGCCTGGGTTTTTGGGTCATATCTGGAGCTACAAAACTCCAAATGGAGTGATTCAAAAAAGGAAATTCAACTAGACAAAATAAGGAACAACTTTTATGTTTTACATTTCTTCAAATTCCCACAGTAACAGTGTCCAATGGAACAGTGAAGTTGACTCACCAAAACTGAAAAATCTGCTTGTGTTGAGTTACACTTTGAAATGGTATTAACACTTAATGCCAACAAGTTTTAAACACCAAATGTGGTATGTTGGGAGTGCCAAAGTCAATGTACACATTTTTATTCTAAAAGTCAACATTTTTGTTGACCAATGATGAATAGTGACACCAAAAATTTGAAATTCACAAATTGAAGAATTTAAAAGTTTCAAATGCCCTAGTATACCTAATAAGATTGGTTTAGATAGTTTGGCATGCCAATAGGGTTCAATTAGCAGTACTGCACATGGCAATATGCCATTCCGTGATTTCATGGCTTTTAGCCATTCTGACTTTATATTGAGACTTGGCCTTGTGCCTGATATTATTCTGACTTGTTAGGTACATTGCACACCGGGAGATGCATATGTGACCGATGGTGTGACGGCCCGAGGTACTAGGTACCCAGTGCCAGTTTACCCGTTATCCAGTCCAGTCGTCTAGTGTAGGTTACTTGGGGCAACCAAATGAATAAAGGTGAACAACATTAATGAAATAATGGATATACCAATACCAAACAAAGAAAGCATACACATTCTATACACATTCATTTTCTTGTTATTTTCTTCTATTATATTATTGCACCACTAAGCATTATTGCTTAGCGCGTTGCTTTTGCCACGCGTAGGTACTGGAGATCCCGATCGTGAGCCCAGTAGACCGCAGACTGGGTGAGTTCATCCTATAGATCTGCACAGTGTCCGTGTCACCTCACTACCTGCAGTGCATTGGTAGGGCACTAGGTGTCATTTTGTCATTTTGAAATTTTGTAGCAGATTTTTACTTTCTCATATGTATTTGAACTCATGTAATATATTTTGATGTTCATGTAAATAATGAAAGTTATGACTATGAATGCAAAAATTTGAGCATGTATTTATCGCTTGTATATGAGAAATGGATGTTTGAGAAATGAAAAGATTATGGAGAATTGAAATTGAGAAATATTGTTGAGATTTTGGATATTGGAGTTTGAGATGATGAAATACAAATATTTGAAGTGTTTTTAACAGGTTCCGAAGAACTGTTTTCTCCATTTTTAGCCGGTACTCCGCCGGATTTTCTTTAAAATCTTCAAAACCTCAAATGAATAATGCTTTTGATAAATGGTTAAAATAAATCATATTTCATAAATTAACTTCAAAAGCATGATATAAATGAATTGAGGAATATTAGAGTGTGCCAGTACACCGTGTGGCATTACTTACTCGGGTATACTGTACACGGGTAAGGGATGTCACATGCCACCAATTGGGGATGAAAATAGACATAAAAGGGCACAATTTTCATTAAAGAACCATGCCCAAAAACTGACCAAAACTTAGTGAAACAATTGACCAAAGTGAAATGAGAGCAGGCTGCCACTGCACCAAACTGACCAAATGAACAGTAACTGTTCATTTGGTTATAACTTGAGTTAGGAAGGTCAAAATGACCTGAAATTTTACCAGCAATTAGATAAGATATAGATCTAAAACTTTCATGAAGAACACCACCCCAAATTATGCCATTAACCTAGTCAAATTATTGAGCAAAGTTGAATTATTGAACCTGCAACTCTGCAGAATTGCCATTGAGCAGTAAAGTTCCAATGGCTATAACTCTCTCAAGAAAACTCGGATTTAGGCGATTCTTGAACCGATGGAAACCTAGGACATAGTAGAACATTTCGTATGAAGGAAATTAGACCAAATTATGGACTTAACTTGATCAAATTATTGAATGAAGTTGGACCAAAAATCTGCCAGAACCATAGTTGCAGTATGAACAGTGCACGTAAACAATAACTGTATTTTGGCTATAACTTGAGCTACAAAACTCCGATTGGGGTGATCCAAAAATGAGAATACATTTAAGATAATAAGGAACATTTTCTATGAAGGAAGTTTTGCCAAATTCCAACAGTAGATTGACCAATGGAACAGTGCAATTTCGGAGCACCAAAACCGAAAATTGGCAATTTTGCCAAAATGACCTAAGCTTTGAGAAAATGACCAAAACCAACAAGTTTAATGACCAAAATGTGGTATGTGGGTGAAGTTGGAATTCCCATACCTATTAAGCCTTAGAAAGTCAACTATTTGACTTGAATAGTGCAGTGAATAGTAACCCAAAACCCAAAATTTAAAGAACGTTGAATTTAGCACGTTAGAGCTAGGTAATTGTGAAGCTAAATTTATTTTGGATTTATGTTTAGTTCTAGTACTGAAACATTATAAAATTGTGTATTTCAGTTGAAAAGAATATCGGGAAGGAACCCGAGGAACCGAGTCGAGGCTAAGGGACGACTTGCTTGAGGTTTGTGCGCAATAAATCCTATTCAAGCATTTTACCCTTGAAAAAAAAATTGATTTAGTACGCGTTATAAATTTATAAATTTATGAACTTTTGTGTTGCCACCTTGTGATCAAATTGTAACTTTGGAAATTGATTTGATTTTTGTATGCAATATTTGAACGAAATGTTTGAAATGGATTTTTGATTCACACTTAGCATAACAGTTACTTATTATTCCTCCTCCATTTATGGGGTTGAGATCATTTATTTTCCTCCCTCTCTGGCTTGCCAGTTGAGGTTGTAGATCGGATGAGTACTCATTAGCTAGCTAGCCACCTCCCTCATTGATTTCGATTAATGGGGTTGTAGATTGCTTTGTCGTGGTGTACAACACGGCATTGATCGGAAATTTTGTGTCATGGCTTAAGTTGTGTGTGACTTTGGCAACACTGTGTTTATGAAATTGTTTGACTAAACTGTGTTTAATAGATTATTTGACAAAATGGTGTTATTATGAACTTTGATCATTATTGAAATGTGATTGAGAAACATTTGAATTGTGTTTGACAATGAATGATTTATTTATTGCATTTTAAATTTTTATTGTGCACCACTGAGTATTTTTATACTCAGCGATGGCTTATTTTGCTGTCGCAGATAAGAGCAAGGAAAAAGCAGCAGAGTGAGCTGCAATTAAATCGAGGATTATATTGATCTTTTGTACGGGTATTATTTTTTTGCCCTTGTAGATAAATTTTGATGTAAATGTGGAAATGTTGTATGTATCAATATAAAGTCGAGCAGTTGTAAATAAATTGTAATAATATTATTTTGGATTTTCTTCTGTAAATTTAATATTTGTACATATGAAATTCCTACTTTATGCTTTGTGAATGGAATTATTAACTATTCTGAGTTGATGAATTTGATTTAGATTGTGGAACTATTTTGAAATGAATTGATTGGAGTTGAATTGTGATTTATTGGAGATTGGAAATTGTGAAACATATTTGGGAGTGTTTTTCTCAGGTATTTGAAGAACGGTTTTCTCCAAAAACAAACAGAACTCTGTCAAAATATGTATAAAATTTGCGGCAAAATTTAAATGGACAAAAATTTTTACTAGTCTTTAAGCTTTGAATAAATGGTTTTAATTCTCACTAAAATGCTCACCACTTTCAAAATGTAAGAAAATCGTTTTAAAATCCCTTGTAGGGTACTTAATGAGTTATCGGTAGGTGAAGTTCAGTAGTTCATTAAGTATTCTACGGGATCATGTTATGCCTTACGGAGGGGTAAGGTGCAATATAAACATCATATTAAAACTCTTTTAATATGTTTTTGGATTTGTATTTGCCATTTAAGATTTTAAAATCAATCAGATTAATTTTAGAACCCTAGATTAAATCAACAATGATTACACTAACCTCTTGATGCACTGCAGCGTGTCTGCGCTTTTGAGATTCGTCTTCAGGACACCAGATGTTGTCCCTCTAGCTTGTCCACACCAAGAACACCTATGGCAGCCCTTGAACAGTTTCTAAAGCTTTTTCTATTAATTAGAAATTCAAGTTCTGCCTTTTAAGAGATTAGAGATGTAAACAGGACACTAGAAACAATTTCTAGTGTTCTTAATTCAAGAGATTGATGGCTAATCTCTTTGAATTGATGAGAGATGAAGAAGAATAGATGAAAAGCCTCAAAGCGGCGTGACAAAGGAGAGGAGTGGCTGCTGGTTGCTTTTCTTTTCATAACAACACTTAAATAGCTAGGTTAACACATTAAACCCTTACCACATGTCACCATTTGATTAGCTCTAGGTTTAAGTGACCCAATCACATTGTGCCAAGTGTCAAACCTATATTTAATCTTGATTTTAATCATCTTACATGATTAAAAAACATTTAACAAGCTTATGTGTAATCCCATGTGTCACCATCTCATGGTGCCACACTGTGAAATGACCAAAATGCCCCTGTGTCTTAATTTTGAGTTCTTAACCCAAAATAATTATTTTTCTTCTTCTGATCAATTTATATCAAATATAAATTAATTAATTAATCTCTATTAATTAATTTCTCATTAATTAAATTCATATTTAAACACTTTAAATATGAATTTAACTTATACTATACATCCAATAATCTAGATTTTATTTCAAGTCATGCTAGGGACTTTGCAATTTAATTGCAAACCAAACCTATTTAATTAATCAATTAAACTCTTTAATTAATTAATTAAATCATATTTAAATAGGTGATAACTTGTGTATATGTGTGACTTACTAGGCTCATCACTAATTGGCAATGAGACATGATATCAACTCTTAATATCATCAGAACTCTTTCTTATCATAAATGATTTCTCTAAATCATTTTATGAACCTCATAGACCATGGTTAACACCTAGCATAGCATGCCATGGCCACCCAATTAGTAATAAGGTTTACCTTAAATGAACCTATAATCATTTGTTACCATGCACTAGAACATGAATATTATGTTCTCTTTTAATTTCAGTTCTTGATTAAAAAGATTTTCTCATCAGAAACTATTTTCTGAATAAATCTATCTGTCCTGTCCAGGAACTTGAAACATCAAGAACAATTAAATGAACATAGGATTTTATCTCTATTTACTTAGAGGAACAGATTCCATCTTGATCAACACTTACCTCCATATATAACTAGTAGGAGCCAACACATGCCTATATACCCATACATAGTACAAGTATGAAAGCAGTATCAAACTCAAACTACCTATATACAAGATAACTGTGCTATCTCAGGTCTAAAGATTATATGCACTGATATGATTTATGACAATGCATTGACAAGAGTAAACTCCATGTGCTTGTCATAAGTGTCACTGGTTCGGCCTACTTATCATTTATAAGTGCCTATCATGTTTGTTATATGGCATGAGACTCACCATTCCATCTTATTTATATCTCATATAAATAACTTGGGAACAAACATGAATACAATCTTTCTGGATAAGTCATGTCCTTATTATGAAGTATCCTCGATTGTGAACTTATTTATGATACTTTGTGCTAGAAATATTATCACTCATATTCTTAACAACTTAAGAATAATATTTCTAACAAAATATCAGTGGACCTTTTCTATTACACATAAATATATTTTGTAAACGGAAAAGTTGAAATGCCTTTTATTAATAAAAATATGTATAAGATAAATACTAAATGATATGCTCTAGGGCATACTACTAACAATCTCTCACTAGCACTAGAGCTATTCATTACAATATCTTAGACCCATCTTCTCAAGATGTCGGTCTAACTGAACTTGTGACAAAAGCTTAGTGAATGGATCAGCTGAATTTTTTAGCTGATGTTATTTTTCTACATGGCTATATCGCCTTGCCCAACTATATCTCTGATAATGTGGTAGTGCTTTTCTATGTGTTTGGATTTTGGGTGAGACCTTAGTTCCTTAGCCTGTATGACTGCTCAATTATTATCACAGTGTAGTGGAACTGTTGACTCAATGGAAGGAACTACTGTAAGTTCTGTCACAAACTTCTTTATCCAAACAGCTTCCTTTGTAGCATCTGATGCAGCAATATACTCAGCCTCTGTAGTGGAATCTGCAGTCGTGCTCTGTTTGGAGCTCTTCCAACTGACTGCACCTCCATTACAAATGAACACATATCCAGAGGTAGACTTTCTATCATCGATATCTGATTGGAAATCAGAATCAGTATAACCATCCAATTGCAAGTCTCCACCTCCATAAATCAAGAATAAATCCTTAGTTCTTCTCAAGTACTTAAGGATATTCTTGACAGCTATCCAGTGTTCCAAACTTGGATTGGATTGATACCTGCTAATCAAACTAACGGTATATGCGATATCTGGCCTAGTACACAACATTGCATACATTAAACTTCCAATAGCCGAAGCATATGGAATCCTGGCCATCTTATCTCTTTCTTCAGGTGTCTTTGGAGACATCTCTCTGGAAAAATGGATACCATATCTCACTGGTAATAATTCTCTCTTGGAATCAAGCATGTTAAACCTCTTTAACACCATTTCAAAGTATAGACTTTGGGATAAACCAATTATTCTTTTCGCTCTATCTCTATAGATGCGAATCCCAAGAATATAGGTTGCCTCCCCTAAGTCTTTCATGGAGAATGTATTTGACAACCTTACCTTTATAGTTTTCAACATACCTATGTCATTACCCATCAACAATATGTCATCCACATATAAGACAAGAAAAGTGATAGCACTGTCACTAACCTTCTTATATACACATGGCTCATCCTCATTTTTGATAAAACCAAAGCATTTAATGGCTTCATCAAAACGGATGTTCCAACTCCTAGAAGCTTGTTTCAACCCATAAATGGATCACTTTAGCTTGCATACCTTGGAACCATCTTGGGATTCAAAACCCCTAGGTTGTTCCATGAAAATGTTTTCTTCAATGTATCCATTGAGAAAAGCTTTTTTGACATCCATCTGCTAAATCTCATAATCATAGTATGCAGCTATTGCTAATAAAATCCTAATTAATTTAAGCATGGCAACAGGCGAGAAAGTCTCCTCATTGTTGATTCCTTGCCTTTGGCGAAACCCTTTCGCTACTAGCCTTGCCTTATAGGTCTCTACCTTTCCATCAGAACCAATTTTCTTCTTGAAAACCCATTTGTTCCCTATAGGTACAATACCTTCAGGTGGGTCAACAAGATCCCAAACTTGATTCTTATACATGGAATCAATTTCGGATTTCATAGCATCAATCCATTTTGAAGAGTCTATATCTGATATAGCTTCATCATAGGTAAGTGGATCATCTCCATGATCTACTTCTTCATGAGTAGACAACTCTTGTTCTTCTTTATGAAGAAAACCATATCTCACTAGTGGGTGAGATACTCTGGTTGTTCTACGAGGAACAGCTGTAGATGTTTCATTAACGGGTATAGGTTGACTAGATGGATCTATATCCATCTGATCTATTGGTTGGTCAGAATTCTCCAATTCTAACTCTATTTGCCTTCCTTTGCCTCCTTCTTGAACAAATTGTTGTTCAAGAAATGTGGCATCTCTACTTATCACAACCTTTTGTGAAGTAGGCAAATAAAAATAATATCCAAAACTATCTTTTGGATATCTAACAAATCGACCTTTTTCTGATCTAATCTCCAATTTATCAGTGTTCAGCTTTTTGATATAAGCTGGACAACCCCAAATCTTAACATGCTTAAGACTTGGTTTTCTTCCATGCCATATCTCATAAGGTGTGGAAGAAACTGATTTTGATGGAATCCTATTCAGAATATACAAAGCTGATTCTAATGCAAATCCCCAAAAGAAGATTGGCATATCAGTATAGCTCATCATACTACGTACCATATCCAATAGGGTACGATTTCTCCTTTCAGATACACCATTCAGCTGTGGCGTTCCTGGAGGAATCAGCTGAGAAACAGTGCCATGCTCTCTCAAGTATTTATCAAATTCAGTACTCAAATATTCACCTCCACGATCTAATCGAAGAGCTTTAATACTCTTTCCTATTTGATTTTCTACTTCAGATTTAAATTGCTTAAACTTTTCAAAGGATTCATGTTTGTATTTCATCAAATACAAATACCCAAACCTTGATTTATCATCAGTAAAGGTAATAAAATAATGAAAACCCCCTCTAGCCATTTCTTTAAATGGACCACATACATCACTATGTATTAGCTCCAAAATATTTTCAGCTCTTAGCCCTTGTCTAACAAAGGATGATCTAGTCATTTTGCCCTGAAGGCAAGATTCACAAGTTGGAGTAGGCTCAGAGCCCAATGAGGATAAAATCCCCATTTTCTCCAGTTTTGCAATCCTATCTTCTGCCACATGACATAACCTTAAGTGTCAAATATATTTTGAACTTGAGTTGGTTTTCACCATGGCATTGCATTCTTTTAGATCACTTGCATTCAATTTGTGTTTGTCATTATTATCCAAATAATAAAGACCATCATTCATATAACCCGAACCAACATATTTATTTCCAAAATAAATATTGCAAACATCATCATCTGTGAACTGAAATTCATAGCCATTTCTAGTCAAACTAGATATGGAAATGATGTTCTTAAAAGCATCAGGTACATATAAAATATTATCCAAATACAAAACATGTCCAAACATGTAAAAAGATTTAGATCCTATGGCTAAAGCTTTAACAGTTAAGCCATTGCCAATCCGGACTCTAATATCTTGAGAACGCATAGCACTCTTGTTGCTAGTTCCTGCATATCATTAGAAATGTGAGAACTGGCACCAGTATCTAAAACCCAAGCTGTAGATGAACTATGAGTATCATCATAATCTAAATAATAAGATATGGACATACCTTCTGAAGGTGTATCCTTCTTGTCCTTCAGAGAAGCAAGATACTCTGGGCAATTCCTTTTCCAATGCCCATCCTTTTGGAAGTGGAAACACTTTCCTTTGCCTCCATCAGCTTTAGTCTTCCTTTTCTGTTTAGCTATTTTCTTGGAAGGACCAGGAATCTGAGGTTTCTTTTTCTTATTGCCCTTCTTCTTGTTGGATTTTCTAGCAGAAGAAGATGCAACCAAAGCTACCTCTTTTCCTTTATTGCCTGGCATATTCTTTTGGGCAATAACCAACATGTTGAGTAAACCAGCTAAGGTGCATTCCTGTTTAGTCATATGGAAATTTGTCACAAAATTCCCAAAAGACTCAGGAAGGGACTGAAGGATTAAATCCGTCTGTGGTTGGAAATCCATGTTGAAGTCAATATGTTCCAATTGCTCAATCAGCCGAATCATCTTGTGGACATGATCCCCAATATTCTATCCCTCAGACATCCTCATACGGAATAGCTATCTAGATATCTCATACCTAGCATTCCTACTGTGCTCACCATACAACTCTTGTAGGTGAAGGAGGATCTCACTCGCACTCTGCATGTTCTCATGTTGCTTCTGTAACTCATTACTCATGGACGCAAGCATGTAACACTTAGCTCTCATATCATGCTCCTTCCACTTGTCCAAAGTTTCATGTTCCTCTTGTGTGGCCTCTGGAGGTAAGGGACCAGGAACATTTGAATCTAGAACATATCCTATATGTTCAAGGTTCAGGACAAGTTTCAAATTTCTTAGCCAATCAGACAGATTAGGTCCTGTCAACCTATTGTGATCAAGTATGCTTGCAAGGATATTGGATGGTGGTGGTTGTTTTGTGCTCATTTTTATCGAGAAAATTAATCTGAGAAAATAACCAGATTAATTAGTAAATGTATCATGTAATTAACCAAAATGATTATGGTCTTTTAATCAAATTGGTCCTCCCACTAACTTAGCGAATCCTACACTTTCAAAGTAGAAAACGGAAATCCTAGTTGGATGGATTTCTAGTGGGTGATTGAATTCTTATAATTCTATTGATCATCCTCAAGTACATCCATTATTGGAATTACAATAAACTATAAGTGAGCAACTCCTTACCCATCACATCTCATGTGAGGTTCAATCCTTTACCTAGCCCCTAATGCTCAAAATCTCAGGTACATCCATTATTGACTTATTTTGCATTAGTTAAGTTGATCCCATTGAGCCAGTAATTATCAAATAATTTTAATTTCCTCAGGTACATCCAATATTGGCCACTAAACCATTTACATATTTACAATATCTCATGCTTAACAATTATTCTTAAGAAAATCTCTTAAATTAATTGCATCTTATGCAACTATTTAAAATTTCTAAAAATAATTTCCCCAATGGAGGGCCTATGTTATAATTACTTTAATTATAGCATTTCCAACTTAATTATTTGTTTAGAAGATTTTATGGTCATTCTAATTACTATTAAGGTCTCACTTTGCACATTATCCAATTAGCATGCATATATCATATAATAGCATACATTCCCATACATCTCATGCATTCATGGATAAGCAATAAATATGGTATGATCATGGACTTTCTAAGGGATTCAATTCTGAGCCACCAAGAATTGAATCAGGGCATTCCTAGGTGCATTTCATTCATTCATTCATTTTACAAGAGTTGCTGAAGGAGTACATAATCAACACTTGATCTTGAATTCCTCCCACTGGTCCCACCAATGCTCTTGACCTCCTTGAACTTCTTGCAATCCAATATTACATAGTAATCCTTGGCATACCAAGGCGAATTTACAAGAACTTAAATAAATGAAATTACAACCCAAAAATTATTACAAACTTAATAATACATGCCCAAAATAAATTAAAATAAATTAATTAATTTACAATCCCAAAGAAACATAAAAGAAATAAATCCAATCACATTGGTCTTTTATAGTCCATGATCATCCATCATGCATATCACTATTTAACAATTAAATAAAACATACATACTTAAATTAAATTGAATATCTCATATTCAACTTAAAAATCTAGATTTGAATATGATTCAAATAAATTTAAAAATTCAGATTTGAATCTCATTCAAACAAATTTAAAAATTCAGATTTGAATCACATTCAAACAACTTTAAAAATTCATATTTGAATCACATTCAAACATTTTTTAAAAAATCAGATTTGAATCACATTCAAACATTTTTTAAAAAATCAGATCTGAATTTTATTCAATCAATTTTAAAAAATCAGTTTTAAATATGATTCAAACAACTTTAAAAATTCATATTTGAATCACATTCAAACAACTTTTAAAATTTAGATTTGAATCACATTCAAACAAGTTTTAAAATTCTGATTTGAATCATAATTTAATTGTGTGATTAAAAACCCTAATTAAACATTTTAATTAGTCATATGATGAACCTTTCATCATGCAACAATTGCAGAATTTAATAACAACCATGCGCACCATGATCTTCCCAAGCCATGCGCACCATGTTGGAGTTCATCAAGCATGCCGCCACACCTCTTGATCTAACCAGCAATGGATCAATCATCTCATGATCAAATCACACAATTAAATCATATAATCAACAATCTAAATGGCAAATATAGTGGCTCTGATACCAATTGAAGGAACGGAAGCGTGAGAAAACACAAGTTTATACCATTGAATTCAAAAATTTTCACCTAGGGTCACATGCATCATGCAAGATTTATTTTTATCTATTTGATTTGAATGATAAACAACATATTAAAACTCTTTTAATATGTTTTTGGATCTGTATTTTCCATTTAAGATTTTAAAATTAATCAGATTAATTTTAGAACCCTAGATTAAATCAAGAACGATTACACTAACATCTTGATGCACTGCAGCGTGTCTGTGCCTTTGAGATTCGTCTTCAGGACACCAGATGCTGTCCCTCTAGCTTTTCCACACCAAGAACACCTATGGCAGCCCTTGAACAGCTTCTAAAGCTTTTTCTATTAATTAGAAATTCAAGTTCTGCCTTTTAAGAGATTAAAGATGTAAAGAGGACACTAGAAACAATTTCTAGTGTTCTTAATTTAAGAGATTGATGGCTAATCTCTTTGAATTGATGAGAGATGAAGAAGAATAGATGAAAAGCCTCAAAGTGCCGTGACAAAGGAGAGGAGTGGCTGCTGGTTGCTTTTCTTTTCATAACAACACTTAAATAGCTAGGTTAACACATTAAACTCTTGCCACATGTCACCCTTTGATTAGCTCTAGGTTTAAGTGACCCAATCACATTGTGCCAAGTGTCAAACCTATATTTAATCTTGATTTTAATCATCTTACATGATTAAAAAACATTTGGCAAGCTTATGTGTCATCCCATGTGTCACCATCTCATGGTCCCACACTGTGAAATGACCAAAATGCCCCTGTGTCTTAATTTTGAGTTCTTAATCCAAAATAATTATTTTTCTTCTTCTAATCAATTTATGTCAAATATAAATTAATTAATTAATCTTCATTAATTAAATTCTCATTAATTAAATTCATATTTAAACACTTTAAATATAAATTTAACTTATACTATACATCCAATAATCTAGATTTGGTTTCAAGTTATGCTAGGGACTTTGCAATTTAATTGCAAACCAAACCTATTTAATTAATCAATTAAACTCTTTAATTAATTAATTAAATCATATTTAAATAGGTGATAACTTAAGTATGTGTGTGACTTACTAGGCTCATCACTAATTGGCAATGAGACAGGATATCAACTCTTAATATCATCAAAACTCTTTCTTACCATAAATGATTTCTCTAAATCATTTTATGAACCTCATAGACCATGGTTAACACCTAGCATAGCATGCCATGGCCACCCAATTAATAATAAGGTTTACCTTAAATGAACCTATAATCATATGTTATCATGCACTAGAATCTCTCTGTTACAAAATCCCAACTCAAGCTGGAGTCATGGTTTATGTCAAACTCCATTTGCTATGAATATTATGTTCTCTTTTAATTCCAGTTCTTGATTAAAAGATTTTCTCATCAGAAACTCTTTTCTGAATAAATCTATCTGTCCTGGCCAGGAACTTGAAACATCAAGAACAATTAAATGAACATAGGATTTTATCTCTATTTACTTAGAGGAACAGATTCCATCTTGATCAACACCTACCTCTATATATAACTAGTAGAAGCCAACACATGCCTATATACCTGTACATAGTACAAGTATGAAAGCAGTATCTAACTCAAACTACCTATATATAAGATACCTGTGCTATCTCAGGTCTAAAGATTATATGCACTGATATGATTTATGACAAAACATTGACAAGAGTAAACTCCATGTGCTTGTCATAAGTGTCACTGGTTCGGCCTACTTATCATTTATAAGTGCCTATCATGTTTGTTATATGGCATGAGACTCACCATTCCATCTTATTTATATCTCATATAAATAACTTGGGAACAAACATGAATACAATCTTTCTGGATAAGTCATGTCCTTATTATGAAGTATCCTCGATTGTGAACCTATTTATGATACTTTGTGCTAGAAATATTGTCACTCATATTCTTAACAACTTAAGAATAATATTTCTAACAAAATGTCAATGGACCTTTTCTATTACACATAAATATATTATGTAAACGGAAAAGTGGAAATGCCTTTTATTAAGAAAAATATGTACAAGATACATACTAAATGATATGCTCTAGGGCATACTACTGACAATAGACGGGTAAGGGGTGTCACAATATCATTGATCAGTTGTGCCTAATCTTTAAGCTCAAGCTTCCTCCTTTTGTTCTCTTGTTTGTATTCTTCCACAGTATCTCATGATATTCTAATTTTTCTCATAACTTACCATTTTGTATCCCTTCCTCTTTTACAGTGCTTTGGAGCAAGGCTTTCTCTTTTTTCCACTGGATTTTCTGTCCCTCATATTCTGCCTCCCCTGCTGTCATTTCTTCTCTAAGACTTTTTACCTCCTTTTTCAAAATTTGTTGTTGATCTTTTAACTATTTTATGCATTCCTTCAGTTGCTGGTTCTTAGTAGTTGAACTCTAGAGAGGACTAACCAATCCGTTACTAACTTCTTCTGAGCGGACTTCTTGGTGAGACATGCTACCCTCGGACCCTATCAGTTTGGAGACTTGATACTCCTTGCCCCTCCTATTTCTCAATAGGAGATACTCTTCTGTTGTACTTGGCTTTTTAGGTGACCATTCCATTAAGATTACCTTTTCCCAGGATTTGCGTAAGGTTTTCAGTTCGTCCTCTCTACTGGGTTTGTGATAGAAATGAGTTTGATGGAACCCTTCAATATCGGGAATGAATTGAGTTGAGCCAAATTGCCTCATTACCAAAGCTCCACTTAGCCCTAACAAAGGTACAAAATGATAATCTCCTGTACTGATCAAGATGGGTTAGCCCGTAGTCCACAACTTCCTCCAACAATAACTGTGACTATTAAAGCTTAGAATTTGTTTTTGCCATTGTTGTTCATTCTTTTGACTTATTGCTAACTTTGCCATCTTTTCAATGATAGGCTGATTAGAGTAGTAGGTTAAACCTTTAGTTTCCAGGGGACAAACATGGCTGAGGATCCAAAGATACAGCAATTGTCAGCAACATTTAATAACTCCCCTGCCCTATTACCGATAATATGTCTGAGTCAAAAAGGTTTCAGCGAGGACGATAGGTATTGGATTGACATTATGTTTCTCTACTGCCTAAAACAATTCTGTGACGTTATGAATTACAATTCCCAGAGGTCCGGGGAATAAAACCAATCCATAAATTCTCAGAGCTAGTGCTAACAAAGCCTTGTCCCATTTCTTACCCTGAAATTATTTTTAATGTAAGTCCAAGGCCACCCTTATGAGTTTCCCTTAACGATTTCTTTTACCTTCACTTCTTCTATCGGGATTCCTATTATGTGTGTGAACCGTTTCCGTGTTTGCCTATGATCAAGATGGAGATAAATGCAATTCTGAGCTACATAAGGGATCTCTAGCAGTGCATAATACTCCTCTACTGTAGGTGTCGTATTGATATCGTTAAAAGAGAATACTCTATAACTGGGATTTCAAGTAAATAACATGGCTTTTAGTGCAAGGGTTTGTACTTTGACTCGTGTCAAAGTGGCAATCTTCCCATACTTTTCCTCAAACTTTGCTTTGGCATGATTGGGCAATGATTTCCAACTGTTCAATAAATCATCAAGGCCAACTATTCTGATCTTAATTTTAGTAGGATTAAATGGAGGCAATGGATGGGCTTCTGCTTCTATTTCATTAGTATGTAAAGATTCCAAGTCATGGATTAATCTGGATATTTGTTTAGCATTCTGTTTTTATTTTGAAACCTCTTCGACTGACTGACTCGAAGATGCCATTTTAAAGTTTTCCTTACCCTCTGCAGACACCAATTTATAATACCTGTAGAGAAAATAAGTCAATAAAATAGATTTAGGTAATTTTGAATTATACTGCTAGTGTGACAATGTCTATACACCTATCAAAGTAGGAAGGTTTTTAGACTATCCTGGCAATATGATTCAAAATTACCCTCATATTATTAAAGAAAAGTCTAAAGATATAAATAGAGTAAGGTGAAAGTAAGTACGTCCCTTTTGTCCTAAAATAGGGGAGCCGTAACACCTATTGATCATCCTCAGGTACACCCATTATTGGAATTACAATAAACTATAAGTGAGTAACTCCTTGCCCATCACATCTCATGTGAGGTTCAATCCTTTACCTAGCCCTTAATGTTCAAAATCTTAGGTACATCCATTATTGACTTATCTTGCATTAGTTAAGTTGATCCCATTGAGCCAGTAATTATGCAAATAATTTTAATGTCCTTAGGTACATCTAATATTGGCCACCAAACCATTTACATATTTACAACATCTCATGCTTAACAATTATTCTTAAGAAAATCTCTTAAATTAATTGCATCTTATGCAATTATTTAAAATTTCTTAAAATAATTGCCCCAATGGAGGGCCCATGTTATAATTACTTTAATTATAGCATTTCCAACTTAATCATTTGTTTGGAAGATTTTATGATCATCCTAATTACTATTTAGGTCTCACTTTGCACATTATTCATTTAGCATGCATATATAATATAATTGCATACATTCTCATGCATCTCATGCATTCATGGATAAGCAGTAAATATGGTATGATCATGGACTTTCTAAGGGATTCAATTCTGAGCCACCGAGAATTGAATCAGGGCATTCCTAGGTGCATTTCATTCATTCATTCATTTTACAAGAGTTACTAAAGGAGTACATAATCAACACTTGATCTTGAATTCCTCCCACTGGTCCCACCAATGCTCTTGACCTCCTTGAACTTCTTGTAATCCAATTACATAGTAATCCTTGGCATACCAAGACGAATTTATAAGAACTTAAATAAATGAAATTACAACAAAAAAATTATTACAAACTTAATAATACATGCCCAAAATAAATTAAAATAAATTAATTAATTTACAATTCCAAAGAAATATAAAAGAAATAAATCCAATCACATTGGTCTTTTATAGTCCATGATCATCCATCATGCATATCACTATTTAACAATTAAATAAAACATACATACTTAAATTAAATTGAATATCTCATATTCAAATTAAAAATCCAGATTTGAATATGATTCAAATAAATTTAAAAATTCAGATTTGAATCTCATTCAAACAAATTTAAAAATTCAAATTTGAATCACATTCAAACAACCTTAAAAATTCAGATTTGAATCACATTCAAACATTTTTAAAAAAATCAGATTTGAATCACATTCAAACATTTTTTAAAAAATCAGATCTGAATATTATTCAATCAACTTTAAAAAATCAGATTTAAATATGATTCAAACAACTTTAAAAATTCATATTTGAATCACATTCAAATAACTTTTAAAATTCAGATTTGAATCACATTCAAACAATTTTTAAAATTCTGATTTGAATTATAATTTAATTGTGTGATTAAAACTACTAATTAAAAACTTTAATTAGTCAAAGAATAGGCCTTAGATCATACAACAATTGCGAAATTAAAAGCCAAACCATGAACCACCCATGGAAGCCAAACCATGCGCACCATTGATGGTGTTTTTCAAGCATGCCGCCAAACCTCCATTGCAACCAGCAATAGATAAATCATCTCATGATCATAACACACAATTAAATCATATAATAAACAATCTAAATGGCAAATATAGTGGCTCTGATACCAATTGAAGGAATAAAAGCATAAAAAACACAAGTTTATACCATTGAATTCAAAAATTTCCACCTAGGGTCACATGCATCATGCAAGATTTTTTTTTTATCTATTTGATTTCAATGATAAACAACATATTAAAACTCTTTTGATATGTTTTTGGATCTGTATTACCTATTTAAGATTTTTAAATTAATCAGATTAATTTTAGAACCCTAGATTAAATCAAGAACGATTACACTAACCTCTTGATGCACTACAGCGTGTCTGTGCCTTTGAGATTCATCTTTAGGGCACCAGATGTTGTCCCTCTAGCTTGTCCACACCAAGAACACCTATGGCAGCCCTTGAAAAGCTTCTAAAGCTTTTTCTATTAATTAGAAATTCAAGTTCTACCTTTTAATAGATTAGAGATGTAAACAGGACACTAGAAATAATTTCTAGTATTTTTAATTCAAGAGATTGATGGCTAATCTCTTTGAATTGATGAGAGATGAAGAGGAAGAGAGGGAGAGCTTCAAAATGGCGTGACAAAGGAGTGTGGCTGCTGGTTGTATTTTATTTTCTCATAACAACACTTATATAGCTAGGTTAACACATTAAACCCTTGCCACATGTCACCCTTTGATTAGCTCTAGGTTTAAGTGACCCAATCACATTGTGCCAAGTGTCAAACCTATATTTAATCTTAATTTTAATCATCTTACATGATTAAAAAAAAAACATTTGGCAAGATTATGTGTAATCCCATGTGTCACCATCTCATGGTGCCACGTGTTATACTGTGAAATGACCAAAATGCCCCTATGTCCTAATTTTGAGTTCTCAATCCAAAATAATTATTTTTCTTCTTCTACTTAATTTATATCAAATATAAATTAATTAATTAATCTCTATTAATTAAATTTTCGTTAATTAAATTCATATTTAAACACTTTAAATATAAATTTAACTTATACTATATATCCAATAATCTAGATTTGGTTTCAAGTCATGCTAGAGACTTTGCAATCTAATTGCAAACCAAACCTATTTAATTAATTAATTAAATTATATTTAAATAGGTGATAACTTGTGTATGTGTGTGACTTACTAGGCTCATCACTAATTGGCAATGAGACATGATATCAACTCTTAATATCATCAGAACTTTTTCTTATACCATAAATGATTTCTCTAAATCATTTTATGCACCTCATAGACCATGGTTAACACCTAGCATAGCATGCCATGGCCACCCAATTAGTAATAAGCTTTACCTTAAATGAACCTATAATCATATGTTACCATGCACTAGAATCTCTCTGTTCCAAAATCCCAACTCAAGCTGGAGTCATGGTTTATGTCAAACCCCATTTGCTATGAATATTATATTCTCTTTTAATTCCAGTTCTTGATTAAAAAGATTTTCTCATTAGAAACTCTTTTCTGAATAAATCTATTTGTCCTAGCCAGGAACTTGAAACATCAAGAATAATTAAATGAACATAGGATTTTATCTCTATTTACTTAGAGAAACAGATTCCATCTTGATCAACACCTACCTCCATATATAACTAGTAGGAGCCAACACATGCCCATATACCTATACACAGTACAATTATGAAAGCAGTATCAAACTCAAACTACCTATATACAAGATAACTATGCTATCTCAGGTCTAAAGATATATGCACTGATATGATTTATGACAAAACATTGACAAGAGTAAACTCCATGTGCTTGTCATAAGTGTCACTGATTCGGCCTATTTATTATGTATAAGTGCCTATCATGTTTGTTATATGGCATGAGACTCACCATTCCATCTTATTTATATCTCATATAAACAACTTGGGAACAAACATGAATACAATCTTTCTGGATAAGTCATGTCCTTATTATGAAGTATCATCGATTGTGAACCTATTTATGATACTTTGTACTAGAAATACTGTCACTCATATTCTTAATAACTTAAGAATAGAATTTCTAATAAAATATCAATGGACCTTTTCTATTACACATAAATATATTATGTAAACGAAAAAGTGAAAATGCCTTTTATTAATAAAAACATGTACAAGATGCATACTAAATGATATGCTCTAGGGCATACTACTAACATGGCAACCAAAAAATGGCTTGAAAGAATAGGAAGAGTGTTGAGACAGCTCCATTGCACCCCAGAACAGAACTTGGAGGGTGTTGTGTCCCTGCTCCATGATGATGCATACCAATGGTGGGACTATTAGTAGTATGCCCTAGAGCATATCATTTAGTATGTATCTTGTACATATTTTATTAAAAAAAGGCATTTTCACTTTTTCATTTGCATAATATATTTATGTGTAATAGAAAAGGTCCATTGATATTTTGTTAAAAATTCTATTCTTAAGTTGTTAAGAACATGAGTGACAGTATTTCTAGCACAAAGTATCATAAATTGGTTCACAATCGAGGGTACTTCATAATAAGGACATGACTTATCCAGAAAGATTGTAATCATATTTGTTCCCAAGTTATTTATATGAGATATAAATAAGATGGAATGGTGAGTCTCATGTCATATAACAAACATAATAGGCACTTATGCATGATAAGTAGGCCGAACTAGTGACATTTATGACAAGCACATGGAGTTTGTGACACCCTTTACCCGTCTACAGTATAGCTGAGTATGATTTGTCACACATTGTACCGGAACACTCTATTTTATCTCAATCATTTTTTATTATTCCTTAATTTATTTTTATCATAGTTATGAAGTACAATATATTTCATTTAAGTCAAAATGTGACACCCCTTACCCGTCCACAGTATAGCCAAGTAAGATATGCCATATAGTGTACCGGAACACCCTATTTTATTTCAATCATTTATTTTATCCTTCCTAATTTATTTTTTTTTTCAAAGTTATAAAGTACAATTTGTGAAATATAATTCATTTAAGTCATTTATTGAAATTATAATTTATTTGAGGTTTCTCATATTTTATAAAAAATCCGGTAGAGTACCGGCTACAAATGAAGAAAACAGTTCTTCGGAACCTGTGAAAAAAACTTCCAATATTTTCAGTCAATGCCAAACTCCATTTCATCAACAAAATCTCAATATTTTTTTCAACAACATTTCCATTTCTCAATCATTCATCTCATATGATAATCATGTAAAAGTCATAAATAAATATTCACTTTTTCATTCATAAACACAATTTTCACTATTTACATTAATACCAAAATACATTACATAAGTCTCAATTACACATGAGAAAATAAAAGTTAGTTACAAAATACCAAAATGAAACTTAGTGTCCTACCAATGCACTGAAGATAGTGAGGTGACACGGACACTATGCAGAGCTGCAGAAGGTCTCACCCAGTCTGTGGTCTACTGGGCTCTCAGTCAGTCTCTCCAGAACCTACGCATCGTAAAAGCAACGTGCTAAGCAGTAATACTTAGTGGTGCCAATAGTAAAATAAAAAGAAATAACAGAAAATAAATATACAGTGAATGTATTGATGTCTCATTGCAAATAAATTTTTGATGAGTATTTGTAGTCTTACTTATTTTATACTTGTTATATTCATTATTTCATTAAATTTATCCACTTTCATTTTTGGTTGCCCAAGTAACCTATACTGGATGACTGGACTGGATAAATGGGTAAACTGGCACTGGGTATCGAGTACCTCGGGCCGTCACACCATCGGTCACATATGTGTCTCCCGGTATGCAATAGAACAGCTAATAAGCTGAAATAACATTAGGCACAAGGCCTAGTCTCAACACAATGTCAGAATAGCTAAAAGCCATGAAATCACAGAATGGCATAATGCCATGTGTAGTACTGCTAATTGAACCCTATTGGCATGCCAACCTGTCCAAACCAATCTTGCTAGGTGTACTAGGGCATGTTATACTTTTAAATTTTACAATTCTTAAAATTTAAGTTCAGGTGTTACTATTTATTTCATTAGTCAACTAAAATGTTGACTTTTGCATTGACAATAGGTATATTGGTTTAAATATCATAAACATACCACATTTTGCATTTTAAATTTGTTGGTATTGGTTGCCAATACCAATTCTAAGCTTAAAGTTAATTAGACAGAATTTTCAGTTTTCAAGCTTTGGGTTTACTGTTCCATTGGTCATTTTTGCAGTGGGAATTTGGCAAAATGATCAACATGAAAGTTGTTCCTTATTTTGTCTAGTTGAATTTATTATTTTGAATCAATCCATTTGGAGTTTTGTAGCTCAAGTTATGGCCTAAAGACCACAACTGGCCAGATTGAAAGTTTGTCCAAAATTTCTGGACTGACCAAATCTACAGTGTTATGAATAGTGATTGTAACTCACTTTTTTATTATGTTCTAGTCATAATTTCAGTTAGGTTTCTTCATGAAAGTTGTTGGTCTATATCTCAGCTTGTTGCTGGTAAAATTTCAGGTCAATTGGACCTTTCTGCACTAAGTTATGGCCAAATGACCAAATACTGTTCATTTAGTCATTTTGCCTAGGCAGACTACAGGTCACCGGGATTAGGGCAAGCTTTTAGTCCACTTGGTTTGGTTTTATGGGCATGGTTTCTTCACCAAAGTTGTGCCATTATGTGTCTAGTTTCATGTCCAATTGCCCTTGCACCAATTGAACCTCTACAATTCAAGTTATGGCTGCCCAAACCTCCTGGACTCATACTCAGTCTTGCAGGTCAGCCAAGGCAGCTCACCTAAACTCAAATCCAACATCCTTATCACTTCAATTCCTTCTCACACACATTCAAATGGTCACTAATTGACAATTACAAGGTTAATAAACCATTACATGAGCAAACCCTATTGTTGTTAATTGTCCACATTTTCCATGTTCACACATGCCTAAACTTTGCATTTCACTTATACAACTAGGTTCAATTACTCATTTAATACCAAGGGCAGTCCATGAACCATTTTACTTCAAGCAAACTCATTAATCCTAATCAACCCTAAGCTGCCAAAATTATAGGAAATAAATACACATAATTTTTTTTTTTTTTTCTTACATTTTCTACTTATCTCATGGCATTAAGCATGAATTAAGTAAAAATAGTAAGAGTTTGGACACTAACGTCTTTTGACCACTTTCTTGGCTTGTTAAAACTTCAATCTCTCTTCAATTTTCTGCTACTTAAAGCTTCCTCAAGGTTTAGGGATAATTTTTTTGTGAAGGAAGTTTAGGGTTTTGGGGTGGAAAGCTTAGGGAAAATAAAGCTTGAGCAAGAGCTTTCATGGAGGTCTTTTTTTTTTTTTTTTCTCTCTCTCTCTCTTTCACTCTTGGTTCAGCCCGTATGAAGAAGAAACTGCTGGTTTCTTTTGTTTTTTTTTTTTATCTCATTTTAAGTTCATTGTTATCTCTTTTTATTGGTTTGTCAAATGGTGATTGGGTGGGGGTATGTTAATGACATCATGTGATGTCATAATTCCTAATTTCTTTCATTTTTCTTTCCTACTCATTTTCAATTTAATTTTTAGCAATATTTATTTACATTTTATGTCATAATATTTATTTAATTAACTGGACAAGTCGGCTAAAAATTGTCTCTAAAGGCGAAATGACCAAAATGCCCTTCGTTTGGCTTGTTCAGCCAAAATCGTCTGTACCGATCGAAAAATTTTTCTAAATATTTTCTTGGCATTCTAATGCCATAAAAACCTCAATGACTCTTCTCTGGAGTCCCAAAAATTATTTTATGAATTTTCTCCCAGGTCTAGGGCTCCTAGTTGCGAGGACCGCAACTTCCCACTAGGTTACCCATCGCTAGGGTACCGGCTCATTTAACTTGATTGTATTTTATTTCTAAAATTTTTTCTAAATTTTTCTTATTAATATTTGAGTTAATTATGGTTCTTCACTTTAGTTTTAATATTTTTCCGGATGTTATAACTGTCCGGACCAACACTGGTCACCGGAGCAATAGAATGTACGGAGTTGCTACAGGGAGGGTGTTGCAGAGTTTACTCTTATCAATGCATTGTCATAAATCATATTAGTGCTTATAATCTTTAGACCTGAGATAGCACAGTTATCTTGTATATAGGTGGTTTGTGACACCCCTTACCCGTCTACAGTGTAGCCGAGCAAGTTATGCCACTCAGTGTGTCGGAACACCAATTCATGTTTCAATTTCAATTAATCCCTTTTAATTCAATTATTTATAATTTCTGATAAAACTAAATTTTTCCACAAAATTTATAGAAAATCCGGCAGAGTACCGGCTATAAATTGGAAAAACAGTTCTTCTGAACCTGTTAAAAACACCCCCAACAATATCATCACATTATTCTCAATCAACCTCCAATATATACTCAGTAATTTCTCAATTCACTTCAGTATCTCAAAAATTCAATTCAATTCAAAACACAGTCAACTCAATGAAAAATGCTCAATTTATTACTGAACGTATTTCATAGATACTTACATCAAAAGCTTGATTACATGAATTTATAATATACATTACAGAAGGTTACAAAATATAAAATATTAAAATATCAAAATATCAAAGTGGCCTAATGTCCTACCAAATGCACTGCAATGTGAGGTGACTCTGAACTCTGAGTGCAGATATGAAGGCTCACCCTGTATGAGGCCTGCTAGACTCCCCAACTATGTCACCAGTACCTGCGCGAGGCAAAAGCGACGCGCTAAGCAATTCTGCTTAGTGGTGACAATATAAAATAAAATAAAATAAAAACATGTGTACATAATGTATATTTACAATTTTGGGTGAACTAAGTCTCAAATGTTTATTGCAATATTATTCAATTGAAATTTGGTAAGATTTATTAATACTGCCCAAGTAACCTATACTAGTTGACTAGACTGGATAAATGGGTAAACTGGTACTGGGTACTAAGTACCTCGGACCATCACACCATCGGTCACATTGTGTCTCCTTGTGCAATGTAATGTACTAATAAGCTGTGATAATTATCGAGGATTAAACCCGAGTATAACAACTCAATATCATAGCCAAAGGCTATTATGTCACAGAATGGCATGGGAAGCCATGATACAGAATGACATGAAGCCATATGCAGTACTGCTAACAAAACCCTATTGGCATGCCAACCTATGCAAACCAATCACATTAGGCCTACTAGGGCATTTAACACTTTTTATTTATGTAATTCTTTGAAATTGAATTTTTATGATTACTATTCATTTCATTGGTCAACCAAAATGTTGACTTTTGCATTGGCAATAGGTAAATTAGTTTAAATATCATCAACATACCACATTTTGCATTTTAAACTTGTTGGTATTGGTTGCCAATACCATCTCTAAGCTTAATGTGAATTGGACAGAATTTTCAGTTTTCAAGCTTTGGATTTACTGTTCCATTAGTCACTGTTGCAGTGGGAATTTGGAAAAATGATCCACATGAAAGTTGTTCCTTATTTTGTCTAGTTGAATTTCCTTTTTTGAATCACTCTATTTTGAGTTTTGTACCTCAAGTTATAGTCCAAAAACCACAACTGGCCGGATTGAAATTTTTAGGGCTGACCATATCTACACTGCAGTGAATAGTGACTGCAACTCAATTGTTGGATAGGTTCTAGTCATAATTTGGGGTAGGTTTCTTCATGAAAGTTGTTGGTCTATATCTCAGCTTGTTGTTGGTAAAATTTCAGGTCAATTGGACCTTTATACATTGAGTTATGGCCAAATGAATAATCACTGTTCATTTGGTCATTCTGCAGAAACAGCCTACAGGTCACCCGGATTTGAGCAAGTTTTTGGTCCACTTGGTTTGGTTTTATAGGCATGGTTTCTTCACCAAAGTTGTGCCATTTTGTGTCTAGTTTCATGTACAATTAGCCAAACACCAATTGAACCTCTACAATTTAAGTTATGGCAGTCCAAACAGGCTGGACTCACATCCAAACCTGCAGGTCACATAAGGCAGCCACTCCAACCTCAAATCCCACAACCCAATTCACTTCATTTTTGGTTCAAACCAAACCAAATGGTCACTAATTGACCATGAAAACCTACTCCCATCATCACAAGATCAAAGTCTCATTCTTCAACCCAAACCCTAACTCAACATTTCAAAACCATGCATTATTATTGTATTTATCAATTCACTTATAAGATGCACATTAAGGGCAGCCATACTAGCATGTTAACTCCCCAAAAAATCATCACCATATTACCCTAACCATGGCTGCCAAAATTTAGGGTTAGCATACCAATGGTGTTTCATCAAATTTCTTTGTCATTTACACATATTTATAGTTCTTAAACATGAAATTAAAGTGAAATTCAAGGTTTAGGTCACTAACCTCTAATGGAGTGAATTTCCCACTTGATCAAATTCTTGTTTTCCTCTTTTTTTTTGCTCCCAAAAGCTTCACTAGGATGTAAGAATAAATTTTATGTTGCTAGGTTAGGGTTTTGTTGGGTAGAAGTTTGTAAAATCAAGCTTTGAAAAAGCTTGAAAATTTTGGTTATGGAGAAGGTTCATGCAAGGAAGAAGAAAGGGAGTGAAAGGTCTGATTTTTTTGTTTATTTTCAGCCCATTTTGTCTTTTTAAACACATTTATGCCATGTGCCAACACTTGAGTGGGTGAAGGCACACTAATGACATCATGTGATGTCATAAATTCCCATTTAATTCATTTTTTTTTCTTTTCTTTTCTACTCATTTTCAATTCAATTTTTTGTAATATTTATTCACATTTTATGTCATAATAATTGTTTACTTAACTGGACAAGTCGGCCATAAATCACCTCTGAAGGCGAATTGACCAAAATGCCCTCCGTTTGGCTTAACGGGCCAAAATTGCTTGTACCGATTGAAAAATTTTTCGAAGTATTTTCTTGGCATTCTAATGGCATAAGAACCTCAATAACCCTTCTCTAGAGTCCCAAAAATTATTTTATAATTTTTGCCCCGGGTCTAGGGCTCCTAGTTGCGAGAATCGCAACTTCTCACTAGGTTACCTATCGCTAGGTTACCGGCTCATTGAACTTAGTTGTATTTTATTTCTAAAATTTTTGCTAAATTTTTCTTATTAATATTTGACTTAATTTTGGTTCCTCACTTTAGTTTAAATATTTTTCCGGACGTTCTAGCTGTCCGGACCGACACTGGTCACCGGAACAATAAAATGTACGGAGTTGCTACCGGGAGGGTGTTACAACTCTTCCCCTCTAATTTAAATTTCGTCCTCGAAATTTACCTGATGCAAACTATTGAGAGAACTGTTTCCTTATCATCTCTTCACTTTCCCAAGTTGCCTCTTCAATGTTGTGGTGCCTCCAAAGCACTTTCACCAGTGGAATTTGTTTATTTCTCAGTTCCTTCACTTCTCGAGCTAGGATCCGTATAGGTTCCTCTTCATATGTCAAATCCAGTTGTAATTCATTTTCTTCCATGGAGATGACATGTGAAGGATCTGAGCAGTATCTTCTGAGCATGGACACGTGGAACACATTGTGGATCTTGTCCAGCTCTGGTGGTAAAGCTAACCTGTAGGCTACTGGTCCCACACGTTCAATGACTTCATATGGGCCAATAAACCTAGGGCTCAACTTACCTTTTCTTCTGAACCTCAATATTTTCTTCCATGGTGAGACTTTGAGAAACACTTTATCACCAACTGCATACTCTATCTCTTTTCTCTTTAGGTCGGCATAAGACTTCTGTCTATCGGAGGCAATCTTTAGGTTAGCTTTGATTATTTTCACTTTTTCCTCAGTCTGTTTCACCAGGTCTGGTCCTACCAGCTTATCTTCGCCCAATTCAGTCCAACACACTGGGGTTCTACATTTCCTCCCATACAGTGCTTCATACGGAGCCATTTGAATGCTAGCTTGGTAGCTATTGTTGTATGCAAATTCTGCCAGTGGGAGGTATCTATCCCAACTTCCCTCAAACTCAATGACACAACTCCTCAGCATATCTTCAAGGACCTGACATATATTTCATGTTATTATTATCATTTCAGTTCAATATTTGAATTAGTTCAATTGGTTTCAGTTGTTTACCTAGATTACTCTTTTTTATTGCCCATCCGTCTGAGGATGAAAAGCTGTGCTAAAGTGGAGTTGTGTACCTAAGGATTCATGCAACTTCTTCCAGAATCTTGATGTAAACCTTGGGTCTCGGTCAGATATGATAGAAAGTGGGATTCCATGCAGCCTAACTATCTCACTGATATACAATTCTACTAGCTTCTCCAGTGAGTAGTCAGTCCTAACTGGCAGAAAATGTGCTGACTTCGTCAATCTATCCACTATCACCCATACTGCATCATGCTTCCTTTGGGTGAGGGGTAGACCACTAACAAAATCCATAGTGACCCGGTCCCATTTCCATTCAGGTATGTTTATAGGCTGTAACAAACCCAATGGAACTTGATGTTCTGCCTTAACTTGTTGACATGTCAAGCATTTAGTCACATAGTCAGCTATATCCCTCTTCATACCAGGCCACCAATAATGAAGCTTCAAATCATTATACATTTTTGTGCTCCCCGGGTGCGTAGCATAAACACTCGTGTGTGCTTCTTTTAGAATACTAGTCTTCAATTTCCCATCATCTGGTACACACTCTCTTCCTCTATAGTATAGACGCCCATCTGTTTTCACCTCATATTCAGTTTCCTTCCCCTCAGGAATTTTAGCCATAATTGCCATTAGTTTTTCATCTGCCTTCTGGCCATCTTGTATTTGCTGTAGTAGGGTTGGCCTCACTTGCAACTCAGCCAAAATAGCTCCATCTTGAGCTAAGGACAGACAGGTATTGAGTGATCTTAAAGCTGTGATGGACTTTCTGCTTAAAGCATCAGCAACTACATTTGCCTTCCCAGGATGATAATCTATCACACAATCATAGTCCTTTAGGAACTCAATCCATCGCCTCTGTCTAAGATTGAGCTCCTTCTGGGTTGGCAAATATTTTAGACTCTTATGGTCGGTATTGATGTAGCATTTTTCACCATATGAATAATGCCTCCATATCTTCAGTGCGAAGATAATCGCTGCTAACTCCAGGTCATGAGTAGGGTAGTTCTGTTCATGTGGCCTTAACTGCCTGGAAGCATAGGCGACCACTTTCCCCTCTTGCATCAATACACACCCTAGCCCATTATGTGAGGCATCACTATAGACCACAAAGTCCTTTCCCGACACTGGCTGTGTTAACACTGGTGCCTCTGTCAACATAGCCTTTAATCTCTCAAAACTAGCCTGACATTTGTCATTCCAGTTAAATCTGACATTCTTGTGTAACAACTTGGTCATTGGAGCAGCTATATGAGAAAACCCCTTCACAAATCTTCTGTAGTATCCAGCTAGCCCTAAGAAACTTCTGACCTCAGTTATATTTCTGGGAGGCTTCCATTCTATCACTGCTTCTATCTTTTTGGGATCCACTCTAATCCCCTCTGCTGATACTATGTGTCCAAGGAAAGAGATTTCACTCATCCAGAAGTCACACTTGGACAACTTAACATACAGTTTCTTTTCTCGCAGGGTTTGCAGAACAATCCTCAAATGTTCATCATGTTCTTCCCTGGTCTTGGAATACACCAGAATATCATCAATAAATACCACTACAAACCGATCTAAGTATGGATGAAAGATATGGTTCATAAGGTCCATAAATGCCGCTGGTGCATTTGTTAACCCAAACGGCATCACTAGAAATTCATAGTGCCCATACCAGGTTTTGAATGCAGTTTTTGACACATCTGCATCCTTTACCCTTAACTGATGATACCCTGATCTGAGGTCAATTTTTGAAAATACACCGGCTCCCTTCAACTGATCAAACAGATTATCAATTCTGGGCAATGTATATTTATTCTTCACAATTACTTTATTCAACTACCGGTAATCAATACACAATCTCAAAGTTCCATCCTTTTTCTTCACAAACAGCACCGGAGCTCCCCATGGTGACACACTGGGGCGTATGAACCCCTTATCAAGCAACTCTTGCAACTGAGTTTTCAACTCCCTCAATTCAGTGGGTGCCATCCTATAAGGAGCAATGGAAATGGGTGCTGTACCCGGCATTACCTCAATAGCAAACTCGACTTCCCTTTTTGGTGGTAAACCAAGCAACTCTTTAGGAAATACATCTGGGAAGTCTCTTACTGTGGGTATATCATTCAGGTTTGGCTTAGCTTGCCTAGTATCAACCACGTGTGCTAGGTAAGCTTCACAGCCTTTTCTCATCATTCTTCTTGCAACTGTAGCTGAGATAACATTGGACAGGAAATCTGTCCTTTCACCCACAATAGTGATCTCATTACCCTCAGAAGTTTTCAGAGAAATTCTCTTCAATTTACAATCAACTATTGCCTGATGACATGACAACCAATCCATTCCCAAAATCACGTCAAACTCATGGAAGGGCAACTCAATTAGATCTGTCGAGAATTCATACCCCTGAATTCTCAACGGGCAATCTTTATACACCTTATTCACTGCCACACTGTGGCTTAGTGGATTTGTGACCAGAATGTCTTGATCACTCTCCTCTACTGGAACTCCCCTCTCTATGGGTAGTTTGATGCAAATGTAGGAATGAGTGGATCCTAGATCCACCAATGCATGTACAGAAGTGTTATAGAGGGAAAACGTACCCCTGATGACATCCGGGGCATCTTCCTTCTCTTGAGCTCTGATGGCATAAGCCCTGGCTGGTATTCTAGTGTCTGGCCTCTCAGTTGACTCGGATGTAGGCCTCAGTGATGGACCAGCTGCCTCAGATTTACCAGGCTTCCTACCTCTTTGTGGTGCAGGAGTAGGTTTGCCAGTTTGTGTTGGAGCAACAGTAGTAGTCCTTTTCGAACAATTCTTGATTTGGTGTTCTGTTGATCCACACCGTAAGCATGCACCGGTCACTCGCCAACACTCCCCTTTATGCCACTTTTGACAGTACTGACAGGCAGAAGATGCAGGGGCTAGTCCCCTAAACACCGTCCCCGGAGAGCTGCCCATTGATGGTGTGGACTGGCCTCTCCTAGGTGTAAACTATGGTGCAGGCCTGAGGTGACCACGACCCTGTGGTGGTCCTGAACTCTGAGCAGGAGGACCCTTACTCTTCTTACTGGGAGCAGAAAATGCACTGGACTGACCCGGACCCCTCTTCTGCTGTCTTTCCCTTCTATTTTGTTGATGCAGCATCCACCAGTTTAGAAAAATCCGTGATCTCCAATGCTGTGATCATAACTTTGATATTGTCATTGAGCCCTTCCTCAAACCGTCTGCACCTCTCTGCCTCGGTAGGGACTATCTCCCTCCCATACCGGCTCAGTCTAACAAACTCACGCTCATACTCAGCCACTGACAACTATCTCTGTCTCAAACTGATGAATTCCCTTCTTCGCTCTTCTAAATACACTTTACTAATATATTTCTTCCTGAACTCTATGAGGAAGAATTCCCAGGTGATCCGTTCAGGTTGCACCTCACTGTTTACTGTGTCCCACCATTTATATGCATCATCCTGAAGTAGGGACACAACAGCCACCAGGTTCTGCTCGGGGGTGCAATTTAGCTATTTCAATACTCTGATGGTTCTGTCCAACCAATTTTCTGCAGCCATGGGATCATCCTCCCTCTTTCCAAAGAAGTCTACAGCCCCATGTTTTCGCAATTTCTCTAAATGGGACTTCTGTGGGGCTGGTGGAGGTTGTGACTGTGGTTGTGGGGTGGAATTGCTCCCATCATTTGCTGATAGAATTCGGTCATTTGTTGGAATAGAGCAAACTGAGGTTGAGCAGGTGCCTCAGCTGCTAGTGGAGCAGATTCTCCCCTGCCCCCAGACTCAGCCCTTGGTGGAGCATGACTCTCCACCTCTTCATCAACTGCTCTTTGAGAAGCAGGATCCATATCCTATTCAAAATAAGAAAACAAACAGATCTGCATTAGTGTTACCTCAACACTTACAAATGCAATGCAATGGTATGTACTCTATCTAGACCCAGAAATGCCTAAACTGATGCTCTGATACCACTAAATGTGATACCCCTTACCCGTCTACAGTGTAACTGAGCAAGTTATGCCACTCAGCGTGTCGGAACACCAATTCATGTTTCAATTTCAATTAATCCCTTTTAATTCATTTATTTATAATTTCAGATAAAACTAAATTTTTTCATAAATTTTATAGAAAATCCGGCAGAGTGCCGGCTATAAATTGGAAAAATAGTTCTTCTGAACCTGTTAAAAACACTCCCAATAATATCATCACATTATTCTCAATCAACCTCCAATATATACTCAATAATTTCTCAATTCACTTCAGTATCTCAAAATTTCAATTCAATTCAAAACACAGTCAACTCAATGAAAAATGCTCAATTTATTACTGAACGTATTTCATAGATACTTACATCAAAAGCTTGATTACATGAATTTATAATATACATTACAGAAGGTTACAAAATACAAAATATCAAAATATCAAAGTATCAAAGTGGCCTAATGTCCTACCAAATGCACTGCAATGTGAGGTGACTCTGAACTCTGAGTGCAGATATGAAGGCTCACCCTGTATGAGGCCTGCTGGACTCCCCAGCTATGTCTCCAGTACCTGCGCGTGGCAAAAGCGATGCGCTAAGCAATTCTGCTTAGTGGTGACAATATAAAATAAAATAAAATAAAAACATGTGTACAGAATGTATATTTACATTTTTGGGTGAACTAAGTCTCAAATGTTTATTGCAATATTATTCAATTGAAGTTTGGTAAGATTTATTAATACTGCCCGAGTAACCTATACTAGTTGGATTTGGATAAATGGGTAACCGTGCATGGGTACTAAGTACCTTGGACCATCACACCATCGGTCACATTGTGTCTCCCGGTGTAAAACAGAACAACTAATAAGCTGTGATAATTATCGGGGATTAAACCTGAGTATAACAACACAATATCATAGCCAAAGGCTATTATGTCACAGAATGGCATGGGAAGCCATGAAATACAAAATGGCATGAAGCCATATGTTGTACTGCTAACAGAACCCTATTGGCATGCCAACCTATCCAAACCAATCACATTAGGCCTACTAGGGCATTTAACACTTTTTATTTATGTAATTCTTTGAAATTGAATTTTTATGATTACTATTCATTTCATTGGTCAATCAAAATGTTGACTTTTGCATTGGCAATGGGTAAATTAGTTTAAATATCATCAACATACCACATTTTGCATTTTAAACTTGTTGGTATTGGTTGCCAATACCATCTCTAAGCATAATGTGAATTGGACAGAATTTTTAGTTTTCAAGCTTTGGCTTTACTGTTCCATTAGTCACTGTTTCTGTGGGAATTTGGAAAAATGATCAACATGAAAGTTGTTCCTTATTTTGTCTGGTTGAATTTCCTTTTTTAAATCACTCTATTTTGAGTTTTGTAGCTCAAGTTATGGTCCAAAAACCACAACTGACCGGATTGAAAATTTTCAAGGCTGACCATATCTACAGTGCAGTGAATAGTGACTGCAACTCAATTGTTGGATAGGTTCTGGTCATAATTGGGGGTAGGTTTCTTCATGAAAGTTGTTGGTCTATATCTCAGCTTGTTGCTGGTAAAAGTTCAGATCAATTGGACCTTTCTACATTGAGTTATGGCCATTGTTCATTTGGTCATTCTGCAGAAACAGCCTACAGGTCACCCGGATTTGAGCAAGTTTTTGGTCCACTTGGTTTGGTTTCATGGGCATGGTTTCTTCACCAAAGTTGTGCCATTTTGTGTCTAGTTTCATGTCCAATTAGCCAAACACCAATTGAACCTCTACAATTTAAGTTATGGTAGTCCAAACAGGCTAGACTCACATCCAAACCTGCAGGTCACATAAGGCAGCCACTCCAACCTCAAATCCCACAACCCAATTCACTTCATTTTTGGTTCAGAACAAACCAAATGGTCACTAATTGACCATTAAAACCTACTCCCATCATCACAAGATCAAAGTCTCATTCTTCAACCCAAACCCTAACTCAACATTTTAAAACCATGCATTATCATTGCATTTATCAATTCACTTATAAGATACACATTAAGGGCAGCCATACTAGCATGTTAACTTCCCAAAAATCATCACCATATTACCCTAACCATGGCTGCCAAAATTTAGGGTTAGCATACCAATGGTGTTTCATCAAATTTCTTTGTCATTTACACATATTTATAGTTCTTAAACATGAAATTAAAGTGAAATTCAAGGTTTAGGTCACTAACCTCTAATGGAGTGAATTTCCCACTTGATCAAATTCTTGTTTTCCTCTTTTTTTTTGCTCCCAAAAGCTTCACTAGGATGTAAGAATAAATTTTTATGTTGCTAGGTTAGGGCTTTGTTGGGTAGAAGTTTGTAAAATCAAGCTTTGAAAAAGCTTGAAAATTTTGGTTATGGAGAAGGTTCACGCAAGGAAGAAGAAAGGGAGTGAAAGGTCTGATTTTTTTGCTTATTTTCAGCCCATTTTGTCTTTTTAAACACATTTATGCCATGTGTCAACACTTGAGTGGGTGAAGGCACACTATTGACATCATGTGATGTCATAAATTCCCATTTAATTTATTTTTTTCTTTTCTTTTCTACTCATTTTTAATTCAATTTTTAGTAATATTTATTCACATTTTATGCCATAATAATTATTTACTTAACTGGACAAGTCGGCCATAAATCACCTCTGAAGGCGAAATGACCAAAATGCCCTCCGTTTAGCTTAACGGGCCAAAATTGTCTGTACCGATTGAAAAATTTTTTGAAGTATTTTCTTGGCATTCTAATGCCATAAGAACCTCAATAACCCTTCTCTGGAGTCCCAAAAATTATTTTATAATTTTTCCCTCTGGTCTAGGGCTCCTAGTTGCGAGAACCGCAACTTCTCACTAGGTTACCCATCGCTAGGTTACCGGTTCATTTAACTTGGTTGTATTTTATTTCTAAAATTTTTGCTAAATTTTTCTTATTAATATTTGAGTTAATTTTTTTTCCTCACTTTAGTTTAAATATTTTTCCGGACGTTCTAGCTGTCCGGACCGACACTGGTCATCGGAACAGTAGAATGTACGGAGTTGCTACCGGGAGGGTGTTACATGGTTTGAGTTTGATACTGCTTTTAAATTTGTACTGTGTATGGGTATAAGGGCATATGGGCATGTGTTGGCTCCTACCAGTTATATATGGAGATAGGCGTTTATCAAGATGGAATCTGTTACCCTAAGTAAATAGGGATACAATCCTATGTTCATTTAATTGTTCTTGATGTTTCAAGTTCTTGGCCAGGATCGATAGATTTAATCAGAAATGATTTCTAATGAAAAAATCTTTTTAATCAAGAACTAGAATAAAAAGAGAACATATTATTCATAGTAAATGGGGTTTGGCATAAACCATGACTCCAACTTGAATTGGGATTTTATAATAGAGACATTCTAGTGCATGGTAACATATGATTATAGGTTCATTTAAGGTAAACCTTATTACTGATTGGGTGGTTATGGCATGCTATGCTAGGTGTTAACCATAGTCTATGAGCTGCCTAAAATGATTTAGAGAAATCATTTATGGTAAGAAAGAGTTCTAATGATATTAAGAGTTAATATCATATCTCATTGCCAATTAGTGATAAGCCTAGTGAGTCACACACATACACAAGTAATCACCAAGTTAATTGTGATTTAATTAATTAATTAAAGAGTTTAATTGATTAATTAAATAGGTTTGGTTTACAATTAGATTGCAAAGTCCCTAGCATGGCTTGAAACCAAATCTAGGTTATTAGATGTATAGTATAAGTTAAATTTATATTTTAAGTGTTTAAATATGAATTTAATTATGAGAAATTAATTAATATATATTAATTAATTAATTTATATTTGATATAAATTGATTAGAAGAAGAGAAATAATTATTTTGGGTTGAAAACTCAAAATTAGGACACAATGGTAATTTAGTCATTGCACAGGGTGACATGTGGCACCATGAGATGGTGATACATGGCAATACACATAAGCTTGCCATTTGTCTTTTAATAATGTAAGATGATCAAAGTTAAGATTAAATCTAAGTTTGACACTTGGCACAATGTGATTGGGTCAATTAAACTAAAAGCCAATCAAAAGATAACATGTGGCAAGGGTTTTAAGTGATCACCTAGCTATATAAGGGAAAGGATGAAAGAACAAAATAAAAAATATGATTTTCTCAAAGAGGTGTCGCTACCCTTTTCTTCTTCATCATATCTTCTTCTTCATGTCTCATCAATTCAAAGAGAATTGCCAACATTCTCTTGAATTAAAATTGCTAGAAATTGTTTCTAGTGTCCTATATACATCTATAACATCTCTAAAGGCAAAACCTGAATTTCTAATTGATTGGAAAGGCTTGAGAAGCTGTTTAAGGGGCTGCCATTGGTGATCTTGGTGTGGACAAGCTAGAGGGACAACATCTGCGGTCCTAGGTGCTTCACAAAGGTACCAAACACAATTACAGTGCATCAAAAGGTTAGTGCACATGTTCTTGATTTAATCTAGGGTTCTAATAAATTAATCTATTAATTCTAAAATCTTAAATGGCAAATATACATCCAAATACATATTAAAAGAGTTTTAATATGCAATTAAAATCAATAGGTAAAAATTGAATCTTGCATGATGTATGAAACCTTAGAAGAAAAATTTTGAATTCAATGTTCTAAACTAATAATTTTTCATGCTTCTGCTCCTTCAATTGGTATTAGAGCCATTATATTTACCATTTAGATTGTTTAACATATGATTTAATTGTGTGATTTGATCATAAGATGATTGATCCATTACTGGTTGCCTTCACCAAGAGTGGCAGCATGGTGTAGTGACCACAAAGCATGCGCATAGTTTGAGCACCATGGTATGGGCAAGGTAAATGGGTTTTGTATGTACAATTGTTGTATAATATTAAGGCCCATGTCTAATTAAATAGTTTAATTAGGAGTTATATCACACAATTAAATTTGTTTGAATGTGATTCAAATCTGAATTTTTAAATTTGTTTGAATGTGATTCAAATCTGAATTCTTAAATTTGTTTGAATGTGATTCAAATCTGAATTTTTAAATTTGTTTGAATAAGATTCAAATCTCAATTTTTAAGTTGAATATGAGATATTCAATTTAATTTTAGTATGTATGTTTTATTTAATTGTTAAATGGTGATATGCATGATGGATGATTATAGACAATAAAAGACCAATGTTATTGGATTTATTTCTTTTATGTTTCTTTGGGTTGTAAATTAATTAATTTATTTTGGTGGCATGTATTATAAAGGTTGTAATATTTTTTGGGTTGTAATTTCATTTATTTGGTTCTTGTAAATTCGCCTTGGTATGCCAAGGATTATTATGTAATTGGATTGCAAAAAGATAAAGGAGGTCAAGAGCATTGGTGTGACTAGTGGGAGGCATTCAAGATCAAGTGTTGATTATGTACTCCTTTAACAACTCTTGTAATATGAATGAATGAATGAAATAAACATAGGAATGCCCTAATTCAATTCTTGGTGGCTCAGAATTGAATCCCTTAGAAAGTCCATGATCATACCATATTTATTGTTTATCCATGAATGCATGAGATGTATGGGATTGTATGCAAGTATATGATATATGCATGCTAAATGGATAATGTGCAAAGTGAGACCATAATAGTAATTAGGATGACCACAAAATCTTCCAAACAAATGATTAAGTTGGAAATGGTATAATTAAAATAATTATAATATGGGCCCTCCATTGAGGCAATTATTTTAAAAAATTTTAAATGCTTGCATATGATACAATTAATTTAAGAGATTTTCTTAAGAATAATTGTTAAGCATTAGATGTTGTAAATATGTAAATGGTTTGGTGGCCAATAATGGATGTGCCTGAGGACATTAAAATTATTTGCATGTTTACTGGCTCAATGGGATCAACTTAACTAATGCATGATTAATCAATAATGGATGTGCCTGAGATTTTGAGCATTAGGGGCTAGGTAAAGGATTGAACCTCACATGAGATGTGATGGGCAAGGAGTTTCTCACTTGTAGTTTATTGTAATTCCAATAATGGATGTGCCTGAGGATGATCAATAGGATTATAAGAATTCAATCACCCACTAGAAATCCATCCAACTAGGATTTCTATTTTCTACTTTGGAGGTGTAGGATTCGCTAAGTTAGTGGGAGGACCAATTTGATTAAAAGACCATAATCATTGTAACACCCCTACTTGCATAGCCTGGTATATTTCACTATTCTGGTGACCGGTGTCGGTCCGAATAATTAAGGAGATTAGAACCACACTTAAGACAACTAGATAAGCCATAAACACAAATAATTAGTAATTGTCAATTAGTTAAGTATAAATAAGAAAAACAGAACATAAGAAGATAAACGAGCTGAGAGTCACAGCGATGGGTGACCTTCTCGAGAAGGACTGCGAAGTCGATTTAAAGTCAAATTTCGAATCATAAAATGTAACGCCGCGGTCCTTAAGACCATTACAAACACAATGGAAAAGAGAAAATCACGAAAACCGGGTTGAACCGGCGAGGGTCAATTTGGTCAATTGACCCCGAGAGCTGACTCCTGACCTAACTGTTGAATAAAATCAGAGAAAAGAAAATTTCGGAGTTGGGAATTAAATTAAAGAACTAATAGAAAAATAAATAGAAAAAAAAAAGAAAATGAAAAAGTTAAAAAGGTAATGATATCATGTGGTGATATCAGCATGATGCCATAAATATTATAATTAATATATTTATTTAATTAAATATTTTGGTCTTCCATAAGATAAAAATTCATAAAACAAGAAAAGAAAAAAAGACAAAAAGTTCTTCTTCCTCATCCCTTGCCGTCTCACTCTCACTCTCCCTCTCCCTCACCAAAACCTCCATTAAAGCTCATTTTGAGCTTGATCATACCCACAATTCCACCATAAAAAGTTAAACCTCTAACATTAAACCTTGATTTCAAGCCTTGATAGAGGACTTGACAAAAAAAGAAAGAAGAAAAGAAGAAGGAAATTGGAGAATTCAAATCCAAGTGGAGGTAAGCACCCTAATTTGAAAATTTTAGATTATTAGTTGTGTTTGAAGCTTAAAGTAACTTAGAAGTTAAAAAAAAATGAAATGAAATTAATTGTTGGAGGACTAAACCTAAATTTTGGTCAACTAGGGTTTTGATGTGTGTATGCATGAGTTTGATGGACTTAAAGGTGTATGTGATCTTGTTTGGGTTGAAGAAGCATGTATATAGGCATTGAATTGGTTAAATGCAACAATTAGTGTGAATTAGGATTTTGGACACTTAGGATTTAGAGACAAAAATGTAAGAAATTAGTAAATGATGTCTTTGACCTAGTTTGAAGTGAGAAATGGTCATTTGTGACCAAATGAAGTGGGTTGGAAGTGTTTGAATTGAGTTTAGATTCGGATTCAATGTGGTCATGCTGCTGGCAGTAGGGCCAAGTTCCTTTTGAGGGACCAAAAATAAAAATTTACAAGTCCAATTGGTAAGAGACCAATTGGGAATGAAAATAGACACTAAATGACACAATTTTCATTTAGGAACCATACCCAAAAAGTGACCAAAACCTAGTGAACAAATTGACCAAATCCGGAAAATCTCAGTCTGCCCTGTACAAAATGACCAAATGAACAGTGTTTGTTCATTTGGCCATAACTTGAGCTAGGCAGGTTTAAATGACCTGAAATTTTACCAGTGGACAGATGAGATATAGACCTAAAACTTTGATGCGGAACACAAACCCAAATTATGCCATTAACCAAGTCATTTGGCCACCCAAATTTGGTGACCTAAAACTGCCAGAACCAAAATTTGCCTAGAAATCTGGTTTAAGGCCAATCCGGCAGACATGGTTCAAAAGGCTATAACTTGAGCTACAAAACTCTAATTGGAGTGATTAAAAAAGGAGAATAAACTTAAGATAATAGGGAACATTTTCTATGAAGAAAGTTTTGCCAAATTCTAATAGTAAAATGACCAATGGAATAGTGCAACTTAAGACACCAAAACTGAAAATTTGCAAAATTGCCTAAAAGACTTAGAATTTGAGTAAACAACAAAAACCAACAAATTTAGTGACCAAAATGTGGTATGTGGGTGAAGTTGGAATTCCCATACCTATTAAGCCTTAGAAAGTCAACAAATTTACTTGAATAGTGTAGTAAATAGTAACCCAAAACACAAAAATTAAAGAACTTCAAGATTAGCATATTAGACCTAGGTATAAGTGAATGTAAATTTATTTTTAGACTAATGATGAAGTTATGATACTGAAACACTGGGAAACTGTGTGTTTCAGTAAAAAAGAACACCGGGAAAGAACCCGAGGAATCGAGTCAAGGCCAAGAGGTGACTCGCTTAAGGTTTGTGCACAACGTATAATTTTTGTAAATTATCTTCTGCATATTGTTTTGAAGAATTTGAAATATTGAATTGTGACATTATTATGATGCTTTTGATTTAAATTGTTAAAATTTATTTGTGTATATTTAAATGACAATGTTAGTAAATTGTTAAGATAAGTTTTGAAACCACAGTGTCATTACCATATATTTGAACACCTCACTAGCATTGTCACACCTTATCCCTTGTAAGGCATGACATGTTCCCGTAGCATGCCTAATGAATCACTGAACTCCACCTACCGATAACCCATTAGTTATGCTACAAAGGATTTTAAAACAAGTCATAGCTTTTTATCTTATCAATTCTTTTGCGGAAAACTGTATGAGAATAGTTAAAATTCCATGCAAACATTCATTGGAAATAATGATAGACTAAATATTGCAAAAGTTACACTTTCATAAGTCTCAAAGTAAAATACAAAATAATTACAAACTCAAAATGTGATAGCAATGCAAGGTTTTTAAATACAAACTGCTTAACATCCGTACATCCATGCATATGGGTACAAAATATATCAAAGGGAAATTACAGGGGTATGACTACAATATATACCCACAAACAATACCAAAATGCTGCTTCCAAGTCTCTCACTCGGCAGCCTTCTCCTTTCCCTTACCTGCGACAGCATAAAGAAGCTATCGCTGAGTATATCACTCAGTGGTGCACAACTAATAACTTTAAAACTTAAAGTAAAACATAATTTGTCAAAGCATAATAAATCACATTTTTCTTAAGTATGAAAACTTCACAATAGTTCTAAGTTCATAAGAGCCATTTATTGGAATAACATTTCAAATGAGAAATCACACTTCATAAATCACAAATCACAAAGCATTAGTACTGCCAACATCAACACACAGTTCAGGCCATGACACAAAATTTGACGATCAGTGCCGTGTTGTACACCACGATAAAGCAATCTCAACCTCACTAACCGTTATTAATTAGGGAAGGGCTAGCTAGCTAATGAGTACTCATATAGTCTTACCCCACTAACCGTTATTAATGGGAGACATAATCAATATCAATTACCAACCCCAAGTAGCCGTTACTACTGGGGAGTTCCGAAAGGGACTGTCATGCTAACTGTGGTTTCAAAACAGTTTCCAAAAATTTTCCATTCAACAATCACATTTATAAACCAATAAATACATTTAAATTCATCATAATATCCAAATAAAGGTAGCAACACCTAAATTTCTTAAATGCAAGAGAAAAACCATATTTCACTCAAAGTAAACTTGTTCAAAGCAAACTCATTCAATTTAACACATTCCAAGCAATTTACAAATTTAAAAATGAAGAAAATGTTAGTTGTGCACAAACCTTCAATGCTCTCCTTTATTGTTACCTACTTCTCCTTGTCCGTTCCAACTTCTTTTTCTATTGAAAATACACAAATAGAATACCTCAATACCAATCTCAATTGCTGCTAAGAACTCATTATATACATGTCTAATGCATCCCAAGTTAACTTTGAAAATTTTAGAATATTTTGGTTTTGGGACAGCTTGGTGCCCCAATCTTTGAACCCAATTTTTACCTAGTTTCGATCATAATTTGGTGAGGTGTTCTTCAGGAAAATTGTTCATTTAGGTCTTAACTTTATTTAACTTTTTGAATCGCCTAATTCAGAGCTGTGTAGCTCAAGTTATGCCCAAAACACCATTACTGTCCACGTCATTGTTCATGCTGCAGATTTTGTTCTGGCAGATTTATCGATCCAACTTCATTAAGCAATTTGACCAAGTTAAGTCCATAATTTGGCTAATTTTCTTAATATGAAATATTCTACTATGTCTTAGGTTTCCATCGGTTTAAGAATCGCCTAAATCGGAGTTTTCTAAAGAGAGTTATAGCCTTGCAAAGTTTACTGTTTATTTGGTCAATTTTAGGTGCCTAGATTCTGGCAGATTCGGTAACCCGATTTCTTTTTGCAATTTGATTGAGTTAAGTTCATAATTTGGCCTAACATTCTTCATATAAAATATTCTACTATGTCTTAGGTTTCCATCGGTTTAAGAATCACCTAAATCAAAGTTTTCTAGAGAGAGTTATAGCCTTGCAAAGTTTACTGTTTATTTGGCAATTCTGCAGTTTTGCAGATTCAGTAACTCAACTTTGCTCAATAATTTGATTGGGTTAATGGCATAATTTGAGTTTGTGTTCTTCATGAAAGTTTTAGGTCTATATCTCATCTAACTACTGGTAAAATTTCAGGTGATTTTGACCTGCCTAGCTCAAGTTATGACCCAAACACGATTACTGTTCATGTGTACTGTTCATACTACAATTTTTCAAGTTTGGTCAGTTTGTTCACTAGGTTTTGGTCACTTTTTGGGCATGCTTCCTAAATGAAAATTGTGTCATTTAGTGCCTATTTTCAGTCCAAATTGGTCCCATACCAATTGCACTTGTAAAATTTCATTTTTGGTCCCTCAAAGTTGACTTTTGGTCATGCTTCATACCCAATCCGAATTTGGCTTTGATTTAAACACTTCTCATACACTTAATTAGGTCACAAATGGCCATTTCTTTCCTTAAACTATGTCAAAGACATCATTTAGCACTTCTTCACATTTTTGCTCTCTAAACCCTAATGTTCAAAACCCTAATTTTTCTCCCATTTGGCCAAAACCCTAGCTTAGGTTTCATATATATTTTCTTTCATTTTCTTATGAAATTTCATCATAAATTAACTTCATTCAAAGCTTATACAACTAATCTAAAATGAAAAGAAAATTACCTCTTGTTGATTTTTTTCCAACTTCACTTTTCTTCCAATTCTTGTTCTCCTTGCTTTTAATCTCTCAATCAAAGATCTCTTTGATGTTTTCTTTTAGTGGGCTATGGAATTTATGAAGGGAATTTAAGGGAATTAAAACTTGGGAGGGGAAATCAATGAGGGGAAGAAGTGGAAGAAGAAGAGAAAAAGAGAGAGAGAGAAAGAGAGAGGAGAGAGTGGTGGCCTCTTATGAAAAAAAGAAATGAAGAAGACATTTGTCTTCTTATTTATATATATATTTATATATATATATATATATATATATATATATATATATATATATATATATATATGTATGTATGTATATATTTATCCCCAAAATTAGCTTATTAAAATTATAAATTTTAATTGTGCCATAAGGATAATTAAACTTAAATTTTTATTCCCCCTTTTTTTTTACTTAATTTTTCCTTTTAATTAAATAATTAAATTTAACTATTAAAAGCCCATAAGCCTTTCATTTTAATTTTGTCATAATGGAAATGAAAGTTTAAGTTTTCATTTCTTAAATTTTCCCTTACATATTTTTACTTGAATTTTTCTTCAATTTTTACCCCATAATTCAATTCATCAATTTTATTTAATTTAATTGACATTTTGGTCAAAAGTCAACTCTTGAGGTGAATTGACCAAAATACCCCTCATCGGGTCATAATCCTTCTTTTTATAATACCCGATGAGTCCTTAGTTTTTTTTTTTTTTGGTTCACTAGAATTTTTATTGTGTCTATCTCAATTAATTTCTATTTATTTTTGGTCCTCAAGGTGTCTTCGAATAGTATTAGTCACGGACCAAAAATGGTACTATTCATAACTCGGAGGTTCGGGGTGTTACAAGCATGACTAGTAGGGGTAATCAGTTTCGAATTTTGATTCCTTCTCTGGCTGAAGTGTTGAGATGTGTACTAGTAGAAGAAGAAATTGAATGGATATCCATATATTTGAGCTAGCTAGCCTTGTGATGTGACTTCTCCTTAGTCTCTGGCTATTGAGATTATATTTGTTTCGAATTGCATGATATAACTGTGAGTTTTATGAAATGTGTTTTGGCACTTTGAAATGAACTTGTTTGGATTAAAATCTTATAATTCATGTTTTGTATTTAATTCTCATGTTCGATCCAATTTTTGAATAAATGTGATTTAAATTCTGCATAAAGATTATTTAAGTATGTTGTGCACCACTGAGTCCTAGTACTCAGCGATAACTGTTATTGCTGTCACAAATATAGAGACTAGAGGAGCAGCAGATTGAGCTGCTGAAGACAGGGGAGCTACCTGCTTGAAGTTATCGGGTATAATTTATACTCTGACTATAAATATTCATTTTGATGTATGTATTGCACGTAATTGTATGGACATGTAAAATCGGTCTTGAGTAACTTGTACAAAGTTTGTATAAAGTTTGTAATAAATTTTAGTTTGGATTTTCCTAATGTAAATTTTTAGTATGATGTATATAGATTGTCTATCTTTAATGAAATATGAGTGAATGAAATTGATTGATAGTATTTTTATGATTATTGGAAATTTTGGAAATTGAGAAATAAGGATTGTTGAATTTTGAAATTTGAGAAATTGGTTGAGATTGATTGTGAAATTGAAGTAGTTGTTGAGAAAAATTATTGGAAGTGCTTTTTTTTTTTTTAGGTATTTGAAGAACTGTTTTCTCAAAATACAGACGGCACTCTGCCGAAATTTTTATAAAATTTACGAAAAAATAAAATGGGCCAAAAATTTTAATTGGTTTTCAACTTTAAAAAAATGATTTTAATACCAATTAGAAAATGCTCACCACTTATCAAAAGTAAGAAAATTGTTTTAAAATCCCTTGTAGGGTACTTAATGAGTTATCAGTAGGTGAAGTTCGGTAGTTCATTAGGTATTCTACGAGTTCATATTATGCCTTACAGAGGGGTAAGGTGTGACATGTTTTAGTGGTATCAAAGCAAAATTTTTGAAGTATGTTTTAACTTGTGAATTTGTGTCTTTCCTTGTTAAGTACAACTGCTCAATGTCCATATTTGTTACATACAGTGCATTACATCATAAATATGAACTAACGGAGGGAATCTGTAACACCCTCCCGATAACCACTCCGTACATCCTACTGTTCCGGTGACCGGTGTCGGTCCGGACAGCTAGAATGTCCGGAAAAATATTTAAACTAAAGTCAGGAACCATAATTAACTCAAATATTAATAAGAAAAATTTAGTAAAAATTTTAGAAATAAAATACAACCAAGTTAAACGAGCCGGTGCCCTAGCGATGGGTAACCAGAGGAAAGTTGCGGTTCTCGCAACGAGGAGCCCTAGACCCTGGGGAAAAATTGTTAAATAATTTTTGGGACTCCAGAGAAGGGTCATTGAGGTTCCTATGGCATTAGAATGCCAAGAAAATACCTAGAAAAATTTTTCAATCGGTACAGACAATTTTGACCCGTTAAGCCAAACGGAGGGCATTTTGGTCATTTCGCCTTCCGAGGTGATTTTTGGCCGACTTGTCCAGTTGAGTAAATAATTAATATGACATAAAATATGAAGAAATATTACTAGAAATTAAATTGAAAATGAGTAGTGGAGGAAAGAAAAGAAATTGAGGAAAAAGGCTATTTATGACATCATGGTGATGTCATTTATAATTACCAACCAATCACAATTTAACCATCCTTTGACTAACTAAATAAAAGACTAAATGAAGACTAAATTCACCAAAATTTGCAGCAGCCATCCTTCTCTCCTTAGTGCAGCCGAAACCTCTCCCATACACCCTCCATTGATGAACAATCCAAACCTTCAATCTTCTCTTCATTTTACCCTAAAACCCTAGAGACCTTTCACTAAACTTTGCCCTAGCACCTTGCTAAACCTTTTGGCAGCCAACAAGAGGAAAGAAAGTGAAGTTTAGGGCTTTGGAAATTCTGCCCAATCAAGGTTAGTGCTACACTTTTATTCTCACTCTTGTAATCTTAGTTAGAACATCATTTTGAGCTAAGAGATTTTAAGAAATTGAAGTAAATTACATGTGTTAAGGGTACCTTCAATTTTCGGCAACCCTATGGAAGATTGAGTTGGATTGTTTAATAAACTTAGAGTGGCTGGAAATGAGGGTTAAGGTATTAATATGCATGGATATTGAACTAAGTATGTTAATTAAGGTTTATGAGTAAATTGATTTGGACATTAGGGTTTGGAAAGGTGAAAATGTGAGACTTGGCTTAGGAAATTGTTAGCGAACTTGTTAATGGTCAATTAGTGACTATTTTAGGTATGTTGAGCACAATTTGGACTGAAAAATGGGATTGCAAAGAGAAGGAGTAAGCTGCCCTAGGACAGCAGAAATGGACTAAAATTTCAGTCCAATTACACAGCTATAACTTTGGCTGTGTTAGTCCAATTGATGTTTGGCCAATTGGACATGCAACTAGGTTTATAATGGCACATTTTTGCTGAAGAAACCATGCCCAAAAGACCAAAGCAAGAGGACCAAAACTTGGCCCCAATCCGGACACCCTGCACTGATTCTGCAGAATTGACCAAATGAACAGTAACTGTTCATTTGGCCATAACTCACTGTAGATTTGGTCAATTGACCTGAAATTTTTACAGCAACAAGTTAAGACATAGACAAACAACTTTCATGAAGGAACCTACCCCAAATTATGGCCAGAACTTAACCCAAATGGTAGTGGAATTTACTGTTCCTGTTACTGTAGATATGGTATTTTCTGTAGAATGGGAATCCGGCCAGCTGTGGTTGTTGGACCATATCTAGAGCTACAAAACTCCAAATGGAGTGATTCAAAAAAGGAAATTCAACTAGACAAAATAAGGAACAACTTTCATGTTTTACATTTCTTCAAATTCCCACAGTAACAGTGTCCAATGGAACAGTGAAGTTGACTCACCAAAACTGAAAATTCTGTTTGTGTTGGGTTACACTTTGAAATGGTATTAACACTTAATGCCAACAAGTTTTAAACACCAAATGTGGTATGTTGGGAGTGCCAAAGTCAATGAACATATTTTCTATCCAAAAGTCAACATTTTTGTTGACCAATGAGGTGAATAGTAACACCAAAACATGAAATTCACAAATTAAAGAATTTAAAAGTTTCAAATGCCCTAGTATACCTAACAAGATTGGGTTGGATAGTTTGGCATGCCAATAGGGTTCAGTTAGCAGTACTGCACATGGCAATATGCCATTCCGTGATTTCATGGCTTTTAGCCATTCTGACTTTATTTTGAGACTTGGCCTTGTGCCTGATATTATTTACAGCTTGTTAGCTGTTCGGTTGTACACCGGGAGATGCATATGTGACTGATGGTGTGACGGCCTGAGGTACTAGGTACCCAGTGCCAGTTTACCCGTTATCCAGTCCAGTCGTCTAATGTAGGTTACTTGGGGCAACCAAATGAATAAAAGTGAACAACGTTAACGAAATAATGGATATACCAATATCAAACAAAGAAAGCATACACATTCTATACACATTCATTTTCTTGTTATTTTCTTCTATTATATTATTGCACCACTAAGCATTATTGCTTAGCGCATTGCTTTTGCCACGCGTAGGTACTGGAGATCCCGATCGTGAGCCCAGTAGACCGCAGATTGGGTGAGTTCATCCTGTAGATCCGCACAGTGTCCGTGTCACCTCACTACCTGCAGTGCATTGGTAGGGCACTAGGTGTCATTTTGTCATTTTGATATTTTGTAGCAGATTTTTACTTTCTCATATGTATTTGAACTCATGTAATATATTTTGATGTTCATGTAAATAATGAAAGTTATGACTATGAATGCAAAAATTTGAGCATGTATTTATCGCTTGTATATGAGAAATAGATGTTTGAGAAATGAAAAGATTATTGAGAATTGAAATTGAGAAATATTGTTGAAATTTTGGATATTGGAGTTTGAGATGATGAAATACAAATATTGGAAGTGTTTTTAACAGGTTCCGAAGAACTGTTTTCTCCATTTTTAGCCGGTACTCCGCCGAATTTTCTTTAAAATCTTCGGAACCTCAAATGAATAATGCTTTTGATAAATGGTTAAAATAAATCATATTTCATAAATTAACTTCAAAAGCATGATATAAATGAATTGAGGAATATTAGAGTGTGCCAGTACACCGTGTGCCATTACTTACTCGGGTATACTGTACACGGGCAAGGGGTGTCACATTTAGCACCTTTTTTATTGTCACACCCCGACTTAGTGGGCCCCAGCTCAAGCCCCTCTATGGGTGGCCATCTTGCCGGCGTACCCTCTAGAGGCCGGCGATGCAACTCAAATCGGTACTGTCCGCTTTGGTGGAGTTCAATCCCTTCGCCCTGCAGAGCTAGGATTCGAACCCATATCACCTCACGGATTTGCTTCGGGGTGTGACAGAATCTCCATGTGTTATTTGTTCAGGAGATATCCTACTCCATACTGAAATGGAAGAAGGGGATTGCTCAGTCGAGTAATTTGTTAAAGCTGAGGCACAAGGGGAAGCCCCAGCTTTACAGAATGTCAGTGGGTCAGTAGCACTAGCCCCACAAATGCTGCAGTTTCCTGCACAGTTTGTACAGTAGATGGCTACGATGTTTCAACAAATTGCTGGGGGTATGCCTGCTCAAGCTCCACCCCAAACACTTGTGGCACAACCACTGCCTCCAGCCAGATAGTATGATAAGTTATTGAAGTATGGGGCTACAGAATTTAAGGGTACAGTGGACCCTTTAGAGGCAGAGCAATGGCTTGAAAGAATGGACAGAGTATTTAAGAAGCTGCACTGCCAAGATGAACTGAAGTTTGAATATTCTGTGTCGCTACTGCAAGGGGATGCGTATGATTGGTGGAAGACCATCCCCCACAGCCTAGCTGAACCACCAGTACTGACCTAGGATGACTTCATCAGGGAATTCAGACAGAAATACATCCCAGATGCATATGTTGATCAAAAATTGCAAGAATTTTTGAGTTTGAAACAAGGGAACTGATCAGTGGTAGAGTATGAGAGGGAGTTCTCCCGCTTAAGTCATTATGCTGGGAGTCTCCTTTCTACCAGCAAGGCAATATGCAAGAGATTTGAGACTGGTTTGAAGCCCAGTTTGAGAATGCAAGTAGTGAGATTCAGACACAGTAATTTTTCAGAACTCATGTCTCAAGCACTCGAGTTAGAAAGGATTGAATCAGAAGCGACCCCAACAAAAGAAAAATCAGAAAAAGTTGAAAAATCAGAGAAAGATAAGGGGGAAAAATTAGTTGAACAAAGTTCTGGTGGCACCTCTGGAAAGAAGAAGAAATTTAGTGGACCCAGCAGGGGTCGAGGTGGAAGATTTGGAAGAGGCAGATTTTCTAGACAGAGACCCCCTAGGTCTGGTCAGCAGTTGAGTAGGGGTTCATATCCTGCCCGCCCCTATGATACTTGTGGCAAGATTTATGGAGGAGAATGCTATTGGGCCACTGGAGCCTACTTTAACTGTAGAGGCAAGGGCCATTTAGCTAAAGACTGCACTAGTGCTCCTAAGTATGGTCCAGCTCCTACTACTGTCGAAGGATCTATTCAGAGTCCTGCTCCCAGAGGTTCACAATCAGTTGGTAGAGGAAGAAGCAGAGGTAGAGGCACTACTTCAGGCATTCAACGCACTGTTGGTCAGTCAGCACAAGGAAGTGCTTCAGCCAGAGTCTACACGATGAAACAACAAGAAGAGGCTGAGACTTTCGATGTGGTAGCTGGTACATTCTCTATCTCTGATCAAGAAGTATTTGTGTTATTTAATCCGGGTTCAACCCATTCATTTGTTAGTGCTAGCATAGTCAGTTCACTTGTTGTTCCATGTGTCCAAATGGGTTTTGCAGTGCTAGTAACTAGTCTGTTAGGACAAGAGGTCCGGGTCAACAGAATTTATAGAGACTGTCCTTTGATGATCCAAGGACATGTTTTCTTGTCAGATTTGATTGAAATTCCCTTCAAAGATTATGATATTATCTTGGGCATGGATTGGTTAGCCAGGCATCACGCCATGATTGACTGTAGACTGAAGACAGTCACTTTTGTTCTCCCTTTGTATGATGATGTGGTAATACATGGGGAGAGGCATTTACTGCCATCAAACATCATTTTAGCTGCGCTAGCCAGAAGGATGATCAGAAAGGGGTGTGAAGCATATTGGCACATGTGATAGACACCTAAGTGGGGAGTCTAGTACTGAGGGACATCCCTACTGTATGTGACTTTCTGGATGTCTTTCCTGATAAATTGCCAGGATTACCTCTAGAAAGAGAGGTGCAGTTTGAGATTGATGTTATGCCTGGTATGGACCCAATCTCCATAACGCCATATAGAATGGCACCTGCAAAATTGAAAGAGTTAAAAGGGTAATTGCAAGAATTGCTTGACAAGGGCTTTATCCACCCTAGTGTGTCACCTTGGGGAGTGTCGGTGTTGTTTGTAAAGAAGAAAGATGGCACTCTCCACTTGTGTATTGATTATCGGCAGTTGAATAAGGTGATAATAAAGAATAGATATCCATTGCCCCACATTGGTGACTTGTTTGATCAGTTGAGGGGTGCAGCTGTATTCTCGAAAATTGACCTAAGGTCAGGTTATTATCAGTTGAAAGTATAAGAGCAGAGTATTCCTAAAATTACCTTTAGAACCTGCTATGGCCATTATGAGTTCTTGGTTATGCCATTCAGGTTAACTAATGCCCCGGCTGCTTTTATGGATCTGATGAACACTATCTTCAGACCATACCTCGACCAGTTTGTTGTGGTATTTATTGATGATATATTGGTCTATTCGAGGAATGCAAAAGAGCATGATAGACATCTGCGGATTGTATTGCAGACTTTAAGGGAGAAATAGCTATATGCCAAATTGTCAAAGTGTGAATTTTAGCTAAAGGAAATATCTTTCTTGGGGCATGTAATATCAGAAGAGGGCATCAAGGTAGATCTAAGTAAGATAGAAGCTATTCTTAATTGGAGGCCACCCAGAAATATCACAGAGATTCGTAGTTTTCTGGGTTTAGCTAGATACTACCGTCAATTTGTCAAGGGATTCTCCATGTTGGCATTTCTATTGACCAAGCTGCTTAAGAAAGATGTAAAATTTCAATGGATGGATAAATGCCAACAGAGTTTTGATGAATTGAATAAATGTTTGACTGAAGCTCCAGTCCTGACTTTACCTACCCCGAGTAAAGAATACACAGTTTATAGTGATGCTTCTCATAATGGGTTAGGCTGTGTACTAATGCAAGATCGAAATGTCATTACCTATGCATCACGTCAGCTGAAACCGCATGAGAGGAATTATCCAACACATGACTTGGAGCTTGCAGCTATCGTGTTTGCTCTTAAGATCTGGAGACACTATTTGTATGGGGAAAAGTGTTACATCTACACAGATCATAAGAGTTTGAAGTATTTGGGCACTCAAAAGGAGTTGAATTTGAGACAGAGGAAATGGTTAGAGTTAATAAAAGACTATGATTGTCTGATAGACTATCAACCAGGGAAAGCTAATGTTGTGGCTGATGCCTTAAGCAGCAAGACTATGGCAAGTCTACGGGTTACTCCTTTGTCTATGGTGAATGAGTTGAGATCATTACATGCTAGCTTAGAGATTAATGATGAGGGGCAGACAGCAGTTGCATGGCATGTACAGCCAATGTTGATTGATCAAATCAGAATGGCTATTCAGAATGATGAAAGGTATCAGAAGCTGTTGGAAGAAGTTCGGCAGGGTAAGAAACCAGAATTCTCAATCAAAGATGATAGTCTACTACTACACCAGGGTAGAATGTGTGTTCCTAATGATGTTGATTTGAGGTAGATCATTTTGAAGGAAGCACATGAGTCTCCTTTTGCCATGCACCCTGGTGGCACAAAAATGTATAGGGGGCTAAAGGAGCATTACTGGTGGATGGGTATGAAAAGAGATGTGGCAGAGTTTGTTTCCAAATGCCTAACTTGTCAGCAAGTAAAGCGAGCGACAAGTACCCAACCAGGTTGTTACATCCACTACCAGTACCAGAATGGAAATGGGAGAGAATAACGATAGATTTTGTGATGGGACTTCCGAGGACACAGAAGAGTCATGATGCAGTATGGGTCATTGTTGATAGACTAACTAAGTTTGCTCATTTTCTGCCAGTTCGGATGGACTACAGTTTAGAAAGATTGGCCAGGTTGTACATTGATGAGATTGTGAGACTACATGGAGTGCTAGTATCCATCATATCAGACAGAGATCCTAGGTTCACTTCTAGATTCTGGGGTAGTCTTCAGAGAGCCCTAGGAACTAGATTGAACTTCAGTACTGCATTCCACCCACAGACAGATGGCCAGTCTGAGAGGGTAATTCAGATCTTGGAGGACATGCTACGGGCTTGTGTGATTGAATTTGAGGGCAGTTGGGACACTCACTTGCCTTTGATTGAGTTTGCTTACAATAACAGCTACCAATCAAGTATTGGGATGCCTCCATATAAAGCTTTGTATGGCAGAAAATGTAGATGTCACACCCTACTCCTCGTAAGATGTAACATGCTCCCGTAGTACACCTAATGAATTACCGTACTTCGCCTACCGATAACCCATTAAATATATTACAAGGGATTTTAAAATAATTTTCTTACTATTGATAAGTGGTGAGCATTTTCTAATAGGTATTAAAATCATTTATTCGAAGTTGAAACTAGTTAAAATTTTTTGCCCATTTTATTTTTTTCTAAATTTTATAAAAATTTCGGCAAAGTGCCATTTGTTTTTTGAGAAAACAGTTCTTCAAATTCCTGTAAAAAGCACTTCCAATAATTTTTATCAATAACTTCTTCAAAAGTCACAATCATCTCAATCAATTTTAACACATTTATCAACTTCCAAAATTCAAATTCACCATTTCCAATATCCAACAATTATCAAAATACAATTAATGAATTTCATTCAATTTAAAATAAAAAACTACCAATCATATTTCATTAATGACAAAATAATTTATATATACATCATACTAGAAATTTACATTAAGAAAATATAATCTAAAATTTGTTATAACTTTATACAAACTTTGTACAAGCTGCTCAAGACTGATTTTATATGCCCATACAATTACATGCAGTCAAGGTATAAATTATACCCGATAACTTCAAGCAGGTAACTCCCTTGTCCTCAGCAGCTCAATCTGCGACAGCATACAAAGCTATCGCTGAGTGGTGAACTCAGTGGTGCACAAACTAATAATTTAAAACTTAATAGAAATTATTCTTAACAATTCATAATGAATAAAAATTTAAAATTTCTAAATTCTTCAAAATCCATGACATACAAAAATCATTATTTTCATTCATGCAAATTATTCATTTGAATAACATTTTGATCAATTAATAACTATTTATTTATATTTCTTTTAACTTCTGAAACAATACAAAAATATTTTGAATCACTAACAAATTATTTATTTCAATCACAATTTATCAAATTATGCATAATTTAAAGGGCGTTGCCAACAATTCACACAGTTGAACCCATGACCCAAAATTCAAATAGATGTCGTTTTGTACACCACGACATTTCAAACTCTCCTAATAACCGAGGCTAAAAGGGAGAAACAAAGACTAGCTAGTATATATGTGTACTCATTCAAATTCTTCCCCAACTGGCAAGCCAGAGAGGAAGTAACTCGCCTCATCTAGTGGAGGAGATATCTCATTAGACAAGCTAATGAGAATTCACAACAAATTTTTTCATGTCAACTGTGGTTTCAAATAATATTCAAAACAATTTCTATTTACAAAGTATTTACAAATCATCAACATATTTAGTCATCATAAATTCATGCTCAAGGTTGGCAACACATCAAACTTAAAATTTACGATTCTCAAAACCATGCAATAAATCCTTAAATGCATAAGAAAATTTACATTTAATTTATACAATTTCATTCAACAAACTATAATTCTCAACACATCAAAATTTATAAATCATAAAATAACTTGTTCAAATCAATTTAGAAGTGAAAAGTAACAAAATAGTTAGTTGTGCATAAACCTTAAGCGAGTCGCCTCTTGGCCTTGACTCGATTCCTTGGATTCTTTCCCCGTGTGCTTTTCAACTGAAACATACAGTTTCATAGTGTTTCAGTATCATAACTCATCGTAAATCCAAAAATAAATTCAAATTCACTTATACCTAGCTTGAATATGCTAAACTTGGCGTTCTTTAAATTTTATGTTTCGGGGTTACTATTCACTACACTATTCAAGTCAATTTGTTCACCTTCTGAGGCTTAATAGGTATGGGAATTCCAACTTCACCCACATACCACATTTTGGTCACTAAATTTGTTGGTTTTAGTTGTTTACTCAAATTCTAGGTCTTTTAGGCAAATTTGATAAATTTTCAGTTTTGGTGTCTAAGGTTGCACTGTTCCATTGGTCATTTTATTGTTGGAATTTGGCAAAACTTTCTTCATAGAAAATGTTCCCTATTGTCTTAAGTTTATTCTTCTTTTTGAATCACTCCAATTGGAGTTTTGTAGCTCAAGTTATAGCCTGAACCATGGCTGCCAGATTAGACTTAACCTATATTTTCTGGGCAATTTTGGTTTTGACAGTTTTAGGTCACCAACTTGGGGTGGCCAAATGACTTGGTTAATGGCATAATTTGGGTTTGTGTTCTTCACGGAAGTTTTAAGTCTATATCTCAACTGTCAACTAGAAAAAGTTCAGGTCATTTAGACATGACTAGCTCATGTTATGGCCAAATGAACAAACATTGTTCATTTGGTCAGTTTGTACAGGGCAGACTGAAATTTTCCAAGTTTGGTCAATTTGTTCACTAGGTTTTGGTCACTTTTTGGGCATGCTTTCTAAATGAAAATTGTGTCATTTAGTGTCTATTTTCATTCCCAATTAGTCTCATACCAATTGGACTTGTAAATTTTCATTTTTGGTCCCTCAAAGGGACCTTCGTCATGCTGCACTTGGTCACCATTGACCATTTCCCACTTCAAACTAGGTCAAATATATCATTTACCAATTTCTCACATTTTTTTCTCTAAACCCTAAGTGTCCAAACCCTAGTTTACCAATTCTTTACATTTGATTGATTCAATGCCTATATACATGTTTCTTCATCTCAAACAAGATCACATATACTTTTAAATCTATCAAACTCATACATACACACATCAAACCCTAGTTGACTGAAATTTAGGTTTGGTCCTCCAATAATTAATTTCATTTCATTTTAAGTTTATTTCTAAGTTAATTAAGTTAAAAATGTAGATATCAAACTAAGATGATCAAGTTTGCTTACTAACCTTTCTTAGAACTTCAAATCCTTCAAATCTCTATCTTTGTTCTTCTTTTCTCTTTCAATCTTCTTCTTAGGTTGAGATAACAAGCTCTAATGAGGTGTTTATGGAAAATCTTAAGGTTAAGTGAGGGGATTTAAGCTTGAGTGCAAGCTTTAATGGAAGTTTAAAAATGGAGATGTGAGGGAGAGTGAGGGCGGCACTTTGGATGAGGAAGAAGACTTTTTACTTTTTTTTTTCATTTCTTTTCTTTTCATTTTTTATGTCTTAGGAAGACCATAAATCCATTTACTTAAATTTATTAATTATCATATTTATGGCATCATGCATGATGTCATGCATGATGTCATCTCCCTTCACTTTTTCATTTTCTTCTTTTTTTTTTTCTATTAGTTCTTTAATTTAGTTCCTGACTCCGAAATTTTCTTTTCTCCGATTTTATTTGACAATTAGGTCAGGAGTCAGCTCTTGGGGTTAATTGACCAAATTGCCCCTCGCTGGTTTAACCCAGTTTGTAAATAATTCAATATTTCTTCCGACTCCCTGACCTAATTATTTGAATGGCTTAACAGTTCTTTTTCGTGATTTTCTCCTTTTCACTGTGTTTATAGTGGTCCTAAGGACCGCGGCATCACATTTTACGGTTCAAAATTTGAGTTTAAATCGACTTTGCAGTCGTTCCTGAGAAGGTCACCCATCGCTGTGACTCTCGGCTCGTTTAACTTCTTATGTTTTGTTTTTCTTATTCATACTTAACTAATTGGCAATTACTAATTATTTGTATTTATGGCTTCTCTAGTTGTCTTAAGTATGGTTCTAATCCCCTTAATTGTCCGGACAGCCATCGGTCACTGGAATAGTGAAATATACCAGGCTATACAAATAGGGGTGTTATAGTAGAACCCTATTGTGTTGGGATGACGTGGGTGAAAGAAAGATGATTGGATTCGAAATTGTTCATCAAACTGAGGAGAAGATCAGGATGATCAGAGATCGACTTAAGACTACATCAGACTATCAGAAGTCCTACATTGATTTAAACAGAAGAGTTATTGAGTATGCAGTTGGTCAGAAAGTATTCCTCAAGGTTTCTCCTTGGAAGAGAATTATGAGATTTGGCAGAAAGGGGAAACTGAGTCCTCGTTTCATTGGGCCATATGAGGTTTTGGAAAGAGTGGGTCCTTTGGCATATCGATTGGCACTACCTCCAGAGTTGGAGAAGATACATAATGTCTTCCATGTGTCTATGTTGAGGAGGTATCGATCAGACCCATCTCATGTACTACCAGTAGAGGAAATTGAAGTGAATCCAAACCTCAAATATGAAGAAGAACCCATAGAGATTCTGGCTTATGAGGTGAAGCAGCTACGGAACAAGCAGATACCATTGGTAAAAGTGTTGTGGAACCATCATTCAGGCCAAGAAGCTACTTGAAAACGAGAGGAGGACATGAGGAGACAATACCCACAGCTATTCAAAGATTGATACTAGGTAAAATTTCGAGACGAAATGTATTTAAGGGGGGGAGAATTGTAACACACATATTTGCATAGCATGGTATATTTCACTATTCCGGTGACCGGTGTCGGTCCGGACAATTAAGGAGATTAGAACCACACTTAAGATAACTAGATAAGCCATAAACATAAATAATTAGTAATTGTCAATTAGTTAAGCATAAATAAGAAAATCAGAACATAAGAAGTTAAATGAGCCGAGAGTCACAGCGATGGGTGACCTTCTCAGGAAGGACTACGAAGTCGATTTAAAGTCAAATTTCGAACCCTAAAATGTGATGCTGCGGTCCTCAAGACCATTACAAACACAGTGGAAAAGAGAAAATCATGAAAAAGAATTGTTAAGTCAGTCAAATAATTAGGTCAAGGATCCGGAAGAAATATTGAATTATTTACAAATCGGGTTGAATCGGCGAGGGGCAATGTGGTCAATTAATCCCGAGAGCTGACTCCTGACCTAACTGTCGAATAAACTCAGAGAAAAGAAAATTTCAGATTCGGGAATTAAATTAAAGAAATAATAGAAAAATAAATAAAAAAAGGAAAATAAAAAAGTTAAAAAGGTAATGACATCATGTGGTGACATAAGCATGATGCCATAAATATTATAATTAATATATTTAATTAATTACATATTTTGGTCTTCCATAAGATAAAAATTCATAAAAGAAGAAAAAAAAAAAAAAGAGAAAAAGTTCTTCTTCCTCATCCCTTGCCATCTCACTCTCACTCTCCCTCTCCCTCACCAAAACCTTCATTAAAGCTCATTTTGAGCTTGATCAAACCCACAATTCCACCATAAAAAGTTAAATCTCCAACATTAAACATTGATTTCAAGCCTTGATAGAGGACTTAACAAAAAAAGAAAGAAGAAAAGAAGAAGGAAATTGGAGAATTCAAATCCAAGTGGAGGTAAGCACCCTAATTTGAAAATTTTAGATTATTAGTTGTGTTTGTAGCTTAAAGTAACTTAGAAGTTTAAATAAAAGAAATGAAATAAATTGTCAGAGGACCAAACCTAAATTTCGGTCCACTAGGGTTTTGATGTGTGTATGCATGAGTTTGATGGACTTAAAGGTGTATGTGATCTTGTTTGGGTTGAAGAAGCATGTATATAGGCATTGAATTGGTTAAATGCAACAATTAGTGTGAATTAGGGTTTTGGACACTTAGGGTTTAGAGACAAAAATGTGAGAGATTGGTAAATGATGTCTTTGACCTATTTTGAAGTGAGAAATGGTCATTTGTGACCAAATGAAGTGGGTTGGAATTGTTTGAATTGAGTTTAGATTCGGATTCAATGTGGTCATGCTGCTAGCAGCAGGACCAAGTTCCCTTTGAGGGACCAAAAATGAAAATTTACAAGTCCAATTGGTATGAGACCAATTGGGAATGAAAATAGACACTAAATGACACAATTTTCATTTAGGAACCATGCCCAAAAAGTGACTAAAACCTAGTGAACAAATTGACCAAATCCGAAAAATCTCAGTTTGCCTTGTACAAAATGACCAAATGAATAGTGTTTGTTCATTTGGCCATAACTTGAGCTAAGCAGGTCTAAATGACCTGAAATTTTACCAGTGGACAGATGAGATATAGACCTAAAACTTTGATGCAGAACACAAACCCAAATTATGCAATTAACCAAGTCATTTGGCCACCCAAATTTGGTGACCTAAAACTGCCAGAACAAAAATTTGCCTAGAAATCTGGGTTAAGGCCAATCCGGCAGCCATGGTTCAAAAGGCTATAACTTGAGCTACAAAACTCGAATTGGAGTGATTAAAAAAGGAGAATAAACTTAAGACAATAGGAAACATTTTCTATGAAGAAAGTTTTGCCAAATTCTAACAGTAAAATGACCAATGAAATAGTGCAACTTAAGACACCAAAACTAAAAATTTGTAAAATTGCCTAAAAGACTTAGAATTTGAGTAAACAAACAAAACCTACAAATTTAGTGACCAAAATATGGTATGTGGGTGAAGTTGGAATTTCCATACCTATTAAGCCTTAGAAAGTCAACAAATCGACTTGAATAGTGCAGTGAATAGTAACCCAAAACACAAAAATTAAAGAACGTCAAGATTAGCACATTAGACCTGGGTATAAGTGAATGTAAATTTATTTTTGGACTAATGATGAAGTTATGATACTGAAACACTATGAAACTGTGTGTTTTAGTGAAAAAGAACACCGGGAAAGAACCCGAGGAATCGAGTCAAGGCCAAGAGGCGACTCGCTTAAGGTTTGTGCACAACATATAATTTTTGTAAATTATCTTCTGCATATTGTTTTGAAGAATTTGAAATATTGAATTGTGACATTATTATGATGCTTTTGATTTAAATTTTTGAAATTTATTTGTGTATATTTGAAATGGCAATGTTAGTAAATTGTTAAGATAAGTTTTGAAACCACAGTGTCATGACCATATATTTGAACACCTCATTAGCATGACTAGTGGGGGTAATCAGTTTCGAATTTCGATTCCTTCTCTGGCTAAAGTGTTGAGGTGTGTGCCAGTAGAAGAAGAAATTGAATGGATATCCATATATTTGAGCTAGCTAGCCTTGTGATGTGACTTCTCCTTAACCTCTGGCTATTGAGATTATATTTTTTTCGAATGGCATGATATAACTGTGGGTTTTATGAAATGTGTTTTGGCACTTTGAAATGAACTTGTTTAGATTAAAATCTCATAATTCATGTTTTGTATTTAATTCTCATGTTCGATCCAATTTTTTAATAAATGTGATTTAAATTCTGCATAAAGATTATTTTAGTATATTGTGCACCACTGAGTCCTAGTACTCAGCGATAGCTGTTATTGCTGTCACAGATATAGAGACTAGAGGAGCAGCAGATTGAGCTGCTGAGGATAGGGTAGCTACCTGCTTGAAGTTATCAGGTATAATTTATACCCTGACTGTAAATATTCATTTTGATTTATGTATTGCACGTAATTGTATGGACATGTAAAATCGGTCTTGAGCAGCTTGTACAAAGTTTGTATAAAGTTTACAATAAATTTTAGTTTGGATTTTCCTAATGTAAATTTTTATTATGATGTATATAGATTATCTATCTTTAATGAAATATGAGTGAATGAAATTGATTGATAGTATTTTTATGGTTATTGGAAATTTTGGAAATTGAGAAATGAGGATTGTTGAATTTTGAAGTTTGAGAAATTGGTTGAGATTGACTGTGAAATTGAAGTAGTTGTTGAGAAAAATTATTGGAAGTGCTTTTTTTTCCAGGTATTTGAAGAATTGTTTTCTCAAAATACAGACGGCACTCTACTGAAATTTTTATAAAATTTGTGGAAAAATAAAATGGGCTAAAAATTTTAACTGGTTTTCAACTTTGAAAAAATGATTTTAATACCAATTAGAAAATGCTCACCACTTATCAAAAGTAAGAAAATTATTTTAAAATCCCTTATAAGGTACTTAATGAGTTATTGGTAGGTGAAGTTTGGTAGTTCATTAGGTATTCTACGGGATCATATTATGCCTTACAGAGGGGTAAGGTGTGACTATCATTTTGGTTAAATACATGATACATTTACTAATTAATCTGGTTATTTCCTGCAGTTAATTTTCTGATAATAATGAGCACACCATAACCACCACTATCCAATATCCTTGCAAGCATACTTGATCGCAATAGGTTGACAGGATCTAATCTCTCTGATTGGCTAAGAAATTTGAAACTTGTCCTGAACCTTGAACATAGAGGATATGTTCTAGACTCAAATGTTCCTGATCCCTTACCTCCAGAGGCCACTCAAGAGGAACATGAAACTTTAGACAAGTGGAAGGAGCATGATATGAGAGCCAAGTGTTATATGCTTGCTTCTATGAGTAATGAGCTACAGAAGCAACATGAGAACATGCAGAGTGCGAGTGAGATCTGAAGGAGCGGAAGCATGAAAAACGTGTTGGTATATGTTACCAAATTCATTTACAAGTGTATTGCATTTTATTGTAATTTACCAGATTTCGGTGTACTATTTTGACCTAGCCAGACGACCTAGTTCCCTTGATTTTCGGGTTTTAGTCAAAATTACAAACTTATAAGTCTATATCTTATTGCACACGGGGCAAAATTTCAGGTCATTCTGAGTTGTGTAGACCAATTTATGGTCAATTTACCAATACTGGACAGAATGCATCAAAATGGTAACTTTAGGTCATTTTTTAGGTCACTTTTTGGTTCGGCCAGTTTTGGTATCTGAATTTGTGCAAGCTATTTGGCTAAGTTCTGGCCATTTCGGGCTTTGGTGTCTTCATAAGAATTGTAGATATATGTCTAAACTATTCATGGTAAAAATTTCAGGTCATTTGGACCTGTTTTGAGTGAGTTATGGCTAAAACAATAACTACTGCCCAAATGGTCAATTTTCAGGCTTTCAAGTAACTAATCCAGATTTGTTCATTTTTCAAGTTACCTTCTAGACAGAATTTAGGTAAGCTTCCTTCATGAAAGTTGGCACATTTTGTGCCTAGTTTCACCTCCAATTGGTCTCATACCAATTGCAGTCACATGCTTAAGGTTCTAAGCTAAAACATACACTGTCCTACTACACATTGTTCATCCTTACCAATTACACATCCAATACTTACCAAATTAACTCTTCCATGCCAATTCTGGTTTGTACCATACCATTAACACATTTTACTTCACATTTTTTGTCATTTTGGCAGCTTGTAACCACTCTCAACATACACACTATAATATAGAATTTTCCAAAGTCCCATTTACAACAATTCAACCACATGAGCATCCCTCATTTCCATGTCCAAATTCAAACAATTATTTATATACACATGCTGCCATCAATGACAACATAATTCAATAATATTTCACAAACACTTCAATCTTCTTCATGAGGCTGCCACAAGTTTACACATACCCATCAACCTCCATTTGCAATTTTCAAGCTTACAAATCAAACCTTACTCATGGAATTCAACTACAATACAATCGAACATTTAAATCATCATTCAAACCACCATTTACATGCAAGAACAAACTGTTCATAGTGAAGTTCCACGGTTGCCAAAATGTGCATTTCCACTAAAACATCAAACTTCAAAAATTCTTCCATAAATCAACTACCCACAACCTTGGTTACACTTTTAATGAAATAAGAATTGAAAACACTCACTTACCAGTTTTGAAGTTCTTCAAAACCTCACCAAAACTTAACTTTCTTGCTGCCTATCTACTGCCCATGGTGTGAGTGTTAGTAGTATGCCCTAGAGCATATCATTTAGTATGTATCTTGTACATATTTTTATTAATAAAAAGGCATTTCCACTTTTCCATTTAAATAATATATTTATGTGTAATAGAAAAGGTCCATTGATATTTTGTTAGAAATATTATTCTTAAGTTGTTAAGAATATGAGTGACAATATTTCTAGCACAAAGTATCATAAATAGGTTCACAATCGAGGATACTTCATAATAAGGACATGACTTATCCAGAAAGATTGTATTCATGTTTGTTCCCAAGTTATTTATATGAGATATAAATAAGATGGAATGGTGAGTCTCATGCCATATAACAAACATGATAGGCACTTATAAATGATAAGTAAACCGAACCAGCGACACTTATGACAAGCACATGGAGTTTACTCTTGTCAATGTTTTGTCATAAATCATATCAGTGCATATAGTCTTTAGACCTGTGATAGCACAGTTATCTTGTATATAGGTAGTTTGAGTTTGATACTGCTTTCATACTTGTACTATGTATGGGTATATGGGCATGTGTTGGCTCCTACTAGTTATATATGGAGGTAGGTGTTGATCAAGATGGAATCTGTTCCTCTAAGTAAATAGAGATAAAATCCTATGTTCATTTAATTATTCTTGATGTTTCAAGTTCCTGGCCAGGACAGATAGATTTATTCAGAAAAGGTTTTTGATGAGAAAATCTTTTTAATCAAGAACTGGAATTAAAAGAGAACATAATATTCATAGCAAATGGAGTTTGACATAAACCATGACTCCAGCTTGAGTTGGGATTTTATAGCAGAGAGATTCTAGTGCACGGTAACATATGATTATAGGTTCATTTAAGGTAAACCTTATTAATAATTGAGTGGCCATGACATGCTATGCTAGGTGTTAACCATGGCCTATGAGGTGCATAAAATGATTTAGAAAAATCATTTATGGTAAGAAAGAGTTCTGATGATATTAAGAGTTGATATCATGTCTCGTTGCCAATTACTGATGAGCCTACACATACACAAGTTATCACCTATTTAAATATGATTTAATTAATTAATTAAAGAGTTTAATTGATTAATTAAATAGGTTTGGTTTGCAATTAAATTGCAAAGTCCCTAGCATGACTTGAAACCAAATCTAGATTATTGGATGTGTAGTATAAATTAAATTTATATTTAAAGTGTTTAAATATGAATTTAATTAATGAGAAATTAATTAATAGAGATTAATTAATTAATTTATATTTGATATAAATTAATTAGAAGAAGAAAAATAATTATTTTGGGTTAAGAACTCAAAATTAAGACACAGGGGCATTTTGGTCATTTCACAGTGTGACACATGGCACCATGAGAAGGTGACACATGGGATTACACATAAGCTTGCCAAATGTTTTTAATCATGTAAGATGATTAAAATCAAGATTAAATATAGGTTTGACACTTGGCACAATGTGATTGGGTCACTTAAACCTAGAGCTAATCAAAGGGTGACATGTGGCAAGGGTTTAATGTGTTAACCTAGCTATTTAAGTGTGGTTATGAAAAGAAAAAATAACCAGCAGCCACTCCTCTCCTTTGTCACGCCACCTTGAGGTTTTTCTTCTATTCTTCTTCATCTCTCATAAATTCAAAGAGATTAGCCATCAATCTCTTGAATTAAAAACACTAGAAATTATTTCTAGTGTCCTGTTTACATCTCTAATCTCTTAAAAGGCAGAACTTGAATTTCTAATTAATAGAAAAAGCTTTAGAAGCTGTTCAAGGGCTTCCATAGGTGTTCTTGGTGTGGACAAGCTAGAGGGACAACATTTGGTGTCCTGAAGACAAATCTCAAAGGCGCAGACACGATACAGTGCGTCAAGAGGTTAGTGTAATCGTTCTTGATTTAATCTAGTGTTCTAAAAATAATCTGATTAATTTTAAAATCTTAAATGGCAAATACAGATCCAAAAACATATTAAAAGAGTTTTAATATGTTGTTTATCATTGAAATCAAATAGATAAAAATAAATCTTGCATGATGCATGTGACCCTAGGTGAAAATTTTTGTTCAATGGTATAAACTTGTGTTTTTCACGCTTCCGTTCCTTCAATTGGTATCAGAGCCACTATATTTGCCATTTAGATTGTTGATTATATGATTTAATTGTGTGATTTGATCATGAGATAATTGATCCATTGCTGGTTGCAATGGATGTGTGGCGGCACACATGGTGAAGCCACCATTGGTGGCGGCAACAAAGCTTTTGCAAGGTGGCACAAGGTTTGCTTTTAATTTACAATTGTTGTATAATCTAAAAGCTCATCCTATGTCTAATTAAATTGTTTAATTAGAATTTTAATCACACAATTAAATTATAATTCAAATCAGAATTTTAAAAATTGTTTGAATGTGATTCAAATCTGAATTTTAAAAGTTGTTTGAATGTGATTCAAATCTGAATTTTTAAAGTTGTTTGAATCATATTTAAATCTGATTTTTTAAAATTGATTGAATAAAATTCAGATCTGATTTTTTAAAAAATGTTTGAATGTGATTCAAATCTGATTTTTTAAAAAATGTTTGAATGTGATTCAAATATGAATTTTTAAAGTTGTTTGAATGTGATTCAAATCTGAATTTTTAAATTTATTTGAATGAGATTCAAATATGAATTTTTAAATTTATTTGAATCATATTCAAATCTGGATTTTTAAGTTGAATATGAGATATTCAATTTAATTTAAGTATGTATGTTTTATTTAATTGTTAAATAGTGATATACATGATGGATGATCATAGACTATAAAAGACTAATGTGATTGGATTTATTTCTTTTATGTTTCTTTGGGATTGTAAATTAATTAATTTATTTTAATTTATTTTGGGCATGTATCATTAAGTTTGTAATAATTTTTGGGTTGTAATTTCATTTATTTAAGTTCTTGTAAATTCGCCTTGGTATGCCAAGGATTACCATGTAATATTGGATTGCAAGAAGTTCAAGGAGGTCAAGAGCATTGGTGGGACCAGTGGGAGGAATTCAAGATCAAGTGTTGATTGTGTACTCCTTCAGCAACTCTTATAAAATGAATGAATGAATGAATGAAATGCATCTAGGAATGCCCTGATTCAATTCTTGGTGGCTCAGAATTGAATCCCTTAGAAAGTCCATGATCATACCATATTTATTGCTTATCCATGAATGCATGAGATGTATGGGAATGTATGCTATTATATGATATATGCATGCTAATTGGATAATGTGCAAAGTGAGACCTTAATAGTAATTAGAATGACCATAAAATCTTCCAAACAAATGATTAAGCTGGAAATGCTATAATTAAAGTAATTATAACATAAGCCCTCTATTAGGGCAATTATTTTAAGAAATTTTAAATAGTTACATAAGATGCAATTAATTTAAGAGATTTTCTTAAGAATAATTGTTAAGCAGGAGATGTTGTAAATTTGTAAATGGTTTAGTGGCCAATATTGGATGTACCTGAGGACATTAAAATTATTTGCATAATTACTGGCTCAATGGGATCAACTTAACTAATGCAAGATAAGTCAATAATGGATGTACCTGAGATTTTGAGCATTAGGGGTTAGGTAAAGGATTGAACCTCACATGAGATGTGATGGGCAAGGAGTTGCTCACTCATAGTTTATTGTAATTCCAATAATGGATGTACCTGAGGATGATCAATAAAATTATAAGAATTCAATCACCCACTAGAAATCCATCCAACTAGGATTTCTGTTTTCTACTTTGGAAGTGTAGGATTTTCTAAGTTAGTAGGAGGACCAATTTGGTTAAAAGACCGTAATCATTTTGGTTAATTACATGATACATTTAATAATTAATCTAGTTATTTTTTGCAGTTAATTTTCTGATAAAAATGAGCACAAAACAACCACCACCATCCAATATCCTTGCAAGCATACTTGATCACAATAGGTTGACAGGACCTAATCTGTCTGATTAGCTAAGAAATTTGAAACTTGTCCTGAACCTTGAACATATAGGATATGTTCTAGATTCAAATGTTCCTGGTCCCTTACCTCCAGAGGCCACACAAGAGGAACATGAAACTTTGGACAAGTGGAAGGAGCATGATATGAGAGCTAAGTGTTACATGCTTGCTTCCATGAGTAATGACTTGCAGAAGCAACATGAGAACATGCAGAATGCGAGTGAGATCCTCCTTCACCTACAAGAGTTATATGGTGAGCATAGCAGGAATGCTAGGTATGAGATATCTAGATAGCTATTCCGTATGAGGATGTCTGAGGGACAGAATGTTGGGGATCATGTCCACAAGATGATTCGGTTGATTGAGCAGTTAGAACATCTTGACTTTAACATGGATTTCCAACTACAGACGGATTTGATCCTTCAGTCTCTTCCTGAGTCTTTTAGGAATTTTGTGACAAATTTCCATATAACTAAACAGGAATGCACCTTAGCTGGTTTACTCAACATGCTGGTTATTGCCCAAAAGAATATGCCAGGCAATAAAGGAAAAGAGGTAGCTTTGGTTGCATCTTCTTCTACTGGAAAGTCCAACAAGAAGAAGGGCAATAAGAAAAAGAAACCTCAGATTCCTGGTCCTTCCAAGAAAATAGCTAAATAGAGAAGGAAGACTAAAGCTGATGGAGGCAAAGGAAAGTGTTTCCACTTCCAAAAGGATGGGCACTGGAAAAGGAACTGCCCAGAGTATCTTGCTTCTCTGAAGGACAAGAAGGATACACCTTCGGAAGGTATGTCCATATCTTGTTATTTAGATTCTAATGATACTCATAGTTCATCTACAGCTTGGGTTTTAGATACTGGTGCCAGTTCTCACATTTCTAATGATATGCAGGAACTAGCAAACAGTAGCAGCTTGCGTTCTCAAGATATTAGAGTTCGGATTGGCAATGGCTCAACTGTTGAAGCTTTAGCCATAGGATCTAAATCTTTTTACATGTTTGGACATGTTTTGTAGATAATATTTTATATGTACCTGATGCTGTTAAGAACATCATTTCTATATCCAGTTTGACTAGAAATGGCTATGAATTTCAGTTCACAGATGATGTTTGCAATATTTATTTTGGAAATAAATATGTTGGTTCGGGTTATATGAATGATGGTTTTTATTATTTGGATAATAATGACAAACACAAATTGAATGCAAGTGATCTAAAAGAATGCAATGCCATGGTGAAAACCAACTCAAGTTCAAAATATATTTGGTACTTAAGGTTATGTCATGTTGCAGAAGATAGGATTGCAAAACTGGAGAAAATGGGGATTCTATCCACATTGGGCTCTGAACCTACTCCAACTTGTGAATCTTGCCTTCAGGGCAAAATGACTAGATCACCTTTGTTGGACAAGGGCTAAGAGCTAAAAATATTTTGGAGCCAATACATAGTGATGTATGTGGTCCATTTAAAGAAATGGCTAGAGGGGGTTTTCATTATTTTATTACCTTTACTGATGATAAATCAAGGTTTGGGTATTTGTATTTGATGAAGTACAAACATGAATCCTTTGAAAAGTTTAAGGAATTTAAATCTGAAGTAGAAAATCAAACAGGAAAGAGTATTAAAGCTCTTCGATCAGATCGTGGAGGTGAATATTTGAGTACTGAATTTGATGAATACTTGAGAGAGCATGGCATTGTTTCTCAGCTGACTCCTCCAGGAATGCCACAACTGAATGGTTTAGTAAGTCACACACATACACAAGTTATCACCTATTTAAATATGATTTAATTAATTAATTAAAGAGTTTAATTAATTAATTAAATAGGTTTGGTTTGCAATTAAATTGCAAAGTCCCTAGCATGACTTGAAACCAAATTTAGATTATTGGATGTGTAGTATAAGTTAAATTTATATTTAAAGTGTTTAAATATGAATTTAATTAATGAGAAATTAATTAATAGAGATTAATTAATTAATTTATATTTGATATAAATTAATTAGAAGAAGAAAATTAATTATTTTTTGTTGAGAACTCAAAATTAACACATAGGGGATTTTGGTCATTTCACAGTATGACACGTGGCACCATGACATGGTGACACATGGGATTACACATAAGCTTGCCAAATATTTTTTTTTAATCATGTAAGATGATTAAAATTAAGATTAAATATAGGTTTGACACTTGGCACAATGTGATTGGGTCACTTAAACCTAGAGCTAATCAAAGGGTGACATGTGGCAAGGGTTTAATGTGTTAACCTAGCTATATAAGTGTTGTTATGAGAAAATAAAATACAACCAGCAGCCACACTCCTTTGTCACGCCATTTTGAAGCTCTCCCTCTCTTCCTCTTCATCTCTCATCAATTCAAAGAGATTAGCCATCAATCTCTTGAATTAAAAATACTAGAAATTGTTTCTAGTGTCTTGTTTACATCTCTAATCTCTTAAAAGGTAGAAATTGATTTTCTAATTAATAGAAAAAGCTTTAGAAGCTTTTCAAGGGCTGCCATAGGTGTTCCTGGTGTGGACAAGCTAGAGGGACAACATCTGGTGTCCTAAAGATGAATCTCAAAGGCACAGACACGCTGCAGTGCATCAAGAGGTTAGTGTAATCGTTCTTGATTTAATCTAGCGTTCTAAAATTAATATGATTAATTTTAAAATCTTAAATGGCAAATATAGATCCAAAAACATATTAAAAGAGTTTTAATATGTTGTTTATCATTGAAATCAAATAGATAAAAACAAATCTTGCATGATGCATGTGACCCTAGGTGAAAATTTTTGAATTCAATGGTATAAACTTGTGTTTTTTACGCTTCTGTTCCTTCAGTGAGGATCACTTTTAAGGAAGGGACTTACATGATTTTATGGCTCGAAAGTGAGGATTGGAGCTTGCATGCAATTCGGCCATGGAGGTTTCTTTCACCAAGGTTTTGGCTGGTTCTTCCCAAGGTTGAAGATGAAGTTATCTTCTGTCCATATGTTGATTAAATGTCCACTTAAGTGGAGTTAGTGGAGCACTAAGGTAAAGGTTTAATATTTGTTTAGTTAAAGTTTAATAATTTAGTTTGTATCCCCCATTTCTTTCACTATTCTTATAATGTGTCACAATTTAATTTTTCATGACATTTCTAAAGTGTACTATCATCTATTTTTAATGGACATTTAGGTCAAAAGGCAATTCGGGGTGTCAAATGACCACAATGCCTTTGTTTAGGTTGCATTTTCAATTTTTCGATAACACTGAGTTTTGTCGTTTTCTCGATTTCTCCTTTTTCTTTGTACTAATTAATTAATTTTTCTTTGATATTATAATGACATTTATACTTCAATAGATGTTTATTTAAGTCTTAAAAATATTTTCTAGGGTTCCCCGCAGTCCAAGGCAAGTCAACAGTCCACAAAGCAACTTCTCGGTGCGGTCACCTATCGCTATGGTTCTCGGCTAGTTTAACTTGGTTATATTTCATTGCTATTATTTTTCCTTTGTTTTTCTTGTATTTTCTTTTCTTTTATTTCATTATTTTATGTCTCCTCACTAACTTTTAAATGTAGTTCTAGGCATCCTAGTTGTCTGGATAGACACTGTCACTGGAACAGTAGAACGCACTACTAAACATAGGGGTATTACAATTCTCCCCCCCTTAAAATAAATTTCATCTCGAAATTTTACCTGGCATCAGTTTCTGAACAGCTGTGGGTGCTATCTCCACATGTCCTCTTCCAAGGAGAAACTTTAAGGAATACCTTACCACCCACTGCATATTCAATATCTCTCCTTTTCAGATCAATATAGGACTTCTGACAGTCTGTTGCATCCTTGAGTAGATCTCTGATCAATCTGATCTTTTCCTCTATTTGCTGAACAATTTCTAGTCCAATCATCTTCCTTTCACCTACTTCATCCCAACATAGGAGAATTCTACACTTTCTACCATATAAAGCTTCATATGGAGGCATCCCAATTCTTGAATGGGTAGCTGTTGTTATAAGCAAACTCAATCAAAGGCAAGTGTATATCCCAACTACCTTCAAACTCAATCGCACAAGCCCGTAGCATATCCTCCAATATCTGAATTACCCTCTCAGACTGGCCATCTGTCTGTGGGTGGAATGCCGTGCTAAAGTTTAATCTACTTCCTAGGGCTCTCTGAAGACTACCCCAGAGTCTAGAAGTGAACCTAGGATCTCTGTCTGATACAATCGATACTGGCACTCCATGCAGTTTTATAATCTCATTTATGTACAATCTGGCCAATCTCTCCAACTGTAATCCATCCGGACTGGCAAAAAAGTAAGCAGACTTGGTTAGTCTATCAACTATGACCCATACTACATCATGACTATTCTGTGTCCTCGGAAGTCGTATCACAAAAACCATAGTTATCTGTTCCCTTATAATGTTTCATAGGGTGCCATTTGTATGCTAGCTTGACACTTATTATTGTATACAAATTATGTTAGTGGGAGGTATCTATCCCATCTCCCCTCGGATTCAAGGACAGAAGTTCTCAGTATATTCTCGAGGGCTTATTACATTTTACAAGTTATTATTATCATTCCATTTCATTATTTACAGAAACTCAATGAGTTTCAGAATTTACCTGAATCACTTGTTTCGACTGTCCATCCGTCTGAGGATGATAAGTCGTACTGATATCTCTAAACTTATAGTAATTACTATGGTACAGGTAGTTCACATTATAGTAACCGAGTTGCTAGCTCCAGCTACCTTACAAGTGTAGTCTTTCGATAAGCTAGTTCTGAAGTTTTAAATTTCTGACTAAAATTTTCACATTTATTTCTCGTAATAGTACTCTATTTGGGCATAACTGTATCAATTTATAGATTACTTACAAATATTCTTATTTTATTGTACCACGAGGAAGCACATAGCTCTACACAATAATCTCATGTCGATACTGTAATTTGCAGCTTACAATACAAACATCGAGAACATTACATAGTCACTACGTTATAACCTCATGGACTAGGTTTTCTAACATCTTATCTTCTCGAATCCACTAATATCCTAAACCGATTCTGATTACAATATCCCTTGACAATTACTAACAGTAACATCTTTGCCCTCATCTAGAGTAATTCTATTACTGTAACTTACTTTTAAGTCCTCTTGCCTTACATTAAGTAGGCTCGCCAATTAGCTTTATAATTTATGGTGTGTTAGAAAATATTTTTAGCTAACAATTGTTCCAAAATTAATGTCAATCATACTTGTTATTATAGTTTTTATCCTAAAGGACTAGTCACTAATACATCAAAATTCATTCCCATGTAAAGGAATAGCAACAGAACATATAGTTCTAACACTAGCACATAACTAAGTAGTGCTGGGATAAAATAATAACTAATTGTTTCTTTCAAAAATTAAGAACTTACCAGTAGTTACATCCAAAGTTTTTGTTCTTTCCCCTTGGCGCATAGTGGACTCTCTGACTGGTGCATTACTATATTCGGGTTAATTCACTGTGTTATGGTGGTGAGGAGTATCAACTCTATTTCTATCTCAACTCTGACTGACTGTTTGTGAACTCCGGAGAGCAAATCGAGGTGCTCTAGTACAATCTCTAACAAAGTGTCTAAGCTTTCCATAATTGTAGCAGGCTCCAGAGGCTTTACGACAAATACCTCCATGTAGTTTACCACAAACATGGCAGAAACGGGCAGAATAGGAACTTCTGGTTGTTCGACGACTAGATCTTGGTGTTCTCTGCCCTAATGATCCGCCTCTGTCATATCCCTGAGCTAGGAGTTCCTCAAATTATTTTCTCTTCCCCAAATTACTATTTGAGCTCTGACCCATAGTTTCTCCCTATTCTCAATTTCACACTGCCCTTATGGGGGTTGGGTTTGTGCTTGAGCTTGAGCTGACAGAGTATCAGCCATTTGTTGAAAGAAAGTGGCTATTTGTTGGGCCATTTGTGCAGTAATTTGTACCGGTAAAACTGGTATAGTTGGGCCTTTGACACTTTATGGGGCTGGGGCCTCAACTTGTACTTCTGCCATCACAGACTGTTCTATTGTCTCATTCTTCTCTTCCATATCTTTTCACAAGATTTTCTATTCCTGTACAACCAACACAAGGAGATTCCTCTCCATTAGTTCATATTTATGACGTAAATATACTATATGTATCAAACATTTGAGCAGTTGTAGTTACCGACAAAAATATTTCAAATTCACAGTTCAAAATTTACTTTAAAACCATTACTTTGATACCACAAAACATGTCACACCCTACTCCTCTGTAAGATGTAACATGATCCCATAGTACACCTAATGAATTACTGTACTTCGCCTACCGATAACCCATTAGATATACTACAAGGAATTTTAAATAATTTTCGTGAAACTTAAATTATTGATTAAAATCTAGTGTTATAAAATTGTTTTCAAAATTTCAGCAAAGTGCCGGCTGTGTTTTGAGAAAACAGTTCTTCAAACCTGAAAAGGAAAACACTTCCAATATGATTTCTCAAATACAACTCCAATAAACTTCATTTCATCTCACAATTCAATCTCAATAATCAAATCAATTTATTTTCAAACCAACCTCATCATAAAGAAACATTTCATTGATTACAAGACTCAAAATTTAATATTACAAAACTATACAGGTAGATGAAATCTTAAATTTACATTAGAATAATTTACATTTAATTACATACCAAAATATTTTACAAGAGTTTTTATATAACTGCTCAAATAATTTACATACATATTATTATATGCATACATAAAAACCTGTGTACATGGGTAAACTTGGAGCTGATCTGAATGTCTCTTCAAAGGAGCTTACTCAATTGCTCTATGCTCTTTTCACCTACGACAGCATACAAAGCTATCGCTGAGTGGTGAACTCAGTGGTGCATAACTATAATTTAAAACATAGTACAATATACTTTAATAAAAATTACAGCAAATAATTTGAAAATCTGGATACTCATTAATTTCCAAAACTCAAAATATTCATTGCCAATAACATAAATCGTTTGTATGAAATGACTTTGATTGCGAAATTTAATTTATCAAATCACAACCAAACATTTAAGGTAAGTCCAACAAAATAAATTATACATAAATCATAATTGAAATCACAATTCTTTACTATTCAAAACCATTCTTTATCTCACTAACTATGCAAGACTAATCCACAAGAGCCATCTTCGGGGTGATTCTAACTCCCTATGGTCGGGGAGGTAGAATCATCGTGCATAGTACACATCACAATAATGAATCTTCTGAAAGGGCCATAACATAAAACTTAGATCTAACCTCTAATAAGAGGAGAATCTAAGCCTGTGCACGTACCATGGTACTCAAAACACAACTAACTCCATTGTCTTCTCAACAAATGAGAGAGACGGGTAATAACCTAGTCAAGCATCTATAGTGAGATATAAAATAATATCACCATCCTTTTAGTGAGCATAAATCACAATACAATTCGATTCAAAGTCAATTCCAATATATAATAATTTTTATGCTCATCACAATTCAAATCATAAATTTTCATTTTTCTATGCAAATTGACCATCACAATTCAAAATATGTTCTATCACAATTTTTCAAAACATAATTTATTCAATCCATAACAATGCTTAATACTTATGGAAATACCATCTCACAAAGCTAAATTCATACATACTATAACTATTTCAATAATCATTGAATTAAATTCAATGCTTGTTAAACATAATACATAAGAAAAATATGTCATTTAATCATATGAAATATTCAGAACAAAATCAGTTAAAAACTAGTTGTGCACAAACCTAATTTAAGTCGCTCCTAGGCCTTGACTCAATGTTCTTTATGCTTCTCAATATCCATATCAATTGAAACACACAATTTAAAGTGTTTCAGTACTCAATGAATTTATTTCCAACCATAAAATCCAATATCTAAATTTTCTTGGTATTATTCCCTTTAATTTATTTCATTAGTCAACTTATAATGTTGACCCTTGATGCACTCTAAGTGAGTCAATTCCAATGTTGCCAATATGTCACATTTTAAAGTCTTTAGTGCTGGTATATGTTACCAAATTCATTTTCAAGTGTATTGCATTTTATTGCAATTTACCTGATTTCGGTGTACTATTTTGACCTAGCCAGACGACCTAGTTCCCTCGGTTTTCAGGTTTTGGTCCAAACTACAAACTTGTAGATCTATGTCTTATTGCACGCGGGGAAAAATTTTAAGTCATTCTGAGTTGTGTAGACCAAGTTATGGTCAATTTACCAATGCAGAACAGAATGCATCAAAATGGTAACTTTAGGTCATTTTTAGGTCACTTTTGGTTCGGCCAGTTTTGGTACTTGAAATTGTGCAAGCTATTTGGCTTGATTCTGGCCATTTCTGGGCTTCGGTGTCTTCATAAGAATTGTAGATATATCTCTAAACTATTCATGGTAAAAATTTCAGGTCATTTGGACCTATTTTGAGTGTGTTGTGGCCAAAATACTAACTACTGCCCAAATGGTCAATTTTCAGGCTTTCAAGTCACTAATCTAGATTTGGTTATTTTTCAAGTTACCTTCTAGGTAGAATTTAGGTAAGTTTCCTTCATGAAAGTTGGTACATTTTGTGCCTAGTTTCACCTCCAATTGGTCTTATACCAATTGGAGTCACACACTTAAGGTTCTAAGCCAAAACATACACTGCCCTACTACACATTGTTCATCCTTACCAATTACACATCCAACACTTACCAAATTAACTCTTCCATGCTAATTCTAGTTTGTACCATACCAATAAAACATTTTACTTCAAATTTTTGGTCATTTTAGCAGCTTGTAACCACTCTTAACATACACACTATAATACAGAATTTTCCAAAGTCCCACTTACAATGATTAAAGTCCCATTTACAACAATTCAACCACATGAACATACCTCATTTCCGTGTCCAAATTCAAACAATTATTTATATACACATGCTACCATCAATGACAACATAATTCAACAATATTTCATGAACTTAAACACTTCAATCTTCTTCATGAGGCTGCCACAAGTTTACACATACCCATCAACCTCCTTTTGCAATTTTCAATCTTACAAATCAAACCTTACTCGTGGAATTCAACTACAATACAATCAAACATTTAAATCATCATTCAAACCACCATTTACATGCAAGAACAAACTGTTCATAGTGAAGTTCCATGGCTGCCAAAATGTACATTTCCACTAAAACATCAAACTTCAAAAATTCTTTCATAAATCAACTACCCACAACCTTGATTACACTTTTAATGAAACAAGAATTGAAAACACTCACTTACCACTTTTGAAGTTCTTCAAAACCTCACCAAAACTTAACTTTCTTGCTGCCTATCTACTGCCCATGGTGAGAGGATCACTTTTAAGGAAGGGACTTACATGAATTTATGGCTCGAAAGTGAGGATTGGAGCTTGCATGCAATTCGGCCATGGAGGTTTCTTTCACCAAGGTTTCGGCTGGTTCTTCCCAAGGTTGAAGATGAAGTTATCTTCTGTCCATATGTTGATTAAATGTCCACTTAAGTGGAGTTAGTGGAGCACTAAGGTAAAGGTTTGATATTTGTTTAGTTAAAGTTTTATAATATAGTTTTTATCCCCCATTTCTTTCATTATTCTTATAATGTGTCACAATTTAATTTTTCATGATATTTCTAAAGTGTAATATCATTTATTTTTAATGGACATTTAGGTCAAAAGGCAATTCGGGGTGTCAAATGACAACAATGCCCCTGTTCGAGTTGCATTTCTGATTTTTTGGTAACACCGAGTTTTGTTGTTTTCTCGATTTCTCCTTTTTCTTTGTACTAATTAATTAATTTATCTTTGATATTCTAATGACATTTATACTTCAATAGATGTTTATTTAAGTCTTAAAAATATTTTGCAGGGTTCCCAGCGGTCCAGGGCTAGTCAACGGTCCACACCGCAACTTCTCGGTGCGGTCACCCATCGCTATGGTTCTCGGCTCGTTTAACTTGGTTATATTTCATTGCTATTATTTTTCCTTTATTTTTCTTGTATTTTCTTTTCTTGTATTTCATTATTTTATGTCTCCTCACTAACTTTTAAATGTAGTTCTAGGTATCCTAGTTATGCAGACCAGACAACATCCAGACGATGAATGTACCACCGAACATAGGGGTATTACAATTCCCCCCCCCCCCTTAAAATAAATTTCGTCTTGAAATTTTACCTGGCATCAGTCTCTGAACAGCTGTGGGTGCTATCTCCTCATATCCTCTTCCAAGGAAAATGTCACACCTTACCCCTCTGTAAGGCATAACATGATCCCGTAGAATACCTAATGAACTACCGAACTTCACCTACCGATAACTCATTAAGTACTCTACAAGGGATTTTAAACAATTTTCTTACTTTTGACAAGTGGTGAGCATTTTCTAATTGGTATTTAAAACATATGATTAAAAGTAAATCTAGTTAATATTTTTGGTCCATTTTATTTTTCCGCAAATTTTATAAAAATTTTGACAGAGTTCTGTCTGTATTTTGAGAAACCAGTTCTTGAAATACCTGTAAAAAACACTTCTAAAAATTTTTCTCAACAACTACTTCAATTTCACAATCAAACTCAATCCATTTCAACAACTCCATAATCATTTCAATTAATTTCTCAAGTTCAAAATTCAATAATCCTCAAAATACTAACAATACATTTCATTCAAATTAAATAAAATGGTTTCACTCATATTTCATTAGAGACAAAACAATTTATATACATCCTTACAAAATTTACATCAATAGAAATATAAACTAAACTTTATTACAAACTTCATACAAATTTTGTACAAGCTGCTCAAGACCCATTACATGTCCATACATTTATATGCAATACATACATCAAAAGAAATATTTACAATTAGGGTATAAATTATACCCGATAACTTCAAGCTGAATGATCTTTAATCCTTAGCAGCTCAGTCTGCTGCTCTTCTAGTCTCTGTATCTGCGACAGCAATAGAAGCTATCACTGAGTACTAGGACTCAGTGGTGCACAACATACTAAAATAGTCTTTATGCAAAATATTTATACAAAAATTTGACTAAACATGAGCATTAAACACAAAACCTGAATTATGAGATTTTAATGCAAACCAAGTTTATTTCAAAGTATCAAAACACATTTCATAAAACCCACAGTTAGATCATGCCATTCGAAACAAATAGAATCTCAATAGCCAGAGGCTAAAGAGAAATCACATCACAAGGCTAGCTAGCTCAAATATATTGATATCCATTCACATCCTCTTCTACTGGCACACCTCAACACTTCTCCAAAGAAGGAATCAAAATTCGAAACTAATTATCCCCACTAGTCGTGCTAGTAAGGTGTTCAAGTATATGGTCATGACACTGTGGTTTCAAAACTTATCTTAACAATTTGCTAAACATTGTCATTTCAAATATACACAATAACTTTCACAATTTAAATCAAACATCATAAGAATGCCATAATTCAATATTTCACATTATTCAAAACAGTATGCAGAAGATAATTATAAAAAGTATACGTTGTGCACAAACCTCAAGTGAGTTGCCTCTTGGCCTTGACTCGGTTCCTTGGGTTCTTTCCCGATATTCTTTTCAACTGAGACACACAATTTCACAGTGTTTCAGTACCATAACTTGGCATAAATCCAAAAATAAATTTAACTTCACTTTTACCTAGCTCTAACGTGCTAAATTCGACGTTCTTGAAATTTTGTGTTTTGGGTTACTATTCACTATACTATTCAAGTCAAATTATTGACTTTCTAAGGCTTAATAGGTATGGGAATTCCAACTTTACCCACATACCACATTTTGGTCACCAAACTTGTTGGTTTTGGTCATTTTCTCAAAACTTAGGTCTTTTAGGCAAAATTGCCAAATTTTCAGTTTTGGTGTCCCTAATTGTACTGTTTCATTGGTCAGTTTACTGTTAGAATTTGGCAAAACTTTCTTCATAAAAAATGTTCCCTATTGTCTTAAGTTTATTCTCCTTTTTGAATCACCCCAATTGGAGTTTTGTAGCTCAAGTTATAAGCAAATTACGTTTACTGTTCATGCTACAGAATTTTGGTTCTGCAGATTTGTTGATCCAAATTCGTTCAGCATTTTGATCAAGTTAAGTCCGTAATTTGATCTAATTTTCTTCATATGAAATGTTCTACTATGTCTTAGGTTTCCATCAGTTCAAGAATCGCCTAAATCAGAGTTTTCTAGAGAGAGTTATAGCCATTCAAACATTACTGTTCAAATGGCGAATCTGCAGTCTGCAGATTCAGTGACCCAACTTTGCTCAGTAATTTGATTGGGTTAATGGCATAATTTGGGTTGGTGTTCTTCATAAAAGTTTTAGGTATATATCTCATCTAACCATTGGTAAAATTTTAGGTCATTTTGACCTACCTAGTTTGTGTTATGACCAAATGAACAAACACTGTTCATTTCTCAGGTTGTGCAGGGCAGCCTGCGATTTCTCAACTTCGGTCACTTTGTTCACTGGGTTTTAGTCACTTTTTGAGCAGGCTTCCTAAATGAAAATTGTGTCATTTAGTGCCTATTTTCATTCCCAATTGGTCCCATATCCATTGGACTTGTAAAATTTCATTTTTGGTCCCTCAAAGGAAATTTTAGTCATGCTGCCAGCACATGACCTTATCCAATCCTAATTGGCTTTTAATTCCAACACTTCTAACACACCTCATTTGGTCACAAATGACCATTTTTCACTTCACATTAGGTCAAATATATCATTTACCAATTTCTCACAATTTTGCCTCCCAAACCCTAGGTCCAAACCCTAACTTTCATATCTTACTCACTTGTTGAATTCTAAATGCATTTTTAGTACTCATACCCTCACTTACACTTAACCACTTCACTATTTGTATCAAAATTACCCATTTCAACATTAGTTTGCTGCTGGCCAAAATTCCTAGGGTTCTAGATAGGCATGATTTTGCATGTTTTCATATATTTCTAACCACTTTCATCTTACTTCTATACTTATAATTCAATCAAAATTAAGGAAGAGAGCTTACCTCAAATGGAGCTTTTCAACTTCTTGATTCTTCAAGCTTCTTTCAATTTTTCTCTTTCCAATCTTCTTAACAAGACTCAACTACAATTTTTAATTAAAAAACTTATAAATTTTATGGCTCAAATCTTGGGTTTAAGAAGCTTTTTAGTGAGCTTTAATGGAGGAGGTTAAGAAAATGAGAGAGATGAGAGAGGAGATGAGAGTTGACGAAAATGAAAAAAAAGAAACCAATTTTTTTTTCTTTTTATTTTGTCTTTTAATTATTAAGATTTATCCCCAAATTTTTAATTATTTAAATATTAGGTTTATTGCATCATGCATGATGTCATGCATGATGTAATAACCTTTTTCCAACCTTTTTTTTTTCTTTCTTCTTTTTTTTTCCTATTAGTTTTTTAATTTAATTCTCGATTCCAAAATTTTCTTTTCTCCGATTTTATTTGACAGTTAGGTCAGGAGTCAGCTCTCGGGGTCAATTGACCAAATTGCCCTTCACCGGTTCAACCCGGTTTGCAAATAATTCCATATTTCTTCCGGCTCCCTGACCTAATTATTTGACTGGCTTAACAGTTCTTTTTCGTGATTTTCTCTTTTCCACTGTGTTTATAAGGGTCCTAAGGACCGCGGCGTCACATTTTACGGTTTGAAATTTGAGTTTAAAATGGCTTCGCAGTCGTTCCCGAGACGGTCACCCATCGCTGTGACTCTCGGCTCGTTTAACTTCTTATGTTCTGTTTTTCTTATTTATACTTAACTAATTGGCAATTACTAATTATTTGTGTTTAAGGCTTATCTAGTTGTCTTAAGTATGGATCTAATCCTCTTAATTCCCCGGACCGACACCGGTCACTGGAACAGTGAAATATACCAGGCTATGCAAACGGGGGTGTTACAGAGAAACTTTAAGGAATACCTTATCACCCACTGCATATTCAATATCTCTCCTTTTCAGATCAATATAGGACTTCTGACGGTCTGTTGTAGCCTTGAGTCGATCTCTGATCAATCTGATCTTTTCCTCTATTTGCTGAACAATTTCTAGTCCAATTATCTTCCTTTCACCTACTTCATCTCAACATAGGGGAATTCTACACTTTCTACCATATAAAGCTTCATATGGAGGCATCCCAATTCTTGATGGGTAGCTGTTGTTATAAGCAAACTCAATCAAAGGCAAGTGTATATCCCAACTACCTTCAAACTCAATCGCACAAGCCCGTAGCATATCCTCCAATATCTAAATTACCCTCTCAGACTGGCCATTTGTCTGTGGGTGGAATGCCGTGCTAAAGTTCAATCTAGTTCCTAGGGTTCTCTGAAGATTACCCCAGAGTCTAGAAGTGAACCTAGGATCTCTGTCTGATACAATCGATACTAACACTCCATGCAGTTTTACAATCTCATTTATATACAATCTGGCCAATCTCTCAAACTGCAGTCCATCCGGAATGGCAAAAAAGTGAGCAGACTTGGTTAGTTTATCAACTATGACCCATACTGCATCATGACTATTCTGTGTCCTCGGAAGTCTCATCACAAAATCCATAGTTATCCATTCCCTTACAATGTTTCATAGGGTGCCATTTGTATGCTAGCTTGACACTTATTGTTATATACAAATTCTGTTAGTGGGAGGTATCTGTCCCATCTCCCCTCGGATTCAAGGACACAAGTTCTCAGTATATTCTCAAGGGCTTGTTACATTTTACAAGTTATTATTATTATTTCATTTCATTATTTACAGAAACTCAATGAGTTTCAGAATTTACCTGAATCACTTATTTCGACTGTCCATCCGTCTGAGGATGATAAGTCGTATTGATATCTCTAAACTTATAGCAATTATTGTGGTACAGGTAGTTCACATTATTGTAATCGAGTTATTAACTCCAGCTACCTTACAAGTGTAGTCTTTCGACAGGCTAGTTCTGAAGTTTTAAATTTCTGACTAAAATTTTCACATTTATTTCTCATAATAGTACTCTATTTGGGCATAACTGTATCACTTTATAGATTACTTACAAATATTCTTATTTTATTGTACCACGAGGAAGCATGTAGCTCTACACAATAATCCCGTGTCAGTATTGTAATCTACAGCTCACAATACAAACATCGAGAACATTACATAGTCACTACGTTATAACCTCATGGACTAGATTTTCTAACATCTTATCTTTCTCGAATCCACTAATATCCTAAATCGATTCTGATTACAATATCCCTTGACAATTACTAACAGTAACATCTTTACTGTAACTTACTTTTAAGTCCTCTTGCCTTACATTAAGTAGGCTCGCCAATTAGCTTTATAATTTATGGTGTGTTAGAAAATACTTTTAGTTAACAATTTTTCCAAAATTAATGTCAATCATACTTGTTATTATAGTTTTTATCCTAAAGGACTAGTCACTAATACATCAAAATTCATTCCCATGTAAAGGAATAGCAACAGAACATATAGTTCTAACACTAGCACACAACTAAGTACTGCTGGGATAAAATAATAACTAATTGTTTCTTTCAAAAATTAAGAACTTACCAGCAGCTACATCCGAAGTTTTTGTTCTTTCCCCTTAGCGCATAGTGGACATTTTGACTGGTGCGCTACTATATTTGGGTTGATTCACTGTGTTATGGTGGTGAGGAGTACCAACTTTATGTCTATCTCGACTCTGACTGATTGTCTGTGAACTCCGGAGAGTAGATCGAGGTGCTCTAGTATAATCTCTAACAAAGTGTCCACGCTTTCCACAATTGTAGTAGGCTCCAAAGGCCTTACGACAAATACCTCCATGTAGCTTACAACAAACATGGCAGAAACGGGCAGAATAGGAACTTCTGGTTGTTCGACGACTAGATCTTGGTGTTCTCTGCCCTGATGATCCGCCTCTGTCATTTCCCTAAGCTTAAGGTTCCTCAAATTCTTTTCTCTTCCTCAAATTACTTTTCGAGCTCTGTCATATCCGTAACTTCTCGGTGCGGTCACCCATCGCTATGGTTCTCGGCTCATTTAACTTGGTTATATTTCATTGCTATTATTTTTCCTTTGTTTTTCTTTTATTTTCTTTTCTTGTATTTCATTATTTTATGTCTCCTCACTAACTTTGAAATGTAGTTCTAGGCATCCTAGCTGTCTGAACAGACACTGTCACTGGAACACTAGAACGCACTACCGAACATAGGGGTATTACATGTCCACACCAAGACCACCTATGATAGCCCTTGAACAACTTCTAAAGCTTTTTCAAAGAATTAGAAAATCAATTTTTGCCTTTTGAGATATTGTAGATGTAAACAGGACACTGAAAACGATTTCTAGTATTTTTAATTCAAGAGATTGTTTGCTAATCTCTTTGAATTGATGAGAGATGAAGAAGAAGAGAAGGGAGAGGTAGCTAAGGGTGGCAGCACCAAAGAGAATGAGCAGCTTATTATTTTTCTTTTACATAACAACACATTATATAGCTAGGTCACCACTTAAAACCCTTACCACATGTGACCTTTTGATTAGCTCTAGGTTTAATTGAACCAATCACATTGTGCCAAGTGTCAAACCTATATTTAATCTTTACTTTGATCATCTTACATGATTGAAAGACATATGGTAAGCTTATGTGTAGTGCCATGTGTCACCATCTCATGGTGCCACATGTCACCCTGTGAAATGACCAAAATACCCCTGTGTCTTAATTTTGAGTTCTCAACCCAAAATAATTATTTCTCTTCGTCAAATCAATTTATATCAAATACAAATTAATTAATTAATCTCTATTAATTAATTTCTCATTAATTAAATTCATATTTAAATACTTTAAATATAAATTTAACTTATACTATACATCGAATAACCTAGATTTGGTTTCAAGTCATTCTAGGGACTTTGCAATATAATTGCAAACCAAAATATTTAATTAATCAATAGAACTCTTTAATTAATTAATTAAATTATATTTAATTTGGTGATTACTTGTGTATGTGTGTGACTTACTAGGCTCATCACTAATTGGCAATGAGACATGATATCAACTCTTAATATCATCAAAACTCTTTCTTACCATAAATGATTTCTCTAAATCATTTTATGCAGCTCATAGACTATAGTTAACACCTACCATAGCATGCCATAGCCAACCAATCAGTAATAAGGTTTACCTTAAATGAACCTATAATTATATGTTACCATGCACTAGAATCTCTCTGTTACAAAATCCCAACTTGAGCTGGAGTCATGGTTTATATCAAACTCCATTTGCTATGAATATTATGTTCTCTTTTAATTCCAGTTCTTGATTAAAAGATTTTCTCATCAGAAACTCTTTTCTGATTAAATCTATCTGTCCTCGCCAGGAACTTGAAAACATGAAGAACCATTAAATGAACATAGGATTTTATCCCTATTTACTTAGAGGAACATATTCCATCTTGATCAACACCTACCGCCATATATAATTAGTAGGAGCCAACACATGCCCATATACCCATACAGAGTACAAGTATGAAAGCAGTATCAAACTCAAACCACCTACATACAAGATAACTGTGCTATCTATAGTCTAAAGATTATATGCACTGATATGATTTATGACAATACATTGACAGGAGTAAACTCTATGTGCTTATCGTAAATGTCACTGGTTCGGCCTACTTATCATGTATAAGTGCCTATCATTTTTGTTATATGGCATGAGACTCACCATTCCATCTTATTTATATCTCATATAAATAACTTGGGAACAAAAATGAATACAATCTTACCAGATAAGTCATGTCCTTATTGTGAAGTATCCTCGATTGTGAACCTATTTATGATACTTTGTGCTAGAAATACTGTCACTCATATTCTTAACAACTTAAAAATAGAATTTCTAACAAAATATCAATGGACCTTTTCTATTACACATAAATATATTATGTAAACAAAAAAGTGAAAATGCCTTTTTATTAATAAAACATGTACAAGATACATACTAAATGATATGCTCTAGGGCATATTACTAATAATCTTCCACTAGCACTAGAGCCATTCATTACAATACCTTAGACCCATCTTCTCAACATGTCGGTCTAACTGAGCTTGTGATAAAGGCTTAGTGAATTGATCAGCTGGATTTTCAGCTGATGCTATTTTCTGCAGGGTTACATCGCCTTGCCCAACTATTTCTCTGATAATGTGGTAGCACCTTTATATGTGTTTGGATTTCTAGTGAGACTGGGGTTCCTTATATCCAAACAGCTTCTTTTGCAGTATCTGATGCAGCAATATACTCGGCCTCTGTAATGGAACCAGTAGTCGTACTCTGTTTGGAACTCTTCCAACTAACTGCACTTTCTTTAAAAATGAACACAAATCTAGAGGTAGACTTTCTATCATCGATATCTGATTGGAAATCAAAATCAGTATAACCATCCAATTGCATGTCACTGCCTCCATATATCAAGAATAAGTCCTTAGTTCTTCTCAAGTACTTAAGGATATTCTTGACAGCTATCCAGTGTTCCAAACCTAGATTGGATTGATACCTGCTAGTCAAACTAACAACATATGCAATATCCGGCCTAGTACACAACATTGCATACATTAAACTTCCAATAGCCAAAGCATATGGAATCCTGGCCATTTTATCTCTTTCTTCAGGTGTCTTTGAAGACATCTCTTTAGAAAGGTGGATACCATGTCTTACTGGTAACATTCCTCTCATGGAATCAAGCATGTTAAACCTCTTTAATACCTTTTCCAAGTATAGACTTTGGGATAAACCAATTATTCTTTTCGCTCTATCTCTATAGATATGAATCCCAAGAATATAGGTTGCCTTCCCTAAATCATTCATGGAGAATGTATTTGACAACCATACCTTTACAGTTGTCAACATACTTGTGTCATTACCTATCAACAGAATATTATCCACATATAAAATAAGGAAAATGATAACACTATCACTAACCTTCTTATATACACATGGCTCATCCTCATTTTTTATAAAACCAAATGACTTAATGGCTTCACCAAAACAAATGTTCCAACTCCTCAAAGCTTGTTTTAACCCATAAATGGATCGCTTTAGCTTGCGCACTTTGGAACCATCTTGGGATTCAAAAACCCCTAGGTTGTTCCATGAAAATATTTTCTTTAATGTACCCATTGAGAAAAGTTGTTTCGATATCCATCTGCCAAATCTCATAATCATAATATATAGCTATTGCTAATAAAATCCTAATTGATTTAAGCATGGCAACAGGCAAGAAAGTCTCCTCATAGTCGATTCCTTGCCTTTGGTGAAACCCTTTCGCTATTAGCCTTGCCTTATAGGTCTCTACCTTTCCATCAGAACTAATTTTCTTCTTGAAAACCCATTTGTTCCCTATAGGTACAATACCTTCAGGTGGGTTAACAAGATCCCAAACTTGATTCTTATACATGGAATCAATTTCGGATTTCATAGCATAAATCCATTTTGAAGAGTCTATATCTGATATAGCTTCTTCATAGGTAAGTGGATCATCTTCATGATCTACTTCTTCATGAGTAGACAACTCTTGTTCTTCTTCATGAAAGAAATCATATCTCACTAGTGGGTGAGATACCCTGGTTGTTCTACGAGGAATAGCTGTAGATATTTCATCAATAGCTGTAGGTTGACTAGATGGATCTATATCCATTTGATCTGTTGGTTGGTCAGAATTCTCCAATTCCAACTTTATTTGCCTTCCTTTGCCTCCTTCTTGAACAAACTATTGTTCAAGAAACGTGACATCTCTACTTATCACAACCTTTTGTGATGTAGGCAAATAAAAATAATATCCAAAACTATCTTTTGGATATTATTTTTATTTGCCGACATCACAAAAGGTTTTTTGGATATACAACAAATCGACCATTTTCTTATATGATTTCCAATTTATCAGTATTCAACTTTTTGATATAAGCTGGATAACCCCAAATCTTAACATGCTTACGACTTGGTTTTCTTCCATGCCATATTTCATAAGGTGTGAAATATACTGATTTTGATGGAATCCTATTCAGAATATACAAAGCTGATTCTAATGCAAATCCCCAAAAGGAGATTGGCATATCAGTATAGCTCATCATACTACGTACCATATCTAATAGGGTATGATTTCTCCTTTTAGATACACCATTCAGCTGTGGTGTTCCTAGAGGAGTCAGCTGGGAAACAATGCCGTGCTCTCTCAAGTATTCATCAAATTCAATACTCAAGTATTCACCTCCACGATCTGATCGAAGAGCTTTAATACTCTTTCCTATTTGATTTTCTACTTGAGATTTAAATTCTTTGAACTTTTCAAAGGATTCATGTTTGTATTTCATCAAATACAAATACCAAACCTTGATTTATCATTAGTAAAGGTAATAAAGTAATGAAAACCACCTTTAGCCATTTCTTTAAATGGACCACATACATCACTATATATTAGCTCCAAAATAGTTTCAGCTCTTAGCCCTTGTCCTATAAAGGGTGATCTAGTTATTTTGCTCTGAAGGCAAGATTCACAAGTTAGAGTAGGCTCAGAGCCCAATGAGGATAGAATCCCCATTTTCTCTAGTTTTGCAATCCTATCCTCTGCAACATGACATAACCTTAAGTGCTAAATATATTTTGAACTTGAGTTGGTTTTCACCATGGCATTGCATTCATTTAGATCACCTGCATTCATTTTGTGTTTGTCATTATTATCCAAATAATAAAGACCATCATTCATATAACCCGAACTAACATATTTATTTTCAAAATAAATATTGCAAACATCATCTGTGAACTGAAATTCATAGCCATTTCTAGTCAAACTAGAGATAGAAATGATGTTCTTAAAAGCATTAGGTATATATAAAATATTATCCAAACACATAGCATGTCCAAACATGTAAAAAGATTTAGATCCTATGGCTAAAGCTTCAACAGTTGAGCCATTGCCAATCCGGACTCTAACATCTCGAGAACACAAGCTGCTACTATTTGTTAGTTTCTGCATATCATAAAAAATGTGAGAATTGGCACCAGTATCGAAAACCCAAGCTGTAGATGAACTATGAGTATCATCAAAATCTAAATAACAAGATATGGACATACCTTCCGAAGGCGTATCCTTCTTGCCCTTCAGAGAAGCAAGATACTCTGGGCAGTTACTTTTCCAGTGCCTATCCTACTGGCAGTGGAAACACTTTCCTTTGCCTCCATCAGCTTTAGTCTTCCCTTTCTGTTTAGCTATTTTCTTGGAAGGACCAGGAATCTGAGGTTTCCTTTTCTTATTGCCCTTCCTCTTGTTGGACTTTCCAGCAAAAGAAAATGCAATCAAAGCTCCCTCTTTTCCTTTATTGCCCAGCATATTCTTTTGGACAATAACCAGCATGTTGAGTAAACCAACCAAGGTGTATTCCTATTTAGTCATATGGAAATTTGTTACAAAATTCCCAAAAGACTCAGGAAGGGATTGAAGGATCAAATCCATTTGTAGTTGGAAATCTATGTTAAAGTCAAGGTGTTCCAGCTGCTCAATCAGCCGAATCATCTTGTGGATATGATCCCCAATATTCTGTCCCTCAGACATCCTCCTGCAGAACACCTGTCTAGATATCTCATACCTAGCATTCCTGCTGTGCTCACCATATAACTTTTGTAGGTGAAGGAGGATCCCACTCGCAATCTGCATGTTTTCATGCTGCTTCTGTAACTCATTACCCATAGAAGCAAACATGTAACACTTAGCTCTCATATCATGCTCCTTCCACTTTTCCAAAGTTTCATGTTCCTCTAGAGTGTCCTCTATAGGTAAGGGACTACGAACATTTGAATCTAGAACATATCCTATATGTTCAAGGTTCAGGACAAGTTTCAAATTTCTTAGCCAATCTGTGACACCCCTTACCCGTGTACAGTATACCCGAGTAAGTAATGCCACACGGTGTACTGGCACACTCTAATATTCCTCAATTCATTTATATCATGCTTTTGAAGTTAATTTATGAAATATGATTTATTTTAACCATTTATCAAAAGCATTATTCATTTGAGGTTCCGAAGATTTTAAAGAAAATCGGGCGGAGTACCGGCTAAAAATGGAGAAAACAGTTCTTCGGAACCTGTTAAAAACACTTCCAATATTTGTATTTCATCATCTCAAACTCCAATATCCAAAATCTCAACAATATTTCTCAATTTCAATTCTCAATAATCTTTTCATTTCTCAAACATCCATTTCTCATATACAAGCGATAAATACATGCTCAAATTTTTGCATTCATAGTCATAACTTTCATTATTTACATGAACATCAAAATATATTACATGAGTTCAAATACATATGAGAAAGTAAAAATCTGCTACAAAATATCAAAATGACATCTAGTGCCCTACCAATACACTGCAGGTAGTGAGGTGACACGGACACTGTGCAGATCTACAGGATGAACTCACCCAGTCTGCGGTCTACTGGGCTCACGATTGGGATCTCCAGTACCTACGCGTGGCAAAAGCAACGCGCTAAGCAATAATGCTTAGTGGTGCAATAATATAATAGAAGAAAATAGCAAGAAAATGAATGTGTATAGAATGTGTATGCTTTCTTTGTTTGGTATTGGTATATCCATTATTTCGTTAATGTTGTTCACTTTTATTCATTTGGTTGCCCCAAGTAACCTACACTAGACGACTGGACTGGATAACGGGTAAACTGGCACTGGGTACCTAGTACCTCGGGCCGTCACACCATCGGTCACATATGCATCTCCGGTGTAAAGCGACTAACAAGTCAGAATAATATCGTGCACAAGGCCAAGTCTCAATATAAAGTCAGAATGGCTAAAAGCCATGAAATCACGGAATGGCATATTGCCATGTGCAGTACTGCTAACTGAACCCTATTGGCATGCCAAACTATCCAAACCAATCTTGTTAGGTATACTAGGGCATTTGAAACTTTTAAATTCTTCAATTTGTGAATTTCAAATTTTTGGTGTCACTATTCATCATTGGTCAACAAAAATGTTGACTTTTAGAATAAAAATATGTACATTGACTTTTGCACTCCCAACACACCACATTTGGTGTTTAAAACTTGTTGGCATTAAGTGTTAATACCATTTCAAAGTGTAACTCAACACAAGCAGAATTTTCAGTTTTGGTGAGTCAACTTCACTGTTCCATTGGACACTGTTACTGTAGGAATTTGAAGAAATGTAAAACATAAAAGTTGTTCCTTATTTTGTCTAGTTGAATTTCCTTTTTTGAATCACTCCATTTGGAGTTTTGTAGCTCCAGATATGACCCAAAAGCCCAGGCTGGCCGGATTTGCATTCTGCAGAAAATACCATATCTACAGTAGCATGAACAGTGACTGCCATAGCCATTTGGGTTAGGTTCTGGCCATAATTTGGAGTAGGTTCCTTCATGAAAGTTGTTTTTCTATGTCTTAACTTGTTGCTGTAAAAAGTTCAGGTCAATTGACCAAATCTACAGTGAGTTATGGCCAAATGAACAGTTACTGTTCATTTGGTCAATTCTGCAGAACCAGCTGCAGGGTATCTGGATTGGGGCCAAGTTTTGGTCCTCTTGCTTTGGTCTTTTGGGCATGGTTTCTTCAGAAAAAATGTGTCATTATAAGCCTAGTTTCATGTCCAATTGGCCAAACTTCAATTGGACTAACACAGCCCAAGTTATGACAGTGCAAAGGGACTGAATTTTCAGTCCTATCTTTCTTATCTAGGCGATTTATACCTTGACTTTGCCATACCATTTTTCAGTCCAAATTGTGTTCAACATACCTCAAATGGTCACTTATTTACCATTAGATTGTTCTTTAACAGTTTAATAAACCAAGTCACATTTTCACCTTTCCAAACCCTAATATCCAAATCAATTTACTCATAACCTTAATTAGTATACTTAGTTTAATGTCCATGTATATTAATACCTTAACCATTATTTCTAGCCACTCTAAATTTATTAAAACAATCAACCTCATACTTTCATAGGGCTGCTGAAAATTGAAGGTACCATGACACATATAATTTACTTCAATTTCTTAAAATTTCTTAGCTCAAAATGATGTTCTAACTAAGATTTAAAAGAAGGAGAATGAAAGTGTAGCACTAACCTTGAATGGGTAGAATTTCCAAAGCCCCAACTTCACTTTCTTTCTTTTCCTTGGCTGCCAAAAGCTTTGTCTAGGTGTGGGATTAATTTTTGATGAAGGGACTTATGGGTTTTAGAGTGAAATAAAGGAGGGAATTGAGCTTTGATTAGGTTGTCAATGGTGGTTTGGGTACACTAGGGTTTCGGCTGGTAAGAGAATGAGGAGGGGCTGCTGAAATTTTTAGTTATTTAGTCTTCATTTAGTCTTTTTATTTGTTGGTCAAAGGATGGCTTAATTGTGATTGGTCCAAATTTCCTTAATGACATCACCATGATGCCATAATTAAGCTTTTTTCCTCATTTTCTTTCCTTTCCTCCACTACTCCTTTTCAATTTGATTTCTAGTAATGTTTATTCATATTTTATGTCATATTAATTATTTACTCAACTGGACAAGTCGGCCAAAAATCACCTCTGAAGGCGAAATGACCAAAATGCCCTCCGTTTGGCTTAACGGGTTAAAATTGTCTGTACCGATTGAAAAATTTTTCTAGGTATTTTCTTGGCATTCTAATGCCATGGGAACCTCAATAACCCTTCTCTGGAGTCCCAAAAATTATTTTATAATTTTTCTCCTGGGTCTAGGGCTCCTCGTTGCGAGAACCGCAACTTCCCTCTGGTTACCCATCGCTTGGGTACCGGCTCGTTTAACTCGATTGTATTTTATTCCTAAAATTTTTACTAAATTTTTCTTATTAATATTTGAGTTAATTATGGTTCCTGACTTTAGTTTAAATATTTTTCCGGACATTCTAGCTGTCCGGGCCGACACCGGTCACCGGAACAGTAGGATGTACGGAGTGGTTATCGGGAGGGTGTTACACAATCAGATAGATTAGGGCCTATCAACCTATGTCGATCAAGTGTGCTTGCAAGGATATTGGATGTTGGTGGTTGTTCTATGCTCATTGTTATCAGAAAATTAACTGCAGATTATAACTAGATTAAATAGTAAATGTATCATGTAATTAACCAAAATGATTATGGTCTTTTAATCAAATTGGTCCTGCCACTAACTTAGCGAATCCTACACTTCCAAAGTAGAAAACGGAAATCCTAGTTGGATGGATTTCTAGTGGGTAATTGAATTCTTATAATCCTATTGATCATCCTCAGGCAGATCCATTATTGGAATTACAATAAACTACAAGTGAGCAACTCCTTGCCCATTACATCTCATGTGAGGTTCAATCCTTTACCTAGCCCATAATGCTCAAAATCTCAGGCACATCCATTATTGACTCATCTAGCATTAGTTAAGTTGATCCCATTGAGCTAGTAAATATGCAAATAATTTTAACATCCTCAGGCACATCCATTATTGGCCACCAAACCATTTATATATTTACAACATCTCATGCTTAACAATTATTCTTAAGAAAATCTCTTAAATTAATTGCATCATATGCAACTATTTAAAATTTCTTAAAATAATTGCCCCAATGGAGGGCCCATGTTATAATTACTTTAATTATAACATATCTAACTTAATCATTTGTTTAGAAGATTTTGTGGTCATCCTAATTACTATTATGGTCTCACTTTGCACATTATCCATTTAGCATGCATATATTATATACTTGCATACATTCCCATACATCTCATGCATTCATGGATAAACAGCAAATATGGTATGATCATGGACTTTCTAAGAGATTCAATTCTGAGCCACCAAGAATTGAATCAGGGCATTCCTAGGTGCATTTCATTCATTCATTTTACAAGAGTTGCTGAAGGAGTATATAATCAACACTTGATCTTGAATTCCTCCCACTGGTCCCACCAATGCTCTTGAACTCCTTGATCTTCTTGTAATCCAATTACATAGTAATCCTTGGCATACCAAGGCGAATTTACAAGAACTAAATAAATGAAATTACAACCCAAAATTATTACAATCTTAATAATACATGCCCAAAAATAAATTAAAATAAATTAATTAATTTACAACCTGAAAAAACATAAAAGAAATAAATCCAATCACATTGGTTTTTTATAGTCCAAGATCATCCATCATGCATATCACTATTTAACAATTAAATAAAATATACATACTTAAATTAAATTGAATATCCCATATTCAACTTAAAAATCCAGATTTGAATATGATTCAAACAAATTTAAAAATTCAGATTTGAATCACATTCAGACAACTTTTAAAATTCAAATTTGAATTAAAATTTAATTGTGTGATTAAAACTCTAATTAAACAATTTAATCAGACATAGGATGACCTTTTATATCATACAACAATTGTAAATTAAAAACCCAAACCTTGCGCACACCATTAGAGACCTTAAAGTGTGCGCACCAATGGTGTCATGTAACACCCCTCACCCGTCTACAGTATAGCCGAGCAAGGCGTGCTACACGGCATGCCGGAACACCTAGTCTGTGATTATTTCATTTCCTGAACAAAATTTGATTTTAAGAAGTCTTTTATGTAATATTCATATCATGCTGATACTATTTTCATGCTTTGATAAAATCAGTGTTTCAAAAATGGTAATAAAAATTTGGCAAGGTGCCATCTGTATTTCGGACAAACTGTCCTTCCAAACCTGTTGAAAACAGTTTAATATGATAATATCAAAATCTCAAATATTTCACAGTCTCTATTTCTCAGTAAAGTCAATAGACATTTACAGTCATTAAACAGTTCTATAATACAGTCCATAATAATTTAAATATATCTAGAAAATCTCCATGTTATTTAATATGTACAAAATATTACAAACTTTAGAGCTTTCATAACATTACAAAATACAGGGCCGATGTAACACCCCTATTGGTATAGCCTGGTATATTTCACTGTTCCGGTGACCGGAGTCGGTCCAAACAATTAAGGGGATTAGAACCACACTTAAGTCAATTAGAGAAGCCATAAACACAAATAATTAGTAATGTTCAATTAGTTAAGTATAAATAAGAAAAACAGAACATAAGAGGTTAAACGAGCCGAGAGTCACAGCGATGGGTGACCTTCTCGGGAACGACTGCGAAGTCATTTTAAACTCAAATTTCGAACCGTAAAATGTGACACTGCAGTCCTTAGGACCCTTATGAACACAGTGGAAAAGAGAAAATCACGAAAAAGAACTGTTAAGTCAGTCAAATAATTAGGTCAGGGAGCCGGAAGAAATATTGAATTATTTGCAAACCGGGATGAACTGGCGAGGGGCAATTTGGTCAATTGACCCCGAGAGCTGACTCCTGACCTAACTGTCAAATAAAATCGGAGAAAAGAAAATTTCAGAATTGAGAATTAAATTAAAGAATTAATAGAAAAATAAATAAAAATATATATATAGGAAAAAGAAAAAGTTGAAAAAGTGAAAAAGGTTTATTACATCATGCATAACATCATGCATGATGCAATAAACTTAATAATTAAGAATTTAAAAATTATGGGATAATTATGTATTAATTTAGCTAAAATTTATAAAAGAAAAGAAAAGAAAAAAATTGTCTTCCTCACGCATTTTTGCCGTCTCTCACCTCTCACCCTCTCCCTCTCAAAATCCTCCATTAAAGCTTGTGTGTAAGCTTTTAAAACCCCAAATTTTCCCATAAACTCCCCAAAAATTATGGATTACACCTTGTTCTTGCAACTTGGAAAGGAGAACTAAGGAAAGAAAAGTGAAGAAAGTGAAAGATTTGAAGATTGAAAATTCAAGGAAAGGTTAGTAAGCTAAACTTAAAATTTCTAGTTAAATTAATTTTGTTTATAGTTCAATTAACTTAGAATTATGCTTAAAATGAAAAGAAATTAATTGTTGGAGGATTAAAGCAAAATTCATCCAGCTAGGGTTTTGATGTGTGTGCATGAATTTGGTGGACTTAAAGGTGTATATGAGCTTGATTGAGAAAGAAGCATGTATATAGGCATTGAATTGGTTAAATGCAACAACTTAGTGAGTTAGGGTTTTGGGAATTAGGGTTTATGAACCAAAAATGTAAGAAATGAGTAAATGGTGTCTTTGACCTATTGTGAAGTGAAAAATGGTCATTTATGACCAAATGAGTTGTGTTGGAATGATTGGAATTAAAGCTAAATTCGGAGGGAGTGTGGTCATGCTGCTGGCAGCATGACCAAGTCAACTTTGAAGGACCAAAAATGAAATTTTACAATTCCAATTGATATGCGACCAATTGGGGATGAAAATAGACATAAAATGACACAATTTTCATTTAGGAAGCATGCCTAAAAAGTGACCAAAACCTAGTGAACAAATTGACCAAACTTAGAAAAGTGCAGGCTGCCCTGTACAAACTGACCAAATGAACAGTGCTTGTTCATTTGGTCATAACTCGAGCTAGGCAGATCCAAATGACCTGAAATTTTACCAGTGGTTAGATGCGATATAGACCTAAAACTTTCATGAAGAACACAAACCCAAATTCTGCCAGCAACCAAGTCATTTGGCCACCCAAAGTTGGTGACCCAAAACTGCCAGCACCAAAATTGCCCAGAAAATCTGGGTTGTTTCCAATCCTGCAGCCATAGTTCAAATGGCCATAACTTGAGCTAAAAAACTTCATTTTGGGTGATTCAATAATGAGAATAAACTTAAGACAATAAGGAACATTTTCTATGAAGGAAGTTTTGCCAAATTCCAACAGTAAAATTACCAATGGAACAGTGCAACTAGGGACACTAAAACTGAAAATTTGATAATTTTTCCTAAAGGACTTAAGCTTTGAGAAAATGACCAAAACCAATAAATTTAATGACCAAAATGTGGTATGTGGGTGAAGTTGGAGTTCCCATACCTATTAAGCCTTAGAAAGTCAACAATTTGACTTGAATAGTATAGTGAATAGTAACCCGAAACACAAAAATTTCGAGAACGTCGAATTTAGCACATTAAAGCTAGGTAAAAGTGAAGTTAAATTTATTTTTGGATTTATGCTAAGTTATGGTACTGAAACACTGTGAAACTGTGTGTTTCAGCTGAACAAGACTTGGAAGCTCGGAGAGACTGAGTCAAGGCCTAGAGGCGACTCACGTCAGGTCTGTGCACAATAATTTTTGTTTAAATATATGATTCTTGAAAATTTGATTTTTTTTTAGTTAAATATGAATTGTGTTGCCATTTATGATTGTGGATATGACTTTGAAAATTTATCAGATTTCCAATAAATTATTTGAATAAATTTTTTTGAATAGATTTTGTGTTCACACTTAGCATGACAGTATCACATTATTCCTCCTCCATTTATGGGGTTGAGATCATTTATTTTCCTCCCTCTCTGGCTTGCTAATTGAGGTTGAGATCGGATGAGTACTCTTTAGCTAGCTAGCCACCTCCCTCATTGATTTCGATTAATGGGGTTGTAGATTGCTTTGTCATGGTGTACAACACGGCATTGATCGGAAATTTTGTGTCATGGCTTAAGTTGTGTATGATTTTGGCAGCACTGTGTTTATGAAATTATTTGACTAAATTGTGTTATTATGAGCTTTGATAATTTGAGAAATATTTAAATTGTGTTTCATCAATGAATGATTTATGTATTGCATTTCAAATTTTTACTGTGCACCACTGAGTATTTTTATACTCAGCGATAGCTTATTTTGTTGTCGCAGATAAGAGCAAGGAGAAAGCAGCAGAGTGAGCTGTTATCGAATTGTGGACCACACTGATCATTTTGTATGGGTATTATTTTATACCCTTGTAGTTAATTTTGATGTAAATATAGAAATGTTGTATGTATCAATGTAAAGTTGAGCAGTTCTAAATAAATTGTAATAATATTATTTTTGGATTTCCTTCTGTAAATTAACACTTGTACCTATGAATTTCATACTTTATGCCTTGTGAATGAAGTATTAAATATTTTGAGATGATAAATTTTGATTTGGATTGTGGAATTATTTTGAAGTGAGTTGAATTGAGTTGATTTGAGATTTATTGGAGGTTGAGAGTTGAGAAAATTATTGGAAGTGTTTTTTTTTTCAAGTATTTGAAGAACTATTTTCTCCAAATACAAACGGAACTCTGTCAAATTTTTTATAAAATTTGCGGCAAAATTTAAAATGGACAAAAAATTTTATTAGTATTTAAACTTTGAATAAATGGTTTTTAATTCCTACCAAAATGCTCACCACTTCCAAAATGCAAGAAAATAGTTTTAAAATCCCTTGTAGTGTTCTTAGTGAATTATTGGTAGGTGAAGTTCGGTAGTTCATTAAGTATTCTACAGGAACATGTTATGCCTTACAGAGGGGTAAGGTGTGACAGTCGAATTTCAAAAATACAACAAAAGTACAAAATACAAGATATCCTAAGTCCTACCATGTATGCAATGCAATGCAGATGACTCTGGACTCCTATGCAGATCTGATGTCTCACTCGGTTGTAAGTCTGCTGGGCTCCCCAACTGTATCTCCAATACCTACGCGTTACAAAAGCAACGCACTAAGCAATTTTGCTTAGTGGTGCCAAATATAAAGAAATATACACTAAAATAAAGTAAATGAATTTATGACATCGGTATTCTTTACAATTGTTGATTCTACCTTTATTTGCTAACATTTTAATATTTGCTAATTTTTGGTAGTGTTGTATGTCAGTAGACTGGATTTAGCTATTTGAATCTAATAATACTTGAATTACTGCCCGTGTGGCCTATAAACTGACCAGACTGGATAAACGGATATACTGGCACTGGGTACCTAGTACCTTGAAGGAACGGAAGCGTGAAAAACACAAGATTATACCATTGAATTCAAAAAATTTTCACCTAGGGTCACATGCACCATGCAAGATTTATTTTTATCTATTTGATTTCAATGATAAACAACATATTAAAACTCTTTTAATATGTTTTTGGATCTGTATTTGCCATTTAAGATTTTAAAATTAATCAGATTAATTTTAGAACCCTAGATTAAATCAAGAACGATTACACTAACCTCTTGATGTGCTGCAGCTGTCTGCGCTTTGAAATTCGTCTTCAGACACCGGATGTTGTCCTCTAGCTTGTCCACACCAAGAACACCTATGGCAGCCCTTGAACAGCTTCTAAAGCCTTTTCTATTAATTAGAAATTCAAGTTACGCCTTTTAAGCGATTAGAGATGTAAACAGACACTAGAAACAATTTCTAGCGTTCTTAATTCAAGAGATTGATGGCTAATCTCTTTGAATTGATGAGAGATGAAGAAGAATGGCTGGAGAGGCTCAAAGTGGCGTGACAATTGAGAGGAGAGGCTGCTGGTTCTGTTTTCTTTCATAACCACACTTAAATAGCTAGGTTAACACATTAAACCCTAGTCACATGTCACCTTTTGATTAGCTCTAGGTTTAAGTGACCCAATCACATTGTGCCAAGTGTCAAACCTATATTTAATCTTGATTTTAATCATCTTACATGATTAAAAACATTTGGCAAGCTTATGTGTTATGCCATGTGTCACCATCTCATGGTGCCACGTGTCACACCGCAAAATGACCAAAATGCCTCTGTCTTAATTTTGAGTTCTCAACCCAAAATAATTATTTTCTTCTTCTAATTAATTTATATCAAATATAAATTAATTAATTAATCTCTATTAATTAATTTTCATTAATTAAATTCATATTTAAACACTTTAAATATAAATTTAACTTATATTATACATCCAATAATCTAGATTTGGTTTCAAGTCATGCTAGGACTTTGCAATTTAATTGCAACCAAATCTATTTAATTAATCAATTAAACTCTTTAATTAATTAATTAAATCATATTTAAATAGGTGATAACTTGTGTATGTGTGTGACTTACTAGGCTCATCACTAATTGGCAATGAGACATGATATCAACTCTTAATATCATCGAACTCTTTCTTACCATAAATGATTTCTCTAAATCATTTTATGAACCTCATAGACCATGGTTAACACCTAGCATAGCATGCCATGGCCACCCAATTAGTAATAAGATTTACCTTAAATGAACCTATAATCATATGTTACCATGCACTAGAATCTCTCTGCACAAAATCCCAACTCAAGCCGAGTCATGGTTTATGTCAAACTCCATTTGCTATGAATATTATGTTCTCTTTTAATTCCAGTTCTTGATTAAAAGATTTTTCTCATCGTAAACTCTTTCTCAATAAATCTATCTGTCTGCCAGAACTTGAAACATCAAGAACAATTAAATGAACATAGGATTTTATCTCTATTTACTTAGAGGAACAGATTCCATATTGATCAACACCTACATCCATATATAACTAGTAGGAGCCAACACATGCCCATATACCCATACACAGAACAAGTATGAAAGCAAGATCAAACTCAAACTACCTATATACAAGATAACTGTGCTATCTCGTGTCTAAAGATTATATGCATCGATATGATTTATGACAAAACATTGACAAGAGTAAACTCCATGTGCTTGTCATAAGTGTCACCGGTTCGCCTACTTATCATGTATAAGTGCCTATCAACTTTGTTATATGGCATCAGACTCACCATTCAATCTTATTTATATCTCATATAAATAACTTGGGAACAAACATGAATACAATCTTTCTGGATAAGTCATGTCCTTATTATGAAGTATCCTCGATTGTGAACCTATTTATGATACTTTGTGCTAGAAATATTGTCACTCATATTCTTAACAACTTAAGAATAATATTTCTAACAAAATATCAATGGACCTTTTCTATTACACATAAATATATTATATAAACAGAAAAGTGGAAATGCCATTTATTAATAAAAATATGTACAAGATACATACTAAATGATATGCTCTAGGGCATACTACTAACAATCTCCCACTAGCACTAGAGCCATTCATTACAATATCTTAGACCTATCTTCTCACGATGTCGGTCTAATCGAACTTGTGACAAAAGCTTAGTGAATGGATCAGCTGGATGTTTAGCTGATGTTATTTTTCTGCATGGATATATCGCCTTGCCCAACTATATCTCTGATAATGTGGTAGTTCCTTTCTATGTGTTTGGATTTTGGGTGAGACCTTAGTTCCTTAGCTCAGATGATCGCTCCATTGTTGTCACAAAGGTAGTGGAACCGCGACTCAATGGAAGGAACTACTGTAAGTTCTCACGAACTTCTTTATCCAAACAGACTTCCTTTGCAAAGATCTCGATGCAAGAATATACTCACCTCGTAGTGGAATCTGCAATGTGCTCGCTTGGAACTCTTCCAACCGATCGCACCTCCATTACAAATGAACACATATCCAGAGGTAGACTTTCTATCATCGATATCCGATTGGAAATCGAATCGATAACCATTCAATTGCAAGTCTCCACCTCCATAAATCAAGAATAAATCCTTAGTTATTCTCAAGTACTTAAGGATATTCTTGACTATCCATGTTTCAAACTGGATTGGATTGATACCGCTAGTCAAACTAACGGATATGCGATATCCGCCTAGTACACAACATTGCATACATTAAACTTCCAATAGCCAAGCATATGGAATCTGGCCATCTTATCTCTTTCTTCGTGTGTCTTTGGAGACATCTCTTTAGAAAGGTGGATACCATGTCTCACTGGTAACAATCCTCTCTTGGAATCAAGCATGTTAAACCTCTTTAACACCTTTTCCAAGTATAGACTTTGGGATAAACCAATTATTCTTTTCGCTCTATCTCTATAGATGCGAATCCCAAGAATATAGGTTGCCTCCCCTAAGTCTTTCATGGAGAATGTATTTGACAACCATACCTTTATAGTCGTCAACATACCTGTATCATTACCCATCAACAGTATGTCATCCACATATAAGACAAGGAAAGTGATAGCATCACACTAACCTTCTTATATACACATGGCTCATCCTCATTTTTGATAAAACCAAAGGATTTAATGGCTTCATCAAAATGGATGTTCCAACTCCTCGAAGCTTGTTTCAACCCATAAATGGATTGCTTTAGCTTGCATACTTTGGAACCATCTTGGGATTCAAATCCCTAGGTTATTCCATGAAAATGTTTTCTTCAATGTATCCATTAAGAAAAGTCGCTTTGACATCCATCCGCCAAATCTCATAATCATAGTATGCACTATTGCTAATAAAATCCTAATTGATTTAAGCATGGCAACAAAGTAGAAAGTCTCCTCATAGTCTATTCCTTGCCTTTGGTGAAACCCTTTCGCTACTAGCCTTGCCTTATAGGTCTCTACCTTTCCATCGTAACCAATTTTCTTCTTGAAAACCCATTTGTTCCCTATAGGTACAATACCTTCAGGTGGGTCAACAAGATCCCAAACTTGATTCTTATACATGGAATCAATCTCGGATTTCATAGCATCAATCCATTTTGAAGAGTCTATATCTGATATAGCTTCTTCATAGGTAAGTGGATCATCTCCATGATCTACTTCTTCATGAGTAGACAACTCTTGTTCTTCTTCATGAAGAAAACCATATCTCACTAGTGGGTGAGATACCCTGGTTGTTCTACGAGGAACAGCTGTAGATGTTTCATCAACGGGTATTGGTTGACTAGATGGATCTATATCCATCTGATATGTTGGTTGGTCAGAATTCTCCAATTCTAACTCTATTTGCCTTCCTTTGCCTCCTTCTTGAACAAACTGTTGTTCAAGAAATGTGGCATCTCTACTTATCACAACCTTTTGTGAAGTAGGCAAATAAAATAATATCCAAAACTATCTTTTGGATATCCAACAAATCGACCTTTTACGATCCGGTCTCTAATTTATCGGTGTTCACTTTTGATATAAGCTGGACAACCCCAAATCTTAACATGCTTAAGACTTGGTTTTCTTCCATGCCATATCTCATAAGGTGTGGAAGAAACTGATTTTGATGGAATCCTATTCAGAATATACAAAGCTGATTCTAATGCAAATCTCCAAAAGAAGATTGGCATATCAGTATAGCTCATCATACTACGTACCATATCCAATAGGGTACGATTTCTCCTTTCAGATACACCATTCACCGTATGGCGTTCCTGGAGGAGTCAGCTGAGAAACAATGCCATGCTCTCTCAAGTATTCATCAAATTCAGTACTCAAATATTTACCTCCACGATCTGATCGAAGAGCTTTAATACTCTTTCCTGTTTGATTTTCTACTTCAGATTTAAATTCTTTGAACTTTTCAAAAGATTTATGTTTGTATTTCAGCAAATACAAATACCCAAACCTTGATTTATCATCAGTAAAGGTAATAAAATAATGAAAACCCCTTCTAGCCATTTCTTTAAATGGACCACATACATCACTATGTATTAGCTCCAAAATATTTTCAGCTCTTAGCCCTTGTCCAACAAAGGGTGATCTAGTCATTTTGCCCTGAAGGCAAGATTCACAAGTTGGAGTAGGCTCAGAGCCCAATGAGGATAGAATCCCCATTTTCTCCAATTTTGCAATCCTATCTTCTGCAACATGACATAACCTTAAGTGCCAAATATATTTTGAACTTGAGTTGGTTTTCACCATGGCATTGTATTCATTTAGATTGCTATACTCTGGCCAGTGGAAACACTTTCTTACTGGCAATGGAAACACTTTCCTATTGGCAATGGAAACACTTTCCTGTTGGCAGTGGAAACACTTTCCTTTGCCTTTGTCAGCTTTGGTCTTCCCTTTCTGTTTAGCTATTTTCTTGGAAGGACCAGGAATCTGAGGTTTCTTTTTCTTATTGCCCTTCTTCTTGTTGGACTTTCCAGCAGAAGAAGATGCAACCAAAGCTACCTCTTTTCCTTTATTGCCTGGCATATTCTTTTGGGCAATAACCAGCATGTTTAGTAATTCAGCTAAGGTGCATTCCTGTTTAGTCATATGGAAATTTGTCACAAAATTCCCAAAAGACTCAGGAAGGGACTAAAGGATCAAATCCGTTTGTAGTTGGAAATCCATGTTGAAGTCAAGATATTCCAACTGCTAAATCAACCGAATCATCTTGTGGACATGATCCCCAACATTCTGTCCCTCAGAGATCTTCATGCGGAACAGCTGCCTAGATATCTCATACCTAGCATTCCTACTGTGCTCACCATACAACTCTTGTAGGTGAAGGAGGATCTCACTTGCACTCTGCAAGTTTTCATGTCGCTCAGAACTCATTACTCATGGAAGCAAACATGTAACACTTAGCTCTCATATCATGCTCCTTCCACTTGTCCAAAGTTTCATGTTCCTCTTGTGTGGCCTCTGGAGGTAAGGGACCAGGAACATTTGAATCTAAAACATATCCTATATGTTCAAGGTTCAGGACAAGTTTCAAATTTCTTAGCTAATCTGACAGATTAGGTCCTGTCAACCTATTGCGATCAAGTATGCTTGCAAGGATATTGGATGGTGGTGGTTGTTCTGTGCTCATTATTATCAGAAAATTAATTGCAGAAATAACCAGATTAATTAGTAAATGTATCATGTAATTAACCAAATATGATTATGGTCTTTTAATCAAATTGGTCCTCCCACTAACTTAACGAATCCTACACTTCCAAAGTAGAAAACGGAAATCCTAGTTGGATGGATTTCTAGTGGGTGATTGAATTCTTATAATTCTATTGATCATCCTCAGGTACATCCATTATTGGAATTACAATAAACTATAAGTGAGCAACTCCTTGCCCATCACATCTCATGTGAGGTTCAATCCTTTACCTAACCCCTAATGCTCAAAATCTGTGTACATCCATTATTGACTTATCTTGCATTAGTTAAGTTGATCCCATTGAGCCAGTAATTATGTAAATAATTTTAATGTCCTCAAGTACATCCAATATTGGCCACTAAACCATTTACATATTTACAACATCTCATGCTTAACAATTATTCTTAAGAAAATCTCTTAAATTAATTGCATCTCATGCAACTATTTAAAATTTCTTAAAATAATTACCCCAATGGAGGGCTTATGTTATAATTACTTTAATTATACCATTTCCAACTTAATCATTTGTTTGGAAGATTTTATAGCCATCCTAATTACTATTAAGGTCTCACTTTGCACATTATCCATTTAGCATGCATATATCATATAATTGCATACTTTCCCATACATCTCATGCATTCATGGATAAGCAGTAAATATGGTATGATCATGGACTTTCTAAGGGATTCAATTCTGAGCCACCAAGAATTGAATCAGGGCATTCCTAGGTGCATTTCATTCATTCATTTTACAAGAGTTGCTGAAGGAGTACATAATCAACACTTGATATTGAATTCCTCCCACTGGTCCCACCAATGCTCTTGACCTCCTTGAACTTCTTGCAATCCAATATTACATAGTAATCCTTGGCATACCAAGGCGAATTTACAAGAACTTAAATAAATGAAATTACAACCCAAAAATTATTATAAACTTAATAATATATGCCCAAAATAAATTAAAATAAATTAATTAATTTACAATCCCAAAGAAACATAAAAGAAATAAATCCAATCACATTGGTCTTTTATAGTCCATGATCATCCATCATGCATATCACTATTTAACAATTAAATAAAACATACATGCTTAAATTAAATTGAATATCTCATATTCAACTTAAAAATCCAGATTTGAATATGATTCAAATAAATTTAAAAATTCAGATTTGAATCTCATTCAAACAAATTTAAAAATTCAGATTTGAATCACATTCAAACAACTTCAAAAATTCAGATTTGAATCACATTCAAACATTTTTTAAAAAATCAGATTTGAATCACATTCAAATATTTTTAAAAAATCAGATCTGAATTTTATTGAATCAATTTTAAAAAATCAGATTTAAATATGATTCAAACAACTTTAAAAATTCAGATTTGAATCACATTCAAACAACTTTTAAAATTCAGATTTGAATCACATTCAAACAATTTTTAAAATTCTGATTTGAATCATAATTTAATTGTGTGATTAAAACAACTAATTAAACACTTTAATTAGTCAAAGAATAGGCCTTAGATCATACAACAATTGCAGAATTAAAAGCCAAACCTTGAACCACCCAAGGAACCATTGTTGCCGCCACCAATGGTGGCTTCACCATGTGTGCCGCCACATCTCATGATCCAACCAGCAATGAATCTCTTGATCTCATGATCAAACACACAATTAAATTATATAATCAACAATCTAAATGGCAAATATAGTGGCTCTGATACCAATTGAAGGAACGGAAGCGTGAAAAACACAAGATTATACCATTGAATTCAAAAATTTTCACCTAGGGTCACATGCACCATGCAAGATTTATTTTTATCTATTTGATTTCAATGATAAACAACATATTAAAACTCTTTTAATATGTTTTTGGATCTGTATTTGCCATTTAAGATTTTAAAATTAATCAGATTAATTTTAGAACCCTAGATTAAATCAAGAACGATTACACTAACCTCTTGATGTGCTTTGCAGTGTGCGCTTTGAAATTCGTCTTGAGGACACGGATGTTGTCCCTCTAGCTTGTCCACACCAAGAACACCTATGGCAGCCCTTGAACAGCTTCTAAAGCCTTTTCTATTAATTAGAAATTCAAGTTCTGCCTTTTAAGCGATTAGAGATGTAAACAGGACACTAGAAACAATTTCTAGCGTTCTTAATTCAAGAGATTGATGGCTAATCTCTTTGAATTGATGAGAGATGAAGAAGAATGGCTGGAGAGGCTCAAAGTGGCGTGACAATTGAGAGGAGAGGCTGCTGGTTCTGTTTTCTTTTCATAACCACACTTAAATAGCTAGGTTAACACATTAAACCCTAGCCACATGTCACCTTTTGATTAGCTCTAGGTTTAAGTGACCCAATCACATTGTGCCAAGTGTCAAACCTATATTTAATCTTGATTTTAATCATCTTACATGATTAAAAAACATTTGGCAAGCTTATGTGTTATGCCATGTGTCACCATCTCATGGTGCCACGTGTCACACTGCAAAATGACCAAAATGCCCCTGTGTCTTAATTTTGAGTTCTCAACCCAAAATAATTATTTTTCTTCTTCTAATTAATTTATATCAAATATAAATTAATTAATTAATCTCTATTAATTAATTTCTCATTAATTAAATTCATATTTAAACACTTTAAATATAAATTTAACTTATATTATACATCCAATAATCTAGATTTGGTTTCAAGTCATGCTAGGGACTTTGCAATTTAATTGCAAACCAAATCTATTTAATTAATCAATTAAACTCTTTAATTAATTAATTAAATCATATTTAAATAGGTGATAACTTGTGTATGTGTGTGACTTACTAGGCTCATCACTAATTGGCAATGAGACATGATATCAACTCTTAATATCATCGTAACTCTTTCTTACCATAAATGATTTCTCTAAATCATTTTATGAACCTCATAGACCATGGTTAACACCTAGCATAGCATGCCATGGCCACCCAATTAGTAATAAGATTTACCTTAAATGAACCTATAATCATATGTTACCATGCACTAGAATCTCTCTGCTACAAAATCCCAACTCAAGCCGAGTCATGGTTTATGTCAAACTCCATTTGCTATGAATATTATGTTCTCTTTTAATTCCAGTTCTTGATTAAAAGATTTTTCTCATCGAAACTCTTTCTGAATAAATCTATCTGTCTGCCAGAACTTGAAACATCAAGAACAATTAAATGAACATAGGATTTTATCTCTATTTACTTAGAGGAACAGATTCCATCTTGATCAACACCTACCTCCATATATAACTAGTAGGAGCCAACACATGCCCATATACCCATACACGGTACAAGTATGAAAGCGATCAAACTCAAACTACCTATATACAAGATAATCGTGCTATCTCAGTCTAAAGATTATATGCACTGATATGATTTATGACAAAACATTGACAAGAGTAAACTCCATGTGCTTGTCATAAGTGTCACTGGTTCGGCCTACTTATCATTTATAAGTGCCTATCATGTTTGTTATATGGCATGAGACTCACCATTCCATCTTATTTATATCTCATATAAATAACTTGGGAACAAACATGAATACAATCTTTCTGGATAAGTCATGTCCTTATTATGAAGTATCCTCGATTGTGAACCTATTTATGATACTTTGTGCTAGAAATATTGTCACTCATATTCTTAACAACTTAAGAATAATATTTCTAACAAAATATCAATGGACCTTTTCTATTACACATAAATATATTATATAAACAGAAAAGTGGAAATGCCATTTATTAATAAAAATATGTACAAGATACATACTAAATGATATGCTCTAGGGCATACTACTAACATACCTCAGGCCGTCACACCATCAGTCACAAAGTGTCTCCCGGTGTGCAAATAGTGTGGCTAAAAAGCCATATAGTCAATTTGGAGATAAGCTAATAATAAATACACAATATGTATAACCGTAGGCTATTAAAGTCACAGTGCAGCATAATAAGCCATAAAAACACAGTATGGCATGAAGCCATTTACAGAACAGCAGTCAGAATCCTATTGGCATGCCAACCTATCCAAACTAGTCAACTAGGCAAACTAGGGCACATCATAAATTAATTGTTTAATTCATCAATTTTTTTTAGAATTTACTAGCTATTATGTAATTCATAAGTCAATGCATATGTTGACCTTTTTAGGTACTATAGATAAGTTGTTTCTAGTATCAACATGTCACATATTGTAATTCAATATGCTGCCAATATAGTGCAATTTACCATTTTTATAAGTTGGCATTCATTGCCAAATTGCTTCAAGCATCATTGTATGTAAATGTCAAATTCTTAATTTTTGGTGTGCTAGATTGGTCTAGCTTAAAGTCCTATTTCTCTTGGTTTTTAGCTTCTGGTCAAAGTAGCGAAATTGTAGCTCTATGTTTATTGCACTCGAGGCAAAATTTCAGGTCATTCTGAGTTGTATAGACCAAGATATGGTCAATTTACTATAGCTGGACAGATTGCACCTTTAGTGCAAAATTTGGTCAATTTTAGGTCACTTTTAGTTCTGGCAGTTTTGGTATCCAAACTTGTGCAAGCTATTTGACTTGGTTCTGGTCATTTCTGGGCTTTTCATAAGAATTGTAGCTCTATGTCTAAGCTATCCATGGTAAAAATTTCAGGTCAATTGGACCTGTTTGGGGTGAGTTATGGTCATCATAATAATTACTGTTCATATAGTCAAAAATCTGAGTTGCGAGGTTACCATTCCGGATTTGGTCATTTTTAAGGCCAGTTTCTAGGCAGAATTTTGGCAACATTTCTGCATGAAAGTTGGCCTATTTGGTGTCTATTTTCACCCTCCATTGGCCTCATACCAATTGGGATCACAGTTTGGCACTTATGACCTAATTTAAGTACTGCCATTAATATAAAACCTACACAAGACACTTAAACTTCGAATTTGATATTCCTTCTCCTCCTCATTACTTCAATATTCAATCAATAGCACTTCCATATATATATATTGTACACAACTCCAGCAAGCATATTGGGCAAAACACTCAAGTGCCCAATGCACACAATTAACCATTCAAGTTCAACATTCAGTTCCACCAAAATTTAACATATCTCAATATCAATATTATACATACACTTCAATATACTTATACTTCAATATCAATTACACATGCTGCCCACAATTTAACACTATCATATTTCATTAATAAACTTCATATTTACACACAAATTCATGATATTATAGGCTGCCAAACATGGCAGTTTGCCAAAGCATCAAGGTCCCATTTCAAACCCATAATTCAAGCACTAACATGCACATACTTAGATTTTAGCTTACTACATCTTCTATTTGAGTTAATCAACCATAATTTCCATCCATTAGAGGTAAGAAAAACTCAAATACAACAAATATTCATGGCTACCGAAAATGGACAATTACATATCTCACTATTCTCTTCATTTCTCTTCATCAAAATACTCACCTCAACCTAAACACAAGGTTTACTAAAGCAAGGGAGAGGTTTTGGACACTTACAACTTTTGGAGCTTATCAAAACTTCACCAAATCTTATTTTTCTTATTGCCAATATCTTCCCCAAGGTAAGTATGCAAGCTTTAATGAAGTAATCAAGTGGAAATGATGGCTTGATCATGCACCAATGAAGCTTGCATGTGGGGCGGCAATGGTGGTTTCCATGGTGAATTTCATTTCGGCAAGATGAAGTTGGATGAAGAAGAAGATGATAATGAGTGCAATCTGCTGTCCCAAGGCTTGTTTTGGTGTCCCAATATTCAAGTTAGTGGAGCACTAAGCAATAGTTTAATGGTTAATTAGTTAAAGTTTCCTTATTTGCATATTTATCTCAATTCTTTTACTATTTACATATTGTATCCCATTGTAATTTTTCATAATATTTTCTAAGTGCAATATCATTTATTTTTAATGGACATTGAGGTCAAAAGGCAACTCTTGGTGTCAAATGACCAAAATGCCCCACTTCAGGTTATATTCCCGATTTTTTTGTAACATTGATTTTTGTCTATTTTTCAATTTTTTATTTTTCTTTGTACTAATTTATTAATTTTTCTTTGATATTTCTAGTGTCAATTACATTTTAATAAACCATTACTTACGTCCTGAAATTTAATTTCGAGGGTCCCCGCAGCCCTAGGGTCGGCAATGGCCTTCCTAGTGCGGTCACCCATCGCTGCGGTGCCAGCTTGTTTAACTTAGCTTCATTTTCTCTCTCTTTCATTTTTCTTTGATTTTTTTGAAGGAACAGAAGCGTGAAAAACACAAGTTTATACCATTGAATTCAAAAATTTTCACCTAGGGTCACAAGCACCATGCAAGATTTATTTTTATCTATTTGATTTCAATGATAAACAACATATTAAAACTCTTTTAATATGTTTTTGGATCTGTATTTGCCATTTAAGATTTTAAAATTAATTAGATTAATTTTAGAACCCTAGATTAAATCAAGAACGATTACACTAACATCTTGATGCACTGCAGCGTGTCTACGCCTTTGAGATTCGTCTTCAGGACACCAGATGTTGTCCCTCTAGCTTATCCACATCAAGAACACCTATGGCAGCCCTTGAATAGCTTCTAAAGCTTTTTCTATTAATTAGAAATTCAAGTTCTGCCTCTTAAGAGATTAGAGATGTAAACAGGACACTAGAAACAATTTCTAATGTTCTTAATTCAAGAGATTGATGGCTAATCTCTTTGAATTGATGAGAGATGAAGAAGAATAGATGAAAAGCCTCATAGTGGCGTGACAAAGGAGAGGAGTGGCTGCTGGTTGCTTTTCTTTTCATAACAACACTTAAATAGCTAGGTTAACATATTAAACCCTTGCCACATGTCACCCTTTGATTAGCTCTAGGTTTAAGTGACCCAATCACATTGTGCCAAGTGTCAAACCTATATTTAATCTTGATTTTAATCATCTTACATGATTAAAAAACATTTGGCAAGCTTATGTGTAATTCCATGTGTCACCATCTCATGGTGCCACGTGTCAGCCTGTGAAATGACCAAAATGCCCCTGTGTCTTAATTTTGAGTTCTTAACCCAAAATAATTATTTTTCTTCTTCTAATCAATTTATATCAAATATAAATTAATTAATTAATCTCTATTAATTAAATTCATATTTAAACACTTTAAATATAAATTTAACTTATAATATACATCCAATAATCTAGATTTAGTTTCAAGTCATGCTAGGTGTGACACCCCTTACTCGACTACAATGTAGCCGAGCAAGTTATGCCACTCAGTGTGTCGAGCACTCTATTTTATCTTAATTCATTTTTATTCTTCCTTTTGAATATAACTTGTGAAATATAATTTATTTAAGCCATTTATCAAAATTATAATTTATTTAAGGTTCCGAAAATTTTATAGAAAATCCGGCAGAGTACTGGCTAAAAATGGAGAAAACAGTTCTTCGGAACCTGTGAAAAACACTTCCTATGATCATATTCAATCATCTCAAACTCCAATATCAAAATCTCAACAACATTTCAATTCCAGTTCTCAATCATTCATCTCATGTGATAATCAAGTACAATTCACATTTTGTATCACATCAATTTACAGCAATTTCTTAACGATTCCTCTATTTGTCATTTCACATCATCATTAGACTCAAATCATAAATAAATTCTCACATGTGATTTATAATCACAAATTACAAGTACTTACATTAATACAAAATTATATTACATTTGTTTCAAATACATATGATAAAATAAGAGTTTAATTACCAAATTTACAAAAATCTCAAAATACAAAATGGGACCTAGTGTCCTACCAATGCAATCAGAGTCCGTGAGGTGACACGGACACTATGCGTAATCGTGAACGGCCTTACCCAACTGTGGTTTCATCGGGCCCTCTGTCCAATTCTTCAGACTACCTCGCGTTGCAAAAGCGACGCGCTAAGCATAAAGCTTAGTGGTGCCAATAATACAAGAAAATATAATATGCAAATAAAAATAATAATTTCCTTGCTATTGTGTTCATAAGAAATGAATAATTACTAACTTATTGTTTAGTTGAGGGCTAATCATGTTTTATGATATTAACTTCTTCATGCATTTCGTTAATTATTTTCTTCATGATCTTGAGCTTCTTTGTATTTTTGTAATCATTCCTGATATTTAATTTTCGTATTTTCTTTAATAATCAGTTCAATCACAGTTATACTTTTCCATGCCCAAGTAACCTATACTGGACGATCGATCGATAACGGGTCGTTGGCACCGACACCGCGGTGCCTCGGCGTCATACCATGGGACGAACGCCAACCACGTATGCGGTATGGCTAAAGAGCCATGATATCACATAATCGGCATAAAAGCCATGAATACGGGCATAAAAGCCATGGATACGGGCATAAAGCCATGAATACAGGCATAAAGCCTTTCCTTTCGCAGTACTGCTAAAACAATACCCTATTGGCATGCCAAACTATCCAAACCAATCACATTAGGCCTACTAGGGCATTTTGCATTTTTAAGTTTCACAATTTTTGAATTTCAAGTTTTCATGTCACTATTCATTTCATTAGTCAACTAAAATGTTGACTTTTGCATAAACAATAGGTACATTGGTTTTAATACTTCCAACATACCACATTTTTTATTCAAAACTTGTTAGTTTTGGTCACTTTCTCAAAGCTTAGGTTATTTTGGCAAAATTACCAATTTTTGTTTTGGTATCACTATTCACCTCATTGGTCAACAAAAATGTTGACTTTTGGATAGAAAATAGGTGTATTGGTTTTAGCACCCCAAACATACCACATTTTGTATTTAAAACTTGTTGGTATTGGTTGCCAATACCATTTCTAAGCTTAATGCTAATTGAACAAAATTTTCAGATTTGGTGCTTCATCTTTATTGTTCCATTTGATATTTCTACAGTGGGAATTTGAGGAAATGGTAAACATGAAAGTTGTTCCTTATTTTGTCTAGTTGAATTTCTTTTTTTTGAATCACTCCATTTGGAGTTTTGTAGCTCAAGTTATGGCCAAAATAAGTTTACTGTTCACGTGTACTGTTCATGCTGAAATTTTGGGTTTTGACAGATTTTGGTCCAAATTTGGTTAGTAATTTGACCAAGTTAAGTTCATAATTTGGTCTAACTTTCTTCATATGACATGTTCTACCATACCTTACGTTTCCATCGGTTCAAGAATCGCCTAAATCCGAGTTTTCTAGAGGGAGTTATAGTCGTCCAAACATTACTGTTCAAATGTAAATCTGTAGAGTTGCAGGTTTGATAACTTAACTTTGCCCAATCATTTGAAAGGGTTAATGGCATTATTTGGGGTAGGTTTCTTCATGAAAGTTGTTTGTCTATATCTTTTCTTGTTGCTGTAAAAATTTCAGGTCAATTGACCATATCTACAGTGAGTTATGGCCAAATGAACAGTTACTGTTCATTTGGTCATTTTTGCAGGGGCTGTTGCAGGGTGTCCGGATTGGGGCCAAGTTTTGGTCCTCTTTCTTTGGTCTTTTGGGCATGGTTTCTTCAGAAAAAATGTGCCATTATAAGCCTAGTTTCATATCCAATTGGCCAAACACCAATTGGACCTACACAGCCAAAGATATAGCAGTCCAAGTGGGCTGGAATCACAGCCTCCCTACTGGTTACCCTAGGCAGCCTACCAATTAAGTTTACATCACTCTAAATCTCTTCAAATTATGGTGAACTTACCTCAAATGGTCACTAATTGACCCTTAAATGTTCTTTCACCATTACCTAGGCAAGGTCCAAGTTTCTCTCTAAAATTTCTAGCTCATGCAATATACATGTTACTAGAATGAATAGTGCACTCAGTGCACAATCAGCATGCAGAAACAGAGTACAAAAATAATCACTATAATTTATAGAAACAAGATTTGAAGACCATATTTTTCAGAACTCAACCCTCATATGTCTAACTCAATCTCCAATTGGAATCACATCAAAATCATATCGGAAATTGCAGAACTAATTAAAAAAGGTGCAACCTGTCCAGAATCCAGTACATGCAGGATAGTAGTAAGGAAATGTAAAAATATCACCCAGTAGCTACCACAATTAGCTCTTGGCGATAACTACAAGGTTTTAGAGCATTCAATAAGCGTTTCAAGGATTCAAGAATCACATCATTTCGAGTTTTATAGCTCCAGTTATGATTTATTGAAGGTGGTTGTCATGTTGCAGGAAATCAGCAGAACAGGGTCCACATCTGAGCAATAAAATGTTTTGTCCTCAAACCCTAACCTAACATTAGAATCAAGTCTGACATAAAACTACAAAGTTTTAGAACATTCCTTAAGGTTTCTTTTGACATAAAAATCACCCTGATCTGAGATTCCTAACTCCAGTTATAAATTTTTAAAATTTACTATTCATGCATACACTGTACAGATTCTAGATTTTCACTCATCTACAAGTTTCTATGGCATCTAGTTGTAGGATTTACTAATTTCTTCTATAAAACACAGAAATAAACATAACTTAAAGCACTAACCTCAAATAGCAAGATTCTAAATCTTCTAATTCTTCAACTCCTCCTCTTCTTTTTGCCTCTAGTCACTTTAGCTAGGTTAGATATCAAGTTTTTGTGTTTGGAGGTTGGGAAAATATGGAAGATTTTGATGGGAAAATGAAATGGTTAAAGAAACATCAATGGAGGAAAATTTCAAGAAGTGATTCGGCCATGAGATGAAAGTGGAAGAAGAAGATCCAAATTTGTCTCTTTTAATCCCATTTTTTCTCTTTAAATGTGTGTGTCTTATGGTAATTGGTTAGTAAGCTTTTATTGCATCATCTTTACATGTGCATGATGTCATAAATGTTATTTTTATTTTATTTCCTTTTCTTTTCTTTTCTATTCATTTTCAATTTAATTTTTAGCAATATTTATTCATATTTTATGTCATATTAATTATTTACTCAACTGGACAAGTCGGCCAAAAATCACCTCTGAAGGCGAAATGACCAAAATGCCCTCCGTTTGGCTTAACGGGTCAAAATTGTCTGTACCGATTGAAAAATTTTTCTAGGTATTTTCTTGGCATTCTAATGCCATAGGAACCTCAATGACCCTTCTCTGGAGTCTCAAAAATTATTTTATAATTTTTCCCCCGGGTCTAGGGCTCCTCGTTGCGAGAACCGCAACTTCCCTCTGGTTACCCATCGCTTGGGCACCGGCTCATTTGACTTGGTTGTATTTTATTTCTAAAATTTTTACTATATTTTTCTTATTAATATTTGATTTAATCTTGGTCCCTCACTTTAGTTTAAATATTTTTCCGGACGTTCTAGCTGTCCGGACCGACACCGGTCACCGGAACAGTAGAATGTACGGAGTTGCTACCGGGAGGGTGTTACACTAGGGACTTTGCAATTTAATTAATCAATTAAGCTCTTTAATTAATCAATTAAATCATATTTAAACAGGTGATAACTTGTGTATGTGTGTGACTTACTAGGCTCATCACTAATTGGCAATGAGACATGATATCAACTCTTAATATCATCAGAACTCTTTCTTACCATAAATGATTTCTCTAAATCATTTTATGAACCTCATAGACCATGGTTAACACCTAGCATAGCATGCCATGGCCACCCAATTAGTAATAAGGTTTACCTTAAATGAACCTATAATCATATGTTACCATGCACTAGAATCTCTATGTTACAAAATCCCAACTCAAGCTGGAGTCATGGTTTATGTCAAACTCCATTTGCTATGAATATTATGTTCTCTTTTAATTCCAGTTCTTGATTAAAAAGATTTTCTCATCAGAAACTCTTTCAATAAATCTATCTGTCCTGGCCAGGAACTTGAAACATCAAGAACAATTAAATGAACATAGGATTTTATCTCTATTTACTTAGAGGAACAGATTCCATCTTGATCAACACCTATCTCCATATATAACTAGTAGGAGCCAACACATGCCCATATACCCATACATAGTACAAGTATGAAAGCAGTATCAAACTCAAACTACCTATATACAAGATAACTGTGCTATCTCAGGTCTAAAGATTATATGCATTGATATGATTTATGACAAAACATTGACAAGAGTAAACTCCATGTGCTTGTCACAAGTGTCACTAGTTCGGCCTACTTATCATTTATAAGTGCCTATCATGTTTGTTATATGGCATGAGACTCACCATTCCATCTTATTTATATCTCATATAAATAACTTGGGAACAAACATGAATACAATCTTTCTGGATAAGTCATGTCCTTATTATGAAGTATCCTCGATTGTGAACCTATTTATAATACTTTGTGCTAGAAATATTGTCACTCATATTCTTAATAACTTAAGAATAATATTTCTAACAAAATATCAATGGACCTTTTCTATTACATATAAATATATTATGTAAACGAAAAAGTGAAAATGCCTTTTATTAATAAAAATATGTACAAGATACATACTAAATGATATGCTTTAGGGCATACTACTAACAATCTCCCACTAGCACTAGAGCCATTCATTACAATATCTTAGACCTATCTACTCAAGATGTCGGTCTAACTGAGTCTGTGACATAGGCTTAGTGAATGGATCACCTGGATTTTCAGCTGATGCTATTTTTTGCATGGCTACATCGCCTCGCCCAACAATTTCTCTGATAATGTGGTAGCGCCTTTCTATGTGTTTGGATTTCTGGTGAGACCTTGGTTCCTTAGCCTGTATGGCTGCTCCATTATTGTCACAGTGTAGTGGAACTGCTGACTCAATGGAAGGAACTACTATAAGTTCTGTCACAAACTTCTTTATCCAAACAGCTTCTTTTGCAGCATCTGATGCAGCAATATACTCAGCCTCTGTAGTGGAATCTGCAGTCGTGCTCTGTTTGGAACTCTTCCAACTGACGGCACCTCCATTACAAATGAACACATATCCAGAGGTAGGCTTTCTATCATCGATATCTGATTGGAAATCAGAATCAGTATAACCATCCAATTGCAAGTCTTCACCTCCATAAATCAAGAATAAATCCTTAGTTCTTCTCAAGTACTTAAGGATATTCTTGATACTATCGATGTTCCAAACTGGATTGGATTGATACCGCTAGTCAAACTAATAAAGATATGCGATATCCGGCCTAGTACACAACATTGCATACATTAAACTTCCAATAGCCGAAGCATATGGAATCCTGGCCATCTTATCTCTTTCTTCAGGTGTCTTTGGAGACATCTCTTTAGAAAGGTGGATGCCATGTCTCACTGGTAACAATCCTCTCTTGGAATCAAGCATGTTAAACCTCTTTAACACCTTTTCTAAGTATAGACTTTGGGATAAACCAATTATTCTTTTCGCTCTATCTCTATAGATGCGAATCCCAAGAATATAGGTTACCTCCCCTAAGTCTTTCATGGAGAATGTATTTGACAACCATACCTTTATAGTTGTCAACATACCTGTGTCATTACCCATCAACAGTTTGTCATCCACATATAAGACAAGGAAAGTGATAGCACTGTCACTAACCTTCTTATATACACATGGCTTATCCTCATTTTTGATAAAACCAAAGGATTTAATGGCTTCATCAAAATGGATGTTCCAACTCATCAAAGCTTGTTTCAACCCATAAATGGATCGCTTTAGCTTGCATACCTTGGAACCATCTTGGGATTCAAATCCCCTAGGTTGTTCCATGAAAATGTTTTCTTCAATGTATCCATTGAGAAAAGTTGTTTTGACATCCATCTGCCAAATCTCATAATCATAGTATGCAGCCATTGCTAATAAAATCCTAATTGATTTAAGCATGGCAACAGGCGAGAAAGTCTCCTCATAGTCGATTCCTTGCCTTTGGCGAAACCCTTTTGCTACTAGCCTTGCCTTATAGGTCTCTACCTTTCCATCAGAACTAATTTTCTTCTTGAAAACCCATTTGTTCCCTATAGGTACAATACCTTCAAGTGGGTCAACAAGATCCCAAACTTGATTCTTATACATGGAATCAATCTCGGATTTCATAGCATCAATCCATTTTGAAGAGTTTATATCTGATATAGCTTCTTCATAAGTAAGTGGATCATCTCCATGATCTACTTCTTCATGAGTAAACAACTCTTGTTCTTCTTCATGAAGAAAACCATATCTCACTGGTGGGTGAGATACCCTGGTTGTTCTACGAGGAACAGCTGTAGACATTTCATCAATGGGTATAGGCTGACTAGATGGATCTATATCCATCTGATCTGTTGGTTGGTCAGAATTCTCCAATTCTAACTCTATTTGCCTTCCTTTGCCTCCTTCTTGAACAAACTGTTGTTCAAGAAATGTGGCATCTATACTTATCACAACCTTTTGTGAAGTAGGCAAATAAAAATAATATCCAAAACTATCTTTTGGATATCCAACAAATCGACCTTTTTCTCGATCCGTCTCCAATTTATCGTTGTTCACTTTTTGATATAAGTGGACAACCCCAAATCTTAACATGCTTAAGACTTGGTTTTCTTCCATGCCATATCTCATAAGGTGTGGAAGAAACTAATTTTGATGGAATCCTATTCAGAATATACAAAGCTGATTCTAATGCAAATCCCCAAAAGAAGATTGGCATATCAGTATAGCTCATCATACTACGTACCATATCCAATAGGGTATGATTTCTCCTTTCAGATACACCATTCAGTTGCGGCGTTCCTGGAGGAGTCAGCTGAGAAATAATGCCATGCTCTCTCAAGTATTCATCAAATTCAGTACTCAAATATTCATCTCCACGATCTGATCGAAGAGCTTTAATACTCTTTCTTGTTTGATTTTCTACTTCAGATTTAAATTCTTTGAACTTTTCAAAAGATTCATGTTTGTATTTCATCAAATACAAATACCCAAACCTTGATTTATCATCAGTAAAGGTAATAAAATAATGAAAACCCCCTCTAGCCATTTCTTTAAATGGACCACATACATCACTATGTATTAGCTCTAAAATATTTTCAGCTCTTAGCCCTTGTCCAACAAAGGGTGATCTAGTCATTTTGCCCTGAAGGCAAGATTTACAAGTTGGAGTAGGCTCAGAGCCCAATGAGGATAGAATCCCCATTTTCTCTAGTTTTGCAATCCTATCTTCTGCAACATGACATAACCTTAAGTGCCAAATATATTTTGAACTTGAGTTGGTTTTCACCATGGCATTGCATTCTTTTAGATCACTTGCATTCAATTTGTGTTTGTCATTATTATCCAAATAATAAAGACCATCATTCATTTAACCCGAACTAACATATTTATTTCCAAAATAAATATTGCAAACATCATCTGTGAACTGAAATTCATAGCCATTTCTAATCAAACTAGATATATAAATGATGTTCTTAAAAGCATCAGGTACATATAAAATATTATCCAAACACAAAACATGTCCAAACATGTAAAAAGATTTAGATCCTATGGCTAAAGCTTCAACAGTTGAACCATTGCCAATCCGGACTCTAATATCTTGAGAACGCAAGCTGCTACTGTTTGCTAGTTCCTACATATCATTAGAAATGTGAGAACTGGCACCAGTATCTAAAACCCAAGCTGTAGATGAACTATGAGTATCATCAGAATCTAAATAACATGATATGGACATACCTTCCGAAGGTGTATCCTTCTTGTCCTTCAGAGAAGCAAGATACTCTGGGCAGTTCCTTTTCCAGTGCCCATCCTTTTGGCAGTGGAAACACTTTCCTTTGCCTCCATCAGCTTTAGTCTTCCTTTTCTGTTTAGCTATTTTCTTGGAAGGACTAGGAATCTGAGGTTTCTCTTTCTTATTGCCCTTCTTCTTGTTGGACTTTCCAACAGAAGAAGATGCAACCAAAGCTACCTCTTTTCCTTTATTTCCTGGCGTATTCTTTTGGGCAATAAACAGCATGTTGAGTAAACCAGCTAAGGTGCATTCCTGTTTAGTCATATGGAAATTTGTCATAAAATTCCCAAAAGACTCAGGAAGGGACTGAAGGATCAAATCCATCTGTAGTTGGAAATCCATGTTGAAGTCAAGATGTTCCAACTGCTCAATCAGCCGAATCATCTTGTGGACATGATCCCCAACATTCTGTCCCTCAAACATCCTCATACGGAATAGCTGTCTAGATATCTCATACCTAGCATTCCTGCTGTGCTCACCATACAACTCTTGTAGGTGAAGGAGGATCTCACTCGCACTCTGCATGTTCTCATGTTGCTTCTGTAACTCATTACTCATGGAAGCAAGCATGTAACACCTAGCTCTCATAACATGCTCCTTCCACTTGTCCAAAGTTTCATGTTCCTCTTGTGTGGCCTCTGGAGGTAAGGGACCAAGAACATTTGAATCTAGAATATATCCTATATGTTTAAGGTTTAGGACAAGTTTCAAATTTCTTAGCCAATCAGACAGATTAAGCCCTGTCAACCTATTGTGATCAAGTATGCTTGCAAGGATATTGGATGGTGGTGGTTGTTTTGTGCTCATTTTTATCAGAAAATTAACTGCAGAAAATAACCAGATTAATTAGTAAATGTATCATGTAATTAACCAAAATGATTATGGTCTTTTAATCAAATTGGTCCTCTCACTAACTTAGCGAATCCTACACTTCCAAAGTAGAAAACGGAAATCCTAGTTGGATGGATTTCTAGTGGGTGATTGAATTCTTATAATTCTATTGATCATCCTCAGGTACATCCATTATTGGAATTGCAATAAACTATAAGTGAGCAACTCCTTGCCCATCACATCTCATGTGAGGTTCAATCCTTTACCTAGCCCCTAATGCTCAAAATCTCAGGACATCCAATATTGACTTATCTTGCATTAGTTAAGTTGATCCCATTGAGCCAGTAATTATGCAAATAATTTTAATGTCCTCAGGTACATCCAATATTGGCCACTAAACCATTTACATATTTACAACATCTCATGCTTAACAATTATTCTTAAGAAAATCTCTTAAATTAATTGCATTTTACGCAACTATTTAAAATTTCTTTAAATAATTGCCCAAATGGAGGGCCTATGTTATAATTACTTTAATTATAGCATTTCTAACTTAATCATTTGTTTGGAAGATTTTATGGTCATTCTAATTACTATTAAGGTCTCACTTTGCACATTATCCAATTAGTATGCATATATCATATAATAGCATACATTCCCATACATCTCATGCATTCATGGATAAGCAATAAATATGGTATGATCATGGACTTTCTAAGGGATTCAATTCTGAGCCGCCAAGAATTGAATCAGGGCATTCCTAGGTGCATTTCATTCATTCATTCATTTTACAAGAGTTGCTGAAGGAGTACATAATCAACACTTGATCTTGAATTCCTCCCACTGGTCCCACCAATGCTCTTGACCTCCTTGAACTTCTTGCAATCCAATATTACATAGTAATCCTTGGCATACCAATTACAAGAACTTAAATAAATGAAATTACAACCCAAAAATTATTACAAACTTAATAATACATGCCTAAAATAAATTAAAATTAATTAATTAATTTACAATCCCAAAGAAACATAAAAGAAATAAATCCAATCACATTGGTCTTTTATAGTCCATGATTATCCATCATGCATATCACTATTTAACAATTAAATAAAACATACATACTTAAATTAAATTGAATATCTCATATTCAACTTAAAAATCCAGATTTGAATATGAATCAAATAAATTTAAAAATTCAGATTTGAATCTCATTCAAACAATTTTAAAAATTCAGATTTGAATCACATTCAAACAACATTAAAAATTCAGATTTGAATCACATTCAAACATTTTTTAAAAAATCAGATTTGAATCACATTCAAACATTTTTTAAAAAATCAGATCTGAATTTTATTCAATCAATTTTAATGTCACACCCTACCCCTCTGTAAGGCATAACATGATCCCGTAGTATACCTAATGAATTACCAACTCCGTCTACTGATAACCCATTAAATACACTACAAGGGATTTTAAAAACTTTTCTTACTTCTTTTATAGTGGTGAGTACTATTTACAGGTGTTAAAAACTTTTTTTAACTGAAGTGATAGAACTGACACATTTGACTTATTTGGAATTTCTGTAAAAATTTTGGCTGAGTGCCATCTGTAATTTGGATAAAACAGTTCTTCAGAAAACCTGTAAAAAGCACTTCAATATATTTTCCGAATCTCAAATCCAACATTTTTCTCAACACAACATATTTCTCAACTCAAATCTGCAGTGATTTTTCAAAGACTGAGATAAAAGAAATATAATACAATTTTTATAAGAAAAATAACTCATAATTTACTTCACAATGTCTATGCACAATTTTAATTTACAACTGCTCAAAACCAAAACAATATGTACATACAGTGAACATACATTACATTACAAAATACAAAATGTGGGTATACTCATTATACCCGGTAATCTCTCGCTGTAGGTACTAGCAGCCTAGTCTGCTGCCCTGTCTGTCTGCATCTACTGCGATAAGAATAAAGCTATCACGAGACAATGTCTCAGTGGTGCACAACATTAACCAAATACAAATTTAAATCACAATTCATAAATCATATAAATATTGGATACTTAAAACCATAGTTAATTTCAAGACAATACTGTCATAAGGAATTTAACACAATATCACAATAAATCTCAGTAATCAAAACATAGTTAAATTCAAAAGACAGTAAATGTCAATAAGAATTTAAACTTCATTTCACAAATTATCAAATCGCATAACAACACGATTTAGTCGAATAATTTAAGAATACAGTGTTGCCAATTCATTCACAACTTAAGCCATGACACAAATTTCCGATCAATGCCGCGTTGTACACCACGACAAAGCAATCACAACCCCACTAATCGAAATCAATGAGGAAGGGAGCTAGCTATATAATGAGTACTCATCCGATCACCTCAACTGGTAAACCAGAGAGGGAGAAAAATAAACGATCACGACTCCATAAATGGAGAAGGAAAATAAACGATCACAACCCCATAAATGGAGAAGGAATGATACGATACTGTCATGCTAAGTGTGAACACAAAATCAATTCCAAACATTTTATTCAAATGATTCGTGAGAATCCAATAAATTTCTAAAGTCATAAATTCATTCACAAAATGGCAACACAATTCATAATTAACTTCAAATTTTCACAAATCACACTAAATCAATTTTTCCACAGTTTCAAACCATTTACAATACTTTTCAATCAATAGTATGTCACACCCTACCCCTCTGTAAGGCATAACATGATCCCGTAGTATACCTAATGAATTACCAACTCCGTCTACTGATAACCCATTAAATACACTACAAGGGATTTTAAAAACTTTTCTTACTTCTTTTACAGTGGTGAGCACTATTTACAGGTGTTAAAAACCTTTTTGAGCTGAAGTGAAACAACTAACTCATTTGATTTATTTGGAATTTCAGAAAATTTTGGCAGAGCCCATCTATATTTTAGATAAAACAGTTCTTGAATAAACTCAGAAAAGCACTTCAATATATTTTCCAAATCTCAACTCCAACATTTTTCTCAATACAACACATTTCTTAACTCAATTCCATAGAAATTTTTCAAAGTCTGAGATAAGGAAATATAATACCATTTTTACAAGTCAAATAACTCATAATTAATTTACAAGTCAAATGTACAATTTGGATTTACAACTGCTCAAAACCAACAACAAAATGTACATACAGTGTCGTACATTACAGTACAAAATGCAAAATATTAGTATACTCATTATACTGTAATCCTCATTTGGATGTACTAGCAGCCTAGTCTGCTGCCCTGTCTCTCTCTCTACCTGCGACAGCAATAAAAAGCTATCGCTGAGACAATGTCTCAGTGGTGCACAACATTAACCAAATACAACTTTAAATCACAACTCATAAACCATATAGATAGTGGATACGTAAAACCATAGTTAAATTCAAGACAATGGATGTCATAAGGAATTTAAACTCCAATTCACAAATTATCAAAATTCATAATAACACAATTTAGTCAAATAGTTTAAGAATACCGTATTGCCAATTCATACACAATTTGATCAAATTACTGAATAACACAGTGTTGCTGATCAATATCACAATTTGATCAAATAACTGAATAATATCGTTTTGTAAATCAATAACACAATGCGATCAAATAACTGAATAATATCGTTTTGTAAATCAATAACACAATTCGATCAAATAACTGAATAATATCATTTTGCAAATCAATAACACAATTCGATCAAATAACTGAAAAATACAATGTTGCCAATCAATAACACAATTTAGGTCATGACACAAATTTTTCCATATATGCCGTGTTGTACACCACGACAAGACATACTCACCCCAATAATCGAAATCAATGAGGGAGGAAGCTAGCTATATAATGAGTACTCATCCATACTCACCTCAGACTGGGAAGTCAAAGAGGGAGGAACATAATCATACTCACCCCAGACTGATAAGTCAAAGAGGGAGGAATAATCACACTCACCCCATTAAAGGAGGAGGAACATAGTATCAGTGTCATGCCAATTGTGAGTCAAAACAATTCCAAACATTTTCTTCAAATGATCCGTAAGAATCCAATAAATTTCCAAAGTTATAATCTCATTCACAAAATGGCAACACAATTCGTAATTCACTTCAATTTCCACAAAAACCATTTACAGTGCTTTTCAATCAATAAGTATCCATCAAATACCATTCAAACAGTTTCTCACAGTTTCAAATCATTTACAATACTTTTCAAGCAATAAATATCCATTCAAGTACATTTCCACAATTTAAAACAATAATATACAAGTAGTCATAATTTATCTCAATTGAAAATAATTCAAAAGAAATAAATATTATGCACAAACACAATTTAAAACAATAATATACAATAGTCATAATTCATTTTAATTGAAAAATTCAAAAGAAATAGCCGTTGTGCACAAACCTCTGATATTTGTCTCCTGGTCTTGACTCAGTATTTCTTTCCCTTTTGCTGAGTCCTTGTTAACTGAGAAACACAATTTGAAGTGTTTCAGTACTAAATTAAACTATCTCTATCGATGGTGTTTGGTAAATAATGTACTGAACTCAATTATTCACTTAATCACCTAATATACCGACCCTCGTTGCGTTTTAGGTAAATTAGGTTTTAGTGTCGTTAATATGTCACATTCGATAGGGTTTTAGGTTTGGTACGTTTTACCAAAGTCATTTCCTTGTTTAGTGCACTTTAATGCAAATTGCTGGATTCCGGGATACTGGTTTGACCTAGCCGGACGGCCTAGTTCCCTCGGTTTTCGGGTTTCGGTCAAAACTACAAACTTGTAGATCTAGGTCTTATTGCACGCGGGGCAAAATTTCAGGTCAATCCGAGTTAAGTAGACCAAGTTATGGTCATTATACTACTGCTGGTCAAATGGTACCATTTTAGGTCAATTTTAAGTCAATTTGGTCAACTCTGGTTCGGCCAGTTTCTGGACCCGAACTTGTGCAAGTTGTTTGACTTGCTTATAGTCATTTCTGGGCTTTGGTGTCTTCATAAGACTTGTAGGTATGGGTCTTAACTATTCATGGTTAAAATTTCAGGTCAATTGGACTTGTTTTGAGTGAGTTATGGCCTAAACACTAACTGCTGCCCAATTGGTAAATTTTCAGGCCTTATTGCACCTTAATCCGAATTGGTCATTTTTCATGTCACCTTGCAAGCAGAATTTTGGTATGCTTTCTCAATGAAAGTTGGCACATTTTGTGCCTAGTTTCACCTCCAATTGGTCTCATACCAATTGGAGTCACACAATTCCATTTAGAGCCTAAAATACACACTGTTTTTACTAACACACTTTGCATTGCAAATTTTTGCAATTCTAATAGACATTATGCACTTATACTTAGGTCAATTGTCCAATATCAATATACTACAACCAATATCCAGCCACAATATATGTTATCAAATATCCAGCAATTAAATCAATGTCCAAATACAAATTCAACTCAAGTAATTCTCCATCACACTCAATTGATCAAATCCATGTCTAACAACAATTTAATTGCTCAAACTTAATCCAACTAACCAAGATCAATAACATACATCTCATTGTCCTTAAATCAACATTAAATATACATGAATTTAAGGCCTTCCTAAGCACATCAAGGCTGCCCAATTTACACATATACTTCAATCTCCCATATTGACTTCCTAACCTCATTTTCAATGCACAATTTACACATACACATGGTAATTAAGCTCTTATACATTTAAGCACTTTAATCCCCACTAATTCTCATCAATTAACATCAATTACAAGTGAGAATAATCTGCTCAGCTTTCCTTTCCATGGCTGCCAAAAGTTACACCCAATAATTATTCAAGTAATTCTTTCAATTTTTCAACCAAAATAGTAGCCACAACCTCAACACAAGTTTTAATTAAGCAAGGGAAGAAAATGGACACCTACCTCTTGTTGGGACTTGCTTAATCTTCACTAAAACTTCTCTTTCTTGCTTCCTACATGCTGCCCATGATGTGTAGACTAAGTTTAATGAAGACACTTGCATGGAAATATGGCTTGATCAATGGTGCATGAGGGCTTGTGTATGGGCGGCCATGGATGAAGCTTGGAGAATTTTTCATTCGGCCAAATGAAGTTTTAATTGAAGAAGAAGATAAATGCAGAGATATAGTGGAAGGAACCTGGTTTTTTAATACTTAATATAATGTTTAGTGGTCCACTAACATAATTAAAAGCATTTTATAAGTTTAACTTTCATTTATTCCACATTAACCCTTAATTCTTGTTATTTACTTTAGGTGCCACCAAATTAATTTTTCATTTTATTTTCTAAGTGTAATATTATTTATTTTTAATGGACATTTAGGTCAAAAGACAATTCGGGATGTCGATTGACCATAATGCCCCTGTTCGGGTTGCATTCCCGATTTTTCGGTAACACCGGATTTTGTCTATTTTTCAATTTCTCACTTTTCTTTGTACTAATTATTTAATTTTTCTTTGATCTTCCTAATGATATTTATTCTTCAATAAGGGTCTATTTAAGTCCTAAAAATGTTTTCCAGGGTTCTCCACAGTCCAGGGCTAGTCAACGGTCCACGCCGTGACTTCCCGGTGCGGTCACCCATCGCTAGGTTTTTCGGCTCGCTTAACTTGGTTACATTTCTTTGCTATGATTTTTTTCCTTTGTTTTTCTTGTATTTCCTTTTCTTGTATTTCATTATTTTATGTCTCCTCACCCATTTTGAAGTACGGTTCTTGGCATCCTAGCTGTCCGGACAACACTAGTCACCGGAGCAGTAGAACGCACTACCGAACTTAGGGGTGTTACATAGTATCCATCAAATCATTTACAATGCTTTTCAATAAATATCCATTCAAACACATTTCCACAATTTAAAACAATAATGTACAAATAGTCATAATTCATTTCAATTGAAAAATTCAAAAGAAATACTGTTGTGCACAAACACAATGTAAATCAATAACATACAATTAATCATATGAAATCTTATTCAGAGTAAAATCAGTTGAAAACTAGTTGTGCACAAACCTCTGATAACTGTCTCTCGGTCTGGACTCAGTGTTTCCTTCCCTTTTCCTGAGTCTTTGGTAACTGAGAAACACAATTTGAAGTGTTTCAGTACTAAATTAAATTGTCTTTAACGATAATGTTCGATAAGTAATTCACCGAAAGCTATTATTTGCTTAATCACCTAATATACCGACCCTCGATGCGTTCTAGGTAAATTAGGTCTTAGTGTCATTAATATGTCACATTCAATAGTGTTTTAGGGTTGGTACACATTACCAATTTCATTTCCTTGTTTAGTGCATTTTATTGCAAATTGCTGTATTCCGGTATACTAGTTTGACCTAGCCGGACGACTTAGTTCCCTCAGTTTTCAGGTTTCGGTCAAAACTACAAACTTGTAGATCTATGTCTTATTGCACTCAGGGCAAAATTTCAGGTCATTCTGAGTTATGTAGACCAAGTTATGGTCATTTTACTATTGCTGGTCAAATGGCATCAAATTAGGTCATTTTAGGTCAATTTGATCAACTTTGGTTCGGCCAGTTTTTGGACCCGAACTTGTGCAAGCTGTTTGACTTGCTTATGGTCATTTCTGGGTTTTAGTGGCTTCATAAGACTTGTAGGTATGGGTCTTAACTATTCATGGTTAAAATTTCAGGTCAATTGGACCTGTTTTGAGTGAGTTATGGCCTAAACACTAACTGCTGCCAAATTGGTCAGTTTTCAGGTTTCAATTGCACTTAATCCGAATTGGTCATTTTTCATGTCACCTTGCAAGCAGAATTTTGGTATGCTTTCTCAATGAAAGTTGGCACATTTTGTGCCTAGTTTTACCTCCAATTGGTATCATACCAATTGAAGTTACACATTTAAAGTTATAGGCTAAAATGCATACTGCCCTTAATTACCTTGCTTAAACATACATCAATGACACATTCACCTTACTATATGTCCACTTCCCTTACCAATTCTGTTTTGGTACATTACCAAAACCATATACCACTTCACTTTAAAGTCACTTTGGGCAGATTACACACATCCTCAATACACCAAATAAACTCAAATTTACAAAGTCTAAGTACAATCACATATACACCTAAACATTACTCATTCTTACATACACTTTACACAACCAACCTTTATACATATCCATCAATCCTCAATGTCAATATTCTGCCAATACCTTCATGAACTCATACATTTATCAAAGTGTCCCAAGGCTGTCGAAATGTTCTACAATGCCAAAGTGTCCCACAATTCGTCAATCTCCAATTTAAGTGCACAATCACCACATTTTCATGGAAATAACTTACTAGGATATTAAATCCCTCTACTCAACATGAATTTACATCAAATATATGTAATAATAAATCATTAAATACATAACTCCATGGCTGTCCAAAATGGACACATCAATAACTCCTCAAACTTGAAAATTTTCTTCACAAATCCAACACCCATAACATGTACACAAAGTTTAACAAAGCAATATTAAAAAATGTAAACTTACCTATGGTTGGAACTTGCTAAACCTTGATTAAACTTCTTGATTTTGGTATCAAGTTCTTCCTTATGATGTGTAGACAATCTTTAATGAAGAGCCCTAAATGATTGGAAGTGAAATGAGGAGGTTAGGTGAGCTTGAGAGAAAACGACAATGGAGGTCTTTTAATTCTTCATTTCGGCAAGGTTTGGTGATTTGGAGAAGATGAAGTTTCTGATGGTGTAATGGAATTACAGCTGCCCCATTTTGCTTTTAGTTTATTCATTAGTGGCCCACTCACACAATTTAATCATTTAATAATTTAAATTCCCACTTATTCCACATTAAACCCTTAATTCTTGCTATTCACTTTAGGTACCACCAAATTAATTTTTCATTTTATTTTCTAAGTGTAATATTATTTATTTTTAATGGACATTTAGGTCAAAAGACAAATCGGGATGTCAATTGACCATAATGCCCCTGTTCGGGTTGCATTCCCGATTTTTCGGTAACACCGAGTTTTGTCCATTTTTCGATTTCTCACTTTTCCTTGTACTAATAATTTAATTTTTCTTTGATATTTCTAATGATATTTATACTTCAATAAGGGTCTATTTAAGTCCTAAAAATATTTTCCATAGTTCTCCGCAGTCTAGGGCTAGTCAACGGTCCACGCCGTGACTTCCCGGTGCGGTCACCCATCGCTAGGGTTCTCGGCTCGCTTAACTTGGTTACATTTCTTTGCTATTATTTTTCCTTTGTTTTTCTTGTATTTTCTTTTCTTGTATTTCATTATTTTATGTCTCCTCACTCATATTAAAGTGTAGTTCTAGGCATCCTAGCTGTCCGGACAACACTGGTTACCAGAACAGTAGAACGCACTACCGAACTTAGGGGTGTTACATTTAAAAAATCAGATTTAAATATGATTCTAACAACTTTAAAAATTCAGATTTGAATCACATTCAAACAATTTTTAAAATTCTGATTTGAATCATAATTTAATTGTGTGATTAAAAATCCTAATTAAACATTTTAATTAGTCATATGATGAACCTTTCATCATGCAACAATTGCAGAATTTAATAACAACCATGCGCACCATGATCTTCCCAAGCCATGCGCACCATGTTGGAGTTCATCAAGCATGCCGCCACACCTCTTGATCCAACCAGCAATGGATCAATCATCTCATGATCAAATCACACAATTAAATCATATAATCAACAATCTAAATGGCAAATATAGTGGCTCTGATACCAATTGAAGGAACGGAAGCGTGAAAAACACAAGTTTATACCATTGAATTCAAAAACTTTCACCTAGGGTCACATGCATCATGCAAGATTTATTTTTATCTATTTGATTTCAATGATAAACAACATATTAAAACTCTTTTAATATGTTTTTGGATCTGTGTTTGCCATTTAAGATTTTAAAATTAATCAGATTAATTTTAGAACCCTAGTTAAATCAAGAACGATTACACTAACCTCTTGATGCACTGCAGTGTGTCTGCGCCTTTGAGATTCGTCTTCAAGACACCAGATGTTGTCCCTCTAGCTTGTCCACACCAAGAACACCTATGGCAGCCCTTGAACAGCTTCTAAAGCTTTTTCTATTAATTAGAAATTCAAGTTCTGCCTTTTAAGAGATTAGAGATGTAAACAGGACACTAGAAACAATTTCTAATGTTTTCTTGTATTTTCTTTTTATTTATTTCATCATTATATGTCTGTTCACTATCAACGAAGTGTAGTTTCAGACATCCTAACTTGCCTAGACTGATATTTGGCCACTGGAGCAATAGAACGTACAGAACACGTACAGTGGGGATGTTACAACTCTTCCCCTGTAAATAAAAATTTCGTCCTCAAAATTTACCTGATGTGAAGAGCTGAGGGAACTGTTGCCTCATTGTCTCCTCACTCTCCCATGTTGCCTCTTCCATGTTGTGGTGTCTCCATAGGATTTTCACTAGTGGAATTGTCTTGTTTCTGAGCTCTTTTACCTCTCATGCTAAGATTTTAATTGGTTCTTCTTCATATGTCAGGTCAGGTTGTACCATAATTTCTTCTACTGAGATGAAATGTGAAGGATATGATCTGTATCTTTTGAGCATCGAGGCATGGAACACATTATGTATCTTGTCCAGCTCAGGTGGTAAGGCTAATCGGTAGGCTACTGGTCCCACACGTTTCATAACTTCATATAGGCCAATGAACCTAGGGCTTAATTTTCCCTTTTTCTCGAATCTCAACACTTTCTTCCACGGTGATACTTTGAGAAATACCTTCTCGCCAACTTCATACTCAATGTCCTTTCTCCTCAAGTCAGCATAAGATTTCTGTCGGTCTGAGGCAACTTTCAAATTGGCCTTTATCAGTTTCACCTTTTCCTCTATCTGTTTTATCAGGTCTGGCCCCACTAGCTTATCTTCACCCAATTCAGTCCAACATATAGGTGCTCTGCATTTTCTCCCATACAGTGCTTCGTAGGGTGCCATTTGTATGCTAGCTTGATAGCTATTATTGTATGCAAATTCTGCCAGTGGAAGGTATCTGTCCCAACTTCCCTCAAACTCAATAACACAACTTCTTAGCATATCCTCAAGGACCTGGATTATTCTTTCTGACTGTCCATCCGTCTGAGGATGAAAAGCCGTACTAAAATGGAGTTATATTCCTAAGGATTCTTGTAATTTCTTCCAAAATCTAGATGTAAACCTCGAGTCTCTATCAGATATAATGGAAAGCGAAATTTCATGTTGTCTAACTATCTCACAGATGTACAATTCTGCTAGCTTTTCCAGTGAGTAGTCAGTTCTGACTGGCAAAAAATGTTCTGATTTGGTCAACCTATCCACAATCACCCATGCTGCATCATGCTTCTTCTGAGTGAGAGGTAGACCACTGATAAAGTCCATAGTGACTCGGTCCCATTTCCATTTAGGTATGTTTATGGGCTGTAACAAACCTGATGGAACTTGATTTTCTGCTTTGACTTGCTGACATGTCAAGCGTCTAGTTGCATAGTCAACTATGCCCTTCTTCATACCTGGCCACCAGTATCGGAGTTTCAGGTCATGATACATTTTTGTGCTTCCTGGGTGCATAGCATACATACTGTTATGTGCTTCTCTCAGAATATTGATTTTCAATTCTTTATCATCTGGAACACACACTCTTTCTTTATAATATAGGCACCCATTTTCTTTCACTTCATATTCAGTTTCCTTCCCTTCAGTAATTTTGCCCATAACAGCCATTAATTTCTTATCTGTCTTCTGCCCATCCTATATCTGTTGTAACAGATTCGGCTTCACTTGCAACTCAGCCAAAATAACTCCATCATGAGTTAAGGACAATTAGGCATTCAGAGATCTTAATGCTACAATAGATTTTATGCTTAAAGCATCAGCGACTACATTTGCCTTCCCAGGGTGGTAGTCAATCACACAATCATAATCTTTCAGGAATTCAATCCATCGCCTCTGTCTCAAATTAAGTTCCTTCTGGGTTGGCAGATACTTCAGACTCTTATGGTCTGTGTATATGTAGCATTTTTCTCCATACAAGTAATGTCTCCATATCTTCAATGTGAAGATAATTACTGCTAACTCTAAATCATGAGTAGGGTAATTCTTTTCATATGGCCTTAACTGCCTGGAAGCATATGCCACCACTTTCCCTTCTTGCATGAGTACACACCCTAACCCATTATGTGAGACATCACTGTAGACTACAAAGTCTTTTTTAGACATTGGATGTGTTAAAACTGGTGCCTCTGTCAACATAGTCTTCAGCCTCTCAAAACTGGCTTGACACTTGTCATTCCAGTCAAATTTCATATTCTTGTGTAGTAATTTGGTCATTAGAGCAACTATCAGGGAAAATCCCTTTACAAATCTTCTATAATGTCCAGCTAACCCCAAGAAACTTCTGATCTCAGTTGTATTTCTAGGAGCTTCCATTCCATCACTATTTCAATCTTCTTGGGATCCACTCTAATCCATTCACCTGATACTACATGTCCAAGGAATGGAATCTCATTCAACCAAAACTCACACTTGGACAATTTAGCATACAGTTTATTCTCTTTTAGAGTCTGCAGAACAATTCTCAAATGCTCATCATGTTCTGCTTTATCCTTGGAATACACCAGGATGTCATCAATGAAGACCACTACAAACCGATCTAAGTATGGATAGAAGATACGGTTTATAAGGTCCATGAATGCTGCTGGAGCATTTGTTAACTCAAATGGCATCACTAGGAATTCATAATGCCCATACCGGGTTCTAAATGCAGTCTTAGGCACATATGCATCCTTAACCCTTAGTTGATGATACCCAGATCTGAGATCAATCTTAGAAAACAAACCGGCTCCCTTCAACTAATTAAACAGATCGTCAATTCTAGGCAACAGATACTTGTTCTTCATTGTTACTCTGTTTAACTGCCGATAGTCAACACATAACCTCAGTGTCCCATCTTTCTCCTTAAGAAATAGTACCGAAGCTCCCCACGGTGATACACTGGGGTGTATGAACCCCTTGTCTAGTAATTCTTGCAGCTGGATTTTTAACTCTTTCAATTTAGCAGGTGCCATCCTATACGGAGCAATTAAAATTAGAGTTGTACCCGGCATAATCTCAATTGCAAATTCAACTTCCCTTTCTGGTGGCAAACTAGGCAATTCCTTAGGAAATACCTCAGAGAAATCCCTTACTGTGGGTATGTCAAACAAGTTAAGTTTACCCTGCCTAGTGTTAACTACGTGTGCCAGATATGCTTCTCACCCTTTTCTCAACCATCTCCTTGCAACTGTAGCTGAGATGACATTGGACAAGAAATCTGTCCTTTCACCCACAACTATTATTTCTTCATTCTCAGTAGTTTTCAGAGATTCTCTTCAATTTACAATCGACTATTGCCTGATGATGGGATAACCAGTCCATTCCCAAATCACATCAAACTCATGGAAAGGCAGTTCGATTAAGTCTGCTGAGAACTCTTTCCCTTGAATCTTCAATGGACAGCCCTTATACACCTTGTTTACTACCACACTGTAGCCTAGCGAATTTGTGACTAGGATGTCTTGGTCACTTTCCTCTACTGGTATTCCCTTTTCTACGGGCAGCTTGATACAAATATATGAATGAGTAGATCCAGGATCCACTAATGCATGCACAGAAGTATTATAGAGGAGGAACGTACCCTTGATGACATATGGAGCATCCTGTTCCTCCTGTGCCCTTATAGCATAGGCTCTGGCTAATTTTCTACATTTTGCTCTCTCCACAGACTCTGATACAGGTTTCTGTGAAGTACCGGCTACCTTAGCCTTACCCAGCTTTCTACCCCTTGGAGCTGGAGGGGCAGGCCTATCAGTTGATACCAGAGTGGATGTAGCAGTTCTGCGAGGACAATCTTGGACTAGGTGGTGTGTAGATCCGCACCGTAAACAAGCACTTATCATCCTCCAACATTCACCCTTATGCCATTTTTGGTAATGTGGGCAAGCAACAGATACTGTTGGGGCTGGTCCCCTGAATCCTGTCCTTGGAGAGCTAGCCATTGAAGGTGTGGACTGGCCTATCCTCGGTGCAAACTGAGATTTGGGCCTCTGTGACTGACCCTAACTTGGTGCTCTACTAAAACTCTGAGTAGGCCTAAATTTCTTACTAGGGGCAGAAGATGTATCAGTCTAACCCTGACCTCTTTTCTGCTATCTGTCCCTTCTGTTCTACTCATTCATTCTAACTTGTTCAACCTTCAGTGCAGCTTCCACTAACTTGGCAAACTCTGTAATCCCCAAGGCTGTAATCATTACTTTAATGTTATCATTGAGTCCTTCCTCAAATCTCTTGCATCTCTCTGCCTCATTAGGGACTATTTCCCGCCCATAGCGGTTCAGTCTGACAAATTCTCTTTCATATTCAGTCATTGTCAGCTGTCTCTGGCATAGGGTAATAAACTCACTTATCTTCTCTTCCAGGTATACACTGCCCACATACTTCTTTCTGAACTCAGTGAGAAAGAAATCCCAAGTTATTTGTTCTGGTGGCACCTCACTAGTCGCTGTATCCCACCATTGGTATACATCATCCTGCAGTAGTGATACAACAGCTTCCAAATTCTACTCTGGAGTACAATGAAGTTGTTTCAAGACTCTTCCAGTTCTGTCCAACTAGTTTTCAGCTGTGACAGAATCATCTTCCCTTTTGCCCAGAAAATCCACTACTCCAAACTTCCTGAGTCTCTCCATATGAGATTTTTGATGTGGAGGTGGTGGTGGTGGTGGCATAACTCCTGCCATCTGTCTAAAGAACTCAGCCATTTGCTAAAATGTGGCTGTTGCATCTGGTACTGGTGGAGTACGTTCCCTCCTGTCTTCTAGTTCAGTCATAAATGGAGCATGACTTTCCACTTCCTTATCGACCGCTCTCTGTGATGTGGAGTCCATATTCTGATCAAAATAACATATCAAAAGATCTGCATTAGAGTCATCTTAACACTTGCAATGCAATGCATGATATGCAATCTATCTAGGTCCAAAAACGCCTAAACCATATTCTGATACCACTAAACGTAATAGCCCTCACCCGTCTACAGTATAGCCAAGCAAGGCGTGCTACACGGCGTGCCGAAACACCTAGTCTATGATTATTTCATTTCCTGAACTCAATTTGATTTTAAGAAGTCTTTTATGTAATATTCATGTCATGCTGATATGATTTTCATACTTTGATAAAATTAGTGTTTCAAAAATGATAATAAAAATTTGGCAAGGTGCCATCTGTATTTTGGACAAATTGTCCTTCCAAACCTGTTGAAAACAGTTTAATATGATAATATCAAAATCTCAAATATTTCAAAGTCTCTATTTCTCAGTAAAGTCAATAGACTTTTACAGTCATTAAACAGTTCCATAATTCAGTCCATAATAATTTAAATATATCGAAAAAATCTCTTTGTTATTTAATATGTACAAAATATTACAAACTTTAGAGCTTTCATAACATTACAAAATATAGGGCCGAATTTCAAAAATACAACAAAAGTACAAAATACAAGATATCCTAAGTCCTACCATGTATGCAATGCAGTGCAGATGACTCTGGACTCCTGTGCAGATCTGATGTCTCACCCGGTCATAGGTCTGCTGGGCTCCCCAGCTGTGTCTCCAATAACTACGCATTACAAAAGCAACACGCTAAGCAATTTTGCTTAGTGGTGCCAAATATAAAGAAATATACACTAAAATAAAGTAAATGAATTTATGACATCGGTATTCTTTACAATTGTTGATTCTACCTTTATTTGCTAACATTTCAATATTTGCTAATTTTTGGTAGTGCTGTATGTCAGTAAACTGGATTTAGCTATTTGAATTTAATAGTACTTGAATTACTGCCCATGTAGCCTATATATTGACCAGACTGGATAAACGGATATACTGGCACTGGGTACCTAGTACCTCAGGCCGTTACACCATCGGTCACAAAGTGTCTCCCGTTGTGCAAATAGTGTGGCTAAAAAGCCATATAGTTAATCTGGCGATAAGCCAATAATAAATACACAATATGTATAGCCATAGGCTATTAAAGTCATAGTGCGGCATAATAAGCCGTAAAAATACATTATGGAATAAAGCCATTTACAGAACAGCAGTCAAAATACTATTGGCATGCCAACCTATCCAAACTAGTCAACTAGGAAAACTAGGGCACATCATAAATTAATTGTTTAATTCATAAATTTTTTTTAGAATTTACTAGCTATTATGTAATTCATAAGTCAATGCATATGTTGACCTTTTTAGGTACTATAGATAAGTTGTTTGTAGCATCAACATGTCACATATTGTAATTCAATATGCTGCCAATATAGTGCAATTTACCATTTTTATAAGTTGGCATTCATTGCCAAATTGCTTCAAGCATCATTGTATGTAAATGTCAAATTCTCAATTTTTGGTGTGCTAGATTGGTCTAGCTTAAAGTCCTATTTCTCTTAGTTTTTAGCTTCTAGTCAAAGAAGCAAAATTGTAGCTCTATGTCTTACTGCACTCGAGACAAAATTTCAGGTCATTCTGAGTTGTATATACCAAGATATGGTCAATTTACTAAAGCTGGACAGATTGTACCTTTAGTTCAAAATTTAGTCAATTTTAGGTCACTTTTAGTTCTGGCAGTTTTGGTACCCGAATTTGTGCAAGCTATTTGACTTGGTTCTGGTCATTTCTGGGCTTTGGTGTCTTCATAAGAATTGTAGCTCTATGTCTAAGCTATCCATGGAAAAATTTCAGGTCAATTGGACCTGTTTTGAGTGAGTTATGGTCATCCTAATGATTACTGTTTACATGGTCAAAAATCTGGGTTGCAAGGTTGCCATTCCGGATTTGGTCATATTTAAGACCAGTTTCTAGGCAGAATTTTGGTAACATTTCTACAAGAAAGTTGGCCTATTTGGTGTCTATTTTCACCCTCCATTGGCCTCATACCAATTGGGTTCACAGTTTGGCACTTATGACCTAATTTAGGTACTACCATCTATACACAATCTGCACAAAACACTTACACTTCCAATTTGATATTCCTTCTCCTCCTCATTACTTCAATATTCAATCAATGGAACTTCCATATATATATTGTACACAATTCCAGCAAGCATATTGGGCAGAACACTCAAGTGCTCAATGCATACAATTCACCATTCAAGTTCAACATTCACCTCCACCAAAATTCAACATATCTTAATATCAATATTACACATACACTTCAATATACTCATACTTCAATATCAATTACACATGCTGCCCACAATTTAACACTATCATATTTCATTAATGAACTTCATATTCACACATAAATTCATGATATTATAGGCTGCCAAACATGGCAGTTTGCCAAAGCATCAAGGTCCCATTTCAAACCCTTAATTCAAGCACTAACATGCACATACTTAGATTTTAACTTACTACATCTTCCATTTGAGTTAATCAACCATAATTTCCATCCATTAGAGGTAAGAAAAATTCAAATACCACAAATATTCATGGCTGCCAAAAATGGACAATTACATATCTCACTATTCTCTTCATTTCTCTTCACCAAAATACTCACCTCAACCTAAACACAAGGTTTACTAAAGCAAGGGAGAGGTTTTGGATGCTTACAACTTTTGAAGCTTATCAAAACTTCACCAAATCTTGTTTTTCTTATTGCCAATATCTTCCCCAAGGTAAGTATGTAAGCTTTAATGAAGGAATCAAGTGGAAATGATGGCTTGATCATGCACCAATGAAGCTTGCATATGGGGCAGCAATGGTGGTTTCTATGGTGAATTTCATTTTGGCAAGATGAAGTTGGATGAAGAAGAAGATGATAATGAGTGCAATCTGTTGTCCCAAGGCTTGTTTTGGTGTCCCAATATTCAAGTTAGTGGAGCACTAAGTAATAGTTTAATGGTTAATTATTTAAAGTTTCCTTATTTGCTCATTTATCTCAATTCTTTTACTATTTACATATTGTATCCCATTTTAATTTTTCATGATATTTCCTAAGTGAAATATCATTTATTTTTAATGGACATTGAGGTCAAAAGGCAACTCTTGATGTCAAATGACCAAAATGCCCCACTTCGGGTTATATTCCCGATTTTTCGGTAACACCGATTTTTGTCTGTTTCTCGATTTTTCGTTTTTCTTTGTACTAATTTATTAATTTTTCTTTGATATTTCTAGCGTCAATTACATTTCAATAAACCTTTACTTACAACCCAAAATTTAATTTCAAGGGTTCCCTACTGTCCTGGGGTCGGCAACGGCCTTCCCAGTGCGGTCACCCATCACTGCGGTGCCGGCTCGTTTAACTTAGCTTCATTTTCTCTCTCTTTCATTTTTCTTTGATTTTTCTTGAATTTTCTTTTTTTTTTTTATTTCATCATTATATATCTGTTCACTATCACTGAAGTGTAGTTCCAGACATCCTGACTTGCCTGGACTGATATTTGGCTACTGGAGCAATAGAACGTACAGAATACGTATAGTGGGGATGTTACAGTTCATCATCATGCCGCCACCATACCTTTGCAACTGGCAATGGATCTATCATCTCATGACCATACCACACAATTAAATCATATAATCAACAATCTAAATGGCAAATATAGTGGCTCTGATACCAATTCAAGGAGCGAAAGCATGAATATCATAAGTTTAGATTATTGAAATTCAAAATTTTTCATCTAGGGTCACATACATCATGCAAGATTTATTTTTATCTATTTGATTTCAATAATAAACAACATATTAAAACTCTTTTAATATATTTTTGGACCTACATTTGCAATTTAAGATTTTAGAATTAATAGATTAATTCATTAGAACCCTAGATTAGATCAAGAACAACTCCACTAACCTTTTGATATACTGCAGTGTGTTTGGCACCTTTGGCATGTGTCTAAGACACTAGATGTTGTCCCTCTAGGTTGTCCACACCAAGATCACCTATGGCAGCCCTTGAACAGCTTCTAAAGCTTTTTCTATGAATTAGAAAATCAAGTTTTGCCTTTTGAGAGATTACATATATAAACAGGACACTAGAAACGATTTCTAGTATTTTTAATTCAAGAGATTATTTGCTAATCTCTTTGAATTGATGAGAGATGAAGAAGAAGAGAAGGGAGAGGCAGCTAAGGGTGGCGGCACCAAAGAGAATGAGCAGCTTATTATTTTTCTTTCACATAACAACACATTATATAACTAGGTCACCACTTAAAACCCTTGCCACATGTCAACTTTTGATTAGCTCTAGGTTTAATTGACCCAATCACATTGTGCCAAGTGTCAAACCTATATTTAATCTTTACTTTGATTATCTTACATGATTAAAAGACATATAGTAAGCTTATGTGTAGTGCCATGTGTCAGCATCTCATGGTATCACATGTCACCCTGTGAAATGACCAAAATACCCTTGTGTCTGAATTTTTAGTTCTCAACCCAAAATAATTATTTCTCTTCTTCTAATCAATTTATATCAAATATAAATTAATTAATTAATCTCTATTAATTAATTTTTCATTAATTAAATTCATATTTAAACACTTTAAATATAAATTTAACTTATACTATACATCCAATAACCTAGATTTGGTTTCAAGCCATGATATTTAATTTGGTGATTACTTGTGTATGTGTGTGACTTACTAGGCTCTTCACTAATAGGCAATGAGACATGATATCAACTCTTAATATCATCAAAACTCTTTCTTACCATAAATGATTTCTCTAAATCATTTTATGCAGCTCATAAATTATGGTTAACACTTAGCATAGCATGCCATAGCCACCCAATCAGTAATAAGGTTTACCTTAAATGAACCTATAATCATATGTTACCATGCACTAGAATCTCTCTGTTACAAAATCCCAACTCGAGCTGAAGTCATAGTTTATGTCAAACTCCATTTTCTATGAATATTATGTTCTCTTTTAATTCCAGTTCTTGATTAAAAGATTTTCTTATCAGAAGCTCTTTTTTGATTAAATCTATCTATCCTGGCCAGGAACTTGAAAACATCAAGAACAATTAAATAAACATAGGATTTTATCCCTATTTACTTAGAGGAACATATTTCATCTTGATCAACACCTACCTCTATATATAACTAGTAGGAGCTAACACATTCCCATATACCCATACACAATACAACTATGAAAGTAGTATCAAACTCAAACCACCTATATACAAGATAACTGTGTTATCTCAGGTCTAAAGATTATATACATTGATATGATTTATGACAATACATTGACAAGAGTAAACTCCATGTGCTTATCATAAATGTCACTGGTTCGGTATACTAATCATGTATAAGTGCCTATCATGTTTGTTATATGGCATGAGACTCACCATTCCATCTTATTTATATCTCATACAAATAACTTGGGAACAAATATGAATACAATCTTACTGGATAAGTTATGTCCTTCTTGTGAAGTATCCTCGATTGTGAACCTATTTATGATACTTTGTGCTAGAAATACTATCACTCATATTCTTAACAACTTAAGAATAGAATTTCTAACAAAATATCAATGGACCTTTTCTATTGCACATAAATATATTATGTAAACGAAAAAGTGAAAATGCCTTTTTATTAAAAAAAAAAACATGTACAAGATACATACTAAATGATATGCTCTAAGGCATACTACTAACAAGATCCTCCTTCACCTACAAGAGTGGTATGGTGAGCACAGTAGGAATGCTAGTTATGAGATATCTAGACAGCTATTCTGCATGAGGATGTCTAAGGGACAGAATGTTGGGGATCATGTCCACAAGATGATTCGACTGATTGAGCAGCTAGAACATCTTGACTTTAACATGGATTTCCAACTGCAAACGGATTTGATCCTTCAGTCCCTTCCTGAGTCATTTGGGAATTTTGTGACAAATTTCTATATGACTAAGTAGGAATGCACCTTGGCTGGTTTACTCAACATGTTGGTTATTGCCCAAAAGAATATGCCGGGCAATAAAGGAAAAGAGATAGCTTTGATTGCATCTTCTTCTGCTGGAAAGTCCAACAAGAAGAAGGGCAATAAGAAAAAGAAACCTCAAATTCCTGGTCCTTCCAAGAAGATAGCTAAACAGAAAGGGAAGACTAAAGCTGATGAAGGTAAAGGAAAGTGTTTCCACTGCCAGTAGGATGGGCATTAAAAAAGGAACTGCCCTGGGTATCTTGCTTCACTTAAGGACAAGAAGGATACACCTTCGGAAGGTATATCCATATCTTGTTATTTAGATTCTGATGATACTCATAGTTCATTTACAGCTTGGGTTTTAGATACTAGTGCTAGTTCTCACATTTCTTATGATATGCAGGAACTAGTAAACAGTTGCATCTTGCGTTCTTGAGATGTTAGACTCCGGATTGGCGATGGCTCAACTGTTGAAGCTTTAGCCATAGGATCTAAATCTTTTTACATGTCTGGACATGTTTTGTGCTTGAATAATATCTTATATGTACCCGATGCTTTTAAGAACATCATTTCGATATCTAGTTTGACTAGAGATGATTATGAATTTCAGTTCACAGATGATGCTTACAATATTTATTTTGAAAATAAATATGTTGGCTTTGTAACATCCCCACTGTACGTGTTCTGTATGTTCAGTTGTTCCAGTAGTCAAATAACAGTCCAAGCAAGTTAGGATGTCTGGAACTACACTTCAGTGATAGTAAACAGACATATAATGGTGAAATAAATAAAAAGAAAATACAAGAAAAATCAAACAAAAATGAAAGAGAGAAAATGATGCTAAGTTAAACGAGCCGGCACCACAGCGATGGGTGACCGCACTGGGAAGGCCGTTGCCGACCCCAGGACCGCGGGGAACCCTCTGAATTTAATTTTGAGACATAAATAAAGGTTTATTGAAATGTAATTGACACTAGAAATATCAAAGAAAAATTAATAGATTTGTACAAAGAAAAATGAAAAATTGAGAAACAGACAAAAAATCGGTGTTACCGAAAAATCGAGAATGTAACCCGAAGTGGGGTATTTTGGTCATTTGACACATAATGTTGCCTTTTGACCTCAATTTCCATTAAAAATAAATGATGTTACACTTTAGAAATGACATGAAAAATTAAGTTATGATACATTATGTAAATTGTGAAAGAAAGGAGGTAAATGTGTAAATAAGGGAAACTTAGTATAATTAAACATTAAACCAATTATTAGTGCTCCACTAACTATATTATAAAGTACATAAAATAAACATTAGTGGGCAGAATTGGGTCATCTTCAACCTTGAGAGAAAGTTTGCCGAATTGCTCCTCCCAAAAACCTCCATGGCCACCATGCATGAAGCTTTCTCTCTCCATCATCAAGCCCTCATTTTCACTTGCTTCCTTCATTAAAGCTTGCCTATTCACCTTGGGGAAGATATTGGCAACAAGAAAAACCAGATTTGGTAAAGTTTTGATAAGCTCCAAAAGTTGTAAGTGTCCAAAACCTCTCCCTTGCTTTAGTAAAGCTTGTGTTTAGGTTGAGGTGAGTGTTTTGGTGAAGAGAAATGAAAGAAATAGTGAGAAATGGACTTGTCCATTTTTGGCAGCCATGAACCCTTGTTGAGCTTGAGTTATTTTTACTTCTAATGAATGAAAATGAAGGTTGATTAATTCAAATGAAAATTGTAGTAAGCAATAGTAGATTTTGGGAATGGATTGGTTATCCCATCATCAGGCAATAGTAGATTGTAAATTAAAGAGAATCTCTTTAAAAACTGCTGAGAATGAAGAAATAATAGTCGTGGGTGAAAGGACAGATTTCTTGTCCAATGTCATCTCAGCTACAGTTGCAAGGAGATGGCTGAGAAAAGGGTGTGAAGCAATCTGGCACACGTGGTTGACACTAGGCAGGGTAAACTTGACTTGTCTGACATACCCACAGTAAGGGATTTCTCTGAGGTATTTCCTGAGGAATTGCCTAGTTTGCCACCAGAAAGGGAAGTTGAATTTGCTATTGAGATTATGCCGGGTACAGCTCCAATTTCAATTGCTCCGTATAGGATGGCACCTGCTGAATTGAAAGAGTTAAAAATCCAGCTGCAAGAATTACTAGACAAGGGGTTCATACGCCCCAGTGTGTCACCTTGGGGAGCTCCGGTACTATTTGTAAAGAAGAAAGATGGGACACTGAGGTTATGTGTTGACTACCGGCAGTTAAACAGAGTAACAGTGAAGAACAAGTATCCATTGCCTAGAATTGACGATCTGTTTGATCAGTTGAAGGGAGCCGGTGTGTTTTCTAAGATTGATCTCAGATCAGGGTATCATCAGCTAAGGGTTAAGGATGCAGATGTGCCTAAGACTGCATTTAGAACCCGGTATGGGCATTATGAATTCCTGGTGATGCCATTTGGGTTAACAAATGCTCCAGCAGCATTCATGGACCTTATGAACCGTATCTTCCATCCATACTTAGATCGGTTCGTAGTGGTCTTCATTGATGACATCCTGGTGTATTCCAAGGATAAAGCAGAACATGATGAGCATTTGAGAATTGTTCTGCAGACTCTAAAAGAGAAGAAATTGTATGCTAAATTGTCCAAGTGTGATTTCTGGTTGAATGAGATTGCATTCCTTGGACATGTAGTATCAGCTGAAGGGATTAGAGTGGATCCCAAGAATATTGAAGCAGTGATGGAATGGAAGCCTCCCAGAAATACAACTGAGATAAGAAGTTTCATGGGGTTAGCTGGATATTGTAGAAGATTTGTAAAGGGATTTTCCCTGATAGCTACTCTAATGACCAAATTACTACACAAGAATATGAAATTTGACTGGAATGACAAGTGTCAAGCCAGTTTTGAGAGGCTGAAGGCCATGTTGACAGAGGCACCAGTGTTAACACAGCCAATGTCTGGAAAAGATTTGTAGTCTACAGTGATGCCTCACACAATGGGTTAGGGTGTGTACTCATGCAAGAAGGGAAAGTGGTCGCATATGCTTCCAGGTAGTTAAGGCCACATGAAAAGAATTACCCTACTCATGATTTGGAGTTAGCAGCAATTATCTTCGCATTGAAGATATGGAGGCATTACTTATATGGAGAAAAATGCTACATATACACAGACCATATCTTGTATCTGCCAACCCAGAAGGAACTTAATTTGAGACAGAGGCGGTGCATTGAATTCCTGAAAGATTATGATTGTATAATTGACTATCACCCTGGGAAGGCAAATGTAGTCGCTGATGCTTTAAGCTGAAAATCTATTGTAGCATTAAGATTTATGAATGCCCAACTATCCTTAACTCATGATGGAGTTATTTTGGCTGAGTTGCAAGTGAAGCCAAATCTGTTACAATAGATACAGGATGGGCAGAAGACAGATGGGAAATTAATGGCTGTTATGGGCAAAATCACTGAGGGGAAGGAAACTGAATATGAAGTGAAGGAAAATGGGTGTCTGTACTATAAAGAAAGAGTGTGTGTTCCAGTTGATAAAGAATTGAAAACCAGTATTCTAAAAGAAGCACATAACAGTGTGTATGCTATGCACCCAGGAAGCACAAAAATGTACCATGACCTGAAACTCTGATACTGGTGGCCAAGTATGAAGAAGGACATAGCTGACTATGTAACTAAATGCTTTACATGTCAGCAAGTCAAAGCAGAACATCAAGTTCCATTAGGTTTGTTACAGCCCATAAACATACCTGAATGGAAATGGGACTGAGTCACTATGAACTTTGTCAGTGATCTACCTCTCACTCAGAAGAAGCATGATGCAGTATGGGTGATTGTGGATAGGTTAACCAAATCAGCACATTTTCTCCCAGTTAGAACTGACTACTCACTGGAAAAGCTAGCAGAATTGTACATCAGTGAGATAGTTAGACTACATGGAATTCCACTTTCTATTATATCTGATAGAAACCTGAGGTTTACATCTAGATTTTGGAAGAAATTACAAGAATCCTTGGGCGCACAACTCCATTTTAGTACGGCTTTTCATCCTCAGACGGATGGACACTCGGAAAGAATAATCCAGGTAAATTTTGAAACTCATTGAGTTATTGTAAACAATAATTGAACTGATAATGATAATAATAACCGAATATATGTGATAGGTCCTCGAGGATATGCTGAAAAGTTGTGTTATTGAGTTTGAAGGAAGTTGGGACAGATACCTTCCACTGGCAGAATTTGCATATAATAATAGCTATCATGCTAGCATACAAATGGCACCCTATGAAGCACTGTATGGGAGAAAATGTAGAACACCTGTATGTTGGACTGAATTGGGTGAAGATAAGCTAGTGGGGCCAGACCTGATAAAACAGACAGAGGAAAAGGTGAAACTGATAAAGGCCAATTTCAAAGTTGCCTCAGACCGACAGAAATCTTATGCTGACTTGAGGAGAAAAGACATTGAGTATGAAGTTGGCGAGAAGGTATTTCTCAAAGTATCACCGTGGAAGAAAGTGTTAAGATTCAGGAAAAAGGGAAAATTAAGCCCTAGGTTCATTGGCCCATATTAATTTATTGAACGTGTGGGACCAGTAGCCTACAGGTTAGCCTTACCACCTGAGCTGGACAAGATACATAATGTGTTCCATGTCTCGATGCTCAGAAGATACAGATCAGATCCTTCACATGTCATCTCAGCAGAAGAAATTGTGGTACAACCTGACCTGACATATGAAGAAGAACCAATTAAAATCTTGGCACGAGAGGTAAAAGAGCTCAGAAATAAGACAATTCCACTAGTGAAAATCCTATGGAGACACCACAATACGGAAGAGGCAACATGGGAGAGCGAGGAGACAATGAGACAACAGTTCCCTCAGCTCTTCATATCAGGTAAATTTTGAGGACAAAATTTTTATTTAGAGGGGAAGAGTTGTAACATCTCCACTGTATGTGTTCTGTACGTTCAGTTGTTCCAGTAGTCAAATAACAGTCCAGGCAAGTTAGGATGTCTGGAACTACACTTCGGTGATAGTAAACAGACATATAATGGTGAAATAAATAAAAAGAAAATACAAGAAAAATCAAACAAAAATGAAAGAGAGAAAATGATGCTAAGTTAAACGAACAAGCACTACAATGATGGTGATCAGACTGGGAAGGTCATGTTTAATTCCCAGGACCGCGGGGAACCCTCTAAATTTAATTTTGAGACATAAATAAAGGTTTATTGAAATGTAATTGACACTAGAAATATCAAATAAAAATTAATAGATTAGTACAAAGAAAAATGAAAAATCGAGAAACAGACAAAAAATCGATGTTACCGAAAAATCGGGAATGTAACCCGAAGTGGGGTATTTTGGTCTTTTGACACATAATGTTGCCTTTTGAACTCAATTTCCATTAAAAATAAATGATATTACACTTTATAAATGAAATGAAAAATTAAATTATGATACATTATGTAAATTGTGAAAGAAAGGAGGTAAATGTGTAAATAAGGGAAACTTAGAATAATTAAACATTAAACCAATTATTAGTGCTCCACTAACTATATTATAAAGTACATAAAATAAACATTAGTGGGCAAAATTGGGTCATCTTCAACCTTGAGAGAAAGCTTGCCGAATTGCTCCTCCCAAAAACCTCCATGGCCACCATGCATGAAGCTTTCTCTCTCCATCATCAAGCCCTCATTTTCACTTGCTTCCTTCATTAAAGCTTGCCTATTCACCTTGGGGAAGATATTGGCAATAAGAAAAACCAGATTTGGTGAAGTTTTAATAAGCTCCAAAAGTTGTAAGTGTCCAAAACCTCTCCCTTGCTTTAGTAAAGCTTGTGTTTAGGTTGATGTGAGTGTTTTGGTGAAGAGAAATGAAAGAAATAGTGAGAAATGGACTTGTCCATTTTTGGCAGCCATGAACCCTTGTTGAGCTTGAGTTATTTTTACTTCTAATGAATGAAAATGAAGGTTGATTAATTCAAATGAAAATTGTAGCAAGTTTGTATTTAAGTATGTGCATGTAGTGTTTAGATTAAAGGTGTGAAATGGAATCTTGATGCCTTGAGCAAACTGCCATGTTTGGCAGCCCCTAATAGCATGAATTTGTGTGGGAACATGTGGTTATTAATGATATAAGTTAATGTTAAATTGTGGGCAGCAAGTGTAAGTGATATTGAAGTATGAATATGTTGAAGTATGTGTGTAATATTAGCATTTAAGTATGTTGAATTTTGGTGGAAGTGAATGTTGAACTTAATGATGAATTGTGTGCATTGAGCACTTAAACATTCTGCCCAGAATTGTTGCTGAAATTGTGTACAATATATGTATGGAAGTGTTGTTGATTGAATATTGTAGTAATGAGGAGGAGAAGGAACATTAAATTGGGAGTGTATGAGCTTTGTGCAGGTTGTGTATTGAAGGCAGCACATAAATTAGGCCATAAGTACCAAACTGTGAATCCAATTGGTGTGAGGCCAATTGAGGGTGAAACTAGACACCAAATAGGCCAACTTTCATGTAGAAAGGTTGCCAAAATTCTACCTAGAAACTGACCTTAAAAATGACCAAATCCGGATTAGTGCATTTAAGGCCTGAAAACTGACCATTTGGGCAGCAGTTAGTGTTTAGGCCATAACTGACTCAAAACAAGTCCAATTGACCTTAACTTTTGACCATGAATGGTTAAGACCTATATCTACAAGTCTTATGAAGACACCCAAGCCCAGAAATGGCCAGAACCAAGTCAAATGGCTTGCACAAGTTCAGGTACAAAATCTGCCGAACCAAAAGTGACCTTAAAATTGACAAAATTTTGCACTAAAAGTGCAATCTGTCTAGCTTTAGCAAATTGACCATATCTTGGTCTACACAACTCGGAATGACCTGAAATTTTGCCCCGCGTGCAATAAGACATAAAGCTACAATTTTGCTTCTTTGACCAGAAGCTAAAAACTAAGGGAGATAGGACTTTAAGCTAGACCAATCTAGCACACAAAAATTGAGAATTTGACTTTTTGCATACAATGATGCTTGAAGCATTTTGGCAATGAATGCTAACTTGTAAAAATGGTAAATTACACTATATTGGCAGCATATTGAGATATAAATTGTGACATATTGATGCTAGAAATAACTTATCCATATTACCTAAAAAGGTCAACATATGTATTGACTTGTGAATTATATAATAGTTAGTAAACTCCAAAAATTGAAGAATTAAACAATTAATTAATAATGTGCCCTAGTTTTCCTAGTTGACTAGTATGGATAGGTTGGCATGCCAATAGGATTATGACAGCTGTTCTGTAAATGGCTTTATGCCATACTGTGTTTTTACGGCTTATTATGCCAAGATCAGGACTTTAATAGCCTACGGCTATACATATTGTGTATTTATTTTTGGCTTATCGCCATATTGACTATATGGCTTTTTAGCCACGCTATTTGCACACCGGGAGACACTTTGTGACCGATGGTGTGACGGCCCGAGGTAATAGGTACCCAGTGCTAGTATATCCGTTTATCCAGTCTGGTCATTATATAGGCTACACAGGCAGTAATTCAAGTATTATTAAATTCAAATACCTAAATCCAGTCTACTGAGATACTGCACCACCAAAAATTTGTAAACACTTTATTTACTTTATTTTAGTGTATATTTCTTTATATTTGGCACCACTAAGCAAAATTGCTTAGCGCGTTGCTTTTGTAACGCATAGGTATTGGAGATACAACTGGGGAGCCCAGCAGACCTACGACCGGGTGAGACATCAGATCTGCACAGGAGTCCAGAGTTATCTGCACTGCATTGCATACATAGTAGGACTTAGGATATCTTGTATTTTGTACTTTTCTTGTATATTTGAAATTCAGCCCTGTATTTAGTAATGTTATGAAAGCTCTAAAGTTTGTAATATTTTGTACATATTAAATAACATGGAAATTTTCTGTACGTATTTAAATTATTATGGACTGTATTATGGAACTGTTTAATGACTGTAAAAGTCTATTGACTTTATTGAGAAATAGAGACCTTGAAATGTTTGAGATTTTGATATTACCATATTGAACTGTTTTCAACTGATTTGGAAGGATAGTTTGTCCTAAATATAGATGGCAACTTGCCAAATTTTTATTACCAATCTTGAAACACTAATTTTATCAAAGTATGACAATAGTATCAGCATGATATGAATATTACATAAAAGACTTCTTAAAATCAAATTGAGTTCAAGAAATGAAATAATTACAGACTAGGTGTTCCGGCACGCCGTGTAACACGCCTTGCTCGGCTATACTATAGACGGGTGAGGGGTGTTACAGGCTTGGGTCATATGCATGATGGTCTTTATTATTTGGATAATAATGATAAACAAAAAATGAATGCAAGTGATCTAAATGAATGTAATGCCATGATGAAAATTAACTCAAGTTCAAAATATATTTGGCACTTAAGGTTAGATCATGTTGCAGAAGATAGGATTGCAAAACTGGAAAAAAATGGGGATTCTATCCTTATTGGTTTCTGAACCTACTCTAACATGTGAATCATACCTTTAAGGCAAAATGGCTAGATCACCCTTTGTTAGACAAGGGCTAAGAGCTGAAAATATTTTAGAGCTAATACATAGTAATGTACGTGGCCCATTTAGAGAAATGGCTAGTGGCAGTTTTTATTATTTTATTACCTTTACTGATGATAAATCAAGGTTTTGGTATTTGTATTTGATGAAATACAAACATGAATCCTTTGAAAAGTTCAAAGAATTTAAATCTGAAATAGAAAATCAAACAGGAAAAAGTATTAAAGCTTTTCGATCAGATCATGGAGGTGAATACTTGAGTACTGAATTTGATGAATACTTAAAAGAGCATGGCATTGTTTACCAGCTGACTCCTCCAGGAAACCACAGGTGAATGGTGTATTTAAAAGGAGAAATCGTATCCTATTGGATATGGTACGTAGTATGATGAGCTATACTAATATGGCAATCTCCTTTTGGGGATTTGCATATTCTGAATAGGATTCCATCAAAATCAGTATCTTCCACACCTTATGAGATATGGCATGGAAGAAAACCAAGTCTTAAGCATGTTAAGATTTGGGGTTATCTAGTTTATATCAAAAAGCTGAACACTAATAAATTGGAAACCAAATCAGAAAAAGGGTCAATTTGTTGATATCCAAAAGATAGTTTTGGATATTATTTTTATTTGCCTACATCACAAAAGGTTGTGGTAAGTAGAGATGTCACATTTCTTGAATAACGGTTTGATTAAGAAGGAGGCAAAGGAAGGCAAATAGAGTTAGAAATGGAGAATTCTGACTAACCAATAGATCAGATGGATATAGATCTATCTATTCAACCTACACCTATTGATGAAACATCTACGGTTATTCCTCGCAGATCAACCAGGATATCTCACCCACCAGTGAGATATGGTTTTCTTCATGAAGAAGAATAAGAGTTGTCTACTCATGAAGAAGTAGATCATGGAGATGATCCACTTACCTATGAAGAAGCTATATCAGATATAGACTCTTTAAAATGGATTGATGCAATGAAATCCAAGATTGATTTCATGTATAAGAATTAAGTTTGGGATCATATTGACCCACCTGAAGGTATTATACCTGTAGGGAAAAAATAGGTTTTCAAGAAGAAAATTGGTTCTGATGGAAAGGTCTCTACCTATAAAGCAAGGCTAGTAACGAAAGGGTTTCGCCAAAGGCAAGGAATCGACTATGAGGAGACTTTCTCACCTATTGCCATGCTTAAATCAATTAGGATTCTATTAGCAATAGCTGCATACTATGATTATGAGATTTGGCAAATGGATGTCAAAACAGCTTTTCTCAATGGATACATTGAAGAAAACATTTTCATGGAATAACCTAGGGGTTTTGAATCCCAAGATGGTTCCAAAGTATACAAGTTAAAGCAATCCATTTATGGGTTGAAACAAGCTTCGAGGAGTTGGAACATCCGTTTTGATGAAGCCATTAAGTCATTTGGTTTTATAAAAAATGAGGATGAGCCATGTGTATATAAGAAGGTTAGTGATAGTGCTGTCACTTTCCTTGTCTTATATGTAGATGACATTTTGTTGATGGGTAATGACATAGGTATGTTGACAATTGTAAAGGTATGGTTGTCAAATACATTCTCCGTGAAAGACTTAGGGGAGGCAACCTATATTCTTGGGATTCACATCTATAGAGATAAAGCGAAAAGAATAATTAGTTTATTCCAAAGTCTATACTTGGAAAAGGTGTTAAAGAGGTTTAACATACTTGATTCCAAGAGAGGATTGTTACCATTGAGACATAGTATCCACCTTTCTAAAGAGATGTCTCCAAAGACACCTGAAGAAAGAGATAAAATGGTAAGGATTCCATATGCTTCGGCTATTGGAAGTTTGATGTATACAATGTTGTGTACTAGGCCGGATATCGCATATGCTGTTAGTTTGACTAGTAGGTTTCAATCCAATCCAGGTTTGGAATACTGGATAGTTGTCAAGAATATTCTTAAGTACTTAAGAAGAACTAAGGATTTATTCTTGATATATAGAGGTGGTGACTTGTAATTGGATGGTTATACTGATTCTTATTTCCAATCAGATATCAATGATAGAAAATCTACCTCTGGGTATGTGTTCATATGTAATGGAGGTGCGGTTAGTTGGCGTAACACCCTCACTTTAGCTAGTCCGTACATTCGACTGTTTCGGTGACCGGTGTCGGTCCGAACAGCTAGAACATCTGAAAAAATATTTAAACTAAAGTGAGGAGCCATAATTAACTAAAATATTAACAAGAAAAATGTAGGAAAAATTTTAGAAATAAATACAACCAAGTTAAATGAGTCAGTGCCCTAGCGATGGGTAACCCAGTGGGAAGTTGTGGTGTTCACAGCTAGCAGCCCTAAACCCGAGAGAAAATTTATGAAATAATTTTTGGGACTCTAAAGAAGAGTCATTGAGGTTTCAATGGCATTAGAATGCCAAGAAAATGTTTAGAAAAATTTTTAGAATGGTACAGACGATTTTGTCTCAATAAGCCAAATGGAAGACATTTTGGTCATTTGTCTTCAGAGATGATTTTTGGCCAACTTGTCTAGTTAAGTAAATAATTATTATGACATAAAATATGAATAAATATTGCTAAAAATTTAATTGAAAATAAGTAGAAAAGAAAATAAAAGAAAATGAAGGAAATTTAGAATTATGACATCACATGATGTCACTAAAGCACTCCTACTTAATCACATTGTGACACATGTCCATAAACCACTTAAAAAGCATAAAATGGGCAGAAAAATTGAAGAAACCAATATGTTTCTTCCCTTTCCCATTTCCAGCCGTGACTCTCTGTCACACCCTACTCCTCGTAAGATGTAACATGCTCCTGTAGTACACCTAATGAATTACTGTACTTCGCCTACCGATAACCCATTAAATAATACTACAAGGGATTTTAAAATAATTTTCGTTCATTTTTAAATTGGTGGGTAAAATTTTTTCAGATATTAAAAACCTTTATTTAAAGTCTAAACATACATCAAATTTTTAGATATTTAAAATCTCTACAATTTTTACAAAAATTTCGGCAGAGTACCGTCTGTATTTTGAGAAAACAGTTCTTCAAAACCTGAAAATAAAAACACTCCCAACATATTTCTCAATCACAACTCCATTAATCAATTTCATTTCCCAAATCAGCACAAGCAACTCAATACACAATTTAAATTAAATCAAATATTGAAATATCTTATTAAGGTAACAAAATTAATATTTACATTCATGGGAGCATTAAAAATTTAGTAGTGCAAAACTTTATAAATACATAAAATCTCAAGATAACCTTACAATAATTTGTATTTGATTACAATCTAAAAATATATTACAAAAGAGTTGGTACAACTACTCACAGGAAATTTCATACATATAATTATATAATTACATCAAAATCTAAAGTACAAGCGTATACCTATGATATACCCGAAGATAGTCTCACTATGTCTTTTAGTAATCTTGCTCAGCTGCTTTTTATTTTCTTTCACCTGCGATAACATACAAATTTGTCGCTGAGTGGTGAACTCAGTGATGCACAAACTAATAATTTAAAACTTAATACAAGTTATGCTTGACAATTTATAACAAATAAAAATTTAAAATTTCTAAATTCTTCAAAATTCATAACATTCAGAAATCAATATTTTCATTCAAGCAAATTATTCATTTGAATAACATTTTGATCAAATAGTAACTATTTATCTACATTTCTTTTAAATCCGAAAACAATACAAAAATATTTTGAATCACTGACAAATTATTTATTTCAACCACAATTTATTAAACTATGCATAATTTAAAGGGCGTTGTCAACAATTCACACAATTGAGCCCATGACCCAAAATTCAAATAGATGCCATGTTGTACACCATGACATTTCAAACTCTCCCAATAACCAAGGGTAAAAGGGAGGAACAAAGACTAGCTAGTATAAATGAGTACTCATTCAAACTCTTCCCCAACTGGCAAGCCAGAGAGGAAGGAACTCACCTCATCTAGTGAAGGAGATATCTCACTAGACAAGCTAATGAGAATTCACAACATATATTGCCATGTCAATTATGATTTCAAATTATATTCAAAACAATTTCTATTTACAAAGTGTTTACAAACCATTAACATATTGAATCATAATAAATTCATGCTCAAGGTTGGCAACACATCAAACTTAAAATTTATAATCCTCAAAACCATGCAATAAATTCTTAAATGCATAAGAAAATTTATATTTAAATTATACAATTTCATTCAATAAGTTAAAATTCTCAACACAACAAAATCATAAGTCATAAAATAAACTTGTTCAAATCAATTTAGAAGTGAAAAGTAACAAAATAGTTACTTGTTCACAAACCTTATACGAGTCGCCTCTTGGCCTTTACTTGATATCTCGAGTTCTTTTTCGGTATCTTTTTCCACTGAAACACACAGTTTCATAGTGTTTCAGTATCACAATTTATCATAACTCCAAACATAAATTCAAATCTACTTATACCTAGCTTTAATATGCTAAACTTGACGTTCTTTAAAATTTGTATTTCGAGATTACTATTCATGACACTATCCAAGTCAATTTGTTAACTTTCTAATGCTTAATAGGTATGGGAATTCTAATTTTACCCACATACCACATTCTGGTTACCTAATTTGTTGGTTTTGGTTGTTTTCTCAAATCTTAAGTCTTTTAGGCACAAATTTCAAAATTTTAATTTTGGTGTCCTATTTTACACTGTCCCATTGGTCATATTGCTGTTAGAATTTGGCTAAGTTTTCTTCATAGAAGTTGTTCCTTATTGTCTTAACTTTATTTTCATTTTTGAATCACTTCATTTGGAGTTTTGTAACTCAAGTTATAGCCATTTGAACATGGCTGGCCAAACTGGTCTAACCCAGATTTTCTGGGCACTAATTTGGTTCTGGCAGTTTTAGGTTACTTAATTTGGGTGTCTAAATGACTTAGTTAAGGGTATAATTTGGACTTGTGTTCTTCATGAAAGTTGTAGGTTTATATCTCAGCTTTCTACTGGTAAAATTTAAGGTCATTGGACCTGCCTAGCCCTACTTATGGCCATATGAACAAACACTGTTCATTTAGTCATTTTTTTACAGGGCAGAACACCCAATTCCAGATTTGGTCAATTTTTTCACTAGGTTTTGGTCACTTTTTGGGCATAATCCCTAAATGAAAAATGTGCCATTTTGTGTCTAGTTTCATTTCCAGTTGGCCTCACACCAATTGGGTTGGTAAATTTTTAGTTTTTATCCCTGAAAGGGACCTTGGTCATGCTGCCTGCAGAATGACCATATCCAATCCGAATTTCAATTTGGTTCTAACACTTCCTACATATCACAATTGGTCATACATGACCATTTTTGAACTTAGGTAAGGTAAACACATCATTTGGCTAATTCTCACATTTTTCTCTCCCAAACCCTAGGTGCCAAAACCCTATTTCTTCAATAGCTTCAAATCATGAACTCATAGTGTATAAGCATTATCTACACTCTCAATCAAACTTGCCTACATATGTAATTTCATCCAAACCCATCAAATCCTATTCATCTCTAACATGGATGAATTTCATGGGTTGCTATACATGCATGATTTTTTTTTTTTTTTCATTTGTTTCTACAATAATTCATCCACATGAACTCAACTTCAAGCATTTATACTAAAGAAAGAGATTTGATTAACTTACCTCAAATTATGAATTTTCTACTTCTTCAAATCTCCTTCCTTTCCTCTTCTTTCACTATCAACTATCAACCCAAGTTGAAATTTCAATATTTAGTGTTAAGGATTATGAAAATCATGAAGGAAAGTAAAGTTTTGATGAGCTTTTAAGGTATGTTAATGGAGGAAAAATGATAGAGTTAGGGAGAGAAGATGGGGCGGCACTCTAGGAAGATGAAGACCAAATGAGTTTTTTTTTTCTTTTCTTTTATGTGTTTTTAATGTAATTTAATTCACAATTATCCAATAATTTCAAATTTTTAATTATTAAGTTTATTGCATCATGCATGATGTCATGCAGATGTAATAAACTTTTTCACTTTGTCAACCTTTTTTCTTTTTCCCTTTTTCATTTATTTTTCTTTAGTTCTTTAATTTAATTCTTGATCCCAAAATTTTCTTTTCTCCAATTTTATTTAACAGTTAGGTCAGGAGTCAGCTCTAGAGGTCAATTGACCAAATTGCCCCTCACCGGTTCGACCCGATTTGCAAATAATTCAATATTTCTTTCGGATTCCTGACCTAATTATTTGACAGGCTTAACAATTCTTTTTTGTGATTTCTTTTTCCACTGTGTTTGCAATAGTCCTAAGGATCGCAACGTCACATTTTACGGTTCGAAATTCGAGTTTTAATCGACCTCGCAGTCCTTCCTTAGAAGGTCACCCATCGCTGCGACTCTCGGCTCATTTAACTTCTTATGTTTTGTTTTTCTTATTTATACTTAACTAATTAACAATTACTAATTATTTGTGTTCAGGGCTTATTTAGTTGTCTTAGATGTGGTTCTAATCCCCTTAATTATCCGGACCGACACCGATCACCGGAATAGTGAAATATGCCAGACTATGCAAATAGGGGTATTACAATTCTCCCCCCTTAAAATAATTTTGTCCTCGAAATTGTATCCACTATTTGTCCTCAAGTCATACATGTTATTTTCTCATATTTTTCTCACCTTTATAGGTAGCTTCATAATCGAAATAATGGTCCGTAGCACTTTAACCAATACTATTTACTCATCGATTGCTTACCTCGTGTGCTAAGTTTTTGTCATAAGTTAGATTCAAATTCATTTAAATTTTTGAGGTAAGCAAATCTGTGTACTAGTAGATCCACTCTTTCTAGGACCTCGTACGATCCTATGGTTGAGAACTTAGTTTTACTCTTTTCTTATCAAATCTCTTGATCATTTGATGTAACCTTTAGTTTAGTTTAGAATATTTTAGTCTTTTCTTGTTGTTGTTTTAACAATTATTTTCCTTCGTAGTCTTTTTTTTTTTTTAAATGACCTTGTTGGTCATAAATGAACTGCTTATGTCTTTCTTGGCCATAGGTCCATAAACATTATCTCACCATCTCCATTTATGACCAAGGCCTATGTGCCATTTTGCACTATCTTATTTGATTTTGTTTAACTTATTTCTTTCTTGATAAAATAGTTCAGAATATCGTTACGCATTTTAAGTAAGTTGTTTGCCCTGGTGGCAATTCCTCATCTAGTATTTTTCTCATTTCTTACTGTTCTATTTATTTCTTCTTCTTTTTTTTTTTTCATTCTACAACTTAACTTTAATTATTTTATTCCTCAATCTCATCTTCTTCCTTAACTTGACTGTCGAGTCGTAATTCAACACCTCTTATTGTCCCTAATAAATCTACTATACTTCAATATTACTTTGATTTGGTCCTCTGACCATTCTAGTCAACACTTTAACTAATATTCATAATGTTTCTTTATTACATTTGCACCAACTATTCTAATTTTTACTTCCACAACTCTTTTATCTATCGATATTCTATAGCTTATTTTCCGCTGGTTTGCGATCATTACCCCTTTCTTTTTTTTTGTTTTTGAACCATAAAAAATTCTTCAATCTTAAGAAGGGAGTTTACCAGACTCTCCTTTTTCCCATGCTATTCAAAAGTTTCGCTTTAATTCTAATCTAATCCTTATGATCTGCAAAATAAAATTATGTTCTTCCTAAAGAATACTTGACCAACTAGTTCCTATCAAATTACTGTTATCAGTAGAACATTATTTCTTAACTTTTTTATAAGTTATAATTATCATCCATAGCATGCTGTCTCTTTCAGGGGAACAAAATTATATTTTGTGTCTCATTGTTACACAAATAGAATACTGTTCCTTACTAAACTTTGAGCAAAAGATCCATTGCAATACCAGAACAACTATAAACCCCATATCGGAGACTGGATGACTTAGCCCTATAGGTGTTATGTTTTTAAATTTTGACCATACTAAAATCTCTAGTCCCATAACAATTCCTGATGTACTATAATTCGTGCTAGGGTAACAGAGTCTTTAACTCTCACTACCTTGCAAGCATGATCTTTTAATATTCTAATTGTAGAGTTTTAAATCCTAAATTAGGATTTTCAAACTTAGTTCTAGTAATAAAACTCTATTCTAGTATATTTGTACTAGAGTGAAAGCCATTTGTAACTATTCTTATCCTTGTGTACTATTGAGTAGTACGTAGCTCTACATAATAAATCCCAAGTCAGTATTATAATCTGCAGCTTACAGCACAAACATCAAGAATATTGCATAGTTACTACGGTACATTCCAATAGATCAACCTTCCTTATATCTTATTTCTTTCAAATCCACTAATATCTTAAAATTATTTTGATTACGGTACCCACTGACATCTATCAGCAGTAATACCTTTACCTGCATCTAAGATAGCTATATTACTATAACTTACTTTTAGGTCCTTTTGCCTTACCTAATTAGGCTTACTAATTAATTTTATAATTTATCATAGTCTAGGAGATGTCTCTCACTAGAAACTTTTCCAAAATTAATTCCAATCACACTTATTATCGCAATTCTTATCCTAAAAGACTAATTACTAACACATCAAAATTTATCTCCATCAAGGGAATAGCAATAGAACATATAATTTTGCATTAGCATATAAATAAGTAGAGCCGGAATCAAATAGTACATAATTATTCCTTTCAAAAGTTAAGAACGTACCAGTAACTACATCTGAAGTCTCTGCTTCTTCCCCTCGATGCATGGCTTTCCCTCTTTCTAGTGTATTGCCCTGCTCAGGTTGGTCCATTGTGCTAGGATTACCCAAAGTATTGTCTATACTTCTGCCTCTGCCCCTACTGACTATTAATGAGCCTCTAAAATCAGAACCTTGGACTGATTCTTCTAGTGTAGTATGTGGCATAAATCGACGTGCGCTAGTACAATCTCAGGCATAATGTCCAATTCCACCACGGTTGTAGCAGGCTCTAGTGACCCTATAGCAAATAGCCCCATGTAATTTTCCACAAATGTCACAGATACGGATAGGGTAGGAACTTCTGGTTCTTTGACGAATGGTTCTTGATTACTTCCACCCTGAAGATCTGCCTCTGTCATACTTAGGAGCTCGGGGTCCCTCAAAATCTTTTCTCTTCCAAATTACTACTCGAACTTTGATCAAAAGATTTCCCACTTTTCTCTTTTTCATGGTGCTCTTGAGGGGGTTGGGTTTGTACTTGGGCCTAGGCTGACAGATTATCAGCCATTTGCTGAAAGAACATGGCCATCTGCTGGGCCATTTATTCAGTAATTTGTATAGGAGGGACTGGTGCAGCTGGACCTCCAACGCTCTGCGGAACGGGGGCCTCTCCTTGTACGTCAGCTGTATCAGACTGCTCTACCATTTTATCCCCCTCGTCCATATCTATTCATAGGATTTTTTTTTTCTGTACAACCAACACAAGGAGATTTCTCCCTCTTAGTTCATATTTATGATGTAAATGTACTATATGTATCAAACATTTGAGCAGTTGTACTTATAAAAAATATTTCAAATTCACAATTCAAAATTTACTTTAAAAACTAGCTCTGATACTACTAAAACATTTCACACCCTACTCCTCGTATAATGTAACATGCTCCCATAATACACCTAATGAATTACCGTACTTCGCCTATCGATAACCCATTAAATATACTATAAGAGATTTTAAAATAATTTTCGTTCATTTTTAAATTGGCGGGTTAAATTTTTTTTAGATATTAAAAACCTTTATTTAAAGTTCAAACATACATCAAATTTTTAGATATTTAAAATCTCGGCAATTTTTATAAAAATTTTAGCAGAGTGTCGTCTGTATTTTGAGAAAACAGTTCCTCAAAACCTGAAAATAAAAACACTCTCAATATATTTCTCAATCACAACTCCATTAATCAATTTCATTTCTCAAATCAGCACAAGCAACTCAATACATAATTTAAATTAAATCAAACATTGAAATATCTCATTAAGGCAACAAAATTAATATTTACATTCATGGGAGCATTAAAAATTTAGTAGTGCAAAACTTTATAAATACATAAAATCTCAAGATAACCTTACAATAATTTGTATTTGATTACAATCCAAAAATATATTACAAAAGAGTTGGTACAACTGCTCAAAGGAAATTTTATACATATAATTACAGAATTACATCAAAATTTAAAGTATAAGGGTATACCTATGATATACCCGAAGATAGTCTCACTATTTCTTTTAGTAATCTTGCTTAGCTGCTTTATATTTTCTTTCACCTACGATAGCATACAAAGCTATCGCTTAGTGGTGAACTCAGTGGTGCACAAACTAATAATTTAAAACTTAATACAAGTTATGCTTGACAATTTATAACAAATAAAAATTTAAAATTTCTAAATTCTTCAAAATTCATAATATTCAGAAATCAATATTTTCATTCATGCAAATTATTCATTTGAATAACATTTTGATCAAATAGTAACTATTTATCTACATTTGTTTTAAATCTTGAAACAATACAAAAATATTTTGAATCACTGACAAATTATTTATTTCAACCGCAATTTATCAAACTATGCATAATTTAAAGGGCGTTGCCAACAATTCACATAGTTGAACCCATGACCCAAAATTCAAATAGATGTCGTGTTGTACACCACGACATTTCAAACTCTTCCAATAACCAAGGCTAAAAGGGAGGAACAAAGACTAGCTAGTATATATGAGTACTCATTCAAACTCTTCCCCAACTAGCAAGCCAGAAAGGAAGGAACTCACCCCATCTAGTGGAGGAGATATCTCACTAGACAAGCTAATGAGAATTCACAACATATATTGCCATGTCAACTGTGGTTTCAAATCATATTCAAAATAATTTCTATTTACAAAGTATTTACAAACCATTAACATATTGAATCATCATAAATTCATGCTCAAGGTTGGTAACACATCAAACTTAAAATTTACAATCCTCAAAACCATGCAATAAATTCTTAAATGTATAAGAAAATTTATATTTAAATTATACAATTTCATTCAATAAGTTAAAATTCTCAACACAACAAAATCATAAGTCGTAAAATAAACTTGTTCAAATCAATTTAGAAGTGAAAAGTAACAAAATAGTTAGTTGTGCACAAACCTTATACGAGTCACCTCTTGGCCTTGATTCGATGTCTCGGGTTCTTTCCTAGTATTCTTTTCCACTGAAACACACAGTTTCACAGTGTTTCAGTATCACAATTTATCATAACTTCAAAAATAAATTCAAATATGCTTATACTTAGCTTTAATATACTAAACTTAACGTTCTTTAAAATTTGTATTTCGGGGTTACTATTCATGACACTATTTAATTGAATTTGTTGACTTTCTAATGCTTAATAGGTATGAGAATTCTAATTTCACCCACATACCACATTTTGGTTACCTAATTTGTTGGTTTTGGTTATTTTCTCAAATCTTAAGTCTTGATGTCCTGTTTTGTACTGTTCTATTAGTCATGTTGCTATTAGAACTTGGCTAAGTTTTCTTCATATAAGTAGTTCCTTATTGTCTTAACTTTATTTCCCTTTCTGAATCACTCCATTTGGAGTTTTGTAGCTCAAGTTATAGCCATTTAAACATGGCTGGCCAAATTGGTCTAACCCAGATTTTCTGGGCACTAATTTGGTTCTAGTAGTTTTAGGTCACTAAATTTAGGTGGCTAAATGACTTGGTTAAGTGCATAATTTGAACTTGTGTTCTTCATGAAAGTTGTAGGGCTATGTCTCAGATTTCTAATGGTAAAATTTCAGATCATTTGGACATACCTAACCCAAGTTATGGCCAAATGAACAAACACTGTTCATTTGATCATTTTTGTACAGGGCAGAACACTCAATTCCGGATTTGGTCAATTTTTTCACTAGGTTTTGGTCACTTTCTGGGCATGATCCCTAAATGAAAAATGTGCCATTTTGTGTCTAGTTTCATTCCCAATTGGCCTCACACCAATTGGGTTGGTAAATTTTTAGTTTTCGTCCCTAAAATCGACCTTGGTCATGCTGCCTGCAGAATGATCATATCCAATCTGAATTTCAATTTGGTTCTAACACTTCCTACACATCACAATTGGTCATACATGACCATTTTTCAACTTAGGTAAGGTTAAACACATCATTTGGCTAATTCTCACATTTTTCTCTTCTAAACCCTAGGTGCCAAAACCCAAATTCTTCAATAGCTTCAAATCATGAACTCTAAGTGTATAAATATTATCTACACTCTCAATCAAACTTGCCTACATATTTAATTGCATCCAAACCCATCAAATCCTATTCATCTCTAACATGGACGAATTTCATGGGTTGCTATACATGCATGATTTTTTTTTTCAATTGTTTCTACAATAATTCATCCATATGAACTCAACTTCAAGCATTTATACTAAAGACAGAGATTTGATTAACTTACCTCAAATTATGAATTTTCTACTTCTTCAAATCTCCTTCCTTTAATTTTCTACTTTTTCAAATCTCCTTCCTTTCCTCTTCTTTTCTTTTATGTCTTTTTAATCTAATTTAATTCACAATTATCCAATAATTTCAAATTTTTAATTATTAAGTTTATTGCATCATGCATGGTGTCATGCATGACGTAATAAACTTTTTCACTTTTTCAACCTTTTTTCTTTTTTCCTTTTTTATTTATTTTTCTTTAGTTCTTTAATTTAATTCTTGATCCCAAAATTTTTTTTTCTTCGATTTTATTTGACAGTTAGGTCAGGAGTCAGCTCTAAGGGTCAATTGACCAAATTGTCCCTCGCCGGTTCAACCTGGTTTGCAAATAATTCAATATTTCTTCCAGATCTCTGACCTAATTATTTGACCGGCTTAACAATTCTTTTTTGTGATTTTTCTTTTTCATTGTGTTCGCAATAGTCCTATGGACCACGGCGTCATATTTTACGGTGCAAATTCTAGTTTAAATGACCTCGCAGTCCTTCCCGAGAAGGTCACCCATCGCTGTGACTCTCAGCTTATTTAACTTCTTATATTCTGTTTTTCTTATTTATAGTTAACTAATTGATAATTACTAATTATTTGTGTTCAGGGCTTATCTAGTTGTCTTAGATGTGGTTCTAATCCCCTTAATTATCCGGACCGACACCGATCACCGGAATAGTGAAATATACCAGGCTATGCAAATAGGGGTGTTACACTCTCATCTTCCCTCTCCCTCCATTGATCTTCATCCTCCAAGCTCCATTTCCCTCTCCATTTCACCAAAAAACCACTAGCTTACTTCACTAAAATTCATCCTTGCAACTAGAGCAAGCTTGAGGCAGCAACAAGGAAGAGAAAAGAAAGAGTTTTAGAAGCTTAGAAATTCCATCAAACAAGGTTAGTGCATATACTTCTTTCCTTCCTTCCTATCTTTTGTTTAGAAAGCTAAATTGAGTTCAATTTGTTGAAGAATAAAAGAAAATATGTATGTATAACCAACTATGAATTTTGGCAGCTTTAAGTGAGTGATGATTTTGATGATTTAAACTGAATTAAATAGGTTTAATGATGGTGTTTGAGGAGTGTGTATGGATTAGAGGTTGAAGTCCAAGTGTTATGTATGAGTAGAAAAATTGAAAATTTAGGGTTAGGGCTTAGGCAACAAATTTATGATTTTGCTTATGTAGTTGATATGAACCCTCAAGCAATTGGTAACTTGAAAACCCACATTCAATAATTAAAGGAACAATATGAAAAGCACCAAATTAAGATGTATGAATTTGATTCTTTGAACTAGCACAATCAGATTGTTGTGTAATTCAAAGAAAATATCAGAAATGGGATTCTTGACCTAATTCATATGGAGAATGAATAAACCAAGAATATTATGCACATTAAACCTTGCAAGATAGAAATCTCAGCAAGCTAATGAGCTTCACAAGAACAAAGGCAACAGCCAATTTACTCACTAATGGATCAGAAACAATCTTTTATTAATATTTAAAGTGTGTCCTCCACTCTCTCATTACACTTGTATTTATAGTCTCTTGGCTCCAATGCTAAAGACAAAAATATCCCTACTTTACTAACAGCTGCAAGGAGCTTTAAGTCCAAACAAAAATTAATCTATCAAAAGACTAAAAACTCCTAACAAAAAGCAAATTTAATACAGCAGCAAATAAGGGCATTTAAGTCCAAAAGAGAGGTGGTTATAATAGCAAGGAATATTCTTTCAAAAAGGTGCCAGCAGATGCATGTACATGGGTTGGATGTAGTGCATGCACGTCTACAGGTTATTCCATGTAACCTAATGCTCCACATGACACCCCAAGCTTTATTTTCACCAAATTTAATCCTTTATAATTTTCTTTATGCCATTCCAGCTTATAATCCTTGCTCCTTAAGATTTCACAAATTAAATTCTGAAGTGATTTAGCTCTAGCTCTAGTAATTGGACCTTGGATGAATTCCTTTGGCGTGGATGTAGCTTGATTCTCATCATTCCCATCCGCTTCAAAAGGATTCGTCCTCGAATCTGTTCCTGCATCAACACAAGAAGATAAATCAGCAACATTAAAGGTGGCACTGACATTATACTCACTGGGAAGGTTTATTTTGTAGGCATTATCATTAATTTTGGTCAGCACTTGGAAAGGTCCATCACATCTTGGTTGTAATTTTGATTTTCTTCGAGAGGGAAACCTTTCTTTACGCAAGTGAACCCATACCCAATCTCCAGGTTGAAATTTAACTTTCTTCTTTCCTTTGTTGGCTAGACTAGCATATTTTTCATTTTTCTTTTCAATTTGAAGCTTGGCTTGTTCATGGATTTTCTTCACTAATTCTGCTTTTCTTTTTCCATCTAAACTAACAAGCTCGTTCACAGGCAAAGAAAAAAGATCCAAAGGAGTTGAAGCATTGAAACCATACACAATTTCAAATGGAGAATAGCCAGTAGAAGAATGCACATTTCTATTGTGTTCAAATTCAACAAGTGGAATGCAATCTATCCATGACTTCAAATTTTGCTTAACCACAGCACGCAAAATAGTAGTTAGTGTCCTATTTACTACTTCAGTTTGACCATCGGTTTGTGGGTGACAAGTGGTGGAAAATAACAACATGGTGCCCAATTTTCCCCACAAGACCTTCCAAAAGTGACTAAGGAATTTAACATCCCTATCGCTAACTAAACTCTTAGGTATGCCATGCAACCTAACAATATCTCTAAAGAATAAATTTGAAACATTTGTAGCATCATCAGTTTTATGGCATGGAATAAAATGTGCCATTTTTGAAAACCTATCAACAACAACAAAAATTGAATCATGGCCTTGTTTAGACCTAGGTAATCTTAACACAAAATCCATAGACAAATGAACCCAAGGATCACTAGGGGTAGGTAAAGGTGTATACACAACACTCTAGATTTAGCCTTAGCACACACAACACACCTAACACATACTCTTTCAACATCTCTTTTCATATTTGGCCAATAAAAATGTTCCTTTAACACATTTAAAGTTTTGGCAACACCAAAATGACCCATTAATCCACCAGCATGAGACTCATTCACAAGTAATTCACGCATGGAACTCTTAGGCACACACAATCTATTTTCTCTAAACAAATATCCATCATGCCTATAAAACTTCTTAAAAGCATTCTTTTCACAAGCTGCATACACTCTAGCAAAGTCATCATCTTCAGCATATAATTCTTTCACATATTCGAATTCCAATAACTTTTCATCAAGAAGGGCAAGAAGGTTATACCTTCGAGATAAGGCATCAGCCACCACATTTTCTTTCCCATGTTTGTATTGAATCACATATGGGAAGGGTCTCAAGGAACTCAACCCATTTTGCATGATGCCTACTCAACTTATTTTGCCCCTTGATATGCTTCAATGACTCATGATCTGTGTGGATGACAAATTGCTTTGGCCAAAGGTAATGTTGCCACATTTCCAAGGCACGTACCAATGCATACAACTCCTTATCATATGTAGAATAGTTCAAACCTGCTCCATTAAGCTTCTCACTAAAGTATGCTATTGGTCTCTTATCCAGCATTAAAACGGCTCCAATACCTATACCTGATGCGTCACACTCAATCTCAAAAGTCTTAGAAAAATTAGGTAAAGCCAACACAGGAGTGAAACATAACATGTCTTTAATTTTGTGAAAAGCATCATCTTGTTTCTGTTCCCAAACAAAATTAACATTCTTTTTGACAAGATCATTCAATGGTGCTGCAATGGTACTGAAATTCTTAATAAATCTTCTATAGAAACTAGCTAGTCTATGGAAACTATGTACTTCAGATGCAGACTTTGGAATGGACCAATTCTTAATAGCTCTAATTTTTTCATCATCGACTTCAACACCATTAGCACTAATGACAAATCCTAAAAAGACAACCTTTTCCATGCAAAATGAACATTTCTTCAAGTTAGCATATAATTTTTCCTTTCTTAACACATCGAATACAGCTCTTAAGTGATGCATATGTTCATTCATGTCTCTACTGTAAACCAATATATCATCAAAATAAACAACAATAAATTTTCCAATAAAAGCACGCAACACATGATTCATCAATCTCATAAAAGTGCTAGGAGCATTAGTTAGCCCAAAAGGCATCACTAACCACTCATATAGTCCATGATTTGTTTTAAATGTAGTCTTTCATTCATCACCTACTTTCATGCAAGTTTGATGATATCCACTTTTCAAGTCAATTTTGGTAAAAACACAAGCACCACAAAGTTCATCCAACATATCATCCAATCTAGGTATAGGGTGGCAATATTTTACAGTGATTTTGTTGATCGCCACATAATCCACACACATGCGCCATGTGCCATCTTTCTTTGGTACCAAAAGGATGGGTATAGCACAAGGGCTCATACTTTCTCTCACATAACCCTTAGCTAGCAATTTCTCAACTTGCCTTTGTAATTCTTTGGTTTCTTGAGGGTTAGTTCTATAGGCTGGACTGTTGGAAATAACTGTTCCAGGTACAAAATCAATCTAGTGCTCAATCCCTCGAATAGGTGGTAGTCTAGCCAGCATCTTCTCGGGTAGCACATCCTCATATTCCTGCAAAAGGGAGACAACAACACTAGGCAAATTGGGGTCAAGGCCAGATGTGGATAAACAAGAGTCCTTAAACACAATTAATAACATTTACTTGTTGGCAAACATTGCATTCCTCACATCTCTTCCTTTAGCATACAAGCTTAATTTTCTCTCCCCTCTTTTCGCACAGCTCTCCTTTTGCGCCGAAGATTCACCTTTTTTAAGGACTCTTGGAATGTTTTCTTTACTCTCTTTTCTTTCCTCACAACCATCCTTTTCTTGCTCACTCACAACATTTTCACTCAATTTCTTTTCACTCCTTCTTTTCTTCTCTGCTCTCTTTTCGACCACTCTTGATTTTACCTCACCCATTGCTTGCTTAAGCCTTGTTTGATCTTCATAAATCTGTTTTGGTGTCACAGGTGCCAAAATGATTTTCCTTCCATTCATTTCAAAAGAATACCTATTTTTATACCCATCGTGGATCACCTTTCTACCAAATTGCCATGGTCGGCCAAGTAATAAATGGCCAGCTTGCATTGGAACCACTGTCACACCTTACCCCTCTGTAAGGCATAACATGATCCTGTAGAATACCTAATGAACTACCGAACTTCACCTACGGATAACTCATTAAGTACCCTACAAGGGATTTTAAAACAATTTTCTTACTTTTATAAGTGGTGAGCATTTCAAAATGGATATTAAAATCATTTATTCAAAGTTTTAAAACTAGTAAAATTTTTGTTCCATTTCTTTTTTTGCAAATTTTATAGAAATTTCGGCAGAGTGCCGTCTGTATTTTGATAAAATAGTTCTTCAAATACCTATAAAAAGCAATTCCAATACTTTATCTCAACAACTTCATCAATTTCCACAACCATCCCAACCAAATTCAACATCATTTCTCAATTTCCGAAATTCAACAATCATTAAAATACTATTAATCAATTTCATTGAAATTAAAACAAAATACTTCCATTCATATTTCATTAAAGATAAAACAATTTATATACATCATTACAAAAATTTACATTAAGAGAAATTCAAACCAAAATTTTTTACAAGCTTTATACAACTCTATACAACTCTATACAACTCTATACAACTCTATACAACTTTATACAACTGCTCATAACCAATTTTACATGTCCATACAGTTACATACATCAAAATAGTTTTTACAATCACTACCTGATAACTTCAAAGTAAGTAGCTCCTTAATCCTCAGCAGCTCACTCTGCTACTCCTCTAGTCTCTATATCTACGACAGCAATAATAGCTATCGCTAAGTACTAGGACTCAGTGGTGCACAACATACTAAAATAAACTTTATGCGGAATTTAAATCACATTTATTCAAAATTTAAATTGAACATGAGCAATACATTGAAAACATAACTTATAAAATTTTAATCTAAACAATTTCATTTTGAAAGTCTCAAAACACATTTCATAAAAACACACAGTTATATCATGCCATTTGAAACAAATATAATCTCAATAGCCAGAGGCTAAGGAGAAGTCACATCACAAGGCTAACTAGCTCAAATATATGGGAACCCATTCTTTTTCTTCTTCTACTGGCACACACCTCAACACTTCAGCCAGAGAAGGAATCAAAATTCGAAACTGATTACCCCCACTAATCATGCTAGTGAGGTGTTCAAATATATGGTCATGACACTATGGTTTAAAAACTTATCTTAACAATTTACTAAACATTTATTGCCATTTCAAACACATACAAGTAAACTTTCAACAATTCAAAGCAAAAGCATAATACACATTTCATGCACTTTGTAAATGAATTTTAAAGCATGTTGATGTTGTGCACAAACCTTAAGCGAGTCGCCTCTTGGCCTTGACTCGATCCCTCGGGTTCTTTCCCGGTGTTCTTTTCAACTGAAACACACAGTTTTACAGTGTTTCAGTATCATAACTTATCATAAATCCAAAATAAATTCAAATTCACTTATACCTAGCTTTAATATGCTAAAATTGATGTTCTTTGAAATTTGTGTTTCGGGGTTACTATTCATGATACTATTCAAGTCAATTTGTTGACTTTCTAAGGCTTAATAGGTATGGGAATTCCAACTTCACCCACATACCACATTTTAGTTACTAAATTTGTTGGTTTTGGTTGTTTACTCAAATTCTAAGTCTTTTAGGCAAATTTGCAAATTTTCAGTTTTGGGTGTCTTATGTTGCATTGTCCCATTAGTCATTTTACTGTTAGAATTTGGCAAAATTTTCTTCATAGAAAATGTTCCCTATTGTCTTAACTTTATTCTTATTTTCGAATCACTCCAATTGGACTTTTGTAGCTCAAGTTATAGTAATTTGAATAATGGCTGCCAGATTGGACTTAACCAAGATTTTTGGGCAAATTCTGGTTCTGGCAGTTTTAGGTCACCAAATTTGGGTGACTAAATAACTTAGTTAAGTGCATAATTTGGGTTTATATTCTTCATGAAAGTTTTAGGTCTCTATCTCAGCTTTCCACTGGTAAAATTTTAGGTCATTTAGACCTGCCTACCCCAAGTTATGGCCAAATGAACAAATATCATTTGGTTATTTTTGTACAGGTCAGATTGCCTAATCCGTATTTGGTCAGTTTGTTCACTAAGTTTTAGTCACTTTTTGGGCATGATTCCTAAATGAAAAATGTGTCATTTTGTGTCTAGTTTCATTCCCAATTGGCCTCACACCAATTGGGCTTGTAAACTTTCAGTTTTGGTCCCTGAAATGGACCTTGGTCAAGCTACCTACATACAGCCCCCATTCAATCCGAATCTCCACTCATGTCCAACACTTCCAACATACACCAATAGGTCACAAATGACCATTTCTCACCTCAAACCAAGTCCAACATACCATTTAACACATTCTAACATTTTTGTCTTCCAAACCCTAGGTGCCAAACCCTAATTCCCAATTTGTTACATTCAACTACTACAATGCATACCAACATCACTTCCATACTCATACCAACTTATTTACACTTTGAATTCAATCAAATTCATGCATACACACATCAAAACCCTAGCTGGCCGAAATTAAGGTTTGGTGCCTCACAATTATTTTTATTTCATTTCTTTAATTTCTAAGTTACTTCAAGCTACAAACACAACTAATAAACTAAAATTTTCAAATTAGATTGCTTACCTCCACTTGGATTTGAATTCTCCAATTTCTTTCCTTGTCTCCCTTTCTTTCCTTCTTAAACCTTCTTGTTGATGGTGAATTAGGAGTTTTTGAGGGTTTAGGGTTGCAACTTATGGAACAAAATCAAGTAATTCAAGCTTTAAAAGCTTATTAATGGAGGTTGACCAATGGTGAGTTATAGGAAGAAGGGCTGCCGATTTAGGTGAGGAAGAAGGTAAATGATTTTTTTCAATTTTTTTTATGATTTTATGTCTTATTATGTGTTGGTGACTTGGTCAAAAAATGTGAGAAAAATTAATTGGATTTTGACATCATAATTGATGTCATCCATGATGTAATAATATGTTTCTTTTATTTTCTTTTTTTTATTTATTTTTCTTTAGTTCTTTAATTTAATTCTTGATCCTGAAATTTTCTTATTTCTGATTTTATTTTATAGTTAGGTCAGGAGTCAGCTCTCGGGGTCAATTGACCAAATTGCCCCTCGCCGATTCGACCCGGTTTGTAAATAATTCAATATTTCTTCTGGATCCCTGACCTAATTATTTGACTGGCTTAACAATTTTTTTTCTTAATTTTCTCTTTTCCATTGTGTTCCTAATAGTCCTAAGGACCACGGCGTCACATTTTATGATTCGAAATTTGAGTTTAAATCGACTTCGCAATCCTTCCCGAGAAGGTCACCCATCGCTGTGACTCTCGGCTCGTTTAACTTCTTATGTTCTGTTTTTATTATTTATACTTAACTAATTGATAATTACTAATTATTTGTGTTCAGGGCTTATCTTGTTGTCTTAAGTCTGATTCTAATTCTCTTAATTGTCCAGACTAACACCGGTTATCGAAATAGTGAAATATACCAGGCTATGCAAATAGGGGTGTTACAATTCTCCCCTCCTTAAAATAAATTTCGTCTCGAAATTTTACTTGGTATCAATCTCTGAACAGCTGTGGGTGTTGTCTCCTCATGTCCTCCTCTCGTTCGCAAGTAGCTTCTTGGCCCGAATGATGGTTCCACAACACTTTCACTAACGGTATCTGCTTGTTTCGTAGCTGTTTCACCTCATAAACTAGAATTTCTATGGGTTATTCCTCATATGTGAGGTCTGGATTTACTTCAATTTCTTCTACCGGTAGTACATGAGATGGGTCTGATCGATACCTCCTCAATATAGAAACATGGAAGATATTATGTATCTTCTCTAACTCTAGAGGTAGTGCCAAAGGATCCACTCTTTCCAGAACCTCACATGGCTCGATAAAACGAGGACTCAGTTTCCCCTTTTTGCCGAATCTCATAATTTTCTTCCAAGGCGAAACCTTGAGGAATACTTTGTCACCCACTACATACTCAATATCCCTTCTCTTTAAATCAATGTAGGACTTCTAATGGTCTGATGCAGTCTTAAGTCAATCTCTGATCATCCTGATTTTCTCCTCAGTCTACTGAACAATTTCGGGCCCAATCATCTTTCTTTTACCTACCTCATCCCAACACAGGGGAGTTCTGCATTTTCTGCCATACAAAGCTTCATATGGAGGCATCCCAATTCTTGATTGGTAGCTGTTGTTGTAAGCAAACTCAATCGAAGGCAAGTGTGTGTCCCAACTACCCTCAAATTCAATCACACAAGCCTATAGCATGTCCTTCAAGATCTGAATTACCCTTTCAGACTGGCCATCTGTCTATGGGCAGAATGCCGTACTAAAGTTCAATCTAGTTCCTAGGGCTCTCTGAAGATTACCTAGAATCTAGAAGTGAACCTAGGATCTCTGTCAGATACGATGGACACTGGCACTCCATGTAGTCTTACTATCTCATCAATGTACAACTTGGCCAATCTTTCTAAACTGTAGTCCATCCAAACTAGCAGAGAATGAGAAGACTTGGTTAGTCTGTCAACAATGATCCATACTGCATCGTGACTCTTCTGTGTCCTCGAAAGTGCCATCACAAAATCTATCGTTATTCTCTCCCATTTCCATTCTGGTACTGGTCGTGGATGTAATAAACCAGCGGATACTTGATGCTCTACCTTCATTTGTTGACAAGTTAGGCATTTGGAAACAAACTCTGCCACATCTCTTTTCATACGCGTCCACCAGTAATGCTCCTTTAGCCCTCTATACATTTTTGTGCTACCAGGGTGTATGGCAAAAGGAGACTTATGTGCTTCCTTCAAAATGATCTGCCTCAAATCAACATCATTAGGAACACACATTTTGCCCTGGTGTAGCAGTAGACCATCATCTCTTATTGAGAATTATGGTTTCTTGCCCTGTCGGACTTCTTCCAACAGCTTCTGATACTTCTGATCATTCTGAGCAGCCATTCTAATCTGATCAATCAACACTGGCTGTACATGCCATGCAACTGTTGTCTGCCCCTCATCATTAATCTCTAAGCTGGCATGTAATGATCTCAACTCATGTACCATAGAAAAAGGAGTAACCCGTAAACTTGCCATAGTCTTGCGACTTAAGGCGTCAGCCACAACATTAGCTTTCCCTGGCTGATAGTATATTAGACAATCATAGTCTTTTATCAACTCTAACCATCTCCTCTGTCACAAATTCAACTCTTTCTGGGTGCCCAAATACTTCAAACTCTCATGATCTGTGTAGATGTAGCACTTCTCCCCATACAAATAGTGTCTCCAGATCTTAAGAGCAAACACAATAGCTGCAAGCTCCAAATCATGTGTTGGATAATTCCTCTCATGTAGTTTTAGCTGACATGATGCATAGGTAATGACATTTCGATCTTGCATCAATACATAGCCTAACCCATTGTGAGAAGCATCACTGTAAACTGTGTATTCTTTACCTGGGGTAGGTAAAGTCAGGACTGGAGCCTCAGTCAAACATTTCTTCAATTCATCAAAACTCTGCTGGTATTTATCCATCCACTGAAATTTCACATCTTTTCGAAGTAGCTTAGTCAATGGAGATGCCAACATGGAGAACCCTTTCACAAATCGACAGTAGTATCCAGCTAAACCCAGAAAACTGCGAATCTCCATGATATTTCTGGGTGGTTTCCAATTAAGGACAATTTCTATCTTACTTGGATCTACCTTGATGCCTTCTACTGATACTACGTGCCTCAAAAAGGATATTTCCTTCAGCCAAAATTCATACTTTGTTAATTTGGCATATAGCTGTTTCTCCCTCAAAGTCTGCAGTACAATCCGCAGATGTCTATCATGCTCTTCTGCACTCCTCGAATAGACCAATATATCATCTATGAACACCACAACAAACTAATCGAGGTATGGTCTGAAGACGGTGTTCATTAGATTCATAAAAGCAGCTGGAGCATTAGTTAACCCGAATGGCATGACCAAGAACTCATAATGGCCATAGTGGGTTCTAAAGGCAGTTTTAGGAATACTCTGCTCTTGTACTTTCAGCTGATAATAACCTGATCTCAGGTCAATTTTGGAGAACACAGCTGCACCCCTCAATTGATCAAACAAGTCATCAATGCGGGGCAATGGATATCTATTCTTTATTGTCACCTTATTCAATTGACGATAATCAGTACATAAGAGGAGAGTGCTATCTTTCTTCTTAACAAACAACACTGGCGCTCCCCAAGGTGACACACTAGGGCAGATAAAGCCCTTGTCAAGCAACTCTTGCAATTGCACTTTCGGCTCTTTCAATTCTGCTGGTGCCATTCTATATGGTGTTATGGAGATTGGGTCCACACCAGGCATAACATCAATCTCAAACTGCACCTCTCTTTCTGGAGGTAATCCTGGCAGTTCATTTGGAAACACATCCGAAAAGTCACATACTATAGGGATGTCCCTCAATGCTGGGCTCCCCACTTGGGTGTCTATCACATGTGCCAAGTATGCTTCACACCCCTTTCTGATCATCCTTCTGGCCAGTGTAGCCGAAATGATGTTTGATGGCAGTAAATGCCTCTCCCCATGTATTACCACATCACCATACAGAGTGTGACACTCCTTACCCGACTACAGTGTAGCCGAGCAAGTTATGCCACTCAGTGTGCCGAGCACTCTATTTTATCTTAATTCATTTTTATCATAGTTTTGAAAATAACTTGTGAAATATAATTCATTTATTGAAATTGTAATTTATTTGAGGTTCCGAAAATTTTATAGAAAATCCGGCAAGGTACCGGCTAAAAATGGAGAAAACCGTTCTTCGGAACCTGTGAAAAACACTTCCTATATTCTTATTCATTCATCTCAACTCCATTTATCAAAATCTCAATATTTTTCAGTTCACATTCATTTCTCAATCATTCATCTCATTTGTTAATTATGTACAAGTCATAAATAGACATTCACTCTTCCATTCACAAATACAATTTTCATTATTTACATGAACATCAAAATATGTTACATAGATCCAAATACATATGAGAAGATAAAAATTTAGTTACAAAATATCAAAATGACACCTAGTGTCCTACCAATGCACTGCAGATGACGAGGTGACAAGGACACTATGCAGAACTGTGAACTGCCTTACCGAATCTGTGGTCTACTGGGCCCTCTGTCTAAATCTTTAGTACCTACGCGTTGCAAAAGTGACGTGCTAAGCATAAAGCTTAGTGGTGCCAATAATACAAGAAAATATAATATGCAAATAAAAATAATAATTTCCTTGCTACTGTGTTCATAAGAAATGAATAATTACTAACTTATTGTTTAGTCGAGGGCTAATCATGTTTTATGATATTAACTTCTTCATGCATTTCGTTAATTATTTTCTTCATGATCTTGAGCTTCTTTGTATTTTTGTAATCATTCCTGATACTTAATATTTATATTTTCTTTAATAATCAGTTCAATCACAGTTATACTTTTCCATGCCCAAGTAACCTATCTTTGGACGATTTCGATAACGGGTCGTTGGCACCGACACCGCGTGCCTCGGGCGTCATATCATGGGACGCGAACGTCAACCACGTATCACGATCGGTATGGCTAAATAGCCATGATATCACATTATCGGGCATTAAAGCCATGAATACGGGCTTAAAAGCCATGAATACCGGCATAAAGCCTTTCGCAAGATCTTGCTAACACAATACCCTATTGGCATGCCAATCTATCCAAACCAATCAAATTAGGCCTACTAGGGCATTTTTCACTAATAATTTTCACAATTTTTGAATTTCAAGTCTTGGTGTCACTATTCACTTCATTGGTCAACAAAAAGTTGACTTTTGCATAGAAAATAGTTGCATTGGTTTTAACACTTCCAATGTACCACATTTTGCTTTTAAAACTTGTTGGCATTAAGCATTAATACCATTTCTGAGCTTAAACCAAGAGAAGCAAAATTTTCAATTTTTGTAACTCAACTTTACTATTCCATTGGGCACTGTTGCAGTAAGAATTTGAGGAAATGGTAAACATGAAAGTTGTTCCTTATTTTGTCTAGTTGAATTTCCTTTTTTGAATCACTCCATTTGGAGTTTTGTAGCTCATGTTATGGCCAAAATAAGTTTACTGTTCACGTGCACTGTTCATGCTGAGATTTTGGGTCTGGCAGATTTTTTGTCCAACTTTGGTCAGTAATTTGATCAAGTTAAGTTCATAATTTGGTCTAACTTTCTTCTTATGAAATGTTCTACCATACCTTAGGTTTCCATCGGTTCAAGAATTGCCTAAATCCGAGTTTTCTAGAGAGAGTTATAGCCATCCAAACATTACTGCTCAAGTGAAAATCTACAGAGTTGCAGGTTTGATAACTTAACTTTGCCCAATAATTTGAATGGGTTAATGGCATAATTTGGGGTGATGTTCTTCATGAAAGTTGTTTGTCTATATCATATCTTGTTGCTGTAAAAATTTCAGGTCAATTGACCATATTTACAGTGAGTTATGGCCAAATGAACACTGTTCATTTGGTCATTTCTGCAGGTGCTGTTGCAGGGTATCCGGATTGGGGCCAACTTTTGGTCCTCTTGCTTTAGTCTTTTGGGCATGGTTTCTTCAGCAAAAATGTGCCATTATAAGCCTAGTTTCATGTCCAATTGGCCAAACACCAATTGGACCAACACAGCCAAAGATATGGCAGTCCAAGTGGGCTGGAATCACAGCCTCCCTACTAGTTACCCTAAGCAGCCTACCAATTCAGTTTGCATCACTCTAAATCTCTTCAAATTATGGTGAACTTACCTCAAATGGTCACTAATTGACCCTTATAAGGTTCACTTACCACTTCATAAGCCAAAACCAAATTTCACTCTCCAAAAGCCTAGTTTCCCATTGTGATTCACACTAGTTACCCTAGTTAATACACTAACTCATTATCCATGTATATAAATACCTTAAACATCATATTTAGTCAACTCTAAGTCCATCAAAACAATCAATCCTATTCCTTCCTTAGGGCAGCCGAAATTCATGGTATAGATACACATGAGTTTAGTCCATTTAATTTACAATTTCATACTAAGTTCAAGTCCCTAACATAGAAATAAAGAAATATTTGTAAAAGTAAGCACTAACCTCTTGTAGGCAGATTTTTCCCAACTCAAAACTTCACTTTCCTTCACTTTCTAGGCTGCCAAACACTTCCCAAGAGCTAGAGACAAGCTTTTAGTGAAGGGACTTAGGGTTTTATAGTGCAAATTCATGGGAAAATGGAAGTAATTAAAGAAAACTTCCATGGAGGGTTATGGAGGAGAGGATCACGTTTTGAAGAAGAAGATGGTTGCTTGTTTTTGGTCTTCCTTGGTCTTTATTTATCTCTTTTATTAATTAGTCAAATGGTTACTTAATTGTGATTGGTGGACAATTTTAAATGACCTCATAATATGTCATAATTGGCATTTTATTGTATTTTCTTTTCTTTTCTCTTCTACTAACTTCAAATTAATTTTTCATCAACATTAATTCATATTTTATGTCATAATAATTATTTACTCAACTGGACAAGTCGGCCAAAAATCGTCTCTGAAGGCGAAATGACCAAAATGCCCTCCGTTTGGCTTAACGGGTCAAAATTGTCTGTACCGATTGAAAAATTTTTCTAAATATTTTCTTGGCATTCTAATGCCATAGGAACCTCAATAACCCTTCTCTGGTGTCCCAAAAATTATTTTATGAATTTTTCTCCTGGTCTAGGGCTCCTCGTTGTGAGAACCGCAACTTACCTCTGATTACCCATCGCTTGGGCACCGGCTCATTTGACTTGGTTGTATTTTATTTCTAAAATTTTTACTAAATTTTTCTTAGTAATATTTGAGTTAATTATGGTTCCTCACTTTAGTTTAAATATTTTTCCAGAAGTTCTAGCTGTCCGGACCGACACAGGTCACCGGAACAGTAGAATGTACGGAGTTGCTACCGGGAGGGTGTTACATAGAGGGAGATCAAAAGTGACTGTCTTCAGTCTACAGTCAATCATGACATCATGCCTGGCTAACCAATCCATGCCCAAGATGATATCATAATCTCTGAAGGGAATTTTAATCAAATCTGACAGAAAAGTGTGTCCTTAGATCACCAAAGGACAATCTCTATAGATTCTATTGACCCGGACCTCTTATCCTAACGAACTAGTTACTAGCACTTCAAAATCCATTTTGGCACACGGAATAACAAGTGAACTGACTATGCTAGCACTAACATATGAGTGGGTTGAACCCGGATCAAACAACACAAATACATCTTAATCAGAGATAGAGAATGTACCATCTACAACATCGGAAGTCTCAGTCTCTTCTCACTGTCTTATCATATAAACCCTGGCTAAAGCACTTCCTTGTGCTGACTGACCAACAGTGAGAAGCAGTGCCTCTGCCTCTTCCTCTACTAACCGGTTGTGAACCTGTAACACCCCTATATTCGATAGTGCGTTCTACTGTTCTGGTGACCAGTGTCGGTCCGGACAGCTAGGATGCCTAGAACTACATTTAATTATTAGTGAGGAGACATAAAATAATGAAATACAAGAAAAGAAAATACAAGAAAAACAAAAGAAAAATAATAGCAATGAAATGAAACTAAGTTAAACGAGCCAGCACTGCAGTGATGGGTGACCGCACGGGAAAGTTATGGCACAGGCAATAGCCGACCCCAGGACTATAGGAAACCCTCAGAATTTAATTTTGAGACATAATTAAAGACTTATTGATGTATAAATGTCATTAGAAATATCAAATAAAAATTAATTAATTAGTACAAAGAAAAACGAGAAATCGAGAAATCGATAAAACTCGGTGTTACCGAAAAATCGGGAATGCAACCCGAATAGAGGCATTATGGTCAATTGACACCCCAAGTTTCCTTTTGACCTGAATGTCTATGAAAAATTAGTAGTGTTAAATTTTGAAAATGCCATAAAAATTAGAAGTTAAATAAATAGAATAAAAAATGAGAAATTAGGGAAAATGTGGGGGATTAAGTTGAATTATGAAACTTTGGATTATTAAAATGTTAATTTGGGTTAATGGGGCACTAAGGGAGAATATATGGACAAAAGTGGACAAGTCCACTATCTCATTTTCTATTCTTCTTCTTCTTCCTTCACTAAGCCGAATTGGAATCCCTCCCAAAACCTCCATTGCTGTCCATATGTGGAGCTTCATCCACTCAAGATCAAGCCACAATTTCTTCAAGTCTTCTTTATTAAAGTTTGAGTACACACCTTGGGTAGTATTTTGAGAGCAAAAAGGGAGAGATTTGAAGAGTTTTGACAAGCTCCACTTGAGGTATATGTCCATTTCCTTCATCCTTGCTTCATTAAACTTTGAGTGGATGTTGTGGTGGATTGTTTTGTGGAAGAAATTTTGAGGTTTGATGGATTAATGGTGAAACACCATTTTGTTAGCCATGGGAACTCACCATATGTTGCTTGTTTTCATTTGTAAAGGGTAGTTTAAGATGTTGATGTAAGTGTTATGTGTATAGAAATGATTTAGACAATGTATACTAAGAGTATGTGTAATGGTGCAATGGGTTTTGGAAGCTTGAAAGCAAATTTGAAGGAGATATGTTCAATGGGGATGAATCGGCAACTTTAAAGTTTAGTTGGAAATGCGTTGTTTCATGGTATGGGTTGTTGAATTATGTTGTTTATGGTGGCAGCATGTGTATGTGAATAATTGTTGGGATTTAGACATGTAAATGAGGTATGTTCATGTGGTTAAATTGTTGTAATTGAACTCAAATTTCAAACAGTGAAATGTGATACTGCGGTCCTTAGGACTATTACGAACATAGTAGAAAAGAGAAAATTACGAAAAAGAATTGTTAAGCCAGTCAAATAATTAGGTCAGGGATCCGGAAGAAATATTGAATTATTTGTAAATTGGGTCAAACCGCTGAGGGGCAATTTGGTTAATTGACCTCGAGAGCTGACTCCTGACCTAACTGTCAAATAAAATCGGAGAAAAGAAAATTTCGGGATCAAGAATTAAATTAAAGAACTAAAGAAAAATAAATAAATAAAAAAAGAGAAAAGAAAAGAAACATATTATTACATCATGGATGACATCAATTATGATATCAAAATCCAATTAATTTTTCCCACATTTTTTGACCAAGTCACCAACACATAATAAGACATAAAATCATAAAAAAAATTGGAAAAAAAATCATTTACCTTCTTCCTCACCTAAATCGGCAGCCATTCTTCCCATAACTCACCATTTGTCAACCTCCATTAACAAGCTTTTAAAGCTTGAATTACTTGATTTTGTTCCATAAGTTGCAACCCTAAACCCTCAAAAACTCCTAATTCACCATCAACAAGAAGGTTTAAGAAGGAAAGAAAGGGAGACAAGGGAAGAAATTGGAGAATTCAAATCCAAGTGGAGGTAAGCAATCTAATTTGAAAAAATTAGTTTATTAGTTGTGTTTGTAGCTTGAAGTAACTTAGAAATTAAAGAAATGAAATAAAAACAAATTGTGAGGGACCAAACCTTAATTTTGGCCAGCTAGGGTTTTGATGTGTGCATGCATGAATTTGATTGAATTCAAAGTGTAGATAAGTTGGTATGAGTATGGAAGTGATGATGGTATGCATTGTAGTAGTTGAATGTAACAAATTGGGAATTAGGGTTTGGCAACTAGGGTTTGGAAGACAAAAATGTGAGAATGTATTAAATGGTGTGTTGGACTTGGTTTGAGGTGAGAAATGGTCATTTGTGACCAATTGGTGTATGTTGGAAGTGTTGGAAGTGAGTGGAGATTCGGATTGAATGGGGGGCTGTATGCAAGCAGCTTGACCAAGGTCCCTTTTACGGACCAAAACTGAAAATTTACAAGCCCAATTGGTGTGAGGCCAATTGGGAATGAAACTAGACACAAAATGACACATTTTTCATTTAGGAATCATGCCTAAAAAGTGACTAAAACCTAGTGAACAAATTGACCAAATCCGGATTAGGCAATCTGACCTGTACAAAAATGACCAAATGAACAGTTCATTTGGCTATAACTTGGCTAGGCAATCTAAATGATCTGAAATTTTGCCAGTGGAAAGCTGAGATATAGAACTAAAACTTTCATGGAGAACAAAAACCCAAATTATGCCCTTAACCAAGTCATTTAGCCACCCAAAATTGGTGACCTAAAACTGCCAGAATCAGAATTTGCCCAGAAATCTGGGTTAAGTCTAATCCGGCAGCCATTATTCAAATGGCTATAACTTGAGCTACAAAACTCCAATTTGAGTGATTCAAAAAGGAGAATAAATTTAAGACAATAGGGAACATTTTCTATGAAGAAAATTTTGCCAAATTCTAACAGTAAAATGACCAATGAAATAGTGCAACATAAGACACCCAAAACTGAAAATTTGCAAATTTGCTTAAAAGACTTAGAATTTGAGTAAACAACCAAAACCAACAAATTTAGTAACGAAAATGTGGTATGTGGGTGAAGTTAGAATTCCCATACCTATTAAGCCTTAGAAAGTCAACAAATTGACTTGAATAGTATCGTGAATAGTAACTCCAAAACACAAATTTCAAAGAACATCAATTTTAGCATATTAAAGCTAGGTATAAGTGAATTTTGAATTTTTTTTGGATTTATGATAAGTTATGATTCTAAAACACTGTGAAACTATGTGTTTCAATTGAAAAGAACATCGGGAAAGAACCCGAGGGATCGAGTCAAGGCCAAGAGGCGACTCGCTTAAGGTTTGTGCACAACATCAACATGCTTTAAAATTCATTTACAAAGTGCATGAAATGTGTATTATGCTTTTGCTTTGAATTGTTGAAAGTTTACTTGTATGTGTTTGAAATGGCAATAAATGTTTAGTAAATTGTTAAGATAAGTTTTGAAATTACAGTGTCATGACCATATATTTGAACACCTCACTAGCATGATTAGTGGGGGTAATCAGTTTCGAATTTTGATTCCTTCTCTGGCTGAAGTGTTGAGGTGTGTGCCAGTAGAAGAAGAAAAAGAATGGGTTCCCATATATTTGAGCTAGCTAGCCTTGTGATGTGACTTCTCCTTAGCCTCTGGCTATTAAGATTATATTTGTTTCGAATGGCATGATATAACTGTGTGTTTTTATGAAATGTGTTTTGAGACTTTCAAAATGAAATTGTTTGGATTAAAATTTTATAAGTCATGTTTTGAATGTATTGCTCATGTTCAATTTAAATTTTGAATAAATGTGATTTAAATTCCGCATAAAGTTTATTTTAGTATGTTGTGCACCACTGAGTCCTAGTACTCAGCGATAGCTATTATTGTTGTCGCAGATATAGAGACTAAAGGAGCAGCAGAGTGAGCTGCTGAGGATTAAGGAGCTACTTACTTTGAAGATATCGGGTATATTTTATACCTTGATTGCAAAAACTATTTTGATGTATGTAACTGTATGGACATGTAAAATTGGTTATGAGCAGTTGTATAAAGTTGTATAGAGTTGTATAAAGCTTGTAATAAATTTTGGTTTGAATTTCTCTTAATGTAAATTTTTGTAATGATGTATATAAATTATTTTATCTTTAATAAAATATGAATGGAAGTATTTTGTTTTAAGTTGAATGAAATTGATTAATAGTATTTTAATGATTGTTGAATTTTGGAAATTGAGAAATGATGTTGAATTTGGTTAGGATGGTTATGGAAATTGATAAAGTTATTGAGATAAACTATTGGAAGTGCTTTTGCAGGTATTTGAAGAACTGTTTTCTCAAAATACAGACAGCATTCTGCCGAAATTTCTATATAATTTGCAGAAAAATAAAATGGGACAAAAATTTTTACTAGTTTTAAAACTTCAATTAAGTTATTTTAATATCTATTAGAAAATGCTCACCACTTATAAAAATTAGGAAAATTATTTTAAAATCCCTTGTAGGGTACTTAATGAGTTATTGGTAGGTGAAGTTGTCACACCCTACTCCTCCGTAAGATGTAACATGATCTCGTAGTACACCTAATGAATTACCGTACTTCGCCTACCGGTAACCCATTAAATATACTATGAGGGATTTTAAATCAATTTTCGTGAAATTTAAATCATCGATTAAAATCTAGTGTTATAAAAGTTTTTCAAAATTTTGGCAAAGTGCCGGCTGTATTTTGAGAAAACAGTTCTTCAAACCTAAAAAGGAAAACACTCCCAATATATTTTCTCAAATACAACTCCAATAACTTCATTTCAAATCACAATTCAAATCTCAATAATCAAATTAATTTATTTTTAAACCAATCTCATCATAAAGAGCATTTCATTGATTATAAGACTCAACATTTATATTACAATAATTTACATGTAATTACATACCAAAATATTTTACAAGAGTTTTTATACAACTGCTCAAATAATTTACATACATATTATTACATACATACATCAAAACCTATATACATGGGTATACCTATGATATACCTGGAGCTAATCTGAATGTGTCTTCAAAAAAGCTTACTCAACTGCTCTATGCTCTTTTCACCTGCAATAGCATACAAAGCTATCGCTGAGTGGTGAACTCAGTGGTGCACAACTATAATTTAAAACATAGTACAATATACATTGACAAAATTTACAGCAAATAATTTGGAAATCTGAATACTCATCAAATTTCAAAACTCAAAATATTCATTGCCAATAATATAAATCATTTGTATAAAATGACTTTAATCACAAAATTCAATTTATCAAATCATAACTAACCATTTAAGGTAATTCTAACAATTTATTGGAAATAAATATTAATTCCAACAAAATCAATTATACATAAATCATAATTGAAATCACAATTCTTTACTATTCAAAAACCATTCTTTATCTCAAAAAACATTCTTTATCTCAAAAGCCATTCTTTATCTCACTAACTATGCAAGACTAATCCAAAAGGGCCATCTTTGGGGTGATTCTAACTCCCTATGGTCAGAGAGGTCGAATCAGATTCTAACTCCCTATGGTCGGGGAGGTCGAATCATCGTGCACAGTACACACCACAATAATGAATCTTCCGAAAGGGCCATAACATAAAAAAAAAACTTAGATCTAACCTCTAATAAGAGGAGAATCTAAGCCTATGCACGTATCATGGTAATCAAAACAAAACTAACTCCATTGTTTTCTCAACAAATGAGAGAGACGGGCAATAATCTAGTTAAGCATCTATAGTGAGATATAAAACAATATCACAATCCTTTTAGTGAGCAAAAATCACAATACAATTTGATTCAAAGTCAATTCCAATATCCAATAATTTTTATGCTCATCACAATTCAAATCATAAATTTGCATTTTTCCATGCAAATTGCCCATCACAATTCAAAACATGTTCTATCATAATTTTCCAAAACATAATTTATTCAATTCAAAAAAATGCTTAATATTTGTGGAAATACCATTTCACAAAGCTAAATTCATACATACAATAATAATTTCAATAATCATTGAATTAAATCCAATGCTTGTTAAACATGATACATAAGAAAAATATGTCATTTAATCATATTAAATATTCAAAACAAAATCAGTTAAAAACTAGTTGTGCACAAACCTGATTTGAGTCACTCCTAGGCCTTGACTTAATGTTCTTTATGCTTCTCAATATCCTTATCAACTGAAACACACAATTTAAAGTGTTTCAGTACTTAATGAATTTGTTTCTAACAATAAAATCCAATATTTAAATTTTCTTGGTACTATTCCCTTCAATTCATTTAATTAGTCAACCTATAATGTTGACCCTTGATGCACTCTAAGTGAATTAGGTTTAATGTTACCAATATGTCACATTTTATAGCCTTTTAGTGTTGGTACATGTTACCAAATTCATTTTCAAGTATATTGCATTTTATTGTAATTTGCCGGATTTCAGTATACTAATTTGACCTAGCTGGATGACTTAGTTCCCTCGGTTTTCGGGTTTTAGTCCAAACCACAAACTTGTAGGTCTATGTCTTATTGCATGCGGGGCAAAATTTCATGTCATTCTGAGTTGTGTAGATCAAGATATGGTCAATTTACCAATGCTGGACAGAATGCACTAAAATCGTAAGCTTAGGTCATTTTTAGGTCACTTTTGGTTCGGCCAGTTTTGGTACTCGAACTTGTGCAAGCTATTTGGCTAGGTTTTGGCCAGTTTTGGTACTCGAACTTGTGCAAGCTATTTGGCTTGGTTCTGGCCATTTCTAGGCTTTGGTGTCTTCATAAGAATTGTAGATCTATGTCTAAATATTCATGGTAAAAATTTCAGGTCATTTGGACTTGTTTTGAGTAAGTTATAGTCAAAACACTAACTGCTGCCTAAATGGTCAATTTTCAGGCTTTCAAGTCACTAATCCGGATTTGGTCATTTTTCAAGTCACCTTCATTTAGGTAAGCTTCCTTTATGAAAGTTGGCACATTTTGTGCCTAATTTCACCTCCCATTAGCCTCATACCAATTGGGTTTACAATTTTTCACTTATAACCTAATTTAGGTGCTGCCAACATACACAACCTGCATTTGACATTACACTTCCAATTTTGACAATCCTCCTCCTCCCAATACTTCAACATTTAATCATGGCACTTCTATATATATTGTACACAATTCCAGCAAGCATTTTGGGCAAAACACTCAAGTGCTCAATGCACACAATACACCATTCAAGTTCAACATTCACTTCCACCAAAATTCAACATACCTCAACATCAATATTACACATACACTTCCATATACTCGTACCTCAATATCAACTACACATGCTGCCCACAATTTTACACCATCATATTTCATTAATAAACTTCATATTCATACACACAAATTCATGATATTATAGGCTGCCAAACATGGCAGTTTGCCAAAGCATCAAGGTCCCATTTCAAACCTTTAATTTAAGCACTAACATGCACATACTTGGACATTAACCTACTATAACTTTTATTTGAGCTAATCAACCTTAATTCCCATCCATTAAATATAAGAATAAGTCACTAACCATGCATTTTCATGGCTGCCAAAACTAAGGTTCACCAATACTTATCATTTCCTTAATTTTTCTTAGCAATTCAACTTACCCAAAGCTCAACACAAGGATTATTGAAGGAAAATGGAAAGATTAAGCACTAATGTAACACCCCTATGTTCGGTAGTGTGTTCTACTGTTCCGGTGACCAGTGTTATCCGGACAGCTAGGATACCTAGAACTACACTTCGTTACGAGTGAGGAGACATAAAATAATGAAATACAAGAAGAGAAAACACAAGAAAAATAAAGGAAAAATAATAGCAAAGAAATGTAACCAAGTTAAGCGAGCCGAGAACCCTAGCGATGGGTGACCGCACTGGGAAGTTATGGCGTGGACCGTTGACTGGCCCTGGACTGCGGGGAACCTTAGAAAATATTTTTAGGACTTAAAGAGACATCAATTGAAGTACAAATATCATTAGAAATATTAAAGAAAAATTAAATAATTAGTACAAAGAAAAGTGAGAAATCGAAAAAATGGACAAAATCCGGTGTTACCGAAAAATCGAGAATGTAACCCGAACAGGGGCATTATGGTCATTTGACACCCCAAATTGTCTTTTGACCTAAATATCCATTAAAAATAAATAATATTACACTTAGAAAATAAAATGAAAAATTAGTTTAGTGGTACCTAATGCAAATAGCCAAAAGTGGAGTGAAAATGGTGTAATTAGCACTTTAAGCTTATTATATGATTAATTTGAGTAAGTGGACCACTAAGAATTATAATATGGATTAAATATAATCATAAGTGGGCAGATTACTCCCACTCAAACTTCATCTTCCTCATTTATTCATCCATTGCCGTAAGGAAGAACTCCTAAAGCCCTTCCATGGCCACCCCATTTGCATGGCTTCATTTCACCCATTTTCAAGCTAGATTTTGATTACTTGTCTTCATTAAAAATTATCCCCACTTCACAAGGAAGAAGTAGATACCAAAATCAAGAAGTTTAGTGAAGGTTTAGCAAGTCCCAACAATAGGTAAGTTTGAGATTTTGAATATTGCTTTGTTAAACTTTGTATACATGTTATGGGTGGGTGCTTTGTGAAGGAATTTTTTTGTTTTGAGAAGTTCTTGATATATCCAGTTTGGACAGCCATGGAGATGTACATTTGATGATTTATTCTTACATTTATTTGATGGGAAATTATGTTGAGTAGGGTGATTAATGTCCTAGTAAGTTAATTCCATGTATATATGTGGTGATTGTGCAATTGGGATGGAAGTTGACGAATTGTGGGACACTTTGGCATTATGGAGCATTTCGACAGCCTTGAGACTCCATGATGAATGTATGAATTCATGAAGATATTGGCAGAATTATGACATTGAGGATTGATGGATATGTATATAAATTAATTGTGGAAATTATATGAAATAATGAGTAGTGTTTATGTGTAATTGTGGTTGTATTTGGACTTTATGAATTAGAGTTTTATTTGGTGTGTTAAGGATGTTTGTAATATGCCCAAAGTGACTTTAAAGTGAAGTGGTATATGGTTTTGGTAATGTACCAAAACAGAATTGGGTTGAGGAGTGGATTTATAGTAAGGTAAATGTGTAATTGCTACATGTTTAAGCAAGGTAATTAAGGACAGTGTGCATTTTGGCCTATAACTCTAAATGTGTAACTCCAATTGGTATGAGACCAATTGGAGGTGAAACTAGGCACAAAATGTGCCAACTTTCATTGAGAAAGCATACCAAAATTATGCTTGCAATGTAGCATGAAAAATGACCAATTCGGATTAAGTACAATTGAGACCTGAAAATTTACCAATTGGGCAGCAGTTAGTGTTTAGGCCATAACTCACTCCAAACAGGTCCAATTAACCTAAAATTTTAACCATGAATATTAAGACCCATACCTACAAGTCTTATGAAGACACCAAAGCCTAGAAATGACCATAAGCAAGTCAAACAACTTGCACAAGTTCAGGTCTAAAAACTGGCCGAACCAAAGTTGACCTAAAATGACCTAATTTGATGCCATTTGACCAGCAATAGTAAAATGACCATAACTTGGTCTACGTAACTCAGAATGACCTAAAATTTTGCCCCTCGTTCCATAAGACATAGATCTACAAGTTTATAGTTTTGACTGAAAACCGAGGGAGCTAGGTCATCCGACTAGGTCAAACTAGTATACCGGAATCCAGCAAGTTGCAATAAAATGCACTAAACAAGGAAATGAAATTGGTAACGTGTACCAACCCTAAAACACTATCGAATGTGACATATTAGTGACACTAAAACCTAATTTACCTAGAATGCATCGAGGGTCGGTATATTAGGTGATTAAGCAAATAATAGCTTTCAGTGAATTACTTATCGAACATTATCGTTAGAGACAATTTAATTTAGTACTGAAACACTTCAAATTGTGTTTCGCCATCAAGACTCAGGAAAAGGGAAGGAAACATTGAGTCCAGACCAAGAGATAGTTATCAGAGGTTTGTGCACAACAACTATTTCTTTTGAATTATTTTCAATTGAAATAAATTTTGACTATTTGTATATTATTGTTTTAAATTGTGAAACTGTGAAAATTTGTTTGAATAATATTTGATGGTTACTTATTGATTGAAAAGTATTGGAAATGGTTTGAAACCACAGCTATCATGTATATTGATTGTATTCCTCGCTAGCTTGTCTAGTGGGACGAATTGAATTCCCTCTCTGGCTGAAGTGTTGAGGTGTGTGCCTATTGAGGACGAATTGGATGAGTACTCATATTTTTGCTAGCTAGCTATGTTATTCCTCATTAGTCATCGACTTTTGGGACGAATTGAATACCTCATTAGCCATCAGCTTTTGGGACAAATTGAACTTTGGAACATGATTAAGCTGTGTGTGATTTATTGATATGTATTGTGAGATTGTTAAATGAATTTAAACTCTTATTGACATATACTGTCTTTTGAATTCAACCATGATCTGACTTATTGAAATTTATTGTGATATTGAGAAATGGAGTTTAAATTCTTGTTGACAATTACTGTCTTGAATTTAACTATGGTTTTAAGTATCCACTATTTGTATGATTTATGAATTGTGATTTAAAGATGTATTTGGTTAATATTGTGCACCACTGAGACATTGTGTCAGCGATAGCTTTTTATTGCTGTCGCAGATAGACAGACAGACAGGGCAGCAGACTAGGCTGCTAGTACCTCTAGCGAGAGATTTTCGGGTATAATGAGTATACCACGTTTGCATTTTGTACTGCAATGTATGACCACTGTATGTACATATTTTTTTTGGTTTTGAGCAGTTGTAAATTAAAATTGTACATTGAAGTTGTAAAATAATTATGAGTTATTTTGGCTTGTAAAAGTTGTATTATATTTCTTTTATCTCAGTCTTTGAAAAATCACTGTGAATTTGAGTTGAGAAATATGTTGTGTTGAGAAAAATGTTGGAGTTGAGATTTGGAAATATATTGAAGTGCTTTTTACAGGTTTTTCTGAAGAACTGTTTATCCAAAATACAGATGGCACTCTGCCAAAATTTTTACAAAAATTCCAAATAATTCAAATGTGTTAGTTCTATCACTTCAGTTCAAAAAGGTTTTTAACACCTGTAAATAGTGCTCACCACTGTAAAAGAAGTAAGAAAAGTTTTTAAAATCCCTTGTAGTGTATTTAATGGGTTATTAGTAGACGGAGTTGGTAATTCATTAGATATACTACGAGATCATGTTACATCTTACAGGGGAGTAGGGTGTGACATGTTTTAGTGGTATCAGAGCTAGTTTTTTTTTTTAAATTCTATTTTCACTTGTTATTTGAATATTCTTTCTTCATAGTACAACTGCTCAATATCATTGTTTGATACATATAGTACATTACATTATAAATATGCACTAACGGGAGGAAATCTCCTTGTGTTATTTGTTCAGGAGATCTAAAATCCTCGCATTGACTATGGAAGAGGGTGATCATTCAGTCGATCAATCTATTGAGGCTGAGGTGTAAGGGGATGCCCCAGGCCTACATAATGTCAGTGGTTCAGCTACACCAGCCCCTGCAGTACCACAGTTTCCTGCTCAGTTCGCTTAGCAGATGGCTGCAATGTTCCAACAAATGGCTAGTAATGTGCCTACTCAAGTCCCAATACAGACACCAGTGGTACAACCACAGTCTCCTACTAGGCAGTATGATAAATTGATGAAGTATGGGGCTACAGAGTTCAAGGGGACAGTAGATCCTCTAGAGGCTGAATAGTGGTTAGAAAGGATGGATAGGGTATTCAAGAAATTGCATTGCACAGAGGAGCTCAGATTCGAATACTCTGTATCTTTGCTACAGGGGGATGCTTATAACTGGTGGAAAACCATTCCCACATGCAGTAGAACCTGCAGTGCTAACATGGAATGACTTTCTCAGGGAATTCAGACAGAAATATGTCCCTGATGCTTATGTAGACCAGAAGCTACAAGAATTCCTAAGTCTGAAACAGGAGGGCAGATCAGTGATTGAGTATGAAAGAGAATTTTCCCGCCTGAGCCATTATGCGGTGAGTTTACTTTCTACCAGCAGGGAGAGATGCAAGAGGTTTGAAACTGGCTTGAAGCCCAGTATCAGATTACAAGTAGTCGGCTTCAAACACACTAACTTCTCTGAACTTATTTCTCAAGCTCTAGAGTTAGAAAGAATTGAGTTTGAAGCTGCTCCTGAGAAAAAGAAATCAGAGAAGATAGAGAAAGAGGGAAAATAAGTAGAACAGAGTTTCAGTGGTCCTATTGGAAAGAGGAATAACTATGGAGGACACAGCAGAGGTGGCAAGAAATCTGGTAGGGGAAGATATTCAAGACAGAAGCCTCCCCTATCTGGTCAGCAGAGTACCAGAGGTTCCTACCCTCCCCGCCAATGTGAGACATGTGGAAGAAATCATGGTGGGATCTGCTACAAGGCTATTGGAGCCTATTATAACTGTGGAGGCACCGGACACTTTGCCAAGGACTGCACCAGTAGTCGCAGAGTTGGACCACCTCCTACTATCGCAAAGGGCCGCCAGAGCCCTGTCACTAGAAGTTCACAACCACCTAGCAGAGGTAGAGGCAGGGGTAGAGGTAGCCCAGCAGGCAGCCAAGGCACAGTGAACCAATAAGAGCAAGACAGTGCTTCAATCAGAATGTATGCAATGAGACAGAGGGAAGAGGCAGAGACATCTGATGTTGTGGCTGGTACCTTCTCAACTTTTAACCAAGATGTGTTTGTGTTATTTGATCCGGGTTCTACCCATTCTTATGTGAGTGCTAGCATCATTGATTGCATTGATGTTCCATGTACAAAAATGGACTTTGAGGTGCTAGTAACAAGTCCGTTAGGACAGGAAGTCAGGGTTAATATAATGTATAGAGATTGTCCTTTGGTGATCCAAGGACACATTTTTTTGTCCGATCTCATTGAAATGCCCTTCAGAGATTATGATATCATCTTGGGCATAGATTGGTTAGCTAGGCATCATGCCATGATTGACTGTAGGCTGAAGACAGTCACTTTTTGTCGCCCTCAGTACAGTGATGTGGTAATACAAGGGGAGAGGCAGCTATTGCCATCAAACGTCATTTCGGCTGCACTAGCCAGAAAAATGATCAGAAAGGGGTGTGAAGCCTACTTGGCACATGTGGTAGACACTCAAGTGGGGAGTCCAGCATTGGAGGACATCCCTACAGTATATGACTTTCCAGATGTATTTCCTGATGAATTGCCAGGATTACCTCCGAAAAGAGAAGTGCGGTTTGAAATTAATGTTATGCCTGGTGTGGACCAATCTTCATAACGCCATACAGAATGGCACCAGCAGAGTTGAAGGAGTTGAAGATACAGTTGCAAGAATTACTTGAAAAGGGCTTCATTCGCCCTAGTGTGTCACCTTGGGGAGCACCAGTGTTGTTTGTTAAGAAAAAGGATGGTACTCTCCGCTTATGCATTGACTACCGGCAGTTGAATAAGGTGACAATAAAGAACAGATATCCATTGCCTCGTATTGATGATCTGTTTGATCAGTTGAAGGGTGCAGCTGTATTCTCCAAAATTGATTTGCGATCTGGTTATTATCAGTTGAAGGTGCAAGAGCAGAGTATTCCAAAAACTGCTTTCAGAACTCGGTATGGCCACTATGAGTTTCTAGTAATGTCGTTCGGGTTAACAAATGCTCCAGCTGCTTTTATGGATCTGATGAACACTATCTTCAGACCATATCTTGATCAATTTGTGGTGGTGTTTATTGATGACATTTTGATATATTCAAGGAATGCAGAGGAGCATGACAGACATTTGCGGATTGTACTGCAGACTTTAAGGGAGAAACAACTATACGCCAAATTGTCGAAGTGTGAATTTTGGCTTAAAGAAATCTCCTTTTTAGGACATGTTGTGTCAGCTGAAGGGATCAAGGTAGATTCTAGCAATGTAGATGTCACACCCTACCCCTCTGTAAGGCATGACATGATCTCGTAGTATACCTAATGAATTACCAACTCCGTCTACTGATAACCCATTAAATACACTACATGGGATTTTAAAAACTTTTCTTACTTCTTTTACAGTGGTGAGCACTATTTACAGGTGTTAAAAACTTTTGTGAACTGAAGTGAAACGGCTAACTCATTTGGACTATTAGAAATTTTCTGTAAAAATTTTGGCAGAGTGCCATCTGTATCAGAAAACCTGTAAAAAGCACTTCAATATATATATTTCCAAATCTCAACTCCAATATTTTTCTCAACACAACATATTTCTCAACTCAAATCCACAGTAATTTTTCAAAGACTGAGATACAAGAAATATAATATAATTTTATTTTTTTTTTGTTACAAGTCAAAATAACTCATAATTTGCTTTACAACTTCAATGTATAATTTTAATTTACAACTGCTCAAACCCAAAAACAATATATACATACAGTGGTCATACATTACAGTACAAAATGCAAAATGTGGTATACTCGTTATACCCGAAAAATCTCTCGCTGGGTGTACTAGCAGCCTAGTCTCACGCCTGTCTGTCATTTCACCCGTGATAAAGAATAAAGCTATCGTTGAGACAATGTCTCAGTGGTGCACAACATTAACCAAATACAACTTTAAATCACAATTCATAAGTTAAATAAATAGTGGATACTTAAAATAATAGTTAAATTCAAGACAATAATGTCATAAGGAATTTAACACAATATCATAATAAATCTCAGTAATCAAAACATAGTTAAATTCAAAAGACAGTGAATGAAAATAAGCATTTAAACTCCATTTCACAATTTCACAATACATATCAATAAATCACACACAGCTTAATCATGTTCCAAAGTTCAATTCGTCCCAAAAGTCGATGACTAATGAGGAATAACATAGCTAGCTAGCAAAAATATGAGTACTCATCCAATTTTTCCTCAACAGGCACACACCTCAACACTTCAACAAGAGAGGGAATTCAATTCATCCCACTAGACAAGCTAGCGAGGAATACAATCAATATACATGATAGTTGTGGTTTCAAACCATTTCCAATGCTTTTCAATCAATAAGTATCCATCAATATCATTCAAACAATTTCAAACCATTTACAGTGCTTTTCAAGCAATAAATATCCATTCAAACACTTTTCCACAATTCAAAACAATAATGTACAAATAGACATAATTTATTTCAATTGAAAAATTCAAAAGAAATAGTTATTGTGCACAAACCTCTGATGACTGTCTCCTAGTCTGGACTCAGTGTTTCCTTCCCTTTCCCTGAGTCTTTACTAACTGAGAAACACAATTTGAAGTGTTTCAGTACTAAATTAAATTGTCTCTATCGATAATGCTTGATAAGTAATTCACTGAAAGCTATTATTTGCTTAATCACCTAATATACCGACCCTCAATGCGTTCTAGGTAAATTAGGTTTTAGTGTCACTAATATATCACATTCGATAGTGTTTTAGGGTTGGTACACGTTACCAATTTCATTTTCTTGTTTAGTGCATTTTATTGCAACTTGCTGGATTCCGGTATATTAGTTTGACCTAGCCAAAAGACCTAGTTCCCTCGGTTTTCAGGTTTCGGTCAAAACTACAAACTTGTAGATCTATGTCTTATGGAACGCGGGGCAAAATTTTAGGTCATTCTGAGTTATGTAGACCAAGTTATGGTAATTTTACTATTGCTGGTCAAATGGCATCAAATTAGGTCATTTTAGGTCAAATTTGGTCAACTTTGGTTTGGCCAGTTTTTGGACCCGAACTTGTGCAAGCTGTTTGACTTGCTTATGGTCATTTCTGGGCTTTGTTGTCTTCATAAGACTTGTAGGTATGGGTCTTAACTATTCATGGTTAAATTTCAGGTCAATTGGACCTGTTTTGAGTGAGTTATGGTCTAAAAACTAAATGCTGCCCAATTGGTCAATTTTCAGGTCTCAATTGTACTTAATCCGAATTGGTCATTTTTCATGCTACATTGCAAGCAGAATTTTGGTATGCTTTCTCAATAAAAGTTGGCACATTTTGTGCCTAGTTTCACCTCCAATTGGTCTCATACCAATTGGAGTTACAAATTTAGAGTTATAGGCCAAAATGCACACTGTCCTTAATTACCTTGCTTAAACATGTAGCAATTACACATTTACCTTACCATAAATCCACTCCTCAACCCAATTCTGTTTTGGTACATTACCAAAACCATATACCACTTCACTTTAAAGTCACTTTAGGCAGATTACAAACATCCGTAACACACCAAATAAAACTCTAATTCATAAAGTCCAAATACAACCACAATTACACATAAACACTACTCATTATTTCATACAATTTCCACAACTAATTTATATACATATCCATCAATCCTCAATGTCATAATTCTGCCAATATCTTCATGAATTCATACATTCATCATGGAGTCTCAAAGCTGCCGAAATGCTCCACAATGCCAAAGTGTCCCACAATTCGTCAACTTCCATCCCAATTGTACAATCACCACATATATACATGGAATTAACTTACTAGGACATTAATCACCCTACTCAACATAATTTCCCATCAAATAATGTAAGAATAAATCATCAAATATACATCTCCATGGCTGTCCAAACTGGATATATCAAGAACTTCTCAAAACAAAAAAATTCCTTCACAAAGCACACACCCATAACATGTATACAAAGTTTAACAAAGCAATATTCAAAATCTCAAACTTACCTATTGTTGGGACTTGCTAAACCTTCACTAAACTTCTTGATTTTGGTATCTACTTCTTCCTTGTGAAGTGGGGATAATTTTTAATGAAGACAAGTAATCAAAATCTAGCTTGAAAATGGGTGAAATGAAGCCATGCAAATGGGGTGGCCATGGAAGGGCTTTAGGAGTTCTTCCTTATGGCAATGGATGAATAAATGAGGAAGATGAAGTTTGAGTGGGAGTAATCTGCCCACTTATAATTATATTTAATCCGTATTATAATTCTTAGTGGTCCACATACTCAAATTAATCATATAATAAGCTTAAAGTGCTAATTACACCATTTTCACTCCACTTTTGGCTATTTGCATTAGGTACCACTAAACTAATTTTTCATTTTATTTTCTAAGTGTAATATTATTTATTTTTAATGGATATTTAGGTCAAAAGACAATTCGAGGTGTCAAATGACCATAATGCCCCTGTTCGGGTTACGTTCCCGATTTTTCGGTAACACCGGATTTTGTCCGTTTTTCGATTTCTCACTTTTCTTTGTACTAATTATTTAATTTTTCTTTGATATTTCTAATGATATTTATACTTCAATTGATGTCTCTTTAAGTCCCAAAAATATTTTTCGTGGTTCCATGATCAGGGCAGTCCAACGGTCCACGCCAGTAATCTCCAACGGTCACCCATCGCTAGGGTTCTCGGCTCGCTTAACTTGGTTACATTTCTTTGCTATTATTTTTCCTTTGTTTTTCTTGTGTTTTCTCTTCTTGTATTTCATTATTTTATGTCTCCTCACTCATAACGAAGTGTAGTTCTAGGTATCCTAGCTGTCCGGATAACACTGGTCACCGAAACAGTAGAACGCACTACCGAACATAGGGGTGTTACAGTAGAAGCTACCCTTAATTGGAAGCCGCCCAGGAACATCACAGAAATTCGTAGTTTTCTGGGTTTAGCTGGATATTACCGTCGGTTTGTGAAGGGGTTTTCTATGTTATCTTCTCCACTGAATTTTCCCGCCTGAGCCATTATGCAGTGAGAATTTTCCCGTCAGTTTGATAAATATGTTGTGTTGAGAAAAATGTTGGAGTTGAGATTTGGAAATATATTGAAGTGCTTTTTACAGGTTTTTCTGAAGAACTGTTTATCCAAAATACAGATGGCACTCTGCCAAAATTTTTACAGAAATTCCAAATAATTCAAGTGTGTTAGTTCTATCACTTCAGTTCAAAAAGTTTTTTAACACCTGTAAATAGTGCTCACCACTGTAAAATAAGTAAGAAAAGTTTTTAAAATCCCTTGTAGTGTATTTAATGGGTTATCAGTAGACGGAGTTGGTAATTCATTAGATATCCTACGGGATCATGTTACATCTTACAGGGGAGTAGGGTGTGACAACTAACCTCAACTTGAGCTTCACAAATCCATGGAATTTCCTCTCTTTTTTGCTGCCCACATACTGCCCATGGTGTGAAGACCACTTTTAATGAAGGCAGTTTGAAGAAATATGGCTTGAATCATGGTAGATTTGAGCTTATGCATGAATGGCCATGGAGGAAGCTTGGAGGAAAATCACATTCGGAAAAGAAGAAGAATGAAGAAGAAGATGAATAGTGGAAAAATCTATCCTAGTGGTCCTTATATACTCCACTAATGCCCCACTAATCACAATTAAAAATTTGATTAATTCAAGATTTCCTTTAATTGCAATTATGCCCTCAAATTCCCTTAAATTACATGTTATCTTGAATTTCATTTTTCATTAAATTTTGAAAATATAATACCACTTATTTTTCATGGACATTTAGGTCAAAAGTCAACTCTAGTTTTCAAATCACCAAAATGCCCCTCTTCGGGTCAAATTTAGACTTTTTCGATAACACTGATTTAATCCTTATCCCGCCGATTTTCTTAAATTTTCATTTTTTATTTGTACTGACTTACTAATTTTTCTTTAATATTTCCAATGTCAATCATACCTTAGTAGACTTTTAATTAGGTCCCAAAAATATTTCTCGGGGTTCCCTGCTGTCCAAGGCTAGTTAACGGTCATCGTCGTAACTTCCCGGTGCGGTCACCCATCGCTGCGAGTTCGGCTCGTTTAACCTAGTTTCATTTTCTCTCTTTTATTTTTCTTTTATTTTTTTTGTATTTTCTTTTCTTGTATTTCATTATTTTATGTCTCCTCACTAACATTTAAATGTAGTTCTAGGCATTCTAGCTGTCTGGACAGACACTGGTCACCGAAATAGTAGAACGCACTACCGAACATAGAAGTGTTACAGAAGTTCGGTAGTTCATTAGGTATTCTATGGGATCATGTTATGCCTTACAGAGGGGTAAAGTATGACATGTTTTAGTGGTATCAGAGCGAAATTTTTTTGAAGTATGTTTTAACTTGTGAATTTGTGTCTTTTCTTTGATAAGTACAACTGCTCAATGTCCTTATTTGTTACATACAGTGCATTACATCATAAATATGAACTAACTGAGGGAAATCTCCTTGTGTTATTTGTTCAGGAGATATCTTACTCCAGATTGAAATGGAAGAAGGGGATCGCTTAGTTGACCAATCTGTTGAAGTTGAGGCACAAGGGGAAGCCCCAGCTCTACAGAATGTCAGTGGATCAGTGGCACCAGCTCCACAAATGCCGCAGTTTCCTGCACAGTTCTCACAGCAAATGGCAGCAATGTTTCAATAAATGGCTAGGGGTATACCTGGTCAAGCTCCACCCCAGACTACTGTGGTGCAACCTCAAGCTCCAGTTAGACAGTATGACAAGCTATTGAAGTATGGGGCTATGGAATTTAAAGGTACGATAAACCCACTAGAGGCAGAGCAATGGTTGGAAAGAATGGACAGAGTGTTCAAGAAGCTGCACTACCCAGATGAGTTGAAATTTGAATACTCGCTACTGCAAGGGGATGCATATGATTGGTGGAAGACCATCCCCACAAATGGCTGAACCACCAAGATCGACACAGGATGACTTCATCAGAGAGTTCAGACAGAAATGCATCCCAGATGCATATGTTAATCAGAAACTACAAGAATTTCTAAGTTTGAAGCAAGGTAACAGAATAGTGGTAGTATATGAGAGGGTGTTCTCCCGCTTAAGCCACTATGTTGGGAGTCTCCTTTCTACTAGCAACGAAAGGTGCAAGAGATTTGAGACGAGTTTGAAGTCCAGCCTACAAATGCAAGTAGTGGGATTCAGGCACAATAATTTTTCAGAACTCATTTCTCAAGCACTTGAGTTGGAAAGAATTGAATCAGAAGTGACCCCAGCAAAAGAAAAATTAGAAAAAGCTAAAAAATCAGAGAAAGACAAGGGGGAAAAGTCAGTAGAGCCAAGTCTTAGTGGTACTTCTGGGAAGAGGAAAAAATTTGGGGGACCTAGTAGAGGTCGAGGTGGAAGGTTTGGAAGGGGCAGATTCTCTGGATAGAGACCCCCTAGGTCTGGTCAGCAGTCAAGCAGGGGTTCACAGCCTCCCCGCCCCTATGAGACTTGTGGTAAGATTCATGGGGGAGAATACTATTGGGCAATAGGAGCCTGCTTTAACTATGGAGGCAAGGGCCATCTAGCTAAAGACTGCACTAGTGCTCCTAGATTCGGTCCAGCTCCTACGACTGCAGAAGGATCTATTCAGAGTCCTGCTCCCAGAGGTTCTGTCACACCCTACTCCCCTGTAAGATGTAACATGATCCCGTAGTACACCTAATGAATTACCATACTTCGCCTACCGATAACCCATTAGATATACTACAAGGGATTTTAAAACAATTTTCGTGATATTTAAATCATCGATTAAAATCTGGTGTTATAAAATTTTTTCAAAATTTCGGCAAAGTGCCGGCTGTGTTTTGAGAAAACAGTGCTTCAAACCTCAAAAGGAAAACTCTCCCAATTTGTTTTCTCAAATGCAACTCCAATATCTTCATTTCATCTCACAATTCAATCTCAATAATCAAATCAATTTATTTTCAAACCAACCTTATCATAAAAGAAATATTTCATTGATTATAAGACTCAAAATTAATATTACAAAACTATTCAGGTAAATGAAATCTCAAATTTATATTTACAATAATTTACATTTAATTACATACCAAAATATTTTACAAGAGTTTTTATACAACTGCTCAAATAATTTACATACATATTATTACATGCATACATCAAAACCTGTGTACATGGGATTACTTATGATATACCTGGAGCTGATCTGAATGTGTCTTCAAAGAAGCTTACTCAATTGCTCTATGCTCTTTTCACCTATGATAGCATACAAAGCTATCGCTGAGTGGTGAACTCAGTGGTGCACAACTATAATTTAGAACATAGTACAATATACAGTGACAAAATTTACAGCGAATAATTTGGAAATCTGAATACTCATCAAATTTTAAAACTCAAAATATTCATTGCTAATAATATAAATCATTTGTATAAAATGACTTTGATCATTAAATTCAATTTATCAAATCATAACTAACCATTTAAGGTAATTCCAACTATTTATTGGAAAAAAAGATTAATTCCAATAAAATCGATTATACATAAATCCCATTTGAAATCAAAATTCTTTATCTCAAAAACCATTCTTTATCTCAAAAGTCATTCTTTACCTCAAAAACCATTCTTTATCTCAAAAGCCATTCTTTACCTCAAAAACTATTCTTTATCTCACTAACTATGCAAGACTAATCCGAAAGGGCCATTTTCGGGGTGATTCTAACTCCCTATGGTCGGGGAGGTCAAATCGGATTCTAACTCCCTATGGTCGGGGAGGTCGAATCATCGTGCACAGTACACACCGCAATAATGAATCTTTCGAAAGGGCCATACCATAAAAAAAAAAAAAAAAAAAAAAAGAAAAAAAAAACTTAGATCTAACCTCTAATAAGAGGAAAATCTAAGCCTGTGCACGTACCATGGTAATCAAAACACAACTAACTCCATTGTCGTCTCAACAAATGAGAGAGACGGGTAATAACCTAGTCAAACATCTATAGTGAGATATAAAACAATATCACAATCCTTTTAGTGAGCATAAATCACAATACAATTCGATTCAAAGTCAATTCCAATATCCAATAATTTTTATGCCCATCACAATTCAAATCATAAATTTGCATTTTTCCATGCAAATTGCCCATCACAATTCAAAACATGTTCTATCACAATTTTCCAAAAAATAATTTATTCAATTCACAACAATGCTTAATACTTGTGGAAATACCATTTCACAAAGCTAAATTCATACATACTATAACAATTTCAATAATCATTGAATTAAATCCAATGCTTGTTAAACATAATACATAAGAAAAATGTCATTTAATCATATGAAATATTTAGAACAAAATCAGTTAAAAACTAGTTGTGCACAAACCTGATTCGAGTCGCTCTTAGGCCTTGATTTAATGTTCTTTATGCTTCTCAATATCCTTATCAATTGAAATACACAATTTAAAGTGTTTCAGTACTCAATGAATTTGTTTCCAACCATAAAATCCAATATCTAAATTTTTTTGGTACTATTCCCTTCAATTCATTTCATTAGTCAACTTATAATGTTGACCCTTGATGCGTTCTAAGTGAGTCAATTCTAATTTTATCAATATGTCACATTTTATAGCCCTTTAGTATTGGTATATGTTACTAATTTCATTTCCAAGTGTATTGCATTTTATTGCAATTTACTGGATTTCGGTATACTATTTTGACCTAGCCGGACAACCTAGTTTCCTTGATTTTCGGGTTCCGATCCAAATTACAAACTTGTAAGTCTATGTCTTATTGCACGCGAGGTAAAATTTCAGGTCATTCTGAGTTGTGTAGACCAAGATATGATCAATTTACCAATGCTGGACAGAATGCACTAAAATGGTAGGCTTAGGTCATTTTTAGGTCACTTTTGGCTCGGCCAGTTTTGGTACCCGAACTTGTGCAAGCTATTTGGCTTGGTTCTAGCCATTTCTGGGCTTTGGTGTCTTCATAAGAATTGTAGATATATATCTAAACTATTCATGGTAAAACGTTCAGGTCATTTGGACTTGTTTTGAGTAATTTATGGTCAAAACACTAACTACTGCCCAAATGATAAATTTTCAGGCTTTCAATTCATTAATCCGGATTTGGTCATTTTTCAAGTCACCTTCTAGGCAGAATTTAGGAAGCTTCCTTCATGAAAGTTGGCACATTTTGTGCCTAGTTTCACCTCCAATTGGTCTCATACCAATTAGAGTCACACACTTAAGGTTCTAAGCTCAAATGTACACTGCCTTACTACACATTGTTCATCACTTACCAATTACACATTCTAAACTTACCAAGTTAACCTTTCATGCCAATTCTGATTTGGTACCATACCATTAACACACTTTGCATCACATTTTGGTCATTTTGGGTAGATTGTAACCACTCTCAACATACACATTATAACTTAGAATTTTCAAAGTCCAATTACAACAATTTAACCACATGAACATACCTCATTTACATGTCTAAATCCAAACAATTATTCACATACACATGCTGCCACCATAAACAACATAATTCAACAACCCATACCATGAAACAACACATTTCCAACTAAACTTTAAAGTTGTAGATTCATCCCCATTGAACATATCTCCTTCAAATTTGCTTTTAAGCTTCCAAAACCCATTGCACCATTACACATACTCTTAGTATACATTGTCTAAATCATTTCTATACACATAAACACTTACATCAACATCTTAAACTACCCTTTACAAATGAAAACAAGCAACATATGGTGAGTTCCCATGGCTGCCAAAATGGTGTTTCACCATTAATCCATCAAACCTCAAAATTTCTTCCACAAAATAACCCACCACAACGTCCACTCAAAGTTTAATGAATCATGGATGAAGGAAATGGACATATATCTCAAGTGGAGCTTGTCAAACCTCTTTAAATCTCTCCCTTTTTGCTCCCAAAATACTGCCCAAGGTGTGTACTCAAACTTTAATGGAGAAGACTTGAAGAAATTGTGGCTTGATCTTGAGTGGATGAAGCTCCACACATGGACGGTAATGGAGGTTTTGGGAGGGATTCCAATTCGGCTTAATGAAGAAAGAAGAAGAAGAAGAATAGAAAATGAGATAGTGGACTTGTCCACTTCTGTCCATATATTCTCCCTTAGTGCCCCACTAACCCAAATTAACATTTTAATAATCCAAAGTTTCATAATTCAACTTAATCCCCCACATTTTCCCTAATTTCTCATTATTTATTCTATGTATTTAACTTCTAATTTTTATGGAATTTTCAAAATTTAACACTACTAATTTTTCATAGACATTTAGGTCAAAAGGAAACTTGGGGTGTTAATTGACCACATTGCCCCTATTCGGGTTGCATTCCCGATTTTTTGGTAACACCGAGTTTTGTCGGTTTCTCGATTTCTCGTTTTTCTTTGTACTAATTAATTAATTTTTTTTTTGATATTTATAATGACATTTATACTTCAATAAGTCTTTAATTATGTCTCAAAATTAAATTCTGAGGGTTCCCTGCAGTCCTGGGGTCGACTATTGCCTATGCCGTAATTTCCCCGTACGGTCACCCATCGCTGCATTGTTGGCTCGTTTAACTTAGTTTCATTTCATTGCTATTATTTTTCCTTTGCTTTTCTTATATTTTCTTTTCTTGTATTTCATTATTTTATGTCTCCTCACTAACAATTAAATGTAGTTCTAGGCATCCTAGCTGTCCGGACCGATACTAGTCACCGGAACAGTAGAACGCACTACCAAACATAGGGGTTTTACAATTCTCCCCCCTTAAAATAAATTTCATCCGTGAAATTTTACCTGGCATCAGTCTCTGAACAACTGTGGGTCCTATCTTCTCATATCCTCTTCACATTCCCAAGTAGCTTCCTGGCCTGAATGATGGTTCCACAGTACTTTAACCAGGAGTATCTGTTTATTCCTTAGCTGCTTCACCTCATATGCTAGAATTTCTATGGGTTCTTTGTCATATGAGAAGTCTGGATTTACCTCAATCTCTTCAACTGATAGTACATGAGATGGGTCAGATCTGTACCTCCTCAACACGGACACATGGAAGACACTGTGTATCCTTTTTAGCTCTGGAGGTAATGCTAACCGATATGCCAAAGGACCCACTCTTTCCAGAACCTCATATGGTCCGATGAAATGAGGACTCAGTTTCCTCTTTCTGCCAAATCTCATAATCCTCTTCCAAGGAGAAACTTTGAGAAATACCTTATCACCCACTACATATTCGATATCTCTTCTCTTCAGATCAACATAGGACTTCTGACGATCTGATGCAGCCTTGAGTCGATCTCTGATCAATCTGATCTTTTCCTCTGTCTGCTGAACAATTTCTAGCCCAATCATCTTCCTTTCACCTACTTCATCCCAATATAGAGGAATTCTGCACTTTCTGCCATATAAAGCTTCATATGGAGGCATCCCAATGCTTGATTGGTAGCTGTTGTTATAAGCAATTCAATCAAAGGCAAGTGTATATCCCAACTACCTTCAAACTCAATCACACAAGCCCGTAGCATATCCTCCAATATCTAAATTACCCTCTCAGACTGGCCATCTGTCTGTGGGTGGAATGCCGTGCTGAAGTTCAATCTAGTTCCTAAGGCTCTCTGAAGACTACCCAAGAATCTAGAAGTGAACCTAGGATCTCTGTCTGATACAATCGATACTGGCACTCCATGCAGTTTTACAATCTCATTTATGTACAATCTGGCCAATCTCTCCAACTATAGTCCATCTAGACTGGCAAAAAGTGAGCAGACTTGGTTAGTCTATTAATTATGACCTATACTACATCATGACTATTCTGTGTCCTCGAAAATCTCATCACAAAATCCATAGTTATCCATTTCCTTATAATGTTTCATAGGGTGCCATTTGTATGCTAGCTTGACACTTATTATTGTATACAAATTCTGTTAGTGGGAGGTATCTGTCCCATCTCCCCTCGGATTCAAGGACATAAGTTCTCAGTATATTCTCGAGGGCTTATTACATTTTACAGGTTATTATTATCATTTCATTTCATTATTTACATAAACTCAATGAGTTTTCAGAATTTACCTGAATTACTTATTTCAATTGTCCATCCGTCTGAAGATGATAAGTCGTACTGATATCTCTAAACTTATAGCAATTACTGTGGTATAGGTAGTTCACATTATTGTAATCAAGTTACAGACTCCAACTACCTTACAAGTGTAGTCTTTCGACAGGCTAGTTCTGAAGTTTTAAATTTCTGACTAAAATTTTCACATTTATTTCCAGTAATAACACTTTATTCAGGCGTAACTGTATCAATTTATAGATTACTTAAAAATATTCTTATTTTATTGTACCACGAGGAAGCATGTAGCTCTACACAATAATCCCATGTCGGTACTATAATCTGCAGCTTACAATACAAACATCAAGAACATTACATAGTCTCTACGTTATAACCTCAAGGACTAGGTTTTCTAACATCTTATCTTTCTCGAATCCAGTAATATCCTAAACCGATTCTGATTATAATATCCCTTGACAATTACTAACAGTAACATCTTTGCCCTCATCTAGAGCAATTCCATTACTGTAACTTACTTTTAGGTCCTCTTGCCTTACATTCAGTAGGCTCGCCAATTAGCGTTATAATTTATGGTGTGTTAGAAAATACTTTTAGCTAACAATTCTTCCAAAATTAATGTCAATCATACTTGTTATTATAGCTTTTATCATAAAGGACAAGTCACTAATACATCAAAATTCATTCCCATGTAAAGGAATAGCAACAGAACATATAGTTCTAACGTTAGCACACAACTAAGTCGTGCTGGGATCAAATAATAACTAATTATTTCTTTAAAAATTAAGAACTTACCAGCAGCTACATCCAAAGTTTCTGTTCTTTCCCCTTGGCGCATAGTGGACGCTCTGAGTGGTGCACTACTATGTTCGGGTTGATTCACTATGTTATGGTTGTGAGGAGTACCAACTCTATTTCTAACTCGACCCTTACTGACTGTCTGTGAACTTTGGAGAGTAGATCAAGGTGCTCTAGTACAATCTCTAACAAAGTGTCCAAGCTTTCCACAATTGTAGCAGGCTTAAGAGGCCTTACGATAAATACCTCCATGTAGCTTACCACAAACATGGCAAAAACGGGTAGAATAGGAACTTCTGGTTGTTCGACGACTAGATCTTGGTGGTCTCTGCCCTGATGATCCGCCTCTATCATATTCCTGAGCTCGGGGCTCCTTAAATTCTTTTCTCTTTCCCAAATTACTGTTCGAGCTCTGACCTATAGGTTTCGCCCTCTTCTCTATTTCACATTGCCCTTGTGGGGGTTGAGTTTGTGCTTGAGCTTGAGCTGATAGAGTATCAGCCATTTGTTGAAAGAAAGTGGCCATTTGCTGGGCCATTTGTGCAGTAATTTGTACCGGTGAAACTGGTACAGTCGGGCCTTCGACACTTTGTGGAGCTGGGGCCTCAACTTGTACTTCTGCCATCATAGACTGTTCTATTGTCTCATTCTTCTTTTCCATATCTTTTCACAGGATTTTCTATTCCTGTACAACCAACACAAGGAGATTTCTCTCCATTAATTCATATTTATGATGTAAATGTACTATATGTATCAAACATTTGAGCAGTTGTAATTACCGACAAAAAGATTTCAAATTCACAGTCAAAATTTACTTTAAAACCATTGCTCTGATACCACAAAACATGTCACACCTTACTCCCCCATAAGATGTAACATGACCCCGTAGTACACCTAATGAATTACCGTACTTCGCCTACCGATTAAAACAATTTTCATGAAATTTAAATCATCGATTAAAATCTGGTGTTATAAAATTTTTTTAAAATTTCGACAAAGTACCGACTGTGTTTTGAGAAAATAGTTCTTCAAACTTGAAAAGGAAAACACTCCCAATATGTTTTCCCAAATACAACTCCAATAACTTCATTTCATCTTACAATTCAATCTCAATAATCAAATCAATTTATTTTCAAACCAACCTCATCATGAAAGAAACATTTCATTGATTATAAGACTCAAAATTAATATTACAAAACTATTCAGGTAAATGAAATCTCAAATTTACATTTACAATAATTTACATTTAATTACATACCAAAATATTTTACAAGAGTTTTTATACAACTGCTCAAATAATTTACATACATATTATTATATGCATACATCAAAACTTGTGTACGTGGGTATACCTATGATATACTTGGAGCTGATCTGAATGTGTCTTCAAAGAAGGTTACTCAATTGCTCTATGCTCTTTTCACTGCGATAGCATACAAAGTTATCGCTGAGTGGTGAACTCAGTGGTGCACAACTATAATTTAAAACATAGTACAATATACATTAACAAAATTTACAGCGAATAATTTGGAAATCTGAATACTCATCAAATTCTAAAACTCAAAATATTCATTGCTAATAATATAAATCATTTGTATAAAATGACTTTGATCACGAAATTCAATTTATCAAATCATAACTAACCATTTAAGGTAATTCCAACAATTTATTGGAAATAAAGATTAATTCCAATAAAATCGATTATGTAACACCCCTAAGTTCGGTAGTGCGTTCTGCTGCTCCAGTGACCAGTGTTGTCCGGACAGCTAGGATGCCTAGAACCACACTTCAATGAGAGTGAGGAGACATAAAATAATGAAATAAAAGAAAAGAAAGTACAAGAAAAACAAAGGAAAAATGATTGCAAAGAAATGTGATCAAGTTAAACGAGCCGGGAAACCTAACGATGGGTGACCGCACTGGGAAGTCACGGCGTGGACCGTTGACTGGCCCTGGACTGCGGGGAACCCTGGAAAACATTTTTAGGACATAAATAGAACCTTATTGAAGAATAAATATCATTAGAAAGATCAAAGAAAAATTAAATAATTAGTACAAAGAAAAGTGAGAAATCGAAAATGCATAAAACCCAGAATACCAAAAATCGGAAAGCCACCCGAGCAGGGCATTATGGTCTTTTGACATCCATAAGTGTCTTTTGACCTAAATGTCCATTAAAAATAAATAATATTACACTTAGAAAATAAAATGAAAAATTAGTTTAGTGGTACCTAATGCAAATAACCAAAAGTGGAGTGAAAATTGTGTAATTAGCACTTTAAGCTTATAATATGATTTAAATGTGGTGAGTGGACCACTAGGGAATTAATTAAGGACTAAAGGGGCAGGTGTACACCCATTATACAATCTGCCATTTCATCTTCAAGCTTGGGAATTGCCATGGCTGTATGAATTTCTCCAAAAACCTCCATGGCCGCAAATTGAAAAAGCTCCATTAACCACCTTCATTTCACCTCCAATCACCTAAGTGGCTTCATTAAAAATGGTCTACACATCACAAGGAAGATATGGATACCAAATTTGAGAAGTTTGGTGAGGGTTTAGCAAGTTACAATTAAAGGTAAGTTTGCATTTTTGAGAATTTCTTTGTTAAAGTTTTTATGCATGTTATGGGTATTGGTTTGGTGAAGGAAAATTTTGAGTTTGAAGGGTTATTGTTGTTGCCATTTTGGACAGCCATGGGTCACGTTTTTGATGAGGTATTTGTGTATATAATTGATGAGAAATAATGTTAATCATGGTGATTTAGTAACCTAGTGATTTAATGCATGTATATATGGTGAATGATGCACTTGGATGGGAATTGGTAACTTGGTCAGCACTTTGATGTTGAAGGACAAATTTGGGCAGCCTTGGGGACACTTGAATAAATGTGTATATTCATGGGAGTGTTGGCAGAATTGTGGCATTAAGGAATGAAGGATATGTGTATGAAATTATTGTGTAAAGTGTATGTGAGAATTAGTGGTGTTTAGGTGTGTATGTAATGGTATTGAGATATTGTAAATGTGAATTATATTTGGTGTGTTGAGGGTAATGGTAATCTGCCCAAAATAATGTTAATGTAAAGTAGATTATACTGTGGTTAATGCACCAAAACAGATTGGTAGGGAAGTGAACCAAATTGCAAGGTATATGTGTGTTTGAAGGGGGGGGGTGAAATGCATATTGAGGGCAGTGTACATTTTAGCCCATAACCTGAAATGTGTAACCTCAATTGGTATGAGACCAATTTGAGGTGAAACTAGGCACAAAATGTGCCAACTTTCATTGAGAAACCATACCAAAATTCTGCTTGCAAGTTGATGTGAAAAATGACCAATTCGGATTAGGTACACTTGAGACCTAAAAACTGACCATTTGTGCAGCAGTGAGTATTTAGGCCATAACTCACTCAAAACAGGTCCAATTGACCTGAAATTTTAACCATGAATAGTTAAGACCCATACCTACAAGTCTTATGAAGACACCAAAGCCCAGAAATGACCATAAGCAAGTCAAACAACTTGCACAAGTTCGGGTCCAAAAACTGGCCGAACCAGAATTGACCAATTTGACCTAAAATTGACCTAAAATGGTACCACTTGACCAGCAATAGTGTAATGACCATAACTTGGTCTACTTAACTCGGATTGACCTGAAATTTTGCACCGCGTGCAATAAGACCTAGATCTACAAGTTTGTAGTTTCGACCGAGACCCGAAAACCGAGGAACTAGATCGTCCGGTTAGTTAAAACCAGTTTTCCGGAATCAAGCAATTTGAATTAAAATGCACTAAGCAAGGAAGTGACTTTGTTAAAACATACCAAATCTAAAACCTTATCGAATGTGACATATTAACGACACTAAAACCTAATTTACCTAAAACGCAATGAGGGTCGGTATATTAGGTGACTTAGTGAATAATTGAGTTCAAGGCATTATTTACCAAACCCCATCGATAGAGACGGTTTAATTTGGTAATCAAACACTTCAAATTGTGTTTCTCGATTAACAAGGACTCAAAGAAAAGGGAAAGAAATACTGAGTCAAGACCAGAGACAAATATCGAGGTTTGTGCACAACAAGCTGTTTCTTTTGAATTATTTTCAATGGAAATAAATATTGACTATTTGCATATCATTGTTTTAAATTGTGGAAATGTGTTTGGTGGACACTTATTAATTGAAAAACATTGTGAATGGTTTGAAATCGAAAAATTGTTTGAATGGTATTTGATGGATACTTATTGATTGAAAAGCACTGTAAATGGTTTTTGTGGAAATTGAAGTAAATTACGAATTGTGTTGCCATTTTGTGAATGAAATTATAACTTTGGAAATTTATTGGATTCTTACGGATCATTTGAATAAAATGTTTGGAATTGTTTTGACTCACAATTGGCATGACACGATAATATGTTCCTCCTCCATTAATGGGGTGAGTGTGATTATTCCTCCCTCTTTGACTTATTAGTCCGGGTGAGTATGATTATGTTCCTCCCTCTTTGACTTCCCACCGAGGTGAGTATGGATGAGTTCTCATTATATAGCTAGCTTCCTCCTCATTGATTTCGATTATTGGGGTGAGCATGTCTTGTCGTGGTGTACAACACGGCATATATGGAAAAAATTGTGTCATGGCCTAAATTGTGTTATAGATTGGCAACACTGTATTCTTGATTATTTGATCGAATTGTGTTATTATGTATTGTGAGATTGTGAAATTGATTTAAACTCTTATTGACATATACTGTCTATTGAATTCAACCATGATCTGACTTATTGAAAATTATTGTGATATTAACAAATGGAGTTTAAATTCTTGTTGACATTTATTGTCTTGAATTTAACTATGGTTTTAAGTATCCACTATTGATATGATTTATGAATTATGATTTAAAATTTGTATTTGGTAAATGTTGTGCACCACTGAGACATTGTCTCAAATGATAGCTTTATTATTGTCACGCAGTAGAGAGACAGGCAGAAAGTTAGGTCGCTAGTATCGCCAATGAGAGATTTTGGGTATAGTGAGTATACCACATGTGGCATTTTGTAATCAGAATGTATATTCACTGTATGTATATTTTGTTCTTGGTTTTGAGCAGTTGTAAATTTAAGTTGTACAGTAAAGTTGTAAAATAATTATGATTTATTTGGCTTGTAAAAATTGTGTTATATCTTTGTATCTTAGTCTTTGAAAATCACTGTGGATTTGACTTGAGAAATGTGTTGTGTTGATAAAAATGTTGGAGTTGGGATTTGAAAATATATTGAAGTGCTTTTTACAGGTTTTCTGAAGAACTGTTTTGTCCAAAATACAAATGGCACCTAGCCAAAATTTTCTGAGATATTCCAAATAAATCAAATGAGTTAGTTGTTTCACTTGATTCACCAAAGTCTTTCACACTGTAAATAGTGCTCACCACTGTAAAAGAAGTAAGAAAAGTTTTTAAAATCCCTTGTAGTGTATTTAATGGATTATCAGTAGACGGAGTTGGTAATTCATTAGGTATACTACGGGATCATGTTATGCCTTACAGAGGGGTAGGGTGTGACATGTTTTAGTGGTATCAGAGCAATGGTTTTAAAGTGAATTTCGAACTGTGAATTTGAAATCTTTATGTCGGTAACTACAACTGCTCAAATGTTTGATACATACAGTACATTACATTATAAATATGCACTAACGGGAGGAAATCTCCTTGTATTATTGTACAGGAGGTCAGGGAAATAAATTTTGATGCATTAGTGACTAGTCCTTTAGGATAAGGATTGTGATAACAAGTGAAATTAGTTTTGGAAGAGTTTATCGGCGAAAAATATTTGCTGACACACCATAAAATTATAAGCTAATTGGCGAGCCTACTTAATGTAAGGCGAGAGGACGTAAAAGTAAGATGCAGTAATGGAATTGCTCTAGATGAGGGCAAGGAGGTTACTGTTAGAAATTGCTAATGGATATTGTAATCAGAATAAGATTCGAATATCGTGAATTCAAAAGAATAAAAGATAACAAAGTTTGATCTATTGGGATGTATCGTAGTAAGTATGCAATGTTCTTGATGTTTATACCGTAGTCGCAGACATAAGATCGACTTAAGATTATTGTGTAGAGCTACGACTACCCGATAGTACACCTAGATAAGAATAGTTGCCAACGCATCCTGTTTTGGTATAGTTATGCCATGACAGAATTTAATTGTTAGAAATAAGTTTGAAAATCCTACTTAGGGATCTAAAACTCAAAAGTTAGAATATCGAAAGGTTACAGTTCAGTACAAAAGGAAGTAAGTTATAGAATATTGACAGATAAAAAGAGTTACGAAAGTAGAGATTTGAACAGTTGATTCATATGTAACAAAGAAATATTACGAATGTGAGGAAGACTATGGATTAGAATGGTCAGAGGACCAATGACTGATGAATGATTCTAACATGACCTCAAGGGTCATTCAGGAAGCAACGTGAACCGAAATATTAGACAACATAATAGTAAAAGGAGATTGGTGTTATCCAAACAAATCAAACATTGTATTAGATTGTTAAAAGACTTATACAAATTTGAGGAAAAGAAAATTATACGATCATATAGAAAGGAGAAAATAAACGTATGACTATTGTAAAATGACTACTGGGTAAAATTTCGTGGATGAAATTTATTTAAGGGGGGGAGAATTGTAACACCCCTAAGTTCGGTAGTGTGTTCTGCTGCTCCAGTGACCAGTGTTGTCCGGACAGCTAGGATGCCTAGAACCACACTTCAATGAGAGTGAGGAGACATAAAATAATGAAATAAAAGAAAAGAAAGTACAAGAAAAACAAAGGAAAAATGATTGCAAAGAAATGTGATCAAGTTAAACGAAATGAAACCTAACGATGGGTGATCAGACTGGAAGTCACGGCGTGGACCGTTGATCGCCCTGGATCATGGAACCCCGGAAAACATTTTTAGGACATAAATAGAACCTTATTGAAGAATAAATATCATTAGAAAGATCAAAGAAAAATTAAATAATTAGTACAAAGAAAAGTGAGAAATCGAAAAAGCATAAAACCCTGGTAATACCGAAAATCGGAAAGCCACCCGAACAGGGCATTATGGTCATTTGACATCCCAAGTGTCTTTTGACCTAAATGTCCATTAAAAATAAATAATATTACACTTAGAAAATAAAATGAAAAATTAGTTTAGTGGTACCTAATGCAAATAACCAAAAGTGGAGTGAAAATTGTGTAATTAGCACTTTAAGCTTATAATATGATTTAAATGTGGTGAGTGGACCACTAGGGAATTAATTAAGGACTAAAGGGGCAGGTGTACACCCATTATACAATCTGCCCTTTCATCTTCAAGCTTGGGAATTGCCATGTCAGTATGAATTTCTCCAAAAACCTCCATGGCCGCAAATTGAAAAAGCTCCATTAACCACCTTCATTTCACCTCCAATCACCTAAGTGGCTTCATTAAAAATGGTCTACACATCACAAGGAAGATATGGATACCAAATTTGAGAAGTTTGGTGAGGGTTTAGCAAGTTACAATTAAAGGTAAGTTTGCATTTTTGAGAATTTCTTTGTTAAAGTTTTTATGCATGTTATGGGTATTGGTTTGGTGAAGGAAAATTTTGAGTTTGAAGGGTTATTGTTGTTGCCATTTTGGACAGCCATGGGTCACGTTTTTGATGAGGTATTTGTGTATATAATTGATGAGAAATAATGTTAATCATGGTGATTTAGTAACCTAGTGATTTAATGCATGTATATATGGTGAATGATGCACTTGGATGGGAATTGGTAACTTGGTCAGCACTTTGATGTTGAAGGACAAATTTGGGCAGCCTTGGGGACACTTGAATAAATGTGTATATTCATGGGAGTGTTGGCAGAATTGTGGCATTAAGGAATGAAGGATATGTGTATGAAATTATTGTGTAAAGTGTATGTGAGAATTAGTGGTGTTTAGGTGTGTATGTAATGGTATTGAGATATTGTAAATGTGAATTATATTTGGTGTGTTGAGGGTAATGGTAATCTGCCCAAAATAATGTTAATGTAAAGTAGATTATACTGTGGTTAATGCACCAAAACAGATTGGTAGGGAAGTGAACCAAATTGCAAGGTATATGTGTGTTTGAAGTGGGGTGTGAAATGCATATTGAGGGCAGTGTACATTTTAGCCCATAACCTGAAATGTGTAACCTCAATTGGTATGAGACCAATTTGAGGTGAAACTAGGCACAAAATGTGCCAACTTTCATTGAGAAACCATACCAAAATTCTGCTTGCAAGTTGATGTGAAAATGACCAATTCGGATTAGGTACACTTGAGACCTAAAACTGACCATTTGGGCAGCAGTGAGTATTTAGGCCATAACTCACTCAAAACAGGTCCAATTGACCTGAAATTTTAACCATGAATAGTTAAGACCCATACCTACAAGTCTTATGAAGACACCAAAGCCCAGAAATGACCATAAGCAAGTCAAACAACTTGCACAAGTTCGGGTCCAAAAACTGGCCGAACCAGAATTGACCAATTTGACCTAAAATTGACCTAAAATGGTACCACTTGACCAGCAATAGTGTAATGACCATAACTTGGTCTACTTAACTCGGATTGACCTGAAATTTTGCACCGCGTGCAATAAGACCTAGATCTACAAGTTTGTAGTTTCGACCGAGACCAAAACCGAGGAACTAGATCGTCCGTTAGGTCAAACCAGTGTTCGAATCCAAAGAATTTGCATTAAAATGCACTAAGCAAGGAAGTGACTTTGGTAAAACATACCAAATCTAAAACCTTATCGAATGTGACATATTAACGACACTAAAACCTAATTTACCTAAAACGCAATGAGGGTCGGTATATTAGGTGACTTAGTGAATAATTGAGTTCAGTGCATTATTTACCAAACCCCATCGATAGAGACAGTTTAATTTGGTAATGAAACACTTCAAATTGTGTTTCTCAGTTAACAAGGACTCAGCAAAAGGGAAAGAAATACTGAGTCAAGACCAGGAGACAAATATCAGAGGTTTGTGCACAACAACTGTTTCTTTTGAATTATTTTCAATGGAAATAAATATTGACTATTTGCATATCATTGTTTTAAATTGTGGAAATGTGTTTGGTGGACACTTATTGATTGAAAAACATTGTGAATGGTTTGAAACTGTGAAAAATTGTTTGAATGGTATTTGATGGATACTTATTGATTGAAAAGCAATCAGAAATGGTTTTTGTGGAAATTGAAGTAAATTACGAATTGTGTTGCCATTTTGTGAATGAAATTATAACTTTGGAAATTTATTGGATTCTTACGGATCATTTGAATAAAATGTTTGGAATTGTTTTGACTCACAATTGGCATGACACTGATAATATGTTCCTCCTCCATTAATGGGGTGAGTGTGATTATTCCTCCTCTTTGACTTATTAGTCCGGGTGAGTATGATTATGTTCCTCCCTCTTTGACTTCCCACCGAGGTGAGTATGGATGAGTTCTCATTATATAGCTAGCTTCCTCCCTCATTGATTTCGATTATTGGGGTGAGCATGTCTTGTCGTGGTGTACAACACGGCATATATGGAAAAATTGTGTCATGGCCTAAATTGTGTTATAGATTGGCAACACTGTATTCTTCAGTTATTTGATCGAATTGTGTTATTATGTATTGTGAGATTGTGAAATTGATTTAAACTCTTATTGACATATACTGTTTATTGAATTCAACCATGATCTGACTTATTGAAAATTATTGTGATATTAACAAATGGAGTTTAAATTCTTGTTGACATTTATTGTCTTGAATTTAACTATGGTTTTAAGTATCCACTATTGATATGATTTATGAATTATGATTTAAAATTTGTATTTGGTAAATGTTGTGCACCACTGAGACATTGTCTCAAATGATAGCTTTTATTGCCGCCGCAGTAGAGAGACAGAGCGTGGCAAAAGTTAGGTCGCTAGTATCGCCAGCGAGAGATTTTTGGGTATAGTGAGTATACCACATGTGGCATTTTGTACTGGAATGTATATTCACTGTATGTATATTTTGTTCTTGGTTTTGAGCAGTTGTAAATTTAAGTTGTACAGTAAAGTTGTAAAATAATTATGAGTTATTTGGCTTGTAAAAATTGTGTTATATCTTTGTATCTTAGTCTTTGAAAATCACTGTGGATTTGACTTGAGAAATGTGTTGTGTTGATAAAAATGTTGGAGTTGGGATTTGAAAGTATATTGAAGTGCTTTTTACAGGTTTTCTGAAGAACTGTTTTGTCCAAAATACAAATGGCACCTTGCCAAAATTTTTACAGATATTCCAAATAAATCAAATGAGTTAGTTGTTTCACTTCAGTTCACCAAAGTCTTTCACACCTGTAAATAGTGCTCACCACTGTAAAAGAAGTAAGAAAAGTTTTTAAAATCCCTTGTAGTGTATTTAATGGATTATCAGTAGACGGAGTTGGTAATTCATTAGGTATACTACGGGATCATGTTATGCCTTACAGAGGGGTAGGGTGTGACAGATTATACATAAATCCCATTTGAAATCGAAATTCTTTATCTCAAAAGCCATTCTTTACCTCAAAAATCATTCTTTATCTCAAAAGTCATTCTTTATCTCAAAAACCATTCTTTACCTCAAAAATCATTCTTTATCTCAAAAGTCATTCTTTACCTCAAAAACCATTCTTTATCTCACTAACTATGCAAGACTAATCCAAAGGGGCCATCTTCGGGGTGATTCTAACTCCCTATGGTCGGGGAGGTCGAATCGGATTCTAACTCTCTATGGTCAGGGAGGTCAAATCATCATGCACAGTGCACACCACAATAATGAATCTTCCAAAGGGGCCATAACATAAAAATAAAACTTAGATCTAACCTCTAATAAGAGGAGAATCTAAGCCTCTGCACGTACCATGGTAATCAAAATACAACTAACTCCATTGTCTTCTCAACAAATGAGAGAGACGGGTAAAAACCTAGTCAAGCATCTATAGTGAGATATAAAACAATATCACAATCCTTTTAAAGAGCATAAATCACAATACAATTTGATTCAAAGTCAATTCCAATATCCAATAATTTTTATGCTTATCACAATTCAAATCATAAATTTGCATTTTTCATGCAAATTGCCTATCACAATTCAAAACATGTTCTATCACAATTTTCCAAAACATAATTTATTCAATTCACAACAATGCTTAATACTTGTGGAAATACCATTTCACAAAGCTAAATTCATACATACTATAACAATTTCAATAATCATTGAATTAGATCCAATGCTTGTTAAACATAATACATAAGAAAAATATGTTATTTAATCATATGAAATATTCAGAACAAAATCAGTTAAAAACTAGTTATGCACAAACCTGATTTGAGTCACTCCTATGCCTTGATTTAATGTTCTTTATGCTTCTCAATATCCTTATCAATTGAAACACACAATTTAAAGTGTTTCTGTACTCAATGAATTTGTTTCCAACCATAAAATCCAATATCTAAATTTTTTTGGTACTATTCCCTTCAATTCATTTCATTAGTCAACTTATATTGTTGACACTTGTTGCACTCTAAGTGAATCAATTCTAATGTTACCAATATGTCACATTTTATAGCCCTTTAGTGTTGGTATATGTTACCAATTTCATTTCCAAGTGTATTGCATTTTATTGCAATTTACCATATTTTGGTATACTATTTTGACCTAGCCGGACAACCTAGTTCCCTCAGTTTTCAGGTTCCGGTCCAAACTACAAACTTGTAGGTCTATGTCTTATTACACGCGGGGCAAAATTTTAGGTCATTCTGAGTTGTGTAGACCAAGATATGTTCAATTTACCAATGCTAGATAGAATGCACTAAAATGGTAGGCTTAGGTCATTTTTAGTTCACTTTTGGTTCAGCCAGTTTTGGTACCCGAACTTGTTCAAGATATTTGGCTTGGTTCTGGCCATTCTGGGCTTTGGTGTCTTCATAAGAATTGTAGATATATGTCTAAACTATTCATGGTAAAAATTTCAGGTCATTTGGACATGTTTTTAGTAATTTATGGTCAAAACACTAACTGCTGCCTAAGTGATAAATTTTCAGGCTTTCAAGTCACTAATCTGGATTTGGTCATTTTTCAAGTCACCTTCTAGGTAGAATTTAGGAATCTTCCTTCTTGAAAGTTGGCACATTTTGTGCCTAGTTTCACCTCCAATTAGTCTCATACCAATTGGAGTCACACACTTAAAGTTCTAAGCTAAAATGTACACTGCCTTACTACACATTGTTCATCACTTACCAATTACACATTCTAAACTTACCAAGTTAATCTTTCATGCCAATTCTGATTTGGTACCGTACTATTAACACACTTTACATCACATTTTGGTCATTTTTGGCAGCTTGTAACCACTCTCAACATACATATTATAACTCAAAATTTTCAAAGTTTAAATCGACTTCGCAATCCTTCCCGAGAAGGTCACCCATCGCTGTGACTCTCGGCTCGTTTAACTTCTTATATTATGTTTTTCTTATTTATAATTAAATAATTGGCAATTACTAATTGTTTGTGTTCAGGGCTTATCTAATTGTCTTAAGTGTGATTCTAATCCTCTTAATTGTCCAGGCTGACACCGGTCATCGGAATAGTGAAATATACTAGGTTATGCAAATAGGGGTGTTACAACCACGTCACACATAACCTCATCTTGATACTTTCCTATTGCAAAGGAAATTAGCACTTGTTTTGTTACTTTCACCTCACTGTATTCATTCAACCACTGCAATTTATACGGTCTAGGGTGTTTCAACGTCCTCAACCCTAATCTCTACACCAAAATAGTACTAGCAACATTAACACAACTTCCCCCATCAATAATGACACTACAAGCTTTGTCTTGGATAAGACACCATGTACGGAAAATTGTTTCTCTTTGCAATTCATCACCAACATCCTCCTTTACTTGAGTATTTAATGCTCTCATAATCACTAGAGCACTTTCTTCAGCAGCATATTCTACCTCTGCATCCTCCTCCCCTGAAAATGTGGAATCACTCACAATTTCCTCCTCCGTTTCTATCTCACCATTTTCTCTCATGACCATGACTCTCTTGTTAGAGCATTGAAAAGCTATGTGTCCACTGCCCAAACACCTAAAACACTTCACATCTCTATTTCGGGTAGTAGTTGCAACCTCCTTTCCTTTACTTTCTATAAATTTCTTCTCCAACTTTTTTTCCTTTTCCTCATTTTTCTTATATTTGCTAACAGCCTTTTCCCTATCCTCCTTCTTCCAGTTAGACTTCCAAAATGAAGTACCTGCATTTCCTCCAAATTTTGACTTGCTTTTAAGTTTCCTTTCTACCTTCATAGCCATTTGGACCATATCCTCCAACTCAACATAGTGACGTAACTCAACAATGTGAGCAATCTCCTTGTTTAGCCCATTCAAGAATCTAGCCATGGTGGCTTCTCTATCCTCCTCTACATTTGCCCAAATCATAGCAATTTCCATTTCTTTATGATAATCTTCAACACTTTTAGAACCTTGAGTCAATCTTTGTAACCTCTGATGTAGCTTTCTATAGTGATGACTAGGAACAAATCTCCTTCTCATTATAGTTTTCATCTCACCCCAGGTTGCAATTAATTGCTCATAATTTCTCCTTCTACTAATCAACACTTGATCCCACCATACCAAAGCATAATCAGTAAATTCTACTGCTACTAACTTTACTTTCCTCTCCTCTGAATAGTGATGACAATCAAAGACAACTTCTACCTTCCTTTCCCATTCTAGATATACATCCGGATTATTTTTCCCTTGGAAAGAAGGGATGCTCATTTTAATACTTTTGATATTATCATCTACCCTATTCCTCTCTCTTTCTTCTCTTCTTATCCTCCTATCCTCATTCCTCCTATCTTCAGCTCTTCTCTCATACCTATCCCTCCTAGGTCTTTTAACCACAAAATCATAATTGTCAACCTCATCTTCATCAGATTCAACTACTGGAGGTACAAGATCCCTCCTATTTAGCCTTCTCTCATTTTGCCTATCTCTTTGCTCCAATCTTTCCAACCTATCTATGATTCCATTGCACACAACATTCATTCTTTCAAATTATTGTTTGACAGCCTGCATGTAGAATGGATTTTCACCTTCCTCCTCACTACCATCACCCCTTCTAGACATGTTTTCAGACCTACAAGAAAATGGTTAGTGTAAAGAAAACACCTCACTAACTCCCTTACGTGTTTACACTCAATAGGGGACACTCTACTCATGTTTAACTCAACAAGGCTTTTCCCCTCTTATGAACTCACCACTCTGTGCCTTTTACCTCTCTTGGCTATGTCCACAAGTTCTCATCAAACTCAAGTAACTCAAACCAAGACTGTACTTATAAAAATTTAACACACAATAAAATCTTGAACGTGACAAATCAAAATGAGTAATCAAGAAAGCAATAATGTGACTCAAGAAGTCAAGAAAAGAAAAGTTCAAGTATGGAAATGTAATGCAATAAGGAATCAAGAAAGAAGACACCAAAATAAAAGAGTAGTAAGTTGGAAAAGAGGCAACCTAAAGAAGAGATATCAAGCTTAAATATCCAAGTTTGCCACCAACTTATCACAATTACCAACAGTTCGCACAATACACCAAGAATTGCATAAATTTAGGATCACCAAGCAAACGAGTTTATTTTGATCTGAAATTGAGTAGGCAAATGCAACCCAATATTGACTAATTGCTGCTAGAATTTTAGGCTTTTCTTGATAGGTTTACTATGTAAACCAAATTTAATCGTGTCTGCCGTAAAATTTTGGTTCTGTGCACAAACGGTTAAATTTTGAGCTGAGATTTAATTTAAGAATAGCTCAAATGTGGCATAAACAACCTATAAATTTTCAAGAATTTCTGGGCTGATTTGCTATGTGAACTTAATTTGATCGGGTTTGCCACAAAATTTTAGTTCCCCACACAAACGATTGAATTTTAAGCTGAAATTTGATTTGAAAACTACTGAAATGGGGTATAAACACCCGGTAATTTTTTAGAAATTTCTGGGTATATTTTCTATATGAACTTAATTTGATCGATTCTGCCGCAAAATTTTGGTTCCCCACACAAACGGTTGAATTTTAAGCTGAAATTTAATTTGGGAACTACTGAAGTGGGGTATAAACACCCTGTAAATTTTTAGGAATTTATGGATATATTTGCTATGTGAACATAATTTGATCGAATCTGCCGCAAAAATTTTGGTTCAGCAGGCAAACAATATCAAATAACCCTCAAAATTTACACCCAACGTCTTAAACACACCAAAATAATGCTGGTGCAGTTTCAAGCCAAATAGGTAAGCCGAACTCAATGACCCAAATAAGCTCTCATGCTTGATATCATAATGAAGGAAGCAAAATAGATAGCTAGAATAATGGCTTTGGCTTGATTAACCCAAAACCCTAAGACAAACTCAACAAAACAAAATTTTAAACAAACAGATCATACTAAACCCCAAGAACCAATTTCGGTTAAGTATACAATGAACAAAAATGTGAATAACAGAAACACAATAAGAAGCAAAACAAGGTTTAGCAAGAAAGAACCAGGTGAAGATGAAGAAGTAAAAGCAAATATGGAACTAGAGCCAAACAGAAAATATGAAAAAGGTAACAAACACAAAGTAAGCACAAAGAATAAGAAGGAAACATAGAATCTACCGTGTTTGGACGTCCCTTTACTCTGATACCAAAACTAATGTGAACCCTCAAGCAATTGGTAACTTGAAAACCCACATTCAAGAATTAAAGGAACAATATGGAAAGCATCAAATCAAGATGTATGAATTTGATTCTTTGAACCAGCACAATCAGATTGCTGTGTAATTCAAAGAAAATATCAGAAATGGGAATCTTGACCTAATTCATATGGAGAATGAATAAACCAAGAATATTATGCACATTAAACCTTGCAAGATAGAAATCTCAGCAAGCTAATGAGCTTCACAAGAACAAAGGCAACAGCCAATTTACTCACTAATAGAGCAGAAACAATCTTTCATTAATATTCAAAGTGTGTCCTCCACTCTCTCATTACACTTGTATATATAATCTCTTGGCTCCAAAGCTAAAGACAAAAATATCCCTACTTTAGTAATAGTTGCAAGGAGCTTTAAGTCCAAACAAAAATTAATCTATCAAAAGACTAAAAACTCCTAACAAAAAGCAAATTTAATACAGCAGCAAATAAGAGCATTTAAGTCCAAAAGAGAGGTGGTTATAATAGCAAGAAATATTCTTTCAAAAAGGTGCCAGCAGATGTATGTACATGGGTTGGATTTGGTGCATGCATGTCCACAGGTTATTCCATGTAACCTAATGCTCCACATGACACCTGGCCACTTCTAAGCTTAATTTAATCCTTTATAATTTTCTTCATGCCATTCCAGCTTATAATCCTTGCTCCTTAAGATTTCACAAATTAAATTCTGAAGTGATTTAGCTCTAGCTCTAGTAATTGGACCTTGGATGAATTCCTTTGGCGTGGATGTAGCTTGATTCTCATCAGTAGTGGTGAAAAGAAGTTTTAATGGTCAATTAGTGACCATGTAGTCATGTTTGAGTAGGAAATTGAGTGAATGGTGCCAAGGAATTTGAGGTTAGGTATGCTATCCAATGTGCTCTACAAGTCTGGATGTGAGTCCAGCAAGTTTGGGCAGCTATAACTTGAGTTGTGTAGGTTCAATTGGTGCAAGGCCAATTGGACATGAAATCATACACATAATGGCATAACTTTAATGAAGGAACCCTATCTAGAAACTAAACTTAGGATGCCCAAAAAATTGACCAAATCCGAGTAGCACCAAATCTGCCTGGGCAATTGACCTGAAATTGACCTGAAATTTATATCAATGGAAAGCTGAGGCAATTTAGAACAACTTTTATGTTTAACACAAACTCTAATTCTAGACTTAACCAAATGAAATTATTGGCCAAATTTGAACTAACAAATCTGGCATAATGGCATTCTGCCCAGAGTTTCTGGGTAGATACCAATCCGGCCAGCCTTGCTCAAAGTGGCATATCTTGAGTTAGAAAACTCCAAATGGGGTGATTCAAAAAGTGAAATGTAACTAGACACAATAAAGAACAACTTTGATTAAGAACACTTGGCCAAATTATCATTGTAGAATGGCCTAATAGAACAGTGAACTCTAGCACCCAAAAACTAAAATTTTTTATTTATTTTCCACTGGTTAGATGTATAGATTGGCAACTAATGCCAACATTTTTGGGAACCAAAATGTGGTAAATCTATGTGATTAAAACTCATGTAACTATTATATATGAGAAAGTCAATATTTTGACTTAAATGACCAAATGAATAGTAACCTTACATGTTAAGTACAAATTGTAACACCTCTATGTTCGGTAGTGCGTCCTACTATTCCAATGACCAGTGTTGTCCGGACAGCTAGAATGCCTAGAACTACACTTCGATATGAGTGAGGAGACATAAAATAATGAAATTCAAGAAAAGAAAATACAAAGAAAAACAAAGGAAAAATAATAGCAAAGAAATGTAACCAAGTTAAGCGAGCCGAAAACCCTAACAATGGGTGACCGCACTGGGAAGTCACGGCGTGGACCGTTGACTAGCCCTGGACTACGGGGAACCCTGAAAAATATTTTTAAGACTTAAAGAGATATCAATTGAAGTATAAATATTATTAGAAATATCAATGAAAAATTAATTAATTAGTACAAAGAAAAGTGAGAAATCGAAAAACGGACAAAACCCGGTGTTACCGAAAAATCGGGAATGCAACCCGAACAGGGGCATTGTGGTCATTTGACACCCCGAGTTGCCTTTTGACCTAAATGTCCATTAAAAATAAATAATATTACACTTGGAAAATATAATGAAAAATTAAATTAGGGGTACCTAATGTAAATAACAAAAATGGGATTCAAATTGAGTAATTAACACATTTAACTTATAATGTAATTAAATATTGGTGAGTGGAGCACCATGGGGTTAAAATAATAAATATGTAGGTAGGTGTAAACCCCACCAACACCTTCATCTTCTTCATTCACTCACCATTGCCGAAATGAACAGATTGAAAATCCTCCATGGCCGTTTTGCTTAAAGCTTCATAATCTCCATCATTTCCACCTCCAAACACCAGAGTTTCTTCACTAATTTTGATCCCCACCTCACAAGGAAGAAGTAGATACTAAATTCAAGGGATTTTGGTGAAGATTTAACAAGCCCCAACAATAGGTAAGTGTTTAAATTGATTTATTTCTTAAGTAAAGTTTATGGGAAGTTTGAGATGAACAAATTGATGAAGAAAATTTGAGGTTTTGGTGAGTTGTTATTATGCAGTAGTTAGGCAGCCATGGTACTTAAATATTTTGAATTATTTTCACATGCAATTGATGGGTATTGAAGTGAATAAAAGTTTTAGTAGGTTAATTCTTGGTGTATGTTAAAGTTGAGCACTAGAGTTGGAAATTTTGTTAAATTTAAAATTCTATGCGTGAGTGCCTAAATGGACAGCCATGAAATTGTACACTAAATGAAATATTATTACATGTATTGTGAAGAATTAATGTTGACTAATGTGATTTAAAGTGTTGGTAAGTTAACTTCATGCATATGTAATGGTGGACCAAGTGGAAATTGAGTTTGAAGGCAATTATGGAGACTTGACAAATATGGCAGCTTGTTAACTCTTTAAAGGATGCTGGAATTCATGAAGTTGTTTAATGAATTGTGGTCCTAAAGTTTGCCAAATATGTATGTAAATTAGTAGTGAAGATATATGTTATGATAGTGGACATGTAAATGAGCATGATTAGGTATTAAATTGTGGTAATTGAGTTTGACAAATTTTGCGCTTTATGGTCTATCTTGAAAGTGATTGTAAGCTACCAAAATGATCAATAATATGTTGTGAAATATGTTTAGGTTAGGGTACAAACCAGAATTGGCATGAAGGTGAAGTTTGGTAAGTGTTAAAAGTGATTTTTGATGAGTATAAACAAAATGCAATAGGGCAGTTTGTGTTTTGGGCTTAGAATCTTAAGTGTGTGGCTCCAATTGGTATGAAACCAATTGGAGGTGAAACTAGGCACAAAATGTGCCAACTTTCATGAAGGAATCATGCTAAAATTCTGCTTGTAAGGTAACTTGAAAAATGACCAAATCCGGATTAGTGCAATTAAGGCCTGAAAATTTACCATTTGGGCAGCAATTAGTGTTTAGGCCATAACTCACTCAAAATAGGTCCAATTGAGCTGAAATTTTGACCATGAATAGTTAAGACCTATATCTACAAGTCTTATGAAGACACAAAAACCCAGAAATGACCATAAGCAAGTCAAACAGCTTGACAATTTCGGATCCTAAAACTAGCCGAACCAAAATTGACATAAAAAGACCTAAAGTGACCAATTTTGATGCATTTTGACCAGCAATAGTAAAATGAACATAACTTGGTCTACATAACTCAGAATGACCTGAAATTTCGCCCCGCGTGCAATAAGACATAGATCAAAAAGTTTGTAGTTTTGACCGAAACCCGAAAACCTAGGAAACTAGGTTGTCCGGCTAGGTCAAACTAGTATGCTGGAATCCAGCAAATTGCAAGAAAATGCAATATACAAGCAAATGAATTTGGTAACATGTACCAACCCTAAAAGACTATTGAATGTGACAAATTAGTAACATTAAAACCTAATTTTCCGAGAACGCATTGAGGGTCAACATATTAGATTGACTAAGCAAATAATAGAATTCAGTGAATTAATTATCGAGCATTATCGTTAGAGACAGTTTAAATGAATACTGAAACACTTCAAATTGTGCTTCTGAGTTAGCAAAGACTCAGGGAAAGGGAAGGAAACACTGAGTCAAGGCCAGGAGACAGTTATCAGAGGTTTGTGCACAACAGCTAATTCTTTTGAATATTTCAATTGAAATGAATTATGACTATTTGTACATTATTGTTTTAAATTGTGGAAATATGTTTGAATGAATATTTATTGCTTGAAAAGCATTGTAAATGGTTTGAAACTGTGAAAAATTATTTGAATGATATTGATGGATACTTATTGATTGAAAAGCATTGGAAATAAATTGAAACCACAGCTATCATGTATATTGATTGTATTCCTCGCTAGCTTGTCTAGAGGGACGAATTGAATTCCCTCTCTGGCTAAAGTATTGAGGTGTGTGCCTGTTGAGGATAAATAGAATGAGTACTCATATTTTTGCTAGCTAGCTATGTTATTCCTCATTAGCCATCGGCTTCTGGGATGAATTGAATACCTCATTAGCCATCGGCTTTTGGGACGAATTGAACTTTGGAACATGATTAAGCTGTGTGTGATTTATTGATATGTATTGTAAGATTGTGAAATGGAGTTTAAATTCTTATTGACATTCACTGTCTTTTGAATTTAACTATGTTTTGATTTCTGAGATTTATTGTGATATTGTAAAATAGAGTTTAAATTCCTTATGACATTTATTGTCTTGAATCTAACTATGGTTTTACGTATCCACTATTTATATGATTTATGAATTGTGATTTAAAGTTGTATTTGGTAAATGTTGTGCACCACTGAGATATTGTCTCAGCGATAGCTTTTCATAGCTATCGCAGGTAGACAGACGGACAAGGCAGCAGACTAGGCTGCTAAAGCATTCAGCGAGAGAGCATCGGGTATATTGAGTATACTCCATTTTGCATTTTGTACTGTAATGTATATTCACTGTATGTATATTTTGTTCTTGGTTTGAGCAGTTGTAAAATAAAATTACCTTGAAGTTGTAAAATAAATTATGAGTTATTTTGACTTTTAAAATTTGTAATGTATCTCTTTAATCTCAGTCTTTCAAAAATTATTGTGGAATTGACTTGAGGAAAATATTGTGTTGTTTAACTGTTGGAGTTGAGATTGAGAAATATATTGAAGTGCTTTTTACAGGTTTCCTGAAGAACTGTTTTATCCAAAATACAGATTGCACTCTGCCAAAATTTTTACAGAAATTCCTAATAATTCAAATGTGTTAGTTCTATCACTTCAGTTCAAAAAGTTTTTAACACCTGTAAATAGTGCTCACCACTGTAAAAAGAAGTAAGAAAAGTTTTAAAATCCCTTGTAGTGTATTTAATGGGTTATCAGTAGACGAAGTTGGTAATTCGTTAGGTATACTACGGGATCATGTTATGCCTTACAGAGGGGTAGGGTGTGACATGTTTTAGTGGTATCAGAGCTAGTTTTTAAATTCTGTTTTCACCTGTTACTTGAATATTCTTTCTTCATAGTACAACTGCTCAATATCATTGTTTGATACATACAGTACATTACATTATAAATATGCACTAACGCGAGGAAATCTCCTTGTGTTAATTGTTCAGGAGATCTAAGATCCTCGCATTGACTATGGAAGAGGGTGATCGTTCAGTCGATCAATCTATAGAGGCTGAGGTGCAAAGGGATGCCCCAGCTTTACATAATGTCAGTGGCTCAGCAGCACCTGCCCCTGCAGTACCGCAGTTTCCTGCTCAGTTCGCTCAGTAAATAGTTGCAATGTTCCAACAAATGGCTGGTAATGTGCCTACTCAAGTCCCAATACAGACACCACTGATACAACCACAGTCTCCTGCTAGGTAGTATGACAAATTGATGAAATATGGGGCTACAGAGTTCAAGGGGACAGTAGATCCTCTAGAGGCTGAACAGTGGTTAGAGAGGATGGATAGGGTATTCAAGAAACTGCATTGCATGGAGGAACTCAGATTTGAATACTCAGTATCTTTGCTACAGGGGGATGCTTATGACTGGTGGAAAACCATTCCCCACAGTCTGGTAGAACCTGCAGTGCTAACATGGAATGACTTTCTCAGGGAATTCAGATAAAAATATATCCCTGATGCTTATGTATACCAGAAGCTACAAGAGTTCCTAAGTCTGAAACAGGGAAGCAGATCAATGGCTGAATATGAAAGGGAATTTTCCTGCCTGAGCCATTATGCAGTAAGTCTACTTGCTACCAGCAGGGAGAGATGCAAGAGGTTTGAAACTGGCTTAAAACCCAGTATCAGATTACATGTAGTCAGATTCAAACACACTAACTTCTCTGAACTTGTTTCTCAAGCCCTAGAGTTGGAAAGAATTGAGTCTGAAGTTGCTCCTCAGAAAAAGAAATCAGAGAAGACAGAGAAAGAGGGAAAATCAGTAGAACAGTGTTCCAGTGGTCCTACTGGAAAGAGGAAGAACCATGGGGGACACAACAAAGGTGGCAAGAAGTCTAGTAGGGGAAGATATTCAGGACAGAAGCCTCCTCTATCTAGTCAGCAGAGTAACAGAGGTTCCTACCCTCCCCGCCAATGTGAAACTTATGGAAGAAATCATGGTGGGATATGCTATAAGGCTATTGGAGCCTGTTATAACTATGGAGGTATAAGACACTTTGCCATGGACTACACCAGTAGTCGTAGAGTTGGACCACCTCCTACTACTGCAGAAGGGTCAGTTCAGAGCCCTGTCACCAGAAGTTCACAAACACCCAGCAGAGGTACAGGCAGGGGTAGAGGTAGCCCAGTAGGCAGTCAAGGCACAGTGAAACATTCAGAGGAAGATAGTGCTCTAGTCAGAATCTATGCAATGAGATAGAGAGAAGAGGGCGAGACATCTGATGTTGTGGCTGGTACCTTCTCAACTTTTAATCAAGATGTGTTTGTGTTATTTGATTCGGGTTCTACCCATTCTTTTGTGAGTGCTAGCATCATTGATTGCATTGCTGTTCCATGTACAAAAATGGACTTTGAGGTGCTAGTAACAAGTCCGCTAGGACAGGAGGTCAGGGTTAATAGAATGTATAGGGATTGTCCTTTGGTGATCCAAGGACACACTTTTCTAGCTGATTTCATTGAAATGCCCTTCAGAGATTATGATATCATCTTGGGCATAGATTGGTTAGCCAAGCATCATGCCATGATTGACTGTAAGCTGAAGACAGTCACTTTTGGCCTCCCTCAGTACAGTGATGTGGTAATACATGGGGAGAGGCAGTTATTGCCATCAAACATCATTTCGGCTGCATTAGCCAGAAAAATGATCAGAATGGGGTGTGAAGCATACTTGGCACATGTGGTAGACACCCAAGTGGGGAGTCCAGCTTTGAAGGACATCCCTACAGTATATGACTTTCCAGATGTGTTTCCTGAAGAATTGCCAGGATTACCTCCGGAAATAGAAGTGCAATTTGAAATTAATGTTATGCCTGGTGTGGATCCAATCTCCATAACACCATATAGAATGGCACCAGCAGAGTTGAAGATACAGTTGCAAGAATTACTTGAAAAGGGCTTCATCCACCCTAGTGTGTCACCTTGGGGAGCACCAGTGTTGTTTGTTAAGAAGAAGGATGGTACTCTCCGCTTATGTATAGATTACCGGCAGTTGAATAAGGTGACAATAAAGAACATATATCCATTGCCTCGAATTGATGATCTGTTTGATCAGTTGAAAGGTGCAGCTGTATTCTCCAAAATTGATTTGCAATCTGGTTATTATCAGTTGAAGGTGCAAGAGCAGAGTATTCCAAAAACTGCTTTCAAAACTCGGTATGGCCACTATGAGTTTCTAGTAATGCCATTCAAGTTAACAAATGCTCCAGCTGCTTTTATAGATCTGATGAACACTATCTTCAGACCATATCTCGATCAATTTGTGGTGGTGTTTATTGATGACATTTTGCTATATTCGAGGAATGCAGAGGAGCATGACAAACACCTGCGAATTGTACTGCAGATTTTAAGGGAGAAACAGTTATACGCTAAATTGTCGAAATGTGAATTTTGGCTGAAAGAAATCTCCCTTTTTGGGACATGTTGTGTCAGCTAAAGGGATCAAAGTAGATTCTAGCAAGGTAGAAGCTATCCTTAATTGGAAGCCACCCAGGAATATCATAGAAATTCACAGTTTTTTGGGTTTAGCTGGATATTACCGTCGGTTTGTGAAAGGGTTTTCTATGTTATCTTTTCCACTGACCAAGCTGCTTCAGAAAGATGTAAAATTTCAGTGGACAGATAAATGTCAGCAGAGTTTTGATGAGTTGAAGAGGTGTTTGACTGAAGCTCCAGTCCTCACTTTACCTACTCTAGGTAAAGAATACACAGTTTATAGTGATGCTTCTCACAATGGGTTAGGCTGTGTATTGATGCAAGATCGGAATGTCATTGCTTATGTGTCACGCCAGCTGAAACCGCATTAGAGGAACTACCCAACACATGATTTGGAGCTAGCAACTATTGTTTTTGCTCTGAAGATCTGGACACACTATTTGTATGGGGAGAAATGCTACATTTACATAGATCATAAGAGCTTGAAGTATTTGGGCACCCAGAAGGAATTAAATTTGAGGTAGGGGAGATGGTTAGAACTCATTAAAGACTATGACTACTTAATAGACTATCAGCCAGGGAAAGCAAATGTGGTGGCTGACGCCTTAAGTCGCAAGACTATGGCAAGACTCAGAGTTTCTCCTTTGTTCATGGTATATGAATTGAAAGCACAGCATGCCAGTTTAGAGATTGATGATGAGGGACAGACAGTAGTTGCATGGCATGTACAGCCTATAACACCCCTAAGTTCGGTAGTGCGTTCTACTGTTCCGGTGACCAGTGTTATCCAGATAGCTAGGATGCCTAGAACTACACTTCGTTATGAGTGACGAGACATAAAATAATGAAATAAAAGAAAAGAAAATACAAGAAAAACAAAGGAAAAATAATAGCAAATAAAGATAACCAAGTTAAGCGAGCCGAGAACCCTAGCGATGGGTGATCGCACTGGGAAGTCACGGCGTGGACCGTTGACTAGCCCTGGACTGCGGGGAACCCTGGAAAAATATTTTTAGGACTTAAAGAGACATCAATTGAAGTAGAAATATCATTAGAAATATCAAAGAAAAATTAATTAATTAGTACAAAGAAAAGTGAGAAATCGAAAAACGGACAAAACCCGGTGTTACCGAAAAATTGGGAATGCAACCCGAACAAGGGCATTATGGTCATTTGACATCCCGAATTGTCTTTTGACCTAAATTTCCATTAAAAATAAATAATATTACACTTGGAAAATATAATGAAAAATTAAATTGGTGGCACATAAAGTAAATAGCAAAAATGAAGGGTTTAATGTGGAATAAATGGGAGTTAAACTTATTATATGATTTAAATTGTGTGAGTGGACCACTAGGGATTAAATTAAACACTAAATGGCAGGTGTAAGTCCATAATACAAGCTGAAATCTTCATCTTCTCCATTTGCCTCAACCTTGCCGAAATGAAGAAAGATAAAACCTCCATCGCCGTTTGCATGAAGCTCCATTAATCTCCTCATTTCACTTCCAATCATCTAGGTTTCTTCATTAAAAATTGTCCCCACATCACAAGGAAGAGCTTGATACCAATATTAAGAAGTTTTAGTGAAGATTAAACAAGTCCCAACAATAGGTAAGTTTGAGTTTTTGAATATTTCTTTGATAAAGTTTGTATACATGTTATGGGTGTTTGCTTTGTGAAGGAATTTTTAAGTTTTGAGGAGTTCTTGATATGTCCAATTTTGGACAGCCATGGGGTTGTATGTTAATGAAATATTCATACATATATTTGATGAGAATTTATGTTGAGTAGGGTGATTTAATGTCCTAGTAAGTTATTTCCATGTATATGTGGTGATTGGGCATTTGAAATTGAAGTGGAGGAAGTTATGTGAAATTTTGGCAAATGTGAAGCTTTCAGCAGCTTTGGGACTCTTTGATGAATGTTAAATTCATGGAGATATTGGATAAATTATGATATTGAGGATTGATGAATATGTATGTAAATTGGTTGTGTAAAGTGTATGTAAGAATTAGAAATGTTCATGTGTATGTATTGTTTTATTTGGACTTTGTGAATTAGAGCTTCATTTGGTGCATTGAGGATGTTTGTATTCTGCCCAAAATGATTTTAATGTGAAGTGGTAAATGGTTTGGTAATGTACCAAAACAGAATGGGGTTGAGATGTGGATTTGTAGCAAGGTAAATGTGTAATTGATACATGTATAAGCAATGTAATTAAGGACAGCCTACATTTTAGCCCATAACTTTAAATATGTAACTCCAATTGGTATGAGACCAATTGGAGGTGAAACTAGGCACAAAATGTGCCAACTTTCATTGAGAAAGCATACCAAAATTCTGCTTGCAAGGTAGCATGAAAAATGACCAATTCGGATTTAGTGCAAATGAGGCCTGAAAATTGACCAATTGGGCAGCAGTTAGTGTTTAGGCCATAACTCACTCAAAACAGGTCTAATTGACCTGAAATTTTAACCATGAATAGTTAAGACCCATACCTACAAGTCTTAAGAAGACACCAAAGCCCAGAAATGACCATAAGCAAGTCAAACAACTTGCACAATTTCGGGTCCAAAAACTGGCCGAACCAAAGTTGACCAAATTTTACCTAAAATGACCTAATTTGATGCCATTTGACCAGCAATAGTAAAATGACCATAACTTGGTCTACATAACTCAGAATGACCTAAAATTTTGCCCCACGTTCCATAAGACATAGATCTACAAGTTGGTAGTTTTGACCGAAACCCGAAAATCGAGGGAACTGGGTCGTCCGGCTAGGTCAAACTAGTATACCGGAATCCAGCAATTTGCAATAAAATGCACTAAACAAGGAAATGAAATTGGTAACATGTACCAACCCTAAAAGACTATCGAATGTGACATATTAATGATACTAAAACCTAATTTACCTAGAAAGCATCGAGGGTCGGTATATTAGGTGATTAAGCAAATAATAGCTTTCAGTGAATTACTTATCAAACATTATCGTTAGAGACAATTTAATTTAGTACTGAAACACTTCAAATTGTGTTTCTCAGTTACCAAAGACTCAGGGAAAGGGAAGGAAACATTGAGTCCAGACCAGGAGACAGTCATCAGAGGTTTGTGCACAACAACTATTTCATTTGAATTTTTCAATTGAAATGAATTATGACTATTTGTACATTATTGTTTTAAATTGTGGAAATATGTTTGAATGGATATTTATTGCTTGAAAAGCATTGTAAATGATTTGAAAACTGTGAGAAATTATTTGAATGATATTGATGGATACTTATTGATTGAAAAGTATTGGAAATGGTTTGAAACCACAACTATCATGTATATTAATTGTATTCCTCGCTAGCTTGTCTAGTGGGACGAATTGAATTCCCTCTCTAGCTGAAGTGTTGAGGTGTGTGCCTGTTGAGGACGAATTGGATGAGTATTCATATTTTTGCTAGCTAGCTATGTTATTCCTCATTAGTCATTGACTTTTGGGACGAATTGAATACCTCATTAGCCATCGGCTTTTGGGACGAATTGAACTTTGGTACATGATTAAGCTGTGTGTGATTTATTGATATGTATTGTGAGATTGTGAAATGAATTCAAACTCTTATTGACATTCACTGTCTTTTGAATTTAATCATGATTTGATTTATTGAAATTATTGTGATATTGAGAAATGGAGTTTAAATTCTTGTTGACAATTACTGTCTTGAATTTAACTATGGTTTTAAGTATCCACTATTTATATAACTTGTGAATTGTGATTTAAAGTTGTATTTGGTTAAGGTTGTGCACCACTGAGACATTGTCTCAGCGATAGCTTTTTTATTGCTGTCGCAGGTAGACAGACAGACAGGGCAGCAGATTAGGCTGCTAGTACCTCCAGCGAGAGATTACCGGGTATAATGAATATACCAACATTTTGCATTTTGTACTGTAATGTATGACCACTGTATGTACATATTGTTTTTGGTTTTGAGCAGTTGTAAATTAAAATTGTACTTTGAAGTTGTAAAGTGAATTATGAGTTATTTTGACTTGTAAAAATTGTATTATATTTCTTTTATCTCAGTCTTTGAAAAATCACTATGGATTTGAGTTGATAAATATGTTGTGTTGAGAAATATGTTGAAGTTGAGATTTGGAAAAATATTAAAGTGCTTTTTACAGGTTTTCTGAAGAACTGTTTTACCCAAAATACAGATGGCACTCTACCAAAATTTTTACAGAAATTCCAAATAATTCAAATGTGTTAGTCTATCACTTCAGTTCATAAAAGTTTTTAATGCCTGTAAATAGTACTCACCACTGTAAAATAAGTAAGAAAAGTTTTTAAAATCCCTTGTAGTGTATTTAATGGGTTATCAGTAGACGGAGTTGGTGATTCATTAGGTATACTACGAGATCATGTTATGCCTTACAGAGGGGTAGGGTGTGACATAGCCAGTGTTGATTGATCATATCAGAATGGCTGCTCAGAGTGATGATAAATATCAGAAGCTACTGAAAGATGTCCAACAGGGCAAGAAACCTAAATTTTCTGTGAAAGATGATGGTTTATTGCTACATCCGGGCAGAATGTGCATTCCTAATGATGTTGAATTGAGACAAATCATTATGAAGGAAGCACATGAGTCTCCTTTTGCTATGCACCTTGGTGGAACTAAAATGTACAGAGGGCTAAAAGAGCATTACTGGTGGATGGGTATGAAGAGGGATATAGCTGAGTTTGTTTCCAAATGCCTAACTTGTCAGCAAGTAAAGGCAGAACATCAAGTTTCAGCTAGTTTCTTACATCCTTTGCCATTACCAGAGTGGAAATGGGAACGAATAACTATGGATTTTGTTACAGGACTTCCAAGGACACAAAATAGTCATGATGCAGTATGGGTTATAGTTGACAGATTGACCAAGTCTGCTCACTTTTTGCCAGTTCGGATGGACTATAACCTGGAAAGATTGGCCAGATTGTACATATATGTGATTGTAAAATTGCATGGAGTGCCAGTATCAATTGTGTCTGACAGAGATCCTAGGTTCACTTCTAGATTCTGGGGTAGTCTTCAGAGAGCCCTAGGAACTAGATTAAACTTCAAAGACAAAGATTCCACCCACGCATGCATGGCCACCAAAGGGTAATTCAGATATTGGAGGATATGCTACGAGCTTGTGTGATTGAGTTTGAAGGTAGTTGGGATAAACACTTGCCTTTGATTGAGTTTGCTTATAACAATAGCTACCAATCAAGCATTGGAATGCCTCCATATGAAGCTTTGTATGGCAGAAAGTGCATAACTCCCTTATGTTGGGATGAAGTAGGTGAAAGTAATATGATTGGGCCAGAAATTGTTCAGCAGACGGAGGAAAAGATCAGATTGATCAGAGATAGACTCAAGGCTGCATCAGATCGTCAGAAGTCCTATGTTGATTTGAAGAGAAAAAATATTGAATATGCAGTGGGTGATAAAGTATTCCTCAAAGTTTCTCCTTGGAAGAGGATTATGAGATTTGGCAGAAAGGGGAAACTGAGTCCTCGTTTCATCGGACCATATGAGGTTCTGGAAAGAGTGGGTCCTTTGGCATATCAGTTGGAATTACCTCCAGAGCTAGCAAGGATACACAGTGTCTTCCATGTGTCCATGTTAAGGAGGTACAGATCTGACCCATCTCATGTACTATCAGTTGAAGAGATTGAGGTAAATCCAGACCTCTCATATGAGGAAGAACCCATAGAAATTCTGGCATATGAGGTGAAGCAGCTGAGGAACAAACAGATACACCTGGTTAGAGTGCTGTGGAACCATCATTCAGGCCAGGAAGCTACTAGGGAACGTGAAGAAGATATGAGGAGACAACACCCACAGCTGTTCAGAGACTAATGGCAGGAAAAATTTCAAGACAATTTATTTTAAGGGGGGGAGAATCGTAACACCCCTATGTTCGATAGTGCGTCCTACTGTTCCAATGACCAGTGTTGTCCGGACAGCTAGAATGCCTAGAACTACACTTCGATATGAGTGAGGAGACATAAAATAATGAAATACAAGAAAGGAAAATACAAGAAAAACAAAGGAAAAAATAATAGCAAAGAAATATAACCAAGTTAAGCGAGCCGAGAACCCTAGCAATGGGTGACCGCACTGGGAAGTCATGGCGTGGACCGTTGACTAGCTCTCGACTACGGGGAATCCTGAAAAATATTTTTAGGACTTAAAGAGACATCAATTGAAGTATAAATATCATTAGATATATCAAAGAAAAATTAATTAATTAGTACAAAGAAACGTGAGAAATCGAAAAACGGACAAAACCCGGTGTTACCGAAAAATCGGGAATGCAACCCGAACAGGGGCATTGTGGCCATTTGACACCTTGAGATGCCTTTTGACCTAAATGTCCATTAAAAATAAATAATATTACACTTGGAAAATATAATGAAAAATTAAATTAGGGGTACCTAATGTAAATAACAAAAATGGGATTCAAATTGAGTAATTAACACATTTAACTTATAATGTAATTAAATATTGGTGAGTGGAGCACTATGGGGTTAAAATAATTTTTATGTGGGCAGGTGTAAACCCCACTAACACCTTCATCTTCTTCATTCACTCACCATTGCCGAAATGAAAAGATTGAAAATCCTCCATGGCCGTTTTGCTTAAAGCTTCATAATCTCCATCATTTCCACCTCCAAACACCAAAGTTTCTTCACTAATTTTGATCCCCACCTCACAAGGAAGAAGTAGATACTAAATTCAAGGGAGTTTGGTGAAGATTTAACAAGCCCCAACAATAGGTAAGTGTTTAAATTGATTTATTTCTTAAGTAAAGTTTATGGGAAGTTAGGGATGAACAAATTAATGAAGAAAATTTGAGGTTTTGGTGAGTTGTTGTTATACACTAGTTAGGCAGCCATGGTACTTAAATATTTTAAATTATTTTCACATGCAATTGATGGGTATTGATGTTGATAAAAGTGAATAAAAGTTTTGGTACGTTAATTCTTGGTGTATGTTAAAGTTGAGCACTAGAGTTGGAAATTTTGTTGAATTTAAAATTCTATGGGTGAGTGCCTAAATGGACAGACATAAAATTGTACACTAAATGAAATATTATTACATGTATTGTGAAGAATTAATGTTGACTAATGTGATTTAAAGTGTTGGTAAGTTAACTTCATGCATATGTAATGGTGGACCAAGTGGAAATTGAGTTTGAAGGCAATTGTGGAGACTTGACAAATATGGCAGCTTATTAACTCTTTAAAGGATGCTGGAATTCATGAAGTTGTTTAATGAATTGTGGTCCTAAAGTTTGCCAAATATGTATGTAAATTAGTAGTGAAGATATATGTTATGATAGTGGACATGTAAATGAGCATGATTAAGTGATTAAATTGTGGTAATTGAGTTTGACAAATTCTGCACTTTATGGTGTATGTTGAAAGTGATTGTAAGCTGCCAAAATGATCAATAATATGTTGTGAAATATGTTTAGGTTAGGGTACAAACCAGAATTGGCATGAAGGTGAAGTTTGGTAAGTGTTAAAAGTGATTTTTGATGAGTATAAACAAAATGCAATAGGGCAGTTTGTGTTTTGGGCTTAGAACCTTAAGTGTGTGGCTCCAATTGGTATGAAACCAATTGAAGGTGAAACTAGGCACAAAATGTGCCAACTTCCATGAAGGAAGCATGCCAAAATTCTGCTTGTAAGGTAACTTGAAAAAAGACCAAATCCGGATTAGTGCAATTAAGACCTGAAAATTTATCATTTAGGCAGCAATTGGTGTTTAGGCCATAAATCACTCAAAACAGGTCCAATTGACCTGAAATTTTGACCATAAATAGTTAAGACCTATATCTACAAGTCTTATGAGGACATCAAAACCCAGAAATGACCATAAGTAAGTCAAACAGCTTGCACAAGTTTGGGTCCAAAAACTAGCCGAACCAAAATTGACCTAAAGTGACTAATTTTGATGCATTTTGACCAGCAATAGTAAAATGAACAGAACTTGGTCTACATAACTCGGAATGACCTGAAATTTCTCCCCGCGTGCAATAAGACATAGATCTACAAGTTTTTAGTTTTGACCAAAACCCGAAAATCGAGGAAACTAGGTCGTCCAGTTAGGTCAAACTAGTATCCCGAAATCCAGCAAATTGCAAGAAAATGCAATATACAAGGAAATGAATTTGGTAACATGTACCAACCCTAAAAGACTATTGAATGTGACAAATTTGTAACATTAAAACCTAATATACCTAGAACACATTGAGGGTTAACATATTAGGTTGACTAAGCAAATAATAGAATTCAGTGAATTAATTATCGAGCATTATCGTTAGAGACAGTTTAAATGAATACTGAAACACTTCAAATTGTGTTTCTGAGTTAGCAAAGACTCAGGGAAAGGGAAGGAAACACTGAGTCAAGGCCAGGAGACAGTTATCAGAGGTTTGTGCATAACAGCTAATTCTTTTGAATTTTTCAATTGAAATGAATTATGACTATTTGTACATTATTGTTTTAAATTGTGAAAATGTGTTTGAATGAATATTTATTGCTTGAAAAGCATTGTAAATGGTTTGAAACTGTGAAAAATTATTTGAATGATATTGATGGATACTTATTGATTGAAAAGCATTGGAAATGAATTGAAACCATAGCTATCGTGTATATTGATTGTATTCCTCGCTAGCTTGTCTAGTGGGACGAATTGAATTCCCTCTCTGGCTGAAGTGTTGAGGTGTGTGCCTGTTGAGGACGAATAGAATGAGTACTCATATTTTTGCTAGCTAGCTATGTTATTCCTCATTAGCCATCGGCTTTTGGGATGAATTAAATACCTCATTAGCCATCGACTTTGGGATGAATTGAACTTTGGAACATGATTAAGCTGTGTGTGATTTATTGATATGTATTGTAAGATTGTGAAACGGAGTTAAATTCTTATTGACATTCACTGTCTTTTGAATTTAACTATGTTTTGATTTTTGAGATTTATTGTGATATTATAAAATAGAGTTTAAATTCCTTATGACATTTATTGTCTTGAATCTAACTATGGTTTTACGTATCCACTATTTATATGATTTATGAATTGTGATTTAAAGTTGTATTTGGTAAATGTTGTGCACCACTGAGACATTGTCTCAGCGATAGCTTTTCATTGCTGTCGCAGGTAGATAGACGGACAGGGCAGCAGACTAGGCTGCTAGAGCATTCAGCGAGAGAGCATCGAGTATATTGAGTATACTCCATTTTGCATTTTGTACTGTAACGTATATTCACTGTATGTATATTTTGTTCTTGGTTTGAGCAGTTGTAAAATAAAATTGTACCTTGAAGTTGTAAAATAAATTATGAGTTATTTTGACTTTTAAAATTTGTACTGTATCTCTTTAATCTCAGTCTTTGAAAAATTATTATGGAATTGAGTTGAGGAAAATATTGTGTTGTTTAACTGTTGGAGTTGAGATTGAGAAATATATTGAAGTGCTTTTTACAGGTTTCCAAAAAAACTGTTTTATCCAAAATACAGATGGCACTCTGCCAAAATTTTTACAGAAATTCCTAATAATTCAAATGTGTTAGTTCTATCACTTTAGTTCAAAAAGTTTTTAACACCTGTAAATAGTGCTCACCACTGTAAAAAGAAGTAAGAAAAGTTTTAAAATCCCTTGTAGTGTATTTAATGGGTTATCAGTAGACGAAGTTGGTAATTCGTTAGGTATACTACGAGATCATGTTATGCCTTACAGAGGGGTAGGGTGTGACATGTTTTAGTGGTGTCAGAGCTAGTTTTTAAATTCTATTTTCACCTGTTACTTGAATATTCTTTCTTCATAGTACAACTGGTCAATATCATAGTTTGATACATACAGTACATTACATTATAAATATGCACTAACGCGAGGAAATCTCCTTGTGTTAATTGTTCAGGAGATCTAAGATCCTCGCATTGACTATGGAAGAGGGTGATCGTTCAGTCGATCAATCTATAGAGGCTGAGGTGCAAGGGGATGCCCTAGCTTTACACAATGTCAGTGGTTCAGCAGCACCAGCCCCTGCAATACCGCAGTTTCCTGCTTAGTTCGCTCAGCAGATGGTTGTAATGTTCCAACAAATGGCTGGTAATGTGCCTACTCAAGTCCCAATACAGACACCAGTGATACAACCACAGTCTCCTGCTAGGCAGTATGACAAATTGATGAAATATGGGGCTACAGAGTTCAAGGGGACAGTAGATCCTCTAGAGGCTGAATAGTGGTTAGAGAGGATGGATAGGGTATTCAAGAAACTGCATTGCATGGAGGAACTCAGATTTGAATACTCAGTATCTTTGCTACAGGGGGATACTTATGACTGGTGGAAAACCATTCCCCACAGTCTGGTAGAACCTGCAGTGCTAACATGGAATGACTTTCTTAGGGAATTCAGACAAAAATATATCCCTAATGCTTATGTAGACCAGAAGCTATAAGAGTTCCTAAGTCTGAAACAGGGAAGCAGATCAGTGGCTAAATATGAAAGGGAATTTTCCCGCCTGAGCCATGATGCAGTAAGTCTACTTGCTACTAGCAGGGAGAGATGCAAGAGGTTTGAAACCGGCTTAAAACCCAGTATCAGATTACAAGTAGTCGGATTTAAACACACTAACTTCTCTGAACTTGTTTCTCAAGCCCTAGAGTTGGAAAGAATTGAGTCTGAAGTTGCTCCTGAGAAAAAGAAATTAGAGAAGACAGAGAAAGAGGAAAAATCAGTAGAACAGAGTTCCAGTGGTCCTACTAGAAAGAGGAAGAACCATGGGGGACACAATAGAGGTGGCAAGAAGTCTGGTAGGGGAAGATATTCAGGATAGAAGCCTCCTCTATCTGGTCAGCAGAGTACCAGAGGTTCCTACCCTCCCCGCCAATGTGAAACTTGTGGAAGAAATCATGGTGGGATATGCTATAAGGCTATTAGAGCCTGTTATAACTATGGAGGCACAAGACACTTTGCCAAGGACTACACCAGTAGTCGCAGAGTTGGACCACCTCCTACTACTGTAGAAGGGTCAGTTCAGAGCCCTGTCACCAGAAGTTCACAAACACCCAGCAGAGGTAGAGGCAGGGGTAGAGGTAGCCCAGTAGCCAGCCAAGGCACAGTGAAACATTCAGAGGAAGATAGTGCTCCAGTCAGAATCTATGTAATGAGACAGAGAGAAGAGGCCGAGACATCTGATGTTGTGGCTGGTACCTTCTCAACTTTTAATCAGGATGTGTTTGTGTTATTTGATCCGGGTTCTACCCATTCTTATGTGAGTGCTAGCATCATTGATTGCATTACTGTTCCATGTACAAAAATGGACTTTGAGGTGCTAGTAACAAGTCCGCTAGGACAGGAGTTGTATCACTTCAGTTACAGGTAAAATAAAATTACCTTGAAGTTGTAAAATAAATTATGAGTTATTTTGACTTTTAAAATTTGTAATGTATCTCTTTAATCTCAGTCTTTGAAAAATTATTGTGGAATTGAGTTGAGGAAAATATTGTGTTATTTAACTGTTGGAGTTGAGATTGAGAAATATATTGAAGTGCTTTTTACAGGTTTCCTGAAGAACTGTTTTATCCAAAATACAGATGGCACTCTGCCAAAATTTTTACAAAAATTCCTAATAATTCAAATGTGTTAGTTTTATCACTTCAGTTTGAAAAGTTTTTAACACTTGTAAATAGTGCTCACCACTGTAACAAGAAGTAAGAAAATTTTTAAAATCCCTTATAGTGTATTTAATGGGTTATCAGTAGACGAAGTTGGTAATTCATTAGGTATACTACGGGATCATGTTATGCCTTACAGAGGGGTAGGGTGTGACACAAATATTCAAGAAATAACTTTGTAATATGCCCTAGTAAGCCTAGTGTGATTGGTTTGGATAGGTTGGCATGCCAATAGGGTTTTGATAGCAGTACTGCGTATGATGTATGGCTCCATGCCATTCTGTGAAATGATAGCCTATGGCTATATTGATTATGATGTTATAGTTGGCTTTATGAATTATTGCTTTTATGGCTTATTAGCCATTCTGTCTGCACACTGGGAGACACATTGTGACTGATGGTGTGACGACCCAAGGTACTTGGTACCCAGTGCTAGTTTACCTGTTTATCCAGTCCAGTCATTTTGTATAGATTACTTGGACATGGAAAAGTATAAATGTAATTAAATTGATTATTAAATGAAGTAAGGAAATTAAATATCAAGATAAAGAACAAGTACGATTACAATAAAAAAAAAGGCTCAAAATCATCAAGAAAACGATCAGTAAAATGCTAGAAAGAGTTAATATCATAAGATGTAATTAGCCTTCGACCAAACAATAAGTTAAGAATATTAGCAACTAAAAATATTAACAACTAAAAATATTAGCAATTGAATAAATGAGTAAGAATAATTAAAATAAATTAGATTAGTTATTTAGCAGAAAGAATTGAAATGAATTGGAATGATATTAAAATTTAATTATTATGAAAGAATTGAGCGCTTCTGAAGAGGAATAAATTAGAACAAAGGATAGTTAATACTAGAATTATTATATGAAATTAGATTAAATTCCAGAGTATCCAAATTTTGATCCATTTCCTTTTTTTATTGTATATTATTTTCTTGTTATATTATTGCACCACTAAGCAGAAATGCTTAGCGCGATGGATTTGTTTCCTTCGCGCAGGTACTGAAGGCAAAACCCAGTAGATATTAGACTGGGATTTTGAAGTCCAGATCTGCAGAAGTGTCAGAAGGGTTCAAGGTTGTCACCTCCTCAGCAATGCATGTAGATAGGGCCCATATAGGTCATAATTTGTATGTTGTATAAAATGCTTAGTTATAGTATTGTAATGTAGATTATGAAAATGTAATTAATAGGAATGTGATGTAAATTAATAAATTAGCTTTTCCATATGTAATTAATTTATATATCATGTAAACTATGAAATTATGCAATTATTTTGTAAAGCATGTAAATTAATGAAACTTGAGAATTTCTAGATATAAATTGTGCATGAATGGAAATGCATGGAAATGAATATGAAATTGAAATATATGGATGAGATTTGAAATATGAGATGGTTATGAAAATAATTGATGAGATTTTTATTGTAAAATATTATTGAAAATTTCAAGCAGGTGAATAGTGAATCACGTCAAAAGTAAATAAAATAGGGGAAACTCCACTTGTTTCTCCTTAGAAAAATGATTGATATTAAAAGATAATAACTTGAAAATGATTAAATGAATAAAGTAAGATAAGATAGGGTCCGACACCGAATGCAGCATGCCTTGCTCGGCTACACTGTAATCGAGTAAGGGGTGTCACAGTTGGAAGAGTTCCAAACAGAGTACGACTGCAGATTCCACTATAGAGGCTGAGTATATTGCTGCATCAGATGCTGCAAAGGAAGCTCTTTGGATAAAGAAGTTCGTAACAGAACTTGCAATAGTTCCTTCCATTGAGTCAACAATTCCACTCTACTGTGGCAATAATAGAGCAGTCATACAGGCTAAGGAACCCTGGTCTCACCATAAATCTAAACACATAGAAAGGCGCTATCACATTATCAGAGAGATAGTTGGGTGAGGCGATGTAGGCATGCAGAAAATAGCATCAGTTGAAAATCCAGCTGATCCATTCACTAAGCCTATGTCACAAGCTCAGTTAGACCGATATCTTGAGAAGATAGATCTAAGATATTGTAATGAATGGCTCTAGTGCTAGTGGGAGATTATTAGCAGTATGTCCTAGAGCATATCATTTAGTATGCATCTTGTATGTATTTTATTAATAAAAGGCATTTTCACTGTTCCGTTTACATAATATATTTATGTGTAATAGAAAAGGTCCATTGATATTTTGTTAGAAATTCTATTCTTAAGTTGTTAAGAATATGAGTGATAGTATTTCTAGTACAAAGTATCATAAATTGGTTCACAATCGAGGGTACTTCACAATAAGGACATGACTTATCCAGAAAGATTGTAATCATGTTTATTCCCAAGTTATTTATATGAGATGTAAATAAGATGGAATGGTGAGTCTCATGCCATATAACAAACATGATAGGCACTTATGCATGATAAGTAGGCCGAACCAGTGACATTTATGACAAGCACATGGAGTTTACTCTTGTCAATGCATTGTCATAAATCATATTAGTGCATATAATCTTTAGACCTAAGATAGCACAGTTATCTTGTATATAGATGGTTTGAGTTTGATACTGCTTTGATACTTGTACTGTGTATGGGTATATGGGTATGTGTTAGCTCCTACCAGTTATATATGGAGATAGGTGTTGATCAAGATGGAATCTATTACCCTAAGTAAATAGGAATAAAATCCTATGTTCATTTAATTGTTTTTGATGTTTCAAGTTCCTGGCTAGGACAGATAGATTTAATTAGAAAAGAGTTTCTGATGAGAAAATCTTTTTAATCAAGAACTGGAATTAAAAGAGAACATAATATTCATGGCAAATGGGGTTTGACATAAACCATGACTCCAACTTGAATTGGGATTTTGTAACAGAGAGATTCTAGTGCATGGTAACATATGATTATAGGTTCATTTAAGGTAAACCTTATTACTGATTAGGTGGCTATGGCATGCTATGCTAGGTGTTAACGATAGTCTATGAGCTGCCTAAAATGATTTAGAGAAATCATTTATGGTAAGAAAGAGTTCTGATGATATTAAGAGTTAATATCATCTCATTGCCAATTAGTGATAAGCCTAGTGAGTCACACACATACACAAGTAATCACAAAGTTAATTGTGATTTAATTAATTAATTAAAGAGTTTAATTGATTAATTAAATAGGTTTGGTTTGCAATTACATTGAAAACTCCCAAGCATGGCTTGAAACCAAATCTAGGTTATTGGATGTATAGTATAAGTTAAATTTATATTTAAAGTGTTTAAATATGAATTTAATTATAAGAAATTAATTAATAGAGATTAATTAATTAATTTATATTTGACATAAATTGATTAGAAGAAGAGAAATAATTATTTTGGGTTGAGAACTCAAAATTAAGACACAAGGGTAATTTGGTCATTTCACAGGGTGACATGTAGCACCATGAGATGGTGACACATGGCACTGCACATAAGCTTGTCATTTGTCTTTTAATCATGTAAGATGATCAAAGTCAAGATTAAATTTAAGTTTAACACTTGGCACAATGCGATTGGGCCAATTAAACTAAGAGCCAATCAGAAGATGACATATGGCAAGGGTTTTAAGTGATGACCTAGCTATATAAGGAAAAGGATGAAAGAACAAAAGAAAAAATATGATTTTCTCAAAGAGGTGCTGCCACCCTTGTCTTCTTATTCATCTCTCATCAATTCAAAGAGAATTGCCAACATTCTCTTGAATTAAAATTGCTAGAAATCATTTCTAGTGTCCTATATACATCTATAACATCTCTAAAGGCAAAACCTTAATTTCTAATTGATTAGAAAGGCTTGAGAAGCCGTTCAAGGGGCTGCCATTGGTGATCTTGGTGTGGACAAGCTAAAGGGATAACATCTGGGGTCCTAGGTGCTTCACAAAGGTACCAAACACAATTACAGTGCATCAAAAGGTTAGCACACATGTTCTTGATCTAATCTAGGGTTCTAATGAATTAATCTGTTAATTCTAAAATCTTAAAATGGCAAACATAGATCCAAATACATATTAAAAGAGTTTTAATATACAATTGAACATTGAGATCAATAGGTAAAAATTGAATCTTGCATAACGCATGAGGCCCTAGAAGAAAAATGTTGAATTCAATATTCTAAACTAATAAACTAATAATTTTTCATGCTTCCGCTCCTTCAGGGACACAGCATCCAGAGAGGTGCAGCTAGAGTAGATTACATGGGACTTCTTCCTCATAGAGTTTAGGAAGAAGTATGTCAGCAGTGTATACTTAGAAGAGAGATGAAGAGAATTTATCAGTCTGAGGCAGAGGCAGTTATCAGTGGCGGAATATGGGCGTGAATTTATCAGACTGAGCTGGTATGGTAGGGAAATAGTTCCCACAGAAGCTGAGAGGTGCAGAAGGTTTGAGGAAGGGCTGAACGACAATATCAAAATCATGATAACAGCTTTGGAGATTACTAACTTCGCAAAATTAGTTGAAGCTACAATGAAAGTGGAAAGAGTTAGAGTAAGCGAACAGAGCAGAAGGGATAGACAGCAGAAGAGGGGTCCAGGTAAGTCTAGTGCATCCTCTACTCCCAGAAAAAAGTTTAGAGGTCCTTCTACTTAGAGTTTTGGTCAATCACATGGTCAGGGCCAGTCACAAAGGCCCAGATCTCAGTTCACACCAAGGAGAGGCCAGTCTATACCCTCAGTGGGTAGCTCTCTAGGGACGTATTCAGGGGACCAGCCCCAGCAGTTTCTTCTGCCTGTCCACACTGCCAAAGGTGGCACAAGGGGGAATGTTGGTGAGTGACTGGTAGTTGCTTCCGGTGTGGGTCTACAGAACGTCAGATTAGAAATTGTTCATGGAGGACTGCTACAGCTGCCCCAGCATAAGTAGACAGGCCTGCCCTTAAAGCTCAAAGGTGTAGAAGGCCAAGTAAATCTGAGGTAGCGGGTGCATCGCACAGGCCAACGACAGAGTTAGCTGAGAGGCCAGAGGCCAGAGCACCTGCCAAGGCTTATGCCATGAGAGCTCAGGAGGAGCAGAATGCCCCGGATGTCATCAGGGGTATGTTTTCCCTCTACAATATATCTGTGCATGCATTGGTAGATCCAGGATCCACTCATTCATATATCTGCATCAGGCTACCTATAGAAAGGGGAATACAAGTAGAGGAAAGTGACCAAGATATTCTGATCACTAATCCATTAGGCCACAGCCTGGTGGTGAATAAAGTATACAAGGGTTGCCCATTGAGGATTCAGGGGTGTGAGTTCCTAGTAGACCTGATTGAATTGTCATTGCATGAGTTTGATGTGATTTTAGGAATGGATTAGTTGTCTCGTCATTAGGCGATAGTAGACTGTAGATTGAAGAGCATCACTTTGAAAACTCCTAAGGGTAATGAGATCACAGTTGTGGGAGAAAGGACAGATTTCTTATCACAGTTGTGGGAGAAAGGATAGATTTCTTGTCCAATGTCATTTCAGCCACTGCTGCAAGGAAATTAATGAGAAAAGGTTGTGAAGCCTACTTGGCACACGTGGTTGATACTAGGCAGGCTAAGCCAAACCTGTATGACATATCCACAGTAAGTGACTTCCCTAATGTGTTTCCTAAAGAGTTGTCTGATTTGCCACCAGAAAGGGAAGTTGAATTTGCTATTGAGGTATTGCTGGGTACAGCACCAATCTCTATTGCTCCTTATAGGATGGCACCCACTGAATTGAAGGAGTTAAAAATCTACTTTCAAGAGTTACTAGATAAGGGGTTCATACGCCCCAACGGGTCATCGTGGGGAACTCCGGTGCTATTTATGAAAAAGAAAGATGGGACTTTCAGGCTATGTGTTGATTACCGACAGTTAAATAAAGTAACTGTGAAGAACAAGTACTCGTTACCTAAAATTGATGATCTGTTTGATCAATTAAAGGGAACAGGCATATTTTCTAAAATTGATCTCAGATCAGGGTATCATTAGCTAAGGGTAAAGTATGCAGATGTACCAAAGACAGCATTCAGGACCCGGTGTAACACCCCTATGTTCGGTAGTGCGTTCTACTATTCTGGTGATCAGTGTCTGTCCAGATAGCTAGAATGCCTAGAACTACATTTAAATGTTAGTGAGGAGATATAAAATATTGAAATACAATAGAAGAAAATACAAGAAAAACAAAGGAAAAATAATAGTAATGAAATGTGACTAAGTTAAACGAGCCAAAAATTGTAGCGATGGGTGACCGCACCGGAAAGTTTCGGCGTGGACCGTTGACTAGCCCTGGACTGCGGGGAACCCTAGAAAATATTTTTAAGACTTAAATAAATATCTATTGAAGTATAAATATCATTAGAAATATCAAAGAAAAATTAAATAATTAGTACAAAGAAAAATGAGAAATCGAGAAAACCACAAAAATCGGTGTTATCGAAAAATCGGAAATACAACTCGAATGGGGGCATTGTGGGCATTTGACACCCCGAGTTGACTTTTGACCTCAATTTTCATTAAAATTAAATGATATTACACTTTGGAAATGTCATGAAAAATTAAAATGAGATACATTATATAAGTAGTGAAAGAATTGAGATAAATGTGCAAATAATGAAACTTTGAATAAATAAACAATAAAACTAATCCTAGTGCTCCACTAACTACATTATAAGAGACATAAATATGGTTTTAGTGGAAAGAAAAAGGTCTTCTTCAACCTCTCAAAACAATGGCCGAATTCATCCTCCATTAAAGCTCCATAGCCAAACCTTATTCTACCTCCATGCAACCTTGATCAAGTCACCTTTTTCACTAAGTTCCTTCACTAAACCTTGTCTACACACCTTGGGCAGCATACTTAGAGCAAAAAGAAGGAAATTTAGTGAGGTTTGAGCAAGCTACAAAAATAAGTAAGTGTCCAAATCTTCTCCCTAGCTTTAGTCAACCTTGTATTTAGATTGAGATGAGTAGTTTGGTGAAGAGAAATGAAAAGAATAGTGAGATATGAACTTGTCCATTTTCAGTAGCCATGAAGGTTTGTGGTGTTTGAGTTTTTCTTACCTTTAATGGATGGGAATTAAGGTTGATTAACTCAAATAGAAGTTGTAATAGGTTAATGTCCAAGTATGTGCATGGTAGTGCTTGAATTAAAGGTTTGAAATGGGACCTTGATGCTTTGGCAAACTGCCATGTTTAGTAGCCTATAATATGATGAATTTGTGTGTGTGTGAATATGAAGTTTATTAATGAAATATGATGGTATTGAATTGTGGATAGTTTGTATAATTGCCATGGAAGTGTATGTGTAAAATAAGTGCTGATGTAAATTGAATTTGGGTGGATGTAAATGTTGAATTTTAACGGTGTATTGTGTGCACTGAGCACTTGAGTGTTCTGCCCAAAATGCTTACTGGAAATGTGTACAATGTATATAGAAGTTCCATGATTAAATGTTGAATGTAACATCCTCCCTATACGTGTTCCATATGTTCTATTGCTCCAGTAGTCAAATAACAGTCCAGGCAAGTCAGGATGTCTAGAACTACACTTCGGTGATAGTGAACAGACATATAATGATGAAATAAATAAAAAGAAAATACAAAAAAAAAAAATCAAACAAAAATGAAAGAGAGAAAATGATGCTAAGTTAAACGAGCCAAGACTACAAATGATGGGTGATCAGACTTTGGGAAGGCCATTGCAGATCCTGTGAATCATGAGGAACCCTCTGAATTTAATTTTGAGACATAAATAAAGGTTTATTGAAATGTAATTGACACTAGAAATATCAACAAAAATTTAATAGATTAGTACAAAGAAAAATGAAAAATCAAGAAACAGAGAAAAATCGGTGTTACTGAAAAATCGAGAATATAACCCGAAGTGGGGTATTTTGGTCATTTGACACATAGTGTTGCCATTTGACCTCAATCTCCATTAAAAATAAATGATATTACACTTAGAAAATATCATGAAAAATTAAATTGTGATACATTATAAGAATAGCGAAAGAAATGGGGGATAAAATCTAATTTATGAAACTTTGAATAATTAACATTAAAATCCAAGTTAGTGCTCCACTAACTTGGATATTGGGACCCTTATCACAGCCTTGGGACAGCAGATAGCACTCACCATCATCTTCTTCATCATCCCATTTTACTTTGCCGAAATGAATTCCACCATGGAAATCACCATGGCCACCCCACATGCAACCTCCATGGGTGCATGATCAAGCCATCCTTTCCAATTCTTTCCTTCATTAAAGCTTGCCTACTCACCTTGGGGAAGATATTGGCAACAAGAAAAGCAAGATTTGGTAAAGTTTTGATAAGCTTCAAAAGTGGTAAGTGTCCAAAACCTCTCCCTTGCTTTAGTAAACCTTGTGTTTAGGTTGAGGTGAGTATTTTAGTGAAGAGAAATGAAAGAAATAGTGAGAAATGGACTTGTCCATTTTTGGCAGCCATGAACCTTTGTTGAGCTTGAGTTATTTTTACTTCTAATGAATGGAAATGAAGGTTAATTAATTTAAATGAAAGTTGTAGTAAATTTGTATCTAAGTATGTGCATGTAGTGTTTGAATTAAGGGTGTGAAATGGAACTTTGATGCCTTGAGCAAACTGCCATATTTGGTAGACCCTAATAGCATGAATTTGTGTATGAACATGTAGTTATTAATGAAATATGCTAAGGTTAAATTGTGGGCAGCAAGTGTAAAGGATATTGAAGTATGATTATGTTGAAGTGTATGTGTAATATTGACATTGAGATGTGTTAAATTTTGATGGAAGTGAATGTTGAATTAGTGGTGAATTGTGTGCATTAAGAAGTTGAATATTCTGCCCAAAATTGTTGCTGTAATTGTGTATAATATATATATGGAAGTGTTATTGATTGAATATTGAAGAAATGAGGAGGAGAAGGAATATCAAATTGGAAGTGTATGTGCTTTGTGTAGGTTGTGTGTGAAGGCAGTACATAAATTAGGCCATAAGTGCCAAACTATCAACCCAATTGGTATGAGGCAATAGGGGGTTAAACTAGACACCAAATAGGCCAACTTTCATGTAGAAATGTTGCCAAAATTCTGCCTAGAAACTGACCTTAAAAATGACCAAATCCGGATTAGCAACCTTGCAACCTAGATTTTTGACCATATGAACAGTAGTCCTTTGGATGACCATAACTCACTCAAAACAGGTCCAATTGACCTGAAATTTTTACCATGGTTATTTTAGACATAGATCTACAATTCGTATGAAGACACCAAAGCCCAGAAATGGCCAGAACCAAGTCAAATGGCTTTAAAAATTTCGGGTACAAAAACTGCCTAACCAAAACTGACCTAAAATTGACCAAATTTTGCACTAAAGGTGCAATCTGTCCAGCTTTAGTAAATTGACCATATCATAGTCTATACAACTCAGAATGACCTAAAAATTTGCCCCGCATGCAATAAGACATAGAGCTACAATTTTTCTTCTTTGACCAGAAGCTAAAAACCAAGGGAAATAGGACTTAAAGCTAGTCCAATCTAGCACACAAAAATTGAGAATTTGACATTTTGCATACAATGATGCTTGAAGCATTTTGGCAATGAATGCCAACTTGTAAAAATGGTAAATTGCACTATATTGGCAGCATATTGAGATATAAATTGTGACGTATTGATGCTAGAAACAACTTATCCATATTACCTAAAAAGGTCAACATATGCAGTGACTTGTGAATTATATAATAGTTAGTAAACTCCAAAAATTGAAGAATTAAACAATTAATTAATAATGTGCCCTAGTTTGCCTAGTTGACTAGTATGGATAGGTTGGCATGCCAATAGGATTCTGACAGCTGTTCTGTAAATGGCTTCATGCCATACTGTGTTTTTACAGCTTATTATGCCGCACTCTGACTTTAATAGCCTATGGCTATACATATTGTGTATTTATTCTTGGCTTATTGCCACATTGACTATATGGCTTCTTAGCCACACTATTTGCACACCGGGAGACACTTTGTGACCGACGGTGTAACGGCCCAAGGTACTATGTACCCAGTACCAGTATATCCGTTTATCTAGTCTGGTCAGTATATAGGCTACACGGGCAGTAATTCAAGTACTATTAAATTCAAATACCTAAATCCAGTCTACTAACATACAGCACCACCGAAAATTTGTAAACACTTTATTTACTTTATTTTAGTGTATATTTCTTTATATTTTGCACCACTAAGCAAAATTGCTTAGCGTGTTGCTTTTGTAACGCATAGGTATTGGAGATACAGCTGGGGAGCCCAGCAGACCTACCACCGGGTGAGACATCAGATCTGCACAAGATTCCAGAGTCATCTGCACTACATTGCATACATGGTAGGACTTAGGATATCTTGTATTTTGTACTTTTGTTGTATATTTGAAATTCAGCCCTGTATTTTGTATTGTTATGAAAGCTCTAAAGTTTGTAATATTTTGTACATATTAAATGACATGGAGATTTTCTATATATATTTAAATTATTATGGACTGTATTATGGAACTATTTAATGACTGTAAAAGTCTATTGACTTTACTGAGAAATAGAGACTGTGAAATATTTGAGATTTTGATATCATCATATTAAACTGTTTTCAACAAGTTTGGAAGGATAGTTTGTCCTAAATATAGACGGCACCTTGCCAAATTTTTATTACCAATCTTGAAACACTGATTTTATCAAAGTATGACAATAGTATCAGCATGATATGAATATTACATAAAAGACTTCTTAAAATCAAATTTAGTTCAAGAAATGAAATAATCACAGACTAGGTGTTCCGGCACGTCGTGTAGCACGCCTTGCTACGGGTGAGGGGTGTTATATTTAGTGGTATCAGAGCACGGTTTAGGCGTTTCTGGACCTAGATAGATTGCACATCATGCATTGCATTGTAAGTGTTAAGATGACTCCAATGCAAATCTTTTGATTTGTTTTGTTATTTTGATCAGAATATGGACTCCACATCACAGAGACCGGTCGATGAGGAAGTGGAAAGTCATGCTCCATCTATGACTGAACCAGGAGACAGGAGGGAACCTGCTCCACCAGTACCAAATGCACCAAATGATTTCAGAAATGGTCGAGTGCTTTAGACAGATGGCAGGAGTTATGCCACCACCATCACCTCCACATCAAAAATCTCATATGGAGAGACTCAGGAAGTTTGGAGCAGTGGACTTTCTGGGCAAAAGAGAAGATGATTCTGTCACAGCTGAAAACTGGTTGGATAGAACTGGAAGAGTCTTGAAATAACTTCATTGTACTCCAGAGCAGAATTTGGAAGTCTGCCAGATCACTCTCGCAGGATGATGCATACCGGTGGTGGGATACAGAACTAGTGAGGTGCCACGCAGCAGATAACTTGGGATTTCTTTCTCACTGAGTTCAGAAAGAAGTATGTGGGCAGTGTATACTTGGAAGAGAAGAGAAGGGAGTTTATTACCCTACACCAGAGACAACTGACAGTGGCTGAATATGAAAAAGAATTTGTCAGATTGAGCCACTATGTGCGAGAAATAGTCCCTAATGAGGCAGAGAGATGCAAGAGAAATTGAGGAAGGACTCAATGATAACATTAAAGTAATGATTACAGCCTTGGGGATTACAAAGTTTGCCAAGTTAGTGGAAGCTACACTGAAGGTTGAAAAAGTTAGAATGAATGAGCGTAATGAAGGGATGCATGAGAAAAGAGGTCAGGGTTAGACCGGTACATCTTCTGCCCCTAGTAAGAAATTCAAAGGTTCGCCTACTCAGAGTTTTAGTAGATCACCAAGTTAGGGTCAGTCACAGAGGTCCAAATCTCAGTTTACACCAAGGAGAGGCCAGTCCACCCCTTCAATGGCTAGCTCTCCAGGAACAGGGTACAGGGGACCAGCCCCAATAGTATCTGTTGCTTGCCCACATTGCCAAAAATGGCATAAGGGTGAATGTTGGAGGATGATAGGTGCTTGTTTACAGTGTGGATCTACAGACTACCTAGTCCGAGATTGTCCACGCAGAACTGTTACATCCACTCCGGTATCAACTGATAGGCCCGCCTCCACTCAAGGGTAGAAGGTCGTAAGGCCGAGGCAATGGTACTTCACAGAAACCAGTGTCAGAGTCTGTGGAGAGAGCAGAAGTCAAAAAACCAGCCAAAGCCTGTGCTATAAGGGCACAGGAGGAACAGAATGCTCCAGATGTTATCAAGGGTACGTTCCTCCTTTATAATACTTCTGTGAATGCATTAGTGGATCCTTGATCTACTCATTCATATATTTGTATCAAGCTGCCCACAGAAAAGGGAATACCAGTGGAGGAAAGTGACCAAGACATCCTGGTCACAAATCCGCTAGGCCACAGTGTGGTAGTAAACAAGGTGTATAAGGGCTGTCCATTGAAGATTCAAGGGAAAGAGTTATTAGTAGACTTAATCGAATTGCCTTTCCATGAGTTTGATGTGATTTTGGGAATGGACTGGTTATCCCATCATCAGGCAATAGTAGATTGTAAATTGAAGAGAATCTCTTTGAAAACTGCTGAGAATGAAGAAATAATAGTAGTGGGTGAAAGGACAGATTTCTTGTCCAATGTCATCTCAACTACAGTTGCAAGGAGATGGCTGAGAAAAGGGTGTGAAGCCTATCTGGCACACGTGGTTGACACTAGGCAAGGTAAACTTAACTTGTCTGACATACCCACAGTAAGGGATTTCTCTGAGGTATTTCCTAAGGAATTGCCTAGTTTGCCACCAGAAAGGGAAGTTGAATTTGCTATTGAGATTATGCCGGGTACAGCTCCAATTTCAATTACACCGTATAGGATGGCACCTGCTGAATTGAAAGAGTTAAAAATCTAGCTGCAAGAATTACTAGACAAAGGGTTCATACGCCCCAGTGTGTCACCTTGGGGAGCTCCTATACTATTTGTAAAGAAGAAAGATGGGACACTGAGGTTATGTGTTGACTACCGGCAGTTAAACAGAGTAACAGTGAAGAACAAGTATCCATTGCCTAGAATTGACGATCTGTTTGATCAGTTGAAGGGAACTGGTGTGTTTTCTAAGATTGATCTCAGATCACGGTATCATCAGCTAAGGGTTAAGGATGCAGATGTGCCTAAGACTGCATTTAGAACCCGGCATGGGCATTATGAATTCCTAGTGATGCCATTTGGGTTAACAAGCACTCCAGCAGCATTCATGGACCTTATGAACCGTATCTTCCATCCATACTTAGATCGGTTCGTAGTGGTCTTCATTGATGACATCTTGGTGTATTCTAAGGATAAAGTAGAACATGATAAGCATTTGAGAATTGTTCTGCAGACTCTAAAAGAGAAGAAATTGTATGCTAAATTGTCCAAGTGTGAGTTCTGATTGAATGAGATTACATTCCTTGGACATGTAGTATCAGCTGAAGGGATTAGAGTGGATCCCAAGAAGATTGAAGCAGTGATGGAATGGAAGCATCCCAGAAATACAACTGAGATCAGAAGTTTCTTGGGGTTAGCTGGATATTATAGAAGATTTGTAAAGGGATTTTCCCTGATAGCTGCTCCAATGACCAAATTACTATACAAGAATATGAAATTTGACTGGAATGACAAGTGTCAAGCCAGTTTTGAGAGGCTGAAGGCTATGTTGACAGAGGCACCAGTGTTAACACAGCCAATGTCTAAAAAAGACTTTGTAGTCTACAGTGATGCCTCACACAATGGGTTAGGGTGTGTACTCATGCAATGAGGGAAAGTGGTCGCATATGCTTCCAGGCAGTTAAGGCCACATGAAAATAATTACCCTACTCATGATTTGGAGTTAGCAGCAATTATCTTCACATTGAAGATACGGAGGCATTACTTGTATAGAGAAAAATGCTACATATACACAGACCATAAGAGTCTGAAGTATCTGCCAACCCAGAAGGAACTTAATTTGAGACAGAGGCGATGTATTGAATTCCTGAAAGATTATGATTGTGTGATTGACTACCACCCTGGGAAGGCAAATGTAGTCGTTGATGCTTTAAGCAGAAAATCTATTGTAGCATTAAGATCTCTGAATGCCCAACTATCCTTAAATCATGATGGAGTTATTTTGGCTGAGTTGCAAGTGAAGCCGAATCTGTTACAACAGATACAGGATGGGCAGAAGACAGATGGGAAATTAATGGCTGTTATGGGCAAAATCACGGAGGGGAAGGAAACTGAATATGAAGTGAAAGAAAATGGGTGCCTGTACTATAAAGAAAGAGTGTGTGTTCCAGATGATAAAGAATTAAAAACTAGTATTCTGAAAGAAGCACATAACAGTGTGTATGCTATGCACCCAGGAAGCACAAAAATGTACCATGACTTGAAACTCCGATACTGGTGGCCAGGTATGAAGAAGGACATAGTTGACTATGTAACTAGATGCTTGACATGTCAGCAAGTCAAAGCAGAACATCAAGTTCCATCAGGTTTGTTATAGCCCTTAAACATACCTGAATGGAAATGGGACCAAGTCATTATGGACTTTGTCAGTGGTCTAGCTCTCACTCAGAAGAAGCATGATGCAGTATGGGTGATTGTGGATAGGTTAACCAAATCAGCACATTTTCTCCCAGTTAGAACTGACTACTCACTAGAAAAGCTAGCAGAATTGTACATTAGTGACATAGTTAGACTACATGGAATTCCACTTTCCATTATATCTGATAGAGACCCGAGGTTTACATCTAGATTTTGGAAGAAATTACAAGAATCCTTGGGCACAGAACTCCATTTTAGTACGGCTTTTCATCCTCAGACGGATGGACAGTCGGAAAGAATAATCCAGGTAAATTTTGAAACTCATTGATTTATTGTAAACAATAATTGAACTGATAATGATAATAATAACCGAATATATGTGATAGGTCCTTGAGGATATGCTGAGAAGTTGTGTTATTGAGTTTGAAGGAAGTTGGGACAGATACCTTCCACTGGCAGAATTTGCATATAATAATAGCTATCAAGCTAGCATACAAATGGCACCCTATGAAGCACTGTATGGGAGAAAATGCAGAACACCTCTATGTTGGACTGAATTGGGTGAAGATAAGCTAGTGCGGCCAGACTTGATAAAACAGACAGAGGAAAAGGTGAAACTGATAAAGGCCAATTTGAAAGTTGCCTCAGACCGACAGAAATCTTATGCTGACTTGAAAAGAAAGGACATTAAATATGAAGTTGGCGAGAAAGTATTTCTTAGAGTATCACTATGGAAGAAAGTGTTGAGATTTGGGAAAAAGGGAAAATTAAGCCCTAGGTTTATTGGCCCATATGAAGTTATTGAACGTGTGGGACCAGTAGCCTACAGATTAGCCTTACCACCTGAGCTGGACAAGATACATAATGTGTTCCATGTCTCGATGCTTAGAAGATACAGATCAGATCCTTCACATGTCATCTCAGCAGAAGATATTGTAGTACAACCTGACCTGACATATGAAGAAGAACCAATTAAAATCTTGGCACAAGAGGTAAAAGAGCTTAGAAACAAGACAATTCCACTAGTGAAAATCCTATGGAGACACCACAACACGGAAGAGGCAACATGGGAGAGCGAGGAGACAATGAGACAACAGTTCCCTCAGCTCTTCACATCAGGTAAATTTCGAGGACAAAATTTTTATTTAGAGGGGAAGAGTTGTAACATCCTCCCTATACGTGTTCTGTAAGTTCTATTGCTCCAGTAGTCAAATAACAGTCCAGGCAAGTCAGGATGTCTAGAACTACACTTCGGTGATAGTGAACAGACATATAATGATGAAATAAATAAAAAGAAAATACAAGAAAAATCAAACAAAAATGAAAGAGAGAAAATGATGCTAAGTTAAACGAGCCGGCACCGCAGCGATGGGTGACTGCACTGGGAAGGCCGTTGCCGACCCCAAGACCGCGGGGAACTCTCTGAATTTAATTTTGAGGCATAAATAAAGGTTTATTGAAATTTAATTGACACTAGAAATATCAAAGAAAAATTAATAGATTAGTACAAAGAAAAATGAAAAATCAAAAAACAGACAAAAATCGGTGTTACCGAAAAATCGGGAATATAACCCGAAGTGGGGTATTTTGGTCATTTAACACATAATGTTGCCTTTTGACCTCAATCTCAATTAAAAATAAATGATATTACACTTAGAAAATGTCATGAAAAACTAAATTGTTATACATTATAAGAATAGTGAAAGAAATGGGGGATAAAATCTAATTTATGAAACTTTGAATAATTAACATTAAAATCCAAGTTAGTGCTCCACTAACTTGGATATTAGGACCCTTATCACAGCATCTTCTTCATCATCCCATTTTACATTGCCAAAATGAATTCCACCATGGAAATCACCATGGCCACCCCACATGCAACCTCCATGGGTGCATGATCAAGCCATCCTTTCCACTTCTTTCCTTCATTAAAGCTTGCGTACTCACCTTGGGGAAGATATTGGCAACAAGAAAAGCAAGATTTGGTAAAGTTTTGATAAGCTTCAAAAGTGGTAAGTGTCCAAAACTTCTCCCTTGCTTTAGTAAACCTTGTGTTTAGGTTGAGGTGAGTATTTTGGTGAAGAGAAATGAAAGAAATAGTGAGAAATGGACTTGTCCATTTTTGACAGCCATGAACCTTTGTTGAGCTTGAGTTATTTTTACTTCTAATGAATGGAAATGAAGGTTAATTAATTTAAATGAAAGTTGTAGTAAGTTTGTATCTAAGTATGTGCATGTAGTGTTTGAATTAAGGGTGTGAAATGGAACTTTGATGCCTTGAGCAAACTGCCATATTTGGCAGCCCCTAATAGCATGAATTTGTGTGTGAACATGTAGTTATTAATGAAATATGCTAAGGTTAAATTGTGGGCAGCAAGTGTAAGTGATATTGAAGTATAATTATGTTGAAGTGTATGTGTAATATTGACATTGAGATGTGTTAAATTTTTGTGGAAGTGAATGTTGAATTAATGGTGAATTGTGTGCATTAAGCACTTGAATATTCTGCCCAAAATTGTTGCTGGAATTGTGTACAATATATATATATATATATATATATATATATATATATATATATATATATATATATATATATATATATGGAAGTGTTATTGATTGAATATTGAAGAAATGAGGAGGAGAAGGAATATCAAATTGGAAGTGTATGTGCTTTGTGCAGGTTGTTTGTGAAGGCAGTACATAAATTACGCCATAAGTGCCAAACTATCAACCCAATTGGTATGAGGCCAATAGGGGGTGAAACTAGACACCAAATAGGCCAACTTTCATGGAGAAATGTTGCCAAAATTCTGCCTAGAAACTGACCTTAAAAATGACCAAATCCGGATTAGCAACCTTGCAACCTAGATTTTTGACCATATAAACAGTAGTCCTTTGGATGACCATAACTCACTCAAAATAGGTCCAATCGACCTGAAATTTTTACCATGGTTAGTTTAGACATAGATCTACAATTCTTATCAAGACACGAAAGCCTAGAAATGGCCAGAACAAAATCAAATGGCTTGAACAAGTTCGGGTACAAAAACTGCCGAACCAAAACTGACCTAAAATTGACCAAATTTTGCACTAAAGGTGCAATCTGTCTAGCATTAGTAAATTGACCATATCTTGGTCTATACAACTGCGAATGACCTGAAATTTTGCCCCGCGTGCAATAAGACATAGAGCTACAATTTTTCTTCTTTGACCAGAAGCTAAAAACCAAGGGAAATAGGACTTTAAGCTAGACCAATCTAGCACACAAAAATTGAGAATTTGACATTTTGCATACAATGATGCTTGAAGCATTTTGGCAATGAATGCCAACTTATAAAAATGGTAAATTGCACTATATTGGCAGCATATTGAGATATAAATTGTGACATATTGATGCTGGAAACAACTTATCCATATTACCTAAAAAGGTCAACATATGCATTGACTTGTGAATTATATAATAGTTAGTAAACTCCAAAAATTGAAGAATTAAACAATTAATTAATAATGTGCCCTAGTTTGCCTAGTTGACTAGTATGGATAGGTTGGCATGCCAATAGGATTCTCGACATTGCTCAGAAATGGCTTCATGCCATACTGTGTTTTTACGGCTTATTATGCCGCACTGTGACTTTAATAGCCTATGGCTATACATATTGTGTATTTATTCTTAGCTTATCACCAGATTGACTATATGGCTTCTTAGCCACACTATTTGCACACCGGGAGACACTTTGTGACCGATGGTGTGACGGCCCGAGGTACTAGGTACCCAGTGCCAGTATATCCGTTTATCTAGTCTGGTCAGTATATAGGCTACACGGGTAGTAATTCAAGTACTATTAAATTCAAATACCTAAATCCAGTCTACTGACATACAGCACAACCAAAAATTTGTAAACACTTTATTTACTTTATTTTAGCTATATTTCTTTATATTTGGCACCACTAAGCAAAATTGCTTAGCGCGTTGCTTTTGTAACGCGTAGGTATTGGAGATACAGCTGGGGAGCCCAGCAGACCTACGACCGGGTGAGACATCAGATCTGCACAAGAGTCCAGAGTCATCTGCACTACATTGCATACAAGGTAGGACTTAGGATATCTTGTATTTTGTACTTTTGTTATATATTTGAAATTCAGCCCTGTATTTTGTAATGTTATGAAAGCTCTAAAGTTTGTAATATTTTGTACATATTAAATGACATGGAAATTTTCTATATATATTTAAATTATTATGGACTATATTATGGAATCATGTTTAATGATCAGAAAAGTTTATTGACTTTACTGAGAAATAGAGACTGTGAAATATTTGAGATTTTGATATCATCATATTAAACTGTTTTCAACAGGTTTGGAAGGACAGTTTGTCCTAAATATAGACGGCACCTTGCCAAATTTTTATTCCCAATCTTGAAACACTGATTTTATCAAAGTATGACAATAGTATCAGCATGATATGAATATTACATAAAAGACTTCTTAAAATCAAATTTAGTTCAAGAAATGAAATAATCACAGGCTAGGTGTTCCAGCACGCCGTGTAGCACGCCTTGCTCGGCTATACTATAGATGGGTGAGGGGTGTTACATTGAAATATTGAGAGGAGGAGGATTGTCAAAATTGGAAGTATAATGTTCAAATGCAGGTTGTGTATGTTGACAGCACATAAATTAGGTCATAAGTGCAAAACTATGAACCCAGTTGGTATGAGGCCAATGGAGAGTGAAACTAGACACCAAATAGGCCAACTTTCATATAGAAATATTGCCAAAATTCTGCCTAGAAAGTGACTTAAAAAATGACCAAATCCGGATTAGTGACTTGAAAGCCTGAAAATTGACCATTTGGACAGCAGTTAGTGTTTTGGCCATAACTCACTCAAAATAGGTCCAAATGACCTGAAAGTTTTACCATGAATAGATTAGAAATAGAGCTAAAACTCTTATGAAGACACCAAAACCCAAAAATGACCATAAGCAAGTCATTTATAGCTTGCACAAGTTCGGATACTAAAACTGCCAAAACTAAAAGTGACTTAAAATTTACTAAATTTTGCACTAAAGGTGCAATCTGTCCAGCTTTAGTAAATGACTATATCTTGGCCCATACAACTCAGAATGACCTGAAAATTTTCCCCGAGTGCAATAAGACATAGAGCTACAATTTTGCTTCTTTAACTAGAAGCTAAAAACCAAGAGAAATAGGACTTTAAGTTAGACCAATCTAGCACACAAAAAATGAGAACTTGACATTTACATACAATGATACTTGAAATAATTTGGCAATGAATGCCAACTTGTAAAAATGGTAAATTGCACTATATTGGTAGCATATTGAAATGCAAAATGTGACATATTGGTAACATTAAACCTAATTCACCTAGAGTGCATCAAGGGTCAATATTATAGGTTGACTAAGGAAAACAATAGAATTAAATAAATTAATTATAGAACCTTATGATTAGAAACAATTTAACTGAGTACTGAAACACTTTAAATTGTGTGTTTCAGTTAAAAAGGATATTAAAGAGCATAAGGAACATTGAGTCAAGGCTAAGAGATGACTCATCCGAGGTTTGTGCACAATACTTTTTATATTCACTGCTTTTACTAGAAACTTTATTCGGAGAAATGAGTTATGAATAATTTTTTATTGTTTTGGCTTTGAAAATTTTATTTGAGAATTATTGTGTTGCCTACTTTGTAAATGGTAATTTTGAGATAGAATGCGTTTAGTCGTATCAGAGCAAAGTAGGGACGGTGATACGTAACGCCTACGATTCCTGGGAACTCTCACACATGAACTCAGGAGCTTGCAGGGATAGCGATACATAACGCCTGCAAGTGCTCTGATAGGTACACTATATTCCTCCTCCATTGATGGGGTGAGTATGACTATATTCCTCCCTCTTTGACTTGCCAGTCTGAGGTGAGTATGGATGAGTTCTCATTAGCTAGCTAGCCACCTCCCTCATTGATTTCGATTAGTGGGGTGAGTTTTCCTTGTCGTGGTGTACAACACGGCATGTTCAGAAAAATTTGTGTCATGACCTAAATTGTATTATTGATTGGCAACACTGTGTTATTCAATTGTTTGATCAAATTTGTGTTATATGAGCTTTGAAAATTATGAAATGAAATTGTGAATCATTTGAATTGTGAATTGTCAATAAAAGTTTTATATACCACATTTTAAATTATTATTGTGCACCACTGAGTAAATTTTGCTCAGTAATAGCTTTTTCATTGCTGTCGCAGGTAGACAGACGGACAAAGCAGCAGAGTAAGCTGCTTGTGCTACATTTTGAGATTTTACCAAGTATATTGAGTATACCATATTTTGTAGTTTTTGTTGTAATGTATGTGCACTTTATGTATATATTATACTTGGTCTTGAGCAGTTGTAAACTAAAATTGTAAATTATTTTGGCTTGTAAAAATATTGTGATATATTTCTCTTATCTCAGTTTTTGGAAACACTAGAAAATTAATGTTGAATTGAGTTGAGAAATTTATTATGTTGAAATATTATTGGAGTTTGGGATTGAACAAATTTATTGGAAGTGCTTTTTACAGGTTTTTGAAGAACTGTTTTATTCGAAATACAGATGGCACTCTGATAAAATTTTTATAGAAATTATTGCTACTTCAGATTTGTTATTTGGTTTCACTTCAATTAAAAATATTTTAACACCTGTCAAAGTGCTCACCACTATAAAAAGAAATAAGAAAAGGTTTAAAATCTCTTGTAGTATATTTAATGGGTTATCAGTAGACGAAGTTTGGTAATTCATTAGGTATACTATGGGATCATGTTATGCCTTACTGAGGGGTAGCGTGTGACATGTTTTAATGGTATTAGAGCTAGTTTTTAAATTCTGTTTTGACCTATAATCTGAATATTCTTTCTTCATAGTACAACTGCTCAATGTCATTATTTGATGCATACAGTACATTACATTATAAATATGCACTAACGGGAGGAAATCTCCTTGTGTTATTTGTCCAGGAGGTGTAATATCCTCTAATTGACTATGAAAGAAGGGGACCGTTCAATTGATCATTCAATAGAGGCTGAGGTGCAAGGGGAAGCCCCAGCCCTTCACAATGTGAGTGGATCAGTCGCACCAACCCCCTCAATACTGCAGTTCCCTGCTCAATTTACTCAGTAGATGGGTGTGATGTTCCAATAGATGGCTGGTAACATGCCCACTCAAGCCCCATTACAGACACCAGTAGTACAACCACAGCCTTCAGCTAGGCAGTACGAGAAGTTGATTAAATATAAGGCTATTGAGTTCTAGGGGACAGTGGATTCGCTAGAGGTAGAACAATAGTTAGAAAGGATGGAAAGAGATTTTAGGAAGCTGCACTGCTCCGATGAGCTGAAGTTTGAGTACTCAGTCTCACTTCTACAGGGGATGCATATGATTGGTGGAAAACCATTCCGCACAGTTTGGTGGAATCCCCAGTGCTGACATGGGATGACTTTCTCAGAGAGTTCAGATAAAAATATGTCCCAGATGCCTATGTGGACCAGAAGCTATAGGAGTTCTTAAGCCTGAAGCAAAGGAACAGAATAGTGGCAGAATATGAGAGAAACTTCTCTCGATTGAGTCATTATGCAAGAAGCCTGCTTACCACTGCTAGATACAGATGTAAATGTTTTGAGGTTGGGCTTTTGAGGTTGGGTTAAGGCCTAGTCTAAGAATGCAAGTTGTGGGGTTCCGATACCAGAATTTGTCAGAGCTAATATCGCAAGTCCTGGAACTATAAAGAATTGAGAAAGAAGAATGTCACACCCTACCCCTCTGTAAGGCACGACATGATCCCGTAGTATACCCAATGAATTACTAACTCCGTCTACTGATAACCCATTAAATACACTACAAGGGATTTTAAAAACTTTTCTTACTTCTTTTACAGTGGTGAGCACTATTTATAGGTGTTAAAAACCTTTTTGAACTGAAGTGAAACAACTAACTCATTTGGTTTATTTGGAGTTTCTGTAAAAATTTTGGCAAAGTGCCATCTGTATTTTGGACAAAACAGTTCTTCAGAAAACCTATAAAAAACACTTCAATAATTTTCCAAATCTCAACTCCAATACATTTCTCAACACAACAATTTATCAAGTCAAATCCACAGTGGTTTTTCAAAGATTGAGATACGAGAAATATAATACAATTTGTACAAGCCAAAACCACTCATAATTATTTTACAAATCAAATGTGCAATTTGGAATTACAACTGCTCAAAACCAACAACAAAATATACATACATTGAATATACATTACAGTTCAAAATGCAAAATATTGGTATACTCGTTATACTGTAATCCTCATTTGGATGTACTAGCGGCCTAGTCTGTGCCACTGTCTATCTCTCTACTGCGACAATAAAGCTATCATTTGAGACAATGTCTCAGTGGTGCACAACATTAACAAAAATACAATTTTAAATCACAATTCATAAATCATATCAATAGTGGATACTTAAAACCATAGTTAAATTCAAGACAATGAATGTCATAAGGAATTTAAACTCCAATTCACAAATTATCAAAATTCATAATAACACAATTTAGTCAAATAGCTTAAGAATACCGTAGTGCCAATTCATACACAATTTGATAAAATTCTTGAATAACACGCTTTTTCCAATCAATGACACAATTTGATCAAATAATGAATAATACCTTTTGCAAATCAATAACACAATTCGCTCAAATAATCAATAATATTGTTTTGCAAATCAATAACACAATTCGATCAAATAATGAATAATATCGTTTGCAAATCGATAACACAATTCGATCAAATAACTGAATAATACAATGTTGCCAATCAATAACACAATTTAGGTCATGACACAAATTTTTCCATATATGCCGTGTTGTACACCACGACAAGACATACTCACCCCAATAATCGAAATCAATGAGGGAGGAAGCTAGCTATCTAATGAGTACTCATCCATACTCACCTCAGACTGGGAAGTCAAAGAGGGAGGAACATAATCATACTCACCCCAGACTGATAAGTCAAAGAGGGAGGAATAATCACACTCACCCCATTAATGGAGGAGGAACATAATATCCGTGTCATGCCAATTGTGAGTCAAAACAATTCCAAACATTTTATTCAAATGATCCGTAAGAATCCAATAAATTTCCAAAGTTATAATTTCATTCACAAAATGGCAACACAATTCGTAATTCACTTCAATTTCCACAAAACCATTACATTTATGCTTTTCAATCAATAAGTATCCATCAATATCATTCAAATAATTTTTCACAGTTTCAAACCATTCACAATGTTTTTCAATCAATAAGTGTCCACCAAACACATTTCCACAATTTAAAACAATAATATACAAATAGTCATAATTTATTTCAATTGAAAAATTCAAAAGAAATAGCCGTTGTGCACAAATACAATTTAAAACAATAATGTACAATAGTCATAATTCATTTCAATTGAAAATTTCAAAAGAAATAGCCGTTGTGCACAAACCTCTGATGACTGTCCCCCTGGTCTAGACTCATTGTTTCCTTCCCTTTTGCTGAGTCCTTATTAACTGAGAAATACAATTTGAAGTGTTTCAGTACTAAATTAAACTGTCTCTATCGATGGTGTTTGGTAAATAATGCACTGAACTCAATTATTCACTTAATCACCTAATATGCCGACCCTCATTGCGTTTTAGGTAAATTAGGTTTTAGTGTCGTTAATATGTCACATTCGATAGGGTTTTAGGTTTGGTACGTTTTACCAAAGTCATTTTCTTGTTTAGTGCATTTTAATGCAAATTGCTGGATTCCGGGACACTGGTTTGACCTAACCGGACGATCTAGTTCCCTCGGTTTTCGGGTCTCGGTCAAAACTACAAACTTGTAGATCTAGGTCTTATTTCACGCGGGGCAAAATTTCAGGTCAATCCGAGTTAAGTAGACCAAGTTATGGTCATTATACTATTGCTGGTCAAATGGTACCATTTTAGGTCAATTTTAGGTCAATTTGGTCAACTCTGGTTCGGCCAGTTTTTGGACCCGAACTTGTGCAAGCTTTTTGACTTGATTATGGTCATTTCTGGGCTTTGGTGTCTTCATAAGACTTGTAGGTATGGGTCTTAGCTATTCATGGTTAAAATTTCAGGTCAATTGGACCTGTTTTGAGTGAGTTATGGCCTAAACACTCACTGCTGCCCAATTGGTCATTTTTCAGGTCCTAATTGTACCTAATCCGAATTGGTCATTTTCTTAGGTCACCTTGCAAGCAGAATTTTGGTATGTTTTCTCAATGAAAGTTGGCACATTTTGTGCCTAGTTTCACCTCAAATTTGTCTCATACCAATTGAGGTTACACATTTAAGGTTATAGGCTAAAATGTACACTGCCCTCAATATGCCATTCACACCCCACTTCAAACACACATTTACCTTTGCAATTTGTTTACTTACCTACCAATCTGTTTTGGTACATTACCAAAAGCATTTTCTACATTACATTAACATTACTTTGGGCAGATTACCATTACCCTCAACACACCAAATGTAATTCACATTTACAATTTCTAAGTACCATTACATACACACCTAAGCATTACCAATTTTACATACACTTTACAATATCAATCTACATACATATCATCAATCCTTCTAGGTCAATATTCTGCCTACACTTCCTTCAATATATACATTTACTCAAGTGTTCCCAAGCTGCCGCAAATCTTCTTCAACATCAAAGTGCCGTCCAAGTTACCAATTCCCATCCAAGTGCATAAATCACCATATAAACATGAAATAATTCACTAGGTTACTATATAACCATGATCAACATTATTTCTCATCAATTATATGCACAAATATCTCATCAAAAACGTGACTCATGGCTATCCAAAATGAAAACAACAATAACTCTTCAAACTCAAAATTTTCCTTCACCAAACCAACACCCATAACATGCACACAAAACTTAACAAAGGAATTCTCAAAAAATGTAAACTTACCTTTGATTGTAACTTGCTAAACCTTCACCAAACTTCTCAAAATTGGTATCAATATCTTCCTTGTGATGTGTAGACAAAGTTTAATGAAGAAACCTAAGAGGTTGGAGTTGAAAATGGAGAGTTAAGAAAGCTTGCATGAAAAATGGCTATGGAGTTTCCTCTCACCTTCATTCACGGCAATGTTGAATTCATGTGGAGAAGATGGAGTTTCAGCTGCATATTAAGTGTACACATGTCCCACTATGTGTTTAATTAATTCCCTTAGTGGTCCACTAAAAAATTAAATCATATTATAAGTTAAACTTTCACTTAATCCCACATTAACCCATGATTTTAGCTATTTACTTTAGGTACCACCAAATTAATTTTTCATTTCATTTTCTAAGTGTAATATTATTTATTATTAATGGACATTTAGGTCAAAAGACACTTCGGGATTTTAAATGACCATAATGCCCTGCTCAGTGGCATTCCCGATTTTTCGGTATTATCGGGTTTTGTCTGTTTTTCGATTTCTCACTTTTCTTTGTACTAATTATTTAATTTTTCTTTAATCTTTCTAATGAGATTTATACTTCAATAAGGGTCTATTTATGTCCTAAAAATGTTTTCCAGGGTTCCTCGCAGTCCAGGGCCAGTCAACGGTCCACGCCATGACTTCCCGGTGCGGTCACCCATCGCTAGGTTTCCTGGCTCACTTATTCGGTTACATTTCTTTGCTATGATTTTTTCCTTTGTTTTTCTTGTATTTTCTTTTCTTGTATTTCATTATTTATGTCTCCTCTCTCATATCAAGGTGTGGTTCTAGGCATCCTAGCTGTCCGGACAGCACTGGTCACCGGAACAGCAGAACGCACTATCGAACTTAGGGGTGTTACAATTCTCCCCCCCTTAAATAAATTTCGTCCACGAAATTTTTACCCAGTAGCCATCTTACAATAGTCATACGTTTATTTCTCCTTTCTATATGATCGTAAGACTTTTAACAATCTAATACAATGTTTAATTTGTTTGGATAACACCAATCTCCTCTTACTATTATGCTGACTAATATTTTGGTTCACGTTGCTCCTTGAATGACCCTTGAGGTCATGTTAGAATCATTCATCAGTCATTGGTCCTCTGACCATTCTAGTCCATAGTCTTCCTCACATTCGTAATATTTCTTTGTTATATCTGAACCAACTATTCGAATTTTTACTTCCATAACTCTTTTTATCTGTCAATATTCTATAACTTACTTCCTTTTGTGCTGAATCAGAACCTTCGATATTCTAACTTTTAATTTTTAGATCCCTAAGTAGGATTTTCAAACTTATTTCTAACAATTAAATTACGTCATGGCATAACTATACCAAAATGTATGCCGTTGGCAACTATTCTTATCTAGGTGTACTATCGGTAGTACGTAGCTCTACACAATAATCTGAAGTCGATCAGAATCTGCACTTACAAGATAAACATCAAGAACATTGCATAGTTACTACGATACATCCCAATAGATCAAACTTTGTTATCTTTTATTCTTTTGAATTCACCGATATTCGAATCTTATTCGATTACAATATCCATTAGCAATTTCTAACAAGAACCTCCTTGCCCTCATCTAGAGCAATTCCATTATCGCATCTTACTTTACGTCCTCTTGCCTTACATTAAGTAGGCTCACCAATTATCTTTATAATTTATGGTGTGTCGAAAAATACTTTTCACGACAAACTCTTTCAAAAGTAATTTCACTTATTATCACAATCCTTATCTCAAGGACTAATCACTAATGCATCAAAATTTATTCCTCAGAAGGAATAACAATAGAATATATAGTTCTAACACTAACATAAAAGTATGCAAACTCTGTCAAACAATACATATATATATCTTAGTTGCTAATTGAGAAAGTACCAAAGAATGATGTCAAAAGTCTCGTCTCTTTTCTCGTCAGATAGCGTATACTCTAGTTGAAGCATCACCTGCTTTGGCCGATTCACGTGAGTCCGACTTCTAGGTGTACTACCCTACCTCTACCTTTGCCTCTACTAAGCGATGGTGAACTATTTGGGGTAGAAACTTGGGTTGATCCCTTTGGTGTAGTAAATGATCCGAACGACTGGATTTACACAATCCCTAGCAAAATGGCCATCTCTCCACGCTTAAAGCATGCTCCTACGGCTCTATAACATAGCCCACTATGTGGTTTACCACAAGTTTCACAAAGTCGATCCGACAGCGCATTTACGGGTTTCGTTGAGTTTGTTGATCGGATCGAGGTGGTTTCTCATTCCAAAAGATCTATTTCTACCTGACTTCTTACTATCTCCGTCAGATCCCCAAAGTTTTTCCTCTTTCCAGTAGGACCACTAGAACTTTGTTCTGCTGACTTTCCTTCTTTTTCTGCCTTCTCTGATTTCTTTTTCTCAAGAGCCGCTTCAGATTCAATTCTTTCTAATTCTAGTGCTTGAGAAATAAGTTCAGAGAAGTTGTTATGTTTGAATCCGACCACTTGTAATCTGATACTAGGCTTCAAGCCGGTTTCAAACCTCATACATCTCTCCTACCGGTAGAAAGTAGACTTCTTGCATAATGGCTTTGGCGGAAAAATTCTCTTTCATACTCACCACCGATCGGACCCGCTTTGCACTTAGGAACTCTTGCGACCGGTCTACATAAGCATCGTGACATATTTCACTGAATTCCCGAGGAAGTCATTCCATATTAGCATCGCAGTTCTACTGCATCGTGGGGAATGGTTTTCCACCAGTCATAAGCATCTCCCTGTAGTAAGGATACTGAGTACTCAAATCTGAGCTCTTCTGTACAATGCAGCTTCTTGAATACCCTATCCATCCTCTCTAACCATTGTTCAGCTTCTAGAGGATCTACTGTCCCCTTAAACTCTATAGCCCCATACTTCATCAATTTGTCATATTGTCTAGCAGAAGACTGTGGTTGTACCACTGGAGTCTGTATTGAGGCTTGAGTAGGCACATTACCATCCATTTGTTGGAACATTGCAGCCGTCACGAGCGAATCGAGCGAGGAATCTGCAGATCGCTGGTGGTGCTCTTGAACCACTGACATTATGTAGGCATGGGGCATCCCCTTGCACCTCAGCCTCTATCGATTGATCGACTGAACGATCACCCTCTTCTATAGTCAATTCGAGGATTTTAGACCTCCTGTACAATAATACAAGGAGATTTCCTCCCGTTAGTGCATATTTATAATGTAATGTACTGTATGTATCAAACAATGATATTGAGCAGTTGTACTGTGAAGAAAGAATATTCAAGTAACAAGTGAAAATAGAATTTAAAAACTTTGCTCGATACCACTAAAACATGTCACACCCTACCCTCTGTAAGGCATGACATGATCCCGTAGTATACCCAATGAATTACCAACTCCGTCTACTGATAACCCATTAAATACACTACAAGGGATTTTAAAAACTTTTCTTACTTCTTTTACAGTGGTGAGCACTATTTATAGGTGTTAAAAACCTTTTTGAACTGAAGTGAAACAACTAACTCATTTGGTTTATTTGGAGTTTCTGTAAAAATTTTGGCAAAGTGCCATCTGTATTTTGGACAAAACAGTTCTTCAGAAAACCTATAAAAAACACTTCAATAATTTTCCAAATCTCAACTCCAATACATTTCTCAACACAACAATTTATCAAGTCAAATCCACAGTGGTTTTTCAAAGATTGAGATACGAGAAATATAATACAATTTGTACAAGCCAAAACCACTCATAATTATTTTACAAATCAAATGTGCAATTTGGATTTACAACTGCTCAAAACCAACAACAAAATATACATACAGTGAATATACATTACAGTTCAAAATGCAAAATATTGGTATACTCGTTATACCAGGTAATCCCTCGCTGGATGTACTAGCAGCCTAGTCTGCTGCCCTGTCTATCTCTCTACCTGCGACAGCAATAAAAAGCTATCGCTGAGACAATGTCTCAGTGGTGCACAACATTAACTAAATACAATTTTAAATCACAATTCATAAATCATATCAATAGTGGATACTTAAAACCATAGTTAAATTCAAAACAATGAATGTCATAAGGAATTTAAACTCAAATTCACAAATTATCAAAATTCATAATAACACAATTTAGTCAAATAGCTTAAGAATACCGTATTGCCAATTCATACACAATTTGATCAAATTACTGAATAACACAGTTTTTCCAATCAGTGACACAATTTGATCAAATAACTGAATAATTACCTTTTTGCAAATCAATAACACAATTCGCTCAAATAACTGAATAATATCGTTTTGCAAATCAATAACACAATTCGATCAAATAACTGAATAATATCGTTTTGCAAATCGATAACACAATTCGATCAAATAACTGAATAATACAATGTTGCCAATCAATAACACAATTTAGGTCATGACACAAATTTTTCCATATATGCCGTGTTGTGCACCACGACAAGACATACTCACCCCAATAATCGAAATCAATGAGGGAGGAAGCTAGCTATCTAATGAGTACTCAGCCATACTCACCTCAGACTGGGAAGTCAAAGAGGGAGGAACATAATCATACTGACCCCAAACTGATAAGTCAAAGAGGGAGGAATAATCACACTCACCCCATTAATGGAGGAGGAACATAATATCCGTGTCATGCCAATTGTGAGTCAAAACAATTCCAAACATTTTATTCAAATGATCCGTAAGAATCCAATAAATTTCCAAAGTTATAATTTCATTCACAAAATGGCAACACAATTCGTAATTCACTTCAATTTCCACAAAAACCATTTACAGTGCTTTTCAATAAATAAGTATCCATCAATATCATTCAAACAATTTTTCACAGTTTCAAACCATTCACAATGTTTTTCAATCAATAAGTGTCCACCAAACACATTTCCACAATTTAAAACAATAATATACAAATAGTCATAATTTATTTCAATTGAAAAATTCAAAAGAAATAGCCGTTGTGCACAAATACAATTTAAAACAATAATGTACAATAGTCATAATTCATTTCAATTGAAAATTTCAAAAGAAATAGCCGTTGTGCACAAACCTCTGATGATTGTCCCCACAGTCCGACTCGGTGTTTTCTTCCCTTTTCTTTGAGTCCTTGTTAACTGAGAAATACAATTTGAAGTGTTTCAGTACTAAATTAAACTGTCTCTATCGATGGTGTTTGGTAAATAATGCACTGAACTCAATTATTCACTTAATCACCTAATATACCGACCCTCATTGCGTTTTAGGTAAATTAGGTTTTAGTGTCGTTAATATGTCACATTCGATAGGGTTTTAGGTTTGGTACGTTTTACCAAAGTCATTTTCTTGTTTAGTGCATTTTAATGCAAATTGTTGGATTCCGGGACACTGGTTTGACCTAACCGGACGATCTAGTTCCCTCGGTTTTCGGGTCTCGGTCAAAACTACAAACTTGTAGATCTAGGTCTTATTGCACGCGGGGAAAAATTTCAGGTCAATCCGAGTTAAGTAGACCAAGTTATGGTCATTATACTATTGCTGGTCAAATGGTACCATTTTAGGTCAATTTTAGGTCAATTTGGTCAACTCTGGTTCGGCCAGTTTTTGGACCCGAACTTGTGCAAGCTTTTTGACTTGATTATGGTCATTTCTGGGCTTTGGTGTCTTCATAAGACTTGTAGGTATGGGTCTTAGCTATTCATGGTTAAAATTTCAGGTCAATTGGACCTGTTTTGAGTGAGTTATGGCCTAAACACTCACTGCTGCCCAATTGGTCATTTTTCAGGTCCTAATTGTACCTAATCCGAATTGGTCATTTTCTTAGGTCACCTTGCAAGCAGAATTTTGGTATGTTTTCTCAATGAAAGTTGGCACATTTTGTGCCTAGTTTCACCTCAAATTTGTCTCATACCAATTGAGGTTACACATTTAAGGTTATAGGCTAAAATGTACACTGCCCTCAATATGCCTTTCACACCCCACTTCAAACACACATTTACCTTTGCAATTTGTTTACTTACCTACCAATCTGTTTTGGTACATTACCAAAAGCATTTTCTACATTACATTAACATTACTTTGGGCAGATTACCATTACCCTCAACACACCAAATGTAATTCACATTTACAATTTCTAAGTACCATTACATACACAGCTAAGCATTATCAATTTTACATACACTTTACAATATCAATCTACATACATATCATCAATCCTTCTAGGTCAATATTCTGCCTACACTTCCTTCAATATATACATTTACTCAAGTGTTCCCAAGCTGCCGCAAATCTTCTTCAACATCAAAGTGCCATCCAAGTTACCAATTCCCATCCAAGTGCATAAATCACCATATAAACATGAAATAATTCACTAGGTTACTATATAACCATGATCAACATTATTTCTCATCAATTATATGCACAAATATCTCATCAAAAACGTGACTCATGGCTGTCCAAAATGAAAACAACAATAACTCTTCAAACTCAAAATTTTCCTTCACCAAACCAACACCCATAACATGCACACAAAACTTAACAAAGGAATTCTCAAAAGTGTAAACTTACCTTTGATTGTAACTTGCTAAACCTTCACCAAACTTCTCAAAATTGGTATCAATATCTTCCTTGTGATGTGTAGACAAAGTTTAATGAAGAAACCTAAGAGGTTGGAGTTGAAAATGGAGAGTTAAGAAAGCTTGCATGAAAAATGGCTATGGAGTTTCCTCTCACCTTCATTCACGGCAATGTTGAATTCATGTGGAGAAGATGGAGTTTCAGCTGCATATTAAGTGTACACATGTCCCACTATGTGTTTAATTAATTCCCTTAGTGGTCAACTAAATATTTAATTGTTATTATAAGTTAAACTTTCACTTAATCCCACATTAACCCATGATTTTAGCTATTTACTTTAGGTACCACCAAATTAATTTTTCATTTCATTTTCTAAGTGTAATATTATTTATTTTTAATGGACATTTAGGTCAAAAGACACTTCGGGATGTCAAATGACCATAATGCCCCTGTTCAGGTGGCATTCCCGATTTTTCGGTCTTACCGGGTTTTGTCTGTTTTTCGATTTCTCACTTTTCTTTGTACTAATTATTTAATTTTTCTTTAATCTTTCTAATGAGATTTATACTTCAATAAGGGTCTATTTATGTCCTAAAAATGTTTTCCAGGGTTCCCCGCAGTCCAGGGCCAGTCAACGGTCCACGCCGTGACTTCCCGGTGCGGTCACCCATCGCTAGGTTTCCCGGCTCACTTATTCGGTTACATTTCTTTGCTATGATTTTTTCCTTTGTTTTTCTTGTATTTTCTTTTCTTGTATTTCATTATTTATGTCTCCTCTCTCATATCAAGGTGTGGTTCTAGGCATCCTAGCTGTCCGGACAGCACTGGTCACCGGAACAGCAGAACGCACTACCGAACTTAGGGGTGTTACAAAGAAACAGTTAAAAAGGGTACATAAGAAAAAGAGAAAATTAGAAAGACTACTGATCAAGTTCCTGATAGTGGGTCAGGAAAAAGAAAGCACTTTGGAGGATCTAGCTCACGCGAATCAGGAAGAGATAGATTTTCTGGACAGAAACCACCCCGATCGGATCAGCAAGCTGAGTAGAAATCTAGAAATGCACTGTCAGATTGACTTTGTGAAACTTGTGGTAAACCACATAGTGGGGTATGTTCTAGAGCCATAGGAGCATGTTTTAACTGTGGAGAGACTGGTCATTTTGCTAAGGATTGTATAAATCCACACTGTTCTGGATCATTTACTACATCAAAGGGATCAGCCCAAGTTTCTACCCCAAAGAGTTCACCATCAGTTAGTAGAGGCAGAGGTAGAGGTAGGGGTAGTATACCTAGAAGTCAGAGTACTGTGAATCAGCCAGAACAGGGTGATGCTTCAGCTAGAATATACACTATATATGTAACACCCTCACTGTAGCAACTCCGTACATTCTACTGTTCCGGTGACCGGTGTCGGTCCGGACAGCTAGAACGTCCGGAAAAATATTTAAACTAAAGTCAGAAACCATGATTAACTCAAATATTAATAAGAAATTTTTAGTAAATATTTTAGAAATAAAATGCAACTAAGTCAAATGAGCCGGTGCCCAAGCGATGGGTAACCAGAGGTAAGTTGCTGTTCTCGCAACGAGGAGCCCTAGACCCGGGGAAAAATTCATAAAATAATTTTTGGGACTCCAGAGAAGGGTCATTGAGGTTCTTATGGCATTAGAATGCCAAGAAAATATTTAGAAAAATTTTTCAATCGGTACAGACAATTTTGACCCGTTAAGCCAAACGGAGGGCATTTTGGTCATTTCGCCTTCAGATGTGATTTTTGGCCGACTTGTCCAGTTAAGTAAATAATTAATATGACATAAAATATGAATAAATATTACTAAAAATGATATTGGAAATGAGTAGTGGATAAAAGAAAAGGAAAATGAAATAAAAAGCAATTTATGATATCTTGATGATGTCATTTAAAAGCCATAACCAATCACAATTAAGTAACCATTTGACTAATTAATAAAAGAGATAAATAAAGACCAAGGAAGACCAAAAACAAGCAGCCATCTTCTTCTTCAAAACGTGATCCTCTCCTCCATAACCCTCCATGGAAGTTTTCTTTAATTACTTCCATTTTCCCATGAATTTGCACTATAAAACCCTAAGTCCCTTCACTAAAAACTTGTCTCTACCTCTTGGGAAGTGTTTGGCAGCCTAGAAAAGGAAGGAAAGTGAAGTTTTAGCTTGGAGAAATCTGCCCTACAAGAGGTTAAATTGAGGTTAGTGCCTATTATGCATACATCTTTCTCTTTCCATGATTAGAGACCTAAAATAAGCAAGAATTTGTGAATTAAATGAATGGAATTTATGTGTATGTATACAATGAATTTTGGCAGCCCTAGGGAGGAACAAGATTAAGTGTTTTTGATGGACTTAGAGTGGACTAAAGATGATGTTTAAGGTATATATATATATGTATGATGAATTGGTGTGCTAACTAAGGTAATTGGTGTAATCCTTGAAAATGAGCTAGGGTTTGGGAGTGAAACTTGGATTTAGCTTGGGAAATTATTAGAGAACATTTTAATGGTCAATTAGTGACCATTTTAGGTAAGTTGGCCATAAATTGGACTGAAATGTAGCATGGCAAAGTGAAGGAGCATGCTGCCTTGTGAGTGCAAAGAGGGTGATCAAATTTCAGTCCACTTGGACTGCCATAGCTTGGGCTTTGTTGGTCCAATTGGTGTTTGGCAAATTGGACATGAAACTAGGCTTATAATGGCACATTTTTGCTGAAGAAACCATGCCCAAAAGACCAAAGCAAGAGGACCAAAAGTTGGCCCCAATCCGGATACCCTGCAAATAGCCCCTGCAGAATGACCAAATGAATAGTAACTGTTCATTTGGCCATAATTCACTGTAGAAATGGTCAATTGATCTGAAAGTTTTACAGCAACAAGTTAAGACATAGACAAACAACTTTCATGAAGAAACCTACCCCAAATTATGACCAGAACCTAATCAAATCATTGAGCAAAGTGAAGTTTACTGTACTGAGATTTCAAGAATTTTCATTTGAGCAGTAATGTTTGGATGGCTATAACTCTCTCTAGAAAACTCGGATTTAGGCGATTCTTGAACCGATGAAAACCTAAAGCATAGTAGAACATTTCATATGAAGAAAGTTAGGCCAAATTATAAACTTAACTTGATCAAATTACTGACCAAAGTTGGACCAAAATCTGCCAAAACCCAAAAGTGCAGCATGAGCGATTGCGTGAACGATAAACTTATTTTGGCCATAACTTGAGCTACAAAACTCCAAATGGAGTGATTCAAAAAAGAAATTCAACTAGACAGAATAAGGAACAACTTTCATGTTTACCATTTCCTCAAATTCCCACTATAAAAATAACAAATGGAACAGTAAAGATGAAGCACCAAATCTGAAAATTTTGTTCAATTAGCATTAAGCTTAGAAATGGTATTGGCAACCAATACCAACAAGTTTTAAATACAAAATGTGGTATGTTTGGGGTGTTAAAACCAATACACCTATTTTCTATCCAAAAGTCAACATTTTTGTTGACCAATGAGGTGAATAGTGACACCAAAACAAAAAATTGACAATTTTGCCAAAATGACCTAAGCTTTGAGAAAGTGACTAAAACCAACAAGTTTTGAATGCAAAATGTGGTATGTTGGGAGTGTCAAAACCAATGTACCTATTGTTTATGCAAAAGTCAACATTTTAGTTGACTAATGAAATGAATAGTGAAATGAAAACTTGAAATTCAAAAATTGTGAAACTTAAAAGTGTAAAATGCCCTAGTAGGCCTAAATTGATTGGTTTGGATAGGTTGGCATGCCAATAGGGTATTATTTTAGCAGTACTGCGAAAGGCTTTATGCCCGTATTCATGGCTTTTATGCCAATTATGTGATATCATGGCTTTTTAGCCATACTGATTGCATACGTGGTTGACGTTCTGCGTCCCATGGTATGACGGCCCGAGGCACCGCGGTGTCCAGTGCCAACGACCCGTTATCCAGTCCAGTCGTCCAGTATAGGTTACTTGGGCATGGAAAAGTATAACTGTGATTGAACTGATTATTAAAGAAAATACGAAAATTAAGTATCAGGAATGATTACAAAAATACAAAGAAGTTAATATCATGAAACATGATTAGCCCTCGACTACACAATAAGTTAGTAATTATTCATTTCTTATGAACACAATAGCAAGGAAATTATTATTTTTATTTGCATATTATATTTTCTTGTATTATTGGCACCACTAAGCTTTATGCTTAGTGCATCGCTTTTGCAATGCGTAGGTACTGAAGATTTGGACAGAGGGCCCAGTAGACCACAGATTGGGTAAGGCCGTTCACAGTTCTGCATAGTGTCCGTGTCACCTCAACTTCTGCAGTGCATTGGTAGGACACTAGGTGTCATTTTGGCATTCTGTAATAAATTTTGATTTTCTCATATGTAATGAAACTTATGTAATGTATTTTGATTTTCATGTAAATAATGCAAAATTGTATTTGTAAATGGAAAAGTGAATATTGATCTGTGATTGTTACATGACTATCAAATGAGATGAATGATTGAGAATCGAAATTGAGAAATGAATGGTTGACAGATGTTGAGATGATGATTATTGGAGTTTGAGAGTAATTGAATACGAATATATGAATATTGGAAGTGTTTTTCATAGGTTCCGAAGAACTGTTTTCTCCATTTTTAGCCGGTACTCTGCCGGATTTTCTTTAAAATTTTCGGAACCTTAAATAAATTATATTTCACAAGTTATATTCAAAAGGAAGAATAAAAATGAATTAAGATAAAATAGAGTGCTCGGCACACTGAATGGCATAACTTGCTCGGCTACACTGTAGTCGGGTAAGGGGTGTCATAATATAGCGGAGGGAAAAGGCTAAAACTTCTTACATTTTTGCTGGCACTTTTTCAATTTTTAACTAAGATATATATATATATATATATATATATATATATATATATATATATATATATATATATATATATATGTATTGTTTTACCCGGGGTCTACATACTTTTACGTTAGTGCTAGCATTGTTTGCCATTTTGCTGTCCCTCGTATAAAAAAAAAAATTCAGTTACCTAAAAGTAAGTTACAGTAATAGAATTGCTCTAGATGAGGGCAAAGATGTTATAGTTAGTAATTGTCAATGGATATTATAATCAGAATAAGTTTCGGTTATTAGTGAATTCGAGAAAGATAAAATAGAGGAAAGTTTGATCTATTGGAATGTATCATAGTAACTATGCAATGTTCTTGATGTTTGTACTGTAAGCTGCAGATTACAGTACTGACTTGAGATTATTGTGTAGAACTACGTACTACTCGATAGTACACCAAGATGAGAATAGTTGCCAACGGCATCTGTTTTGGTATAGTTATGCCAGGACAGAATTTTATTGTTGGAAATGAGTTTGAAAATCTTACTTAGGGATTTAAAACTCAAAAGCTAGAATATCGAAGGGTTATAGTTTCGTACAAAAGAAAGTAAATTATAGAATATTAATAGATAAAAAGAGATGTGGAAGTAAAAATTTGAACAGTTGGTTCAGATATAACAAAGAAATGTTATAAACGTGAGTAAGATTGTTAACTAGAATGGTCAGAGGACCAATAATTAGATAAATAATTTTAACATGACCTCAATGGTCATTCAAGAAGGGAACATGAATCGAAATATTAGACAGAGCGATAGTAAGGAAAGATTAGTGGTATATAAACAAGTAAATGTTATATTAGATTATTAAAAGTCTTACACAAATTCAAAGGAAAGAAGATTATACGATCATATAGAAAGGAGAAAAACTAAATTCTCACTCCATAGGATCACACCAGATCCCAGAAGGAGTGGATTTATTAGTACACAAAATTGCTTACCTCTAAAAAGGTGAAATGAATTTAAATTCAACGTATGATGGGGAAACTAAGAAAGATCTTAGTACATGAGGTGAAGTAGTTGAGAAATAAATGCATACATTTGGTTAAGATGTTATGGACCATCATTCAGACCAGGAAGCTATTTGGGAACATGAAGAGGACATGAGGAGATAGTACCCACAGCTGTTCAGAGACTGATGCCATGTAAAATCTCGAGACGAAATTTACTTTAGGGGGGGGGGGGAGAATTGTAACACCCCTATGTTTGGTAGTGCGTTCTACTGTTCCGGTGACTAGTATCTGTCCAGACAGCTAGGATGCCTAGAACTACATTTAAATGTTAGTGAGGAGATATAAAATATTAAAATACAATAGAGGAAAATACAAGAAAAACAAAGAAAAAATAATAGCAATAAAATGTAACTAAGTTAAACGAGCAAAAAACCGTAGCGATGGGTGACCGCATCGGGAAGTTGGGTGTGGACCGTTAACTAGCCCTGGACTGCGAGAAACCCTAAAAAATATTTTTAAGACTTAAATAAACATCTATTTAAGTATAAATGTCATTAGAAAAATCAAAGAAAAATTAATTAATTAGTACAAAGAAAAACGAGAAAATAGAAAACGACAAAAATCGATGTTACCGAAAAATCGGGAATACAACTCGAATAGGGGCATTGTGGTCATTTGACACCCTGAGTTAATTTTTGACCTTAATGTTCATTAAAAATAAATGATATTACACTTTGAAAATGTCATGAAAAATTAAAATGAGATACATTATGTAAGTAGTGAAAAATTGAGATAAATGTGCAAATAATGAAACTTTGAATAAATAAACAATAAAACTAATCCTAGTGCTCCACTAACTACATTATAAGAGACATAAATATGGTTTTAGTGGAAAGAAAAAGGTCTTCTTCAACCTCTCAAAACAATGGCCGAATTCATCCTCCATTAAAGCTCCATAGCCAAACCTCATTCTACCTCCATGCAACCTTGATCAAGTCACCTTTTTCACTAAGTTCCTTCACTAAACCTTGTCTACACACCTTGGGCAGCATACTTGGAGCAAAAAGAAGGAAATTTAGTGAGGTTTGAGCAAGCTACAAAAATAAGTAAATGTCCAAATCTTCTCCCTAGCTTTAGTAAACCTTGTGTTTAGGTTGAGATGAGTAGTTTGGTGAAGAGAAATGAAAAAAATAGTGAGTTATGAACTTATCCATTTTCAGCAGCCATGAAGGTTTGTGGTGTTTGAGTTTTTCTTACCTTTAATAGATGGGAATTAAGGTTGATTAACTCAAATAGAAGTTATAGTAGGTTAATGTCCAAGTATGTGCATGTTAGTGCTTGAATTAAGGGTTTGAAATGGGACCTTGATGCTTTGGCAAACTGCCATGTTTGACAGCCTATAATATCACGAATTTGTGTGTGTGAATATGAAGTTTATTAATGAAATATGATGGTGTTGAATTGTGGGCAGTTTGTATAATTGCCATGGAAGTGTATGTGTAAAATAAGTGTTGAAGAACATTGAATTTGGGTGGATGTAAATGTTGAATTTTAATGGTGTATTGTGTGCATTAAGCACTTGAGTGTTCTACCCAAAATGCTTGCTGGAATTGTGTACAATATATATAGAAGTGCCATGATTAAATGTTGAACTATTGGGAGGAGGAGGATTGTCAAAATTGGAAGTGTAATGTTCAAATGCAGGTTGTGTATGTTGGCAACACCTAAATTAGATTATAAGTGCAAAACTGTGAACCCAATTGGTATGAGGCCAATGGAGAGTGAAACTAGACACCAAATAGGCCAACTTTCATATAGAAATGTTGCCAAAATTTTACCTAGAAAGTGACTTGAAAAATGACCAAATCTGGATTAGTGACTTGAAAGCCAGAAAATTGACCATTTGGGCAGTAGTTAGTGTTTTGGCCATAACTCACTTGAAACAGGTCCAAATGACCTGAAATTTTTACCATGAATAGATTAGACATAGAGCTACAACTCTTATGAAGACACAAAAATCCAGAAATGACCATAAGCAAGTCAAATAGCTTGTAAAATTTCGGATACAAAAACTGCCAGAACTAAAAGTGACCTAAAATTGACTAAATTTTGCACTAAAGGTGCAATCTGTCCAGCTTTAGTAAATTGACCATATCTTGGTCTATACAACTCAGAATGACCTGAAATTTTTCCCCGAGTGCAGTAAGACATAGAGCTACAATTTTGCTTCTTTGACTAGAAGCTAAAAACCAAGAGAAATAGGACTTTAAGCTAGACCAATCTAGCACACAAAAATTAAGAACTTGACATTTGTATACAATGATACTTGAAATAATTTGGCAATGAATGCCAACTTGTAAAAATGGTAAATTGCACTATATTGGTAGCATATTGAAATGCAAAATGTGACATATTGATAACATAAAACCTATTTCACCTAGAGTGCATCAAGGGTCAACATTATAGGTTGACTAAGGAAACAATAGAATTAAATTAATTAATTATGGAACCTTATGATTAGAAACAATTTAACTGAGTACTGAAACACTTTAAATTGTGTGTTTCAGTTAAAAAGGATATTGAAGAGCATAAGGAACATGGAGTCAAGGCCAAGAGGCGACTCATCCGAGGTCTGTGCACAATACTTTTTATATTCACTGCTTTTATTAGAAATTTTATTTTGAGAAATGAGTTATGAATAATTTTTTATTATTTTGGCTTTGGAAATTTTATTTGAGAATTATTGTGTTGCCTACTTTGTAAATGGAAATTTTGAGATAAAATGTATTTAGTGGTATCAGAGCAAAGTAGGGTCGGCGATACGTAACGCCTACGATTCCTGGGAACTCTCACGCGTGAACTCAGGAGCTTGCAGGGATGGCGATACGTAACGCCTGCAAGTGCTCTGATAGGTACATTATATTCCTCTTACATTTATGGGGTGAGTATGACTATATTCCTCCCTCTTTGACTTACTAGTCTTAGGTGAGTATGGATGAGTTCTCATTAGCTAGTTAGCCATCTCCCTCGTTGATTTCGATTAGTGGGGTGAGTTTGCCTTGTCGTGGTGTACAGCATGACATGTTCGAAAAAATTTGTGTCATGACCTAAATTGTGTTATTGATTGGCAACACTGTGTTATTCAATTATTTGATCAAATTTGTGTTATATGAGCTTTGAAAATTGTAACATGAAATTGTGAATCATTTGAATTGTGAATTGTCAATAAAAGTTTTATATACCGCATTTTAAATTATTATTATGCACCACTGAGTAAATTTTACTCAGTGATAGCTTTTTCATTGCTTCGCAGGTAGACAGACGGACAGAGCAGCAGAGTAGGCTGCTTGTGCTACATTTTGAGATTTCACCGGATATATTGAGTATACCATATTTTGTAGTTTTTTTAATAATGTATGTGCACTGTATGTATATGTTGTACTTGGTCTTGAGCAGTTGTAAGCTAAAATTGTAAATTATTTTGGCCTATAAAAATATTGTGATATATTTCTCTTATCTCAGTTTTTAGAAAGACTGGAAAATTGATGTTGAATTGAGTTGAGAAATTTATTGTGTTGAGCTATTATTGGAGTTTGGGATTGAACAAATTTATTGGAAGTACTTTTTACAGGTTTTTGAAGAACTATTTTATTTGAAATACAGATGACACTCTGCCAAAATTTTTACAGAAATTATTACTACTTCAGATTTGTTATTTGGTTTCACGTAAATTAAAAATATTTTAACACCTGTCAAAGTGCTCACCACTGTAAAAAGAAATAAGAAAAGGTTTAAAATCCCTTATAGTATATTTAATAGGTTATCAGTAGACGAAGTTTGGTAATTCATTAGGTATACTATGGGATCATGTTATGCCTTACAAAAGGGTAGGGTGTGACACTCGGTTTGGGCATTATGAATTCCTGGTGATGCTGTTTGGGTTGACAAATGCACCAGCAGTTTTCATGGACCTTATGAACCGCATCTTCCATCCATATCTAGATCGATTTGTAGTGGTCTTCATTGATGACATCCTGGTGTACTCCAAGAACAAGGAACAACATGATGAGCATTTGAGGATTGTTCTGCAAACTCTGAGAGAGAAGGTGCTATATGCTAAGTTGTCCAAGTGTGAATTCTGGTTGAGTGAGATCTCTTTTCTTGGATACATAGTATCAGTTGAAGAGATTAGAGTGGATCCCAAGAAAATTGAAGCAGTGATGGAATGAAAGCCTCCTAGAAATGCAACTGAGGTCAGAAGCTTCATGGGGCTAGCTAGTTATTACAAAAGGTTTATCAAGGGGTTTTTTCTAATAGCTGCTCCACTGACTAAGTTACTACATAAAAATGTCAAATTTGACTGGAATGATAAGTGTCAAGCCAGTTTTGAGAGGTTGGAAGCTATGTTGACAGAAGCACCAGTGTTAACACAGCTGGTGTCGGGAAAAGACTTTTTGGTTTACAGTGATGCCTCACATAATGGGTTAGGGTGTGTGTTGATGCAACAGGGGAAAGTGGTCACCTATGCATCAAGGCAGCTAAGGCTACATGAACAGAATGATGAGAATCAAGCTACATCTGCACCAAAGGATTTCATCCAAGGTCCAATTACTAGAGCTAGAGCTAAATCACTTCAGAATTTAATTTGTGAAGTCTTAAGGAGCAAGGATTATAAGCTATAATGGCATGAAGAAAATTATAAAGAATTAATTTTGGTGAAAAATAAGCTAGGAAGTGACCAGGTGTCATGTAGAGCATTAGGCTATATGGAATAACCTATGGACATGCGTGCACCAGATCCAACTCATGCTGCTGGCAACTTTTTGAAGGAATACTCCTTGCTGTTATAACTACCTCTCTTTTGGACTTAAATTCCCTTATTACTGCTGTATTAAGTTTGCTTTTGTTGGGATATTTTAGTCTTTTGATCGATTAATTTTTGTTTAGACTTAAAGCTCCTTCCAGCTGTTACTAAAGTAGGGATATTTTTGTCTTTAGCTTTAGGGCCAAGAGGCTATAAATACAAGTGTAATGAGAGAGGTGGAGGAGACACTTTGTGTAACGCCCCTATGTTCGGTAGTGCGTTCTACTGTTCCGGTGACAGTGTCTGTTCGGACAGCTAGGATGCCTAGAACTACATTTAAATATTAGTGAGTAGACATAAAATAATGAAATACAAGAAAGAAAAATACAAGAAAAACAAAATAAAAATAATAGCAATGAAATGAAACTAAATTAAACGAGCCAAAGACTGCAATGATGGGTGACCGCACGGAAGTTACAATACAGCAATAGCAAACCTCGGATCACAGGAACCCTCAGAATTTAGTTTCGAGACATAGTTAAAGACTTATTGAAGTATAAATGTCATTAGAAATATCAAAGAAAAATTAATTAATTAGTACAAAGAAAAATGAAAAATCGAAAAAGCCGAAAAGCAACCCAAATACGGGCATTGTGGTCAATTAACACCCTGAGTTGCCTTTTGACCTAAATGTCCATTAAAAATAAATAGTATTAAATTTTTAAATGCCATGAAAACAAGAAATATTACACATAATGTAATTAAATGAATTATGAGGGCATTATAGCAATTATGATAACCTTGGATTAATATAATGTTAATTACACTTAGTGGAACTTAGTGGAGGATTAGTGGGAGTATTCAAACACACAAGAGGACAAGAATACAACCACTTTCACCTTCATCTTATTCCTTGAGCCACCTTGCCGAATTGTTCTCTCCATTTTCCCTCCATGGCCGGCTACCCATGTAAGCTCTAATCTTCACTTTCAAGCCATAATTTCTTGTAAGTTCCTTCCTTAAAAGTGATCCTCATACCATGGGTAGTAGATATGTCACACCTTATCCCTTGTAAGGCATGACATGTTCTTGTAGCATACCTAATGAATCACCGAATTCCACCTACCGATAACCCATTAGTTATTCTATAAAAGATTTTAAAACAAACCATAGCTTTTTATCTTATCAATTCTTTTGCGGAAAACTGTATGAGAATAGTTAAAATTCCATGTACACATTCATTGGAAATAATGATAGACTAAATATTGCAAAAGTTACATTTTCATAAGTCTCAAAGTAAAATACAAAATAGTTATAAACTCAAAATGTGATAGCAATGCAATGCTTTTAAATACAAACTGCTCAATGTCCGTACATCCATGCATATAGGTGCAAAATACATCAAAAGGAAATTACAGGGGTATAACTACAATATATACCCATAAATAATACCAAAATGCTACTTCCAAGTCTCTCACTCGGCAGCCTTCTCCTTTCCCTTACCTACGACAGCATAAAGAAGCTATCGCTGAGTATATCACTCAGTGGTGTACAACTAAGAACTTTAAAACTTAAGGTAAAACACAATTTATCAAAGCATAATAAATCACATTTTTCTTAAGCATGAAAACTTCACAATAGTTCTAAGTTCATAAGAGCCATTTATTGGAATAACATTGCAAATTAGAAATCACACTTCATAAATCATAATTCACAAAGCATTAGTGTTGCCAATATCAACACACAGTTTAGGCCATGACACAAAATTTCACGATCAGTGCCGTGTTGTACACCACGACAAAGCAATCTCAACCTCACTAACCGTTATTAATGAGGGAAGGGCTAGCTAGCTAATGAGTACTCATGTAGTCTTACTCCACTAACCGTTATTAATGGGAGACATAATCAATATCAATTATCAACCCCAAGTAGCCCTTACTACTAGGGAGTTCCGAAAGGGACTGTCATGCTAACTGTGGTTTCAAAACAGTTTTTAAAAATTTTCCACTCAACAATCACATTTATAAACCAATAAACACATTTAAATTCATCATAATATCCATATAAAGGTGGCAACACCCAAATTTCTTAAAGGTAAAAGAAAAAGCATATTCCAGTCAAAGTAAACTTGTTCAAAGCAAACTCATTCAATTTAACACATTCCAAGCAATTTACAAGTTTAAAAACGAAGAAAATGTTAGTTGTGCACAAGCCTTCAATAATTCTCCTTCCTTGTTACCTACTTCTCCTTGTCCGTTCCAACTTCTTTTTCTACTGAAAATACACAAATAGAATACCTTAATACCAATCTCAATTGCTGCCAAGAACACATTACATGCATGTCTAATGCCTCCCAAGTTAGCTTTGAAAATTTTAGAATATTTTGGTTTTGGGACAATTTGGTGCCCCAATTTTTGAACCCAATTTGTACCTAGTTTCGATCATAATCTGGTGAGGTGTTCTTGATGAAAATTATTCATTTAGGTCTTAAATTTATTTTCCTTTTTGAATCGCCTAATTCAGAGCTGTGTAGCTCAAGTTATGACCAAAATATGGTTACTGTTCACGTCACTGTTCATGCTGCATATTCAGTTCTAGCAGATTTGTCAATCTAACTTCGTTAAAAAATTTGATCAAGTTAAGTCCATAATTTGGTCTAATGTTCTTCATACAAAATGTTCTACTATGTTTTAGGTTTCCATCGGTTTAAGAATTGCCTAAATCAGAGTTTTCTAGAGAGAGTTATGGCCATGCAAAATTTACTGTTCATAATGCAAATCTGTAATTCTGCAGATTCGATGATTCAACTTTGCTTAGTAATTTGATTGTGTTAAGTCCATAATTTGGCCTCAAGTTCTTCATATGAAATGTTCTACTATGTCTTAGGTTTCCATCAGTTCAAGAATAGCCTAAATCGGAGTTTTCTATAGAGAGTTATGGGCATGCAAAATTTACTGTTCATATAGTCAAATTCTGCAGGTTCCAGAATTTTGTCTCTAAGTTCAAGGCTCATTTCGGATAGCTTAAGGTCATTTTCGGGGCAGGGTATCTCCACGAAAATTCTAGCCCTACGTATTAAGTTTCATTTCCAATTGGTTTCACACCAATTAGATTTGTGTAGCTCAAGTTATGGGCTTCCAAACACACTGAATTCAGTGTGCAAAATTCTACCCTAAGTTAAAATTTTCATTTCTTCAATTACTTCCACTAACCAATCTCAATTCACATTTAATTCACCCAAAATGACTATAATTTAGCATTAACACATCATTTGCACTTCCTAGCACAAAACTTACAATTTTCAAACGCCAAAGTTTATAATTTTCCCTAATCCTACCATTTCATTACTTCCATTCATCAACCCAATGTCAATTCAAACTAAATAAACCTCAAATGATCATAATTTAACACTACACACACCAATTTCACTCTTTAGCACCAAAACCCAATTTCCCCATGCACCCTAATCTTCCATAATTTAATTTATGCAATCCCATGAAATCTTACTACTCCCAATCATGCATACTACTTCAATTTAACTTAGATTTATCATCAATTTAACTAAAATACATAAAAACCCTAATTTTCCCTAAGTTGGCCAAAACCCTAGTTTAGATTTTCATACATGTTTCCTTTCAATTTCTCATGTTATTTTGTCACACCCAAACTTGATTTAATGCATACTTGGTAAATTAAGCATGAAAGAGAGACCTTACCTTACTTGATGATTTTTCCCACTTCCAATCTCTTCCAAATCTTATTCCTCTTTTAATCTCTTGTTTCCCCTTGCTTTTAATCTCTAAATCAAAGATTAATTTGATGTTCTCTACCAATTAGATGGAAAACCCATGGAGGAAAATCAAGGAATTTAGTTTTGAGAATGGGTGTCAATGGAGAAAGAAGGAAGAAGAAGAAAGAAAGAAAGAGAGAAGGAGAGAGAGTGGGTGGTAACTAAATGGGAAAGAAAGAGAAGAAATGGCCTTTAAGTTGTCTTATCTTTTATATATATTTATTCCCAAAATTAGTTTATTTCAATTAAAAATTTTAATTATGTAAAAAATGTCATAAAACTTACAATTTTATTTCCTTTCTTTTCTTTTTATATTTACACTTAATTTTTTCTTTTAATTAAATAATTAAATAATTAAATTTAATTATCAAAAGCCCAAAAGTCCTTCATTTTAATTTTGTCATAATGGAAATGAAAGTTTAAGTTTTCATTTCTTAAATTCTCCCTTACATATTTTTACTTGAATTTTTCTTCAATTTTTACCTCATAATTCAATTCATTAATTCCATTTAATTTAATTGACATTTTGATCAAAATTCAACTCTTGAGGTGAATTGACCAAAATGCCCCTCATCGAGTCATGATCCCTCTTTTACAATATACCCGGTGAGTCCTTATATTTTTGGGTCACTTGAATTTTTATTATGTTTATCTCAATTAAATTTTCTATTTATTTTTGGTCCTCAAGGTGTCTTTAAATAGTACTAGTCACGGACCAAAAATGGTACTATTCATAACTCAGTCCCTTAGGCAAATCCCACATCGGCAAAGCACGGAGATGGTTTTTGGTTCAAAAAGTAATGATATATAAAATGGGGGAACTAATCACTAGAGGCGCCTTTTGGTGGAATGGCCTGGAGAGTTGAAAGAACTCCAGGGTTAAGCGTGCTCGCTTGAGAGAAATCCTAGGATGGGTGACCTCCTGGAAAGTTCTCCATTCCACCTATGGGACGAAACCGTGAGGCTTATGGCCAAAGCGGACAATTCCTCTAATGGTTGGAGCCCGATCGTTACAATTGGTATCAGATTCGCTCGCGTGTCCTCTTGAACGATGGTGGGTCAAACCTCAGCGAGGACACTGAGTCCCGAAAGGGGGGGAGAAAGGTCCCTTAGGCAAATCCCACATCGGCAAAGCACGGAGATGGTCTTGGGTTTAAAAAGTAATGATATATAAAATGGGGAAACTAATCACTAGAGGCGCCTTTTGGTGGAATAGCCTGGAGAGTTGGAAGAACTCCAGGGTTAAGCGTGCTCGCTTGAGAGAAATCCTATGATGGGTGACCTCCTGGGAAGTTCTCCATTTCACCTATGGGACAAAATCGTGAGGCTTATGGCCAAAGTGAACAATTCCTCTAGTGGTTGGAGCTTGATCGTTACAAGATAGGCAGCAAAAAGAAAGGAATTTGATGAGTTTTTAAGAAGCTTCAAAAGTGGTAAGTGTTTATTTTTCAATCTAGCTTTATTAAACTTTGAGTGGATGTTGTAGGGAGTTGTTTTGTGAAAGAAATTTTTGAAGTTTAATGGATTAATGGTGAACCTCCATTTCGGCAGCCATGGGAATTCATCATATTTATCTTGTTTTCACTTGTAAATGGTTGTTTAAGATGTTGATGTATGTAACACCCTCCCAATAACCACTCCGTACATCCTACTGTTCCGGTGACCGGTGTCGGTCCGGACAGCTAGAATGTCCGGAAAAATATTCAAACTAAAGTCAGGAACCATAATTAACTCAAATATTAACAAGAAAAATTTAGTAAAAATTTTAGAAATAAAATACAATCAAGTTAAACGAGCCGGTGCCCTAGTGATGGGTAACCGGAGGGAAGTTGCGGTTCTCGCAACGAGGAGCCCTAGACCCGGGGGAAAAATTATAAAATAATTTTTGGGACTCCAGAGAAGGGTAATTGAGGTTCCCATGGCATTAGAATGCCAAGAAAATACCTAGAAAAATTTTTCAATCCAGATACCAATTTTGACCGTTAAGCCAAACGGAGGGCATTTTGGTCATTTCGCCTTCAGAGGTGAATTTTGGCCGACTTGTCCAGTTAAGTAAATAATTATTATGACTCAAAATATGAATAAATATTGCTAAAAATTAAATTGAAATGTGGTAGAAAAGAAAAGAAAAGAAAAATGAAATAAAAAGCAAATTATGACAAATTATGATGTCATTTAAAAATTTCCTCCAATCACAATAAAATAACCAATTAGTTAAACAATAAAAGAGACTAAAAATGGGCTAAAGGAATTAAAAATCAGCTGCTCTTCTTCTCCTTCTTCTCTACCAAAACGTGAACCCTTCCCTACCACCCTCCATTGGAGCACAACCAAGCAAGCTTGATTTCCTACCTTGTCTCACCATAAAATCCTAACCTAGCTTCACTAAAACTTGCCCTAGCACCTTGCTAAAGCCTTTGGCAGCCAAGAAAAGCCAAGAAAGTGAAGGAATTGCTTGGAAAAATTCTGCCCAAACAAGGTTAGTGCATATATACATCTAAAGCTTTTTAAATTCTATGTTAGAGACTTGGAATAAGTAGGAATTTGTGACTAAAATGAATGAAATCTATGTCTATCCATGCCCTAGGTTTCGGCAGCCCTATTGAATAAAAAGGAATGAGTGTTTTGATGGACTTAAAGTGGACTAGAGATCAAGATTAAACCATGTATGCATGTGATTATGGAATGAGATAGTTAATTAAAGCATGTTGTAAAAATTCATATGGAAATTAGGGTTTGGAAAGGTGAAAGTGTGACTTGGCTTAGGAAATTGTTAGGGCACATTGTAATGGTCAATTAGTGACCATTTTAGATGTGTTGACCATAAATGGGACAGAAAAATGAGATTGCAAAGTGAGGATTGCAGGCTGCCTAGGACAAGAAAGATAGGGACTGAAAATTCAGTCCCTTTGCACTGCCATAACTTGGGCAGTGGTAGTCCAATTGGTGTTTGGCGAATTGGACATGAAACTAGGCTTATAATGGCACATTTTTGCTGAAGAAACCATGCCCAAAAGACCAAAGCAAAAGGGTCAAAACTCAGCCACAATCCGGATGCCCTGCACTGAATCATTTGGCCATAACTCACTGTAGATTTGGTCAATTGGCCTGAAATTTTTACAGCAACAAGTTAAGACATAGAAAAACAACTTTCATGAAGGAACCTACCCAAATTATGGCCAGAACCCATTCAACCAAGTGACTCAAGTTACTGTTCATGCACTGTAGATATGGTAAATTTCTGCAGAATGCATATCCGGACAGCTTGGGTTTTTGAGCCATATCTGGAGCTACAAAACTCCAAATGGAGTGATTCAAAAAATAAAATTCAACTAGACAAAATAAGGAACAACTTTCATGTTTTACATTTCCTCAAATTCCAACAGTAACAGTGTCCAATGGAACAGTGAAGTTGACTCACCAAAATTGAAAAATCTGTTTATTCTAAAAGTCAACATTTTTGTTGACCAATGATGAATAGTAACACCAAAAAAATTGAAATTCACAAATTGACAAATTTAAGAGTTTCAAATGCCCTAGTATACATAACAAGATTGGTTTGGATAGTTTGGCATGCCAATAGGATTTAGTTAGTAGTACTGCACATGGCAAAAATGCCATTCTGTGATTTCATGGCTTTTAGCCATTCTGACTTTGTATTGAGACTTGGCCTTGTGCCGGATATTATTTACAGCTTGTTAGTCGCTTGCACACACCGAGATACGTATGTGACCGATGGTGTGACGGCCCGAGGTACTAGGTACCCAGTGCCAGTTTACCCGTTATCCAGTCCAGTCATCTAGTGTAGGTTACTTGGGGCAACCAAATGAATAAAAGTGAACAATGTAAATGAAACAATGAATATATCAATACCAAACAAAGAAAGCATACACATTATATACACATTTATTTTCTTGCTATTTTCTTTTATTATATTATTGCACCACTAAGCATTATTGCTTAGTGCGTTGCTTTTGCCACGCGTAGGTACTGGAGATTCCGATCGCGAGCCCAGTAGACCACAGACTGGGTGAGTCCGTCCGCGATTCGCTTTCTGTCCGTGTCACCTCGTCACCTGCAGTGCATTGGTAGGACACTAGATGTCATTTTGTCATTTTGTAACTAACTTTTTAATTTCTCATATGTATTTGGGATTTATGTAATGTATTTTGAGGTTTATGTAAATAATAAAGATTTATGGTCATGTATGGTATTAATTTGAGTATTTAATGGTTGTTTATATATGAGAACCCTGAGAAAGGGATGTTTTGAGAAATGAAAAGGTTGTTGAGACCTGAAATTGACAAATTATTGAGATATTGATATTGAGTTTTGTTGATAATATTGGAGTTGAGTATGAATGAAATTGTATATTGGAAGTGTTTTTAACAGGTTCCGAAGAACTGTTTTCTCCATTTTTAGCAGACTCACTGGATTTTCCTTAAAATCTTCGGAACCTCAAATGAATAATACTTTTGATAAATGGTTAAAACAAATCATATTTCATAAATTAACTTCAAAAGCATGAAACAAATTAAGTAAGGTATATTAGAGAGTGCCAGTACACCGTGTGGCATTACTTACTCGGGTATACTGTACACGGGTAAGGGTTGTCACATTTAGTGGTATAAGAGCACGGTTTAGGCGTTTCTGGGCCTAGATTGATCCCATACCATGCATTGCATTTGTAAGAGTCGAGGTGACACTAACGCAGATTTGTTTATCTTTCTTATTTTGAATAGGATATGGATCCTTCATCTCAGAGAGCCGTTGAGGAGGAAGTGGAGAGTCATGCTCCACCTGCAGCAGCTGAGACTGGGGGCATGAGAGAATCTGCTCCACCAGCTCAAGCAGAGCTTGCTCAGCCTCCACAGGCCATGTTCCAACAAATGGCCGACTTCTTCAGACAAATGGCTGGGGTAATGCCAGCACCACCACCACCACCACCAGCTCCACAGTAAATCACACTGGAAAGGCTAAGGAAGTTTGGAGCCGTGGACTTCTATGGCAAGAGAGAAGATGACTCGCTGGCAGTAGAATTGGTTGAACAGGCAGAGTCTTAAAACAACTCCACTGCACCTGAGCGTAACTTAGAAGTCGCTATATCCTTGTTACAAGACGATGCCTATGGATGGTGGGACATCGTGTCATGAAGTGCAGCCCAAGTCAGAATTTGGGACTTCTTCCTCTCTGAGTTCAAGAAGAAATATGTGGGTACTGTATACCTGGAAGAGAGAAGAAGGGAATTCATTAACCTGAGGCAGAGACAGTTGTCAGTGGCCGAGTATGAGAAGGAGTTTGTTCGGTTAAGCCGCTATGGAAGGGAAATAGTCCCTAACGGTGAAAGGTGCAAGAGATTTGAAGAGGGATGAATGACAATATCAAGATACAGCTCACTACCTTGAAATCACAGAATTTAGCAAGCTAGTGGAAGCCGCAATAAGGGTTGAAAAAGTGAGAATCAATGAGCGGACTGAGAAGGGAGAGCGAGAAGAGGGGACCAGTCGGTCTAGTTCCACCCCTGGATTTGGGAAGAAGTTTAAGGGTCCTCTGCACGAGTTCGAGTCACCACGAGTCGTGGTCGATCTCGGTGGCCCAGCCACAATTCACCCCTAGGAGAGTCGGTCCACACCATCGGTGGGCGATTCTCCGAGGATGGGGTTCAGGACCCGGCATCTTCTCGCGTGTCCACACCGCCGAAATGGCACAAGGGAATGTTGGAGAGTGGCGGTGCTTGCTTGAGATGTGGGTCGACGAACATCAATCGAGGAACCGCCACGCAGAACTACTATAGCCGCTCGACACAAGTAGACAGACACTGCTCTGCACCACCAAGGGGTAGAAGGTCGGGTAAATCCAGTGTGGGACCATCTCGAGGCCTACATCGAGCCAGAGAGGCCGGATAATGCACCACTTGCGAGAAATTATGCCCACGAGCTCGGGAGGAGCAAGATGCCGGACATCATCGAGTGCGTTCTCCTCTACACTTCGTGCATGCATTGGTGGATCCAGATCCACTCATTCATACATCTGCATCAATCTACCCGTGGAAAGGGGATATTGGTAGGAGAGTGACCAAGACATTACGGTCACTAATCCATTGGGTCACGATGTGGTAGTGAACAAGGTATACAAGGGTTGCCCTTTAAGGATTCAGGGTATGAATTCTTGGCGGACTTGATTGAGTTACCCTTCCATGAGTTTGACGTGATTTTGGGAATGGGTGGTTGTCACGTCATCGTGCAATAGTTGATTGCAAATTGAAGAAAATTTCTTTGAAAACCCACGAGGGTAATGAGATCACGTTGTAGGGAAAGGATGATTTCTGTCCAATGTCATCTCGACCATCGTTGTAAGAAGAATGATGAGAAAAGGTCGTGAAGCCTACCTAGCACATGTGGTGGATACTAGGCAGGCTAAGCCAAACTTGAGTGACATACCCACGAAGAGACTTCCCAGTATTTCTGAAGAGTTGCACAGTTTGCCACGAGAAAGGAAGTCGAATTTGCTATTGAGACAACTGCGGCACAAAGACCCATTTCCATTGCTCCTTATAGGATGGCACCTCGAATTGAGGAGTTGAAAACTCGATTGCAAGAGTTGCTAGATAAGGGGTTCATACGCCCGATGTGTCACCATGGGGAGCTCCAGGTCTTTGTTCGTGAAAAGAAGGATGGAACTTTGAGGCTTTGTATTGATTACCTGGCGGTTGAATAAAGTGACTGTGAAGAACAAATATCCGTTGCCTAGAATTGATGATCTGTTTGATCGGTTGAAGGAAGCGAGTATTTTCTAAGATTGATCTCGCATCGTATCATCGCCTAAGGGTGAAGGATGTAGATGTGCCAAAGATCGCATTCAGACCCGATATGGGCATTATGAGTTCCTAGTGATGCCCTTTGGCTTAACAAATGCACCAATGCATTCATGGACCTTATGAACCGTATCTTCCATCCACACTTAGATCGGTTCGTAGTGGTCTTTATTGATGATATTTTGGTGTATTCCAAGACCGAGGAAGAACATGATGAGCATTTGAGGATTGTTCGCAAACCACGAGAGAAAAGAAGTCGTATGCTAAGTTGTCCAAGTGTGACTTTTGGTTGAATGAGATTGCATTCCTTGGACACATAGTGTCGACTAATGGGATTAGGTGGATCCCAAGAAAATAGAAGCGATGATGGAATGGAAGCCTCCCAGAAAACAACCGAGGTCAAGCTTCTTGGGGCTAGCTGGTATTACAGAAGATTTGTGAAGGATTTTCCTAATAGCCGCTCCAATGACCAAGTTGTTACACAAGAATGTCGATTTGACTGGAATGACAAGTGTCGACCAGTTTGAGAAGTTGAAGGCTATGTTGACAGAGGCACCGGTGTGCTCACACGGTGTCGTGAAAGGACTTCGTGGTCTACAGTGATGCCTCACATAATGGGTTAGGGTGTGTGTTGATGCAAGAGGGGAAAGTGATCGCTTATGCTTCCAGACAACTAAGGCCACATGAACAGAACTACCCTACCCATGATCTAGAGCTTGCAGCAATTATCTTCGTGATCGAAGATATGGAGGCATTGCTTGTATGGTGAAAAGTGCTACATTTACACAGACCACAAGAGCCTGAAATATTTGCCAACCCAGAAGGAGCTCAACCTTAGACAGAGACGATGGATTGAGTTCCTGAAGGATTATGACTGTGTAATTGATTACCATCCTGGGAAGGCAAATGTAGTTGCTGATGCTTTGAGCAGAAAGTCCATCACAGCTTTGAGATCATTGAATGCCCGTCTATCTTTGGTTCGAGATGGAGCTATTTTGGCTGAGTTGCTAGTGAGGCCAAACTCACAAAGAGATTTTAGATGGGCAAAAGGCAGATGAGAAGCTAATGGCTATTATGAAAAAAATCTCAGAGGGAGAAGCAACTGACTATGGGGTGAAAGCAGATGGGTGTCTGTATTACAAGGGAAGACTGTGTGTACCAGATGATGGGGAATTGAAAGCTAGTATTCTAAAAGAGGCACACACCAGTGTATATGCTATGCACCCAGGAAGTACAAAGATGTATCATGACCTGAAGCTTCAGTATTGGTGGCCTGGTATGAAGAGGGATATAGGTGACTATGTGACTAAATGCTTGACATGTCAGCAAGTCAAGGCAGAACATCAAGTTCCATCAGGTTTGCTACAGCCTATACGCATACCTGAATGGAAATGGGATCGGGTCACCATGGATTTTGTAAGTGGTCTACCTCTCACCCGGAAGAAACATGATGCAGTATGGGTGATAGTTGATAGATTGACAAAGTCAGCACACTTTCTCGCTTAGGACCGACTACTCACCGGAGAAGTTAGCGTAATTGTATATCGCTGAGATAGTTAGATCGCATGGAATCCCACTTTCCATCATATCCGATCGAGACCCAAGGTTTACATCGAGATTTTGGAAGAAGTTGCATGAATCCTTGGGTACACAACTCCATTTCAAAGATGACTTTCCATCCTCGCACGGATGGGCAATCGTAAAGAGTAATCCAGTAAACAATTGAAACCAATGAAATTGATACAAATATTGAATTGAAATGATAACAATAACATGAAATATATGTCAGGTCCTTGAGGATATGCTGAGGAGTTGTGTCATTGAGTTTGAGGGAAGTTGGGATAAATACCTCCCACTGGCAGAATTTGCATACAACAATAGCTACCAAGCTAGCATCCAAATGGCCCCGTATGAAGCACTGTATGGGAGAAAATGTAGAACTCCAGTGTGCTGGACTGAATTGGGCGAAGACAAACTGGTAGGGCCAGACCTGGTGAAACAGGCTGAGGAGAAGGTGAAACTAATCAAAGCAAATCTGAAGGTTGCCTCAGACAGACAGAAATCTTATGCCGACCTGAAGAGAAAAGAAATAGAATTTGTGGTTGGCGACAAAGTGTTCCTTAAGGTGTCACCGTGGAAGAAAGTGTTGAGGTTTGGAAGAAAAGGTAAGTTGAGCCCTAGGTTCATTGGCCCATATGAAGTCATTGAACGTGTGGGTCCAGTGGCCTATAGGCTAGCTTTACCACCAGAGCTGGACAAGATCCACAATGTGTTCCACGTGTCCATGCTCAGAAGATACCGCTCAGATCCTTCACATGTCATCTCCAGGGAAGAAATTGAAATACAACCGGATTTGACATATGAAGAAGAACCTCTACGGATCCTGGCTCGGGAAGTGAAAGAGTTGAGGAACAAACAGATTCCATTGGTGAAAGTGCTATGGAGGCACCACAACACCGAGGAGGCAACTTGGGAAAGTGAAGAGACGATGAGGCAACAGTTCCCTCAACTGTTTGCATCAGGTAAATTTTGAGGACGAAATTTAAATTAGAGGGGAAGAGTTGTAACACCCTCCCGATAACCACTCCGTACATCCTACTGCTCCTGGTGATCGGTGGTCGGTCCCATACTAGAATGTCCTAAAAATATTCAAACTAAAGTCAGAACCATAATTAACTCAAATATTAACAAGAAAAATTTAGTAAAAATTTTAGAAATAAAATACAATCAAGTTAAACGAGCGGTGCCTAGCGATGGGTAATCGAGGGAAGTTATGTTCTCGCAACGAGGAGCCCTAGACCCGGGGAAAAAATTATAAAATAATTTTTGGGACTCCAGAGAAGGGTAATTGAGGTTCCCATGGCATTAGAATGCCAAGAAAATACCTAGAAAAATTTTTCAATCGGTACAGCCAATTTTGACCCGTTAAGCCAAACGGAGGGCATTTTGGTCATTTCACCTTCAGAGGTGAATTTTGGCCGACTTGTCCAGTTAAGTAAATAATTATTATGACTCAAAATATGAATAAATATTGCTAAAAATTAAATTGAAATGTGGTAGAAAAGAAAAGAAAAGAAAAATGAAATAAAAAGCAAATTATGACAAATTATGATGTCATTTAAAAATTTCCTCCAATCACAATAAAATAACCAATTAGTTAACCAATAAAAGAGACTAAAAATGGGCTAAAGGAATTAAAAACCAGCTGCTCTTCTTCTCCTTCTTCTCTACCAAAACGTGAACCCTTCCCTTCCACCCTCCATTGGAGCTCAACCAAGCAAGCTTGATTTCCTACCTTGTCTCACCATAAAATCCTAACCTAGCTTCACTAAAACTTGCCCTAGCACCTTGCTAAAGCCTTTGGCAGCCAAGAAAAGCCAAGAAAGTGAAGGAATTGCTTGGGAAAATTCTGCCCAAACAAGGTTAGTGCATATATACATCTAAAGCTTTTTAAATTCTATGTTAGAGACTTGGAATAAGTAGGAATTTGTGACTAAAATGAATGAAATCTATGTCTATCCATGCCCTAGGTTTCGGCAGCCCTATTGAATAAAAAGGAATGAGTGTTTTGATGGACTTAAAGTGGACTAGAGATCAAGATTAAACCATGTATGCATGTGATTATGGAATGAGATAGTTAATTAAAGCATGTTGTAAAAATTCATATGGAAATTATGGTTTGGAAAGGTGAAAGTGTGACTTGGCTTAGGAAATTGTTAGGGCACATTGTAATGGTCAATTAGTGACCATTTTAGATGTGTTGACCATAAATGGGACAGAAAAATGAGATTGCAAAGTGAGGATTGCAGGCTGCCTAGGACAGCAGCATAGGGACTGAAAATTCAGTCCCTTTGCACTGCCATAACTTGGGCAGTGGTAGTCCAATTGGTGTTTGGCGAATTGGACATGAAACTAGGCTTATAATGGCACATTTTTGCTGAAGAAACCATGCCCAAAAGACCAAAGCCAAAGGGTCAAAACTCAGCCACAATCCGGATGCCCTGCACTGAATTCTGCAGAATTTGCCAAATGAACAGTAACTGTTCATTTGGCCATAACTCACTGTAGATTTGGTCAATTGGCCTGAAATTTTTACAGCAACAAGTTAAGACATAGACAAACAACTTTCATGAAGGAACCTACCCCAAATTATGGCCAAAACCCATTCAACCAAGTGACTCAAGTTACTGTTCATGCACTGTAGATATGGTAAATTTCTGCAGAATGCATATCCGGACAGCTTGGGTTTTTGAGCCATATCTGGAGCTACAAAAATCCAAATGGAGTGATTCAAAAAAGAAAATTCAACTAGACAAAATAAGGAACAACTTTCATGTTTTACATTTCCTCAAATTCCAACAGTAACAGTGTCCAATGGAACAGTGAAGTTGACTCACCAAAATTGAAAAATCTGTTTGTGTTGAGTTACACTTTGGAATGGCAAAAACACTTAATGCCAACAAGTTTTAAACACCAAATGTGGTATGTTGGGAGTGCCAAAGTTGATGTACACATTTTTATTCTAAAAGTCAACATTTTTGTTGACCAATGATGAATAGTAACACCAAAAAAATTGAAATTCACAAATTGACAAATTTAAGAGTTTCAAATGCCCTAGTATACCTAACAAGATTTGTTTGGATAGTTTGGCATGCCAATAGGGTTCAGTTAGCAGTACTGCACATGGCAAAAATGCCATTCTGTGATTTCATGGCTTTTAGCCATTCTGACTTCGTATTGAGACTTGGCCTTGTGCCGGATATTATTTACAGCTTGTTAGCTGTTCTGTTGCACACCTGGAGATACGTATGTGACCGATGGTGTGACGGCCCGAGGTACTAGGTACCCAAAGTGCGGTTACCCGTTATCCACCCAATCATCTAGTGTAGGTTACTTGGGGCAACCAAATGAATAAAAGTGAACAACGTAAATGAAACAATGAATATATCAATACCAAACAAAGAAAGCATACACATTCTATACACATTTATTTTCTTGCTATTTTCTTTTATTATATTATTGCACCACTAAGCATTATTGCTTAGCGCGTTGCTTTTGCCAAGCGTAGGTACTGGAGATTCCGATCGCGAGCCCAGTAGACCACAGACTGGGTGAGTCCATCCGGCAGTTCTGCTCAGTGTCCGTGTCACCTCGTCACCTGCAGTGCATTGGTAGGACACTAAATGTCATTTTGTCATTTTGTAACTAACTTTTTAATTTCTCATATGTATTTGGGATTTATGTAATGTATTTTGAGGTTTATGTAAATAATAAAGATTTATGGTCATGTTTGGTATTAATTTGAGTATTTAATGGTTGTTTATATATGAGAACCCTGAGAAAGGGATGTTTTGAGAAATGAAAAGGTTGTTGAGACCTGAAATTGACAAATTATTGAGATATTGATATTGAGTTTTGTTGATAATATTAGAGTTGAGTATGAATGAAATTGTATATTGGAAGTGTTTTTAACAGGTTCCGAAGAACTGTTTTCTCCATTTTTAGCCGGTACTCCGCCGGATTTTCCTTAAAATCTTCGGAACCTCAAATGAATAATACTTTTGATAAATGGTTAAAACAAATCATATTTCATAAATTAACTTCAAAAGCATGACACAAATTAAGTAAGGTATATTAGAGAGTGCCAGTACACCGTGTGGCATTACTTACTCGGGTATACTGTACACGGGTAAGGGGAGTCACATTTAGTGGTATCAGAGCACGGTTTAGGCGTTTCTGGGCCTAGATTGATCCCATACCATGCATTGCATTTGTAAGAGTCGAGGTGACACTAACTTCTACCCAATGAAACCCTATACTCCCAACACAAAAAAGTGTTCTTGCATCTTGGTGAGTCTTTTGGGAGCAAAAAGAAAAGGAAAACAAGAACTTTAGCAAGTGGGAAACTTCACTCCATTAGAGGTTAGTGACCTAACCTTGGTTATTACTTTAAATTCATGTTAAAGACTTTGAATGAGTGTAAATTACAAAGAAAATTTGTTAAATACCATTTGTATACCATCCCTTGATTTTGGCAGCCTTGGTTAGGGAATGATTTTGATGATTTTTATGGAGCTAACATGCTAGTATGGCTGCCCACAATATGTATCTCTTAAATGGATAGATGAAGTGCAATGATAATGCATGATTTGTAATGTTTGAGTTAGGTTTTGGGGTGATAAATGAGACTTTGACCATGTGATGATGGAAGTAGGTTTTAATGGTCAATTAGTGACCATTTGGTTCTGTTTAAATAAAAAATGAAGTGAATTGTGTAGTGGGATTGGAGTTTGGTGTGGCTGCCCTTGGTGACTTGCAGGACTGGGCATGAGTCCAGCAGGTTAAGAACTTGGGTTCAATTGGTGTAAAACCAATTGGAAATGAAACTAGACACATAATGGCACAACTTTGGTGAAGAAACCATGCCCAGAAAACCAAACTAAGTTGACCAAAAGATTGCCCTAATCTGGGTGACCTGCATTCTGCCTGGGCAAAATGACTAAATGAACAGTGTTTAGTCATTTAGTCATAAATCAATGTAGAAAGGTCCAATTGACCTGAAATTTTACCATAAATAATATGAGATATAGATCTACAACTTTCATGAAGAAACCTAACCCAAATTATGACCAGAACATATTCAAAAAGTGAGTTGTAGTCACTGTTCCTAACACTGTAGATTTGGTCAGTCCAGAAATTCTGGAAAACTTTCAATCTGGCTAGTTGTGGTTTTTGGGCCATAACATGAGCTAAAAACTCCAAATGGAGTGATTCAAAAAAGGAAATGCAACTAGACAAAATAAGAAACAACTTTCATGTTGATCATTTTGCCAAATTCCCACTGCAAAAATAACTAATGGAACAGTAAAGACAAAACATTAAAACTGAAAATTCTGTCCAATTAACATTAAGCTTAGAAATGGTATTGGCAATCAATACCAACAAATTTAGAATGCAAAATGTGGTATGTTGGGAGTATTAGAACTAATGTACCTATTGCCTATGCAAAAGTCAACATTTTTGTTGACTAATGAATGGAATAGTAACACTAAAACTTAAATTTCAAAAATTGTGAAACTTAAAAGTGTAAAATGCCATAGTATACCTACCAAGATTAGTTTGGATAGGTTGGTATGCCAATAAGGTTCTATTAGCAGTACTGCATATGGCTTCATGCCATTCTGTGTTTCATGGCTTTCCATGCCATTCTGTGACATAATAGCCTTTGGCTATATTATTTGAGTTGTTACACTCGGGTTTTATCCCTGATGATTATTACAGCTTATTAGCTATTCTGTTGCACACCGGGAGACATAATGTGATCGATGGTGTGATGGTTCGAGGTACTTAGTACCCAGTGACAGTTTACTCGTTTATCCGGTCCAGTCGACTATTATGGTTTACTCGGGCAATGATAATAAATTTTACCAAATTTTAATCGAATAATACTGCAATAAATACCATAAATTAAGTCTACCAAAAAATGTAAACATACATTCTGCATATTTATTTTTATTTTATTTTATTTCATTTTATATTGTCACCACTAAGCAGAATTATTTAGCGCGTCGCTTTTGCCATGCACAGGTACTGGAGACCTAGCTGGGAGCCCAGCATACATCAGACAGGGTGAGCCTTTAGAGCTGCATCCAGAGTCCAGAGTCACCTCACCTCTGCAGTGCATATGGTAGGGCATTAGGATTTTGGGTAGTATTTTGTATTTTGTATTTTGTATTAGTTTTGGGATTATAACTATAAACTCTTGAAATTATTTGATGATGTAAATATATGAAATTTCATATTATTGAAATTTTCTGTATATTATGTTGAGAAATATTTATGAATGTGCTTCCAGTAATGAAGTGAAAGGAAAATTTTCTGAAAATAGTGTTGTGATTTGAGATTAAGATTTTGAGATTAAGATTTTGAGATTGACTTGAAATGTGTATAATAGAGTTTGGATTTGGAAATTATGTTGGAAGTGTTTTTAAACAGGTTCAGACGAACTGTTTTTCCAATTTACAGTCGGCACTCTGCCGGATTTTCTATAAAAATTGCGGAAAAATTCAGATTTATCAAAAATTATAAATAAATGAATTAAAAGGGATAAATTGCAATTAAAACATGAATTGGTGCTTCGGTACACTGAGTGGCATATCCTGTTCGGCTACACTATAGACGAGTAAGGGTGTCATAGTATATGTGTATAATGGTTTGGAATTGAGTATGTAAATGGGGTATGTTTATGTGGTTAAATGGTGTAAATGGACTTTGGAAAATTCTGTGTTATAGTGTGCATATTGAGAATGGTTACAAGCTGTCAAAAATGACCAAAATGTGTTGTTAAATGTGTTAATGGTAAGGTACAAACCAGAATTGGCATGAAGGAAGCAATTTGGTAAGTGTTGAATATATAATTGGTAAGTGATGAGGAGTGTGTAGTAGGGCAGTGTATGTTTTGGCTTAGAACCTTAAGTGTGTGACTCCAATTGGTATGAGACCAATTGGAGGTGAAACTAGGCACACAACGTGCCAACTTTTATGAAGGAAGCTTACCTAAATTCTGCCTAGAAGGTGACTTGAAAAATGACCAAATCCGGATTAGTGACTTGAAAGCCTGAAAATTGACCATTTGAGCAGCAGTTAATGTTTTGACCATAACTTACTCAAAACAAGTCCAAATGGCCTGACATTTTTACCATGAATAGTTTAGACATAGATCTACAATTCTTATGAAGACACTAAATCCCAGAAATGGCCAGAACCAAGCCAAATAGCTTGCACAAGTTCAGGTACCAAAACTGGCTAAACCAAAAGTGACCTAAAAATGACCTAAGCCTACCATTTTAGTGCATTCTGTCTAGCATTGGTAAATTGACCATATCTTGGTCTACACAACTTAGAATGACCTGAAATTTTACCCTGCACACAATAAGACGTAGACCTACAAGTTTGTAGTTTGGATCGAAACTCGAAAATCGAGGGAACTAGGTCGTCCGGCTAGGTCAAAATAGTATACCGCAATCCAGTAAATTGCAATAAAATGTAATACACTTGAAAATAAATTTGGCAACATACACCAACACTAAAGGGCTGTAAAATGTGACATATTCGTAACATTAGAATTGACACACTTAGAGTGCATCAAGGGTCAACATTATAGGTTGACTAATGAAATGAATTGAAGGGAATAGTACCAAGAAAATTTAAATATTGGATTTTATTGTTAGAAACAAATTCATTTACTACTGAAACACTTTAAATTGTGTTTTTCAGTTGAAAGGGATATTGAGAAGCATAAGAAACACTGAGTAAGGGCCAAGAGGCATATATTAGAGGTCTGTACACAATACTTTTATATTCTCTGCTTTTACTAGAAAATTTATTTGGAGAAATGAGTTATGAATAATTTTTTATTGTTTTGGCTTTGGGAATCTTAATTGGAAATTATTCTGTTGCCTACTTTGCAAATGAAAATTTTGAGATAAAATATGACTTGTGGTTTGTATGAAATATTTAAATATTGTGATTTGGAATTGTTTTGATTCACACTTGGCATGACAATATTACTATGTTCCTTCTCTATTTATGGGGTGAGTGTGATTATATTCCTCCCTCTTTGACTTGCCAGTCTGAGGTGAGTGTGGATGAGTTCTCATTATCTAGCTAGCTTTCTCCCTCATTGATTTCGATTAGTGGGGTGAGTGTGCCTTATCGTGATGTACACACGGCATATTCGGAAAAATTTGTGTCATGGCCTAAACTGTGTTATTCAGTTATTTGATCAAATTATGTTATTGATTGGCAATACTGTGCTATTCAGTTATTTGATCAAATTGTGTTATTGATTGGCAACACTGTGTTATTCAATTATTTGATCAAATTTGTGTTATATGAGCTTTGAAAAAATTGTGAATTGTTTGGATTGTAAATTGTCAATAAAAGTTTTACATACCGCATTTTAAATTGTTATTGTGCACCACTGAGTAAATTTTACTCAGCGATAGCTTTTCATTGCTGTCGCAGGTAGATAGACTGATAGGGTAACATACTAAGCTGCTAGTGTTACATTGAGAGTTCATCGGGTATATTGAGTATACCATATTTTGCATTTTGCATTGTAATGTATGTTCACTATATGTATATATTGTTCTTGGTTTTGAGCAGTTGTAAATTAAAATTGCAAATTAAAATTATACATTAAAGTTCTAAACTAAATTTGTAAATTATTTTGGCTTGTAAATATTATGATATATTTCTTCTATCTCAGCTTTTGAAAACACTGAAAAATTATTGTGGAATTGAGTTGACAAATGTTGAGAAACTTGTTGTGTTGATTGGATATTGGAGTTTGGGGATCGAACAAGATATTGGAAGTGCTTTTTACAGGTTTTTGAAGAACTGTTTTATTCAAAATACAGATGGCACTCTGCCAAAATTTTTACAGAAATTGTTAATACTTCAAATGTGTTATTTGGTTTCACTTCAGTTAAAAAAAAAAAATTTAACACCTGTCAATAGTGCTCACCACTATAAAAAGAAGTAAGAAAAGTTTTAAAATCCCTTGTAGTGTATTTAATGGGTTATTAGTAGACGAAGTTGGTAATTCATTAGGTATATTATGAGATCATTTTATGCCTCATGGAGGGGTAGGGTGTGACACTTTCAATTAATGAAAGATTGTTTTTGCTCCATTAGTGAGTAAATTGGCTGTTGCCTTTATTCTTGTGAAGCTCATTAACTTGCTGAGATTTCTTATCTTGCAAGGTTTAATGTGCATAATATTCTTGGTTTATTCATTCCCCATATGAATTAGGTCAAGAATCCCATTTTTGATATTTTCTTTGAATTACACAACAATCTGATTATGCTGGTTCAAAGAATCAAATTCACACATCTAGATTTGGTGCTTTCCATATTGTTCCTTTAATTCTTGAATGTGGGTTTTCAAGTTACCAATTACTTTAAGGTTCACATCATTTTTTGGTATCAGAGCAAAGGGATGTCCAAACAAGGTAAATTCTCTGTTTGCTTCTTCTTTTTCGTGGTTACTTTGTGTTTGTTACCTTATTCATATTTGTTGTTTGGCTCTAGTTCCATATTTCCTTCTTCTTCTTCTTCATCTTGCACCTGGTTCTTTCTTGCTCAACCTTGTTTTGCTTCTTATTGTGTTTTTATTATTCACATTCTGTTCATTGCATGCTTGACCGAAATTGGCTCTTGGGGTTTAGTATGATCTGTTTGTTTAAAAATTTGTTTTGTTGAGATTGTCTTAGGATTTTGGGTTAATCAAGCTAAAGCCATTATTCTAGCTATCTATTTTGCTTCCTTCATTCTGATATCAAGCATGAGAGGTTGTTTGGGTCATTGAGTTCCACTTGCCCATTTGGCCTAAAACTTGACCAGCATTATTTGGGTGTGTTTAAGACGTTAGGTGTCAATTTTGGGGGTTGTTTGATATTGTTTGCCTGCAGAACCCAAATTTTACGGTAGACCCGATCAAATTAAGTTCACATAGCAAATAGAGCCAGAAATTCCCAAAACTTTACAGGGTGTTTATACCCCATTTCAGTAGTTCCCAAATTAAATTTCACCTTAAAATTCAACCGTTTTTGTGGGGAACCAAAATTTTGCGGCTGACCTGATCAAATTAAGTTTACATAGCAAATAGACCCAGAAATTCCTGCAAATTTACAGAGTATTTATACCCCATTTCAATAGTTCCCAAATTAAATTTCAGCTTAAAATTCAACCGTTTGTGTGGGAAACCAAAATTTTTAGCAGACTTAGTCAAATTAATTTGACATAGCAAATTAGCCTAGAAATTCCTGAAAATTTACAAGTTATTTGTGCCACATTTGAGCTATTTTTAAATTGAATCTCAGCTCAAAATTTAACCGATTGTGTAGGGAACTAAAATTTTGTGGTAGACTCGATTAAATTTAGTTTACATAGTAAACCTGCCAAGAAAAGCCTGAAATTCTAACAGCAATTAGCCAATATTGGGTTGCATTTGCCTACTCAATTTTAGATCAAAATACACTCATTTGCTTGGTGATCCTAAATTGATGTAATTCTTGGTGTATTTTGTGAACTGCTAATAGTTGTGATAAGTTAGGCGTAAAACTTGGATATTTAAGCTTGATATCACTTCTTTAGGTTGTCTCTTTTCCAGCTTACTATTCTTCTATTTTAGTGTCTTCTTTCTTGATTCCTTATTGCATTACATTTCCATACCTAAGCTTTTCTTTTCTTGACTTCTTGAGTCACATTATATCTTTCTTAATTACTCGTTTTGATCAATCACGTGCAAGAATTTTATTGTGTGTTAAATTTTTGTGAGTTGTCTTGGTTTGAGTTACTTGAGTTTGATAAGAACTTATGGACATAACTAAGAGAGGTAAAAGGCACAGAGTGGTGAGTTCATAAGAGGGGAAAAGCCTTATTGAGTTAAACACGAGTAGAGTGTCCCCTGTTGAGTGTAAACACGTAAGGGAGTGAGTGAGGTGTTTTCTTTACACTAACCATTTTCTTGCAAGTCTGAAAACATGTCTAGAAGGGGTGATGGTAGTGAGGGGGAAGGTGAAAATCCATTCTATATGTAGGCTGTCAGATAACAATTTGAAAGAATGAATGTTGTGTGCAATGGTATCATAGATAGGTAGGAAAGATTAGAGCAAAGAGATAGGCAAAATGAGAGAAGGCCAAATAAGAGGGATCTTGTACCTCCAGAAGTTGAATACGATGAAGATGAGGTTGATAACTATGATTTTGAGGTTGAAAGACCTAGGAGGGGTAGGTATGAGAGAAGAGTTGAAGATAGGAGGAATAGGGATAGGAGGATAAGAAGAGAGGAAAAGAGAGGAATAGGGTAAATGACAATATCAAAAGTATTAAAATGAGCATCCCTCCTTTCCAAGGGAAAAATGATCCGGATGTATATCTAGAATGGGAAAGGAAGGTAGAAGCTGTCATTGATTGTCATCACTACTCGGAGGAGAAAAAAGTAAAGTTAGCAGCAGTAGAATTTACTGATTATGCTTTGGTGTGTTGGAATCAACTGTTGATTAGTATAAAGAGAAATTATGAGCAATCAATTACAACCTAGAGTGAGATGAAAATTATAATGAGAAGAGATTTGTTCCTATTCATTACTATAGAGAGCAACATCAGAGGTTACAAAGATTGACTCAAGGTTCTAAAAGTGTTGAAGATTATCATAAAGAAATGGAGATTGCTATGATTAGAGTAAATGTGGAGGAGGATAGAGAAACCACCATGCCTAGATTCTTGAATGGGCTAAATAAGGAGATTGCTCATATTGTTGAGTTACATCACTATATTGAGTTGGAGGATATGGTCCACATGGCTATGAAGGTAGAAAGGCAACATAAAAGCAAGTCAAAATTTAGAGGAAATGTAGGTACTTCTTCATCTTGGAAATCTAACTGGAAGAAGGAGGATAGGTAAAGGGCTGTTAGCAAATATAAGAAGAATGAAGAAAAGGACAAGAAGGTGGAGAAGAAATTTGTAGAAAGTAAAGGAAAGGAGGTTGCTACTACTACCCGAAATAGAGATGTGAAGTGTTTTAGGTGTTTGGGCAATGGACACATAGCTTCTCAATGCCCTAACAAGAGAATCATGGTCATGAGAGAAAATGGTGAGATAGAATCAGAGGAGGAAATTGTGAGTGATTCCACATCTTCAGGGGAAGAGGATGCAGAGGTAGAATATGCTACTAAAGGAAGTGCTATAGTGATTATGAGAGCATTAAATACTCAAGTAAAGGAGAATGTTGGTGATGAATTGCAAAGAGAAACAATTTTCCATACAAGGTGTCTTATCCATGACAAAGCTTATAGTGTCATCATTGATGGGGGAAGTTGTGTCAATGTCGTTAGTACTACTTTGGTGTAAAGATTAGGGTTGAGGACTTTGAAACACCCTAGACCCTATAAATTGCAGTGGTTGAATGAATGTGGTAAGGTGAAAGTAACAAAACAAGTGCTGGTTTCCTTTGTAATAGGAAAGTATTAAGATGAGGTTATGTGTGACGTAGTTCCAATGCAAGCTGGCGATTTGTTACTTGGCCGACCATGGCAATTTGATAGAAAGGTGATCCACGATGGGTATAAAAATAGGTATTCTTTTGAAATGAATGGAAGGAAAATCATTTTGGCACCTATGACACCAAAATAGATTTATGAAGACCAAACAAGGCTTAAGCAAGCAATGGGTGAGGTAAAATCAAGAGTGGCCGAAAAGAGAGCAGAGAAAAAAATGAGTAAAAAAGAAATTGAGTAAAAATATTGTGAGTGAGCAAGACAAGGGTGGTTGTGAGGAAAGAAAAGAGAGTAAAGAAAACATTCCAAGAGTGTTTAAAAAAGGTGAATCTTTGGCGCAAAAGGAGAGCTGTGCGGAAAGAGGGGAGAGAAAATTAAGCTTGTATGCTAAAGGAAGAGATGTGAGGAATGCCATGTTTGCCAACAAGCAAATGTTATTAATTGTGTTTAAGGACTCTTGTTTATCCACATCTGACCTTGACCCCAATTTGCCTAGTGTTGTTGTCTCCCTTTTGCAGGAATATGAGGATGTGCTACCCGAGGAGATGCCTCCTGGACTACCACCTATTCGAGAGATTGAGTACCAGATTGATTTTGTACCTGGAGTAGTTATTCCCAACCGTCCAGCCTATAGAACTAACCCTGAAGAAACCAAAGAATTATAAAGGCAAGTTGAGGAATTGCTAGCTAAGGGTTAGGTGAGAGAAAGCATGAGCCCTTGTGCTGTACCCATCCTTTTGTTACCAAATAAAGATGGCACATGGTGCATGTGTGTGGATTGTAGGGCAATTAACAAAATCACTGTAAAATATCGCTGCCCTATACATAGATTGAATGATATGTTGGATGAACTTTGTGGTGCTTGTGTTTTTACCAAAATTGACATGAAAAGCGGATATCATAAAATTCACATGAAAGTAAGTGATGAACGGAAGACTGCATTTAAAACAAAGCATGGACTATATGAGTCGTTAGTGATGTCTTTTGGGCTAACTAATGCTCCTAGCACTTTTATGAGATTGATGAATCATGTGTTGCGTGCTTTTATTGGAAAATTTGTTGTTGTTTATTTTGCTGATATATTGATTTATAGTAGAGACATGAATGAACATATGTATCATTTAAGAGTTGTATTCGATAAGTTAAGAAAGGAAAAATTGTATGCTAACTTGAAAAAATGTTTATTTTGCATTGAAAAGGTTGTCTTTTTAGGATTTGTCATTAGTGCTAATGGTGTTGAAATTGATGATGAAAAAATTAGAGCTATTAGAGACTGGCCCATTCCAAAGTGTGCATCTGAAGTACGTAGTTTCCATGGACTAGCTAGTTCTATAGAAGATTTATTAAAAATTTCAGTACCATTGTAGCATTATTGAATGATCTTATTAAAAAGAATGTTAATTTTATTTGGGAACAAAAACAAAATGATGCTTTTCACAAAATTAAAGACATGTTAGGTTCCGCTCTTGTGTTAGCTTTAGCTAATTTTTCTAAGACTTTTGAGATTGAGTGTGATGCATCAGGAATAGGTATTGGAGCCATTTTAATGCAGGATAAGAGACCAATAGCATACTTTAGTGAGAAGCTTAATGGACTAGCTTTGAACTATTCTACATATGACAAAGAGTTGTATGTATTGGTATGTGCCTTGGAAACGTGGCAACATTACCTTTGGCCAAAGCAATTTGTCATCCACACAGATTATGAGTCATTGAAGCATATCAAGGGGCAGACATGCAAAATGGGTTGAGTTCCTTGAGACCTTCCCATATGTGATTCAATACAAATATGGGAAAGAAAATGTGGTTGCTGATGCCTTATCTCGAAGGCATAACCTTCTTGCCCTTCTTGATGCAAAGTTATTGGGATTCGAATATGTGAAAGAATTATATACTGAAGATGATGACTTTGCTAAAGTGTATGCTGCTTGTGAAAATAATATTTTTGAGAAGTTTTATAGGCATGATGGATATTTATTTAGAGAAAATAGATCGTGCATGCCTAAGAGTTCCATGCGTGAATTACTTGTGAATGAGTCTCATACTGGTGGATTAATGGGTCATTTTGGTGTTGCTAAAACTTTAGATGTGTTAAAGGAACATTTTTATTGGCCGAATATGAAAAGAGATGTTGAAAGAGTATGTGTTAGGTGCATTGTGTGTGCTAAGGCTAAATCTAGAGTTTTACCACAAGGTTTGTATATACCTTTACCTACCCCTAGTGATCCTTGGGTTCATTTGTCTATGGATTTTGTGTTAGGATTACCTATGTCTAAACAAGGCCATGATTCAATTTTTATAGTTGTTGACAGGTTTTCAAAAATGGAGCATTTTATTCCATGCCATAAAACTGATGATGCTACAAATGTTGCAAATTTATTCTTTAGAGATATTGTTAGGTTGCATGGCATACCTAAGAGTTTAGTTAGTGATAGGGATGTTAAATTCCTTAGTCATTTTTGGAAGGTTTTGTGGGAAAAATTGGGCACCAAATTGTTATTTTCCACCATTAGTCACCCACAAACCGATGGTCAAACTAAAGTAGTAAATAGAACACTAACTACTCTTTTGCGTGCTGTGTTTAAGCAAAATTTGAAGTCATGGGAAGATTGCATTCCACTTGTTGAATTTGCATACAATAGAAATGTGCATTCTTCTACTGGCTATTCTCCATTTGAAATTGTGTATGATTTCAATCCTTTAACTCCTTTGGTTCTTTTACATTTGCCTATGAATGAGCTTGCTAGTTTAGATGGAAAAAGAAAAGTAGAATTGGTGAAGAAAATCCATGAACAAGCCAAGTTTCAAATTGAAAAGAAAAATGAAAAATATGCTAGTCAAGCCAACAAAGGAAAGAAGAAAGTTACATTTCAACCTAGAGATTGTGTATGGGTTCACTTGCGCAAAGAGAGGTTTCCCTCTCCAAGAAAATCAAAATTACAACTAAGATGTGATGGACCTTTCCAAGTGCTGACCAAAATTAATGATAATGCCTACAAAATAAACTTGCCCAGTGAGTATAATGTCAGTGCCACCTTTAATGTTGCTGATTTATCTCCTGTGTTGATGCAGGAAAAGATTCGAGGATGAATTCTTTTGAACAGGAGGGGAATGATGAGAATCAAGCTACATCCGCGCCAAAGGATTTCATCGAAGGTCCAATTACTACAGCTAGAGCTAAATCACTTCAGAATTTAATTTGTGAAGTCTTAAGGAGCAAGGATTATAAGCTGGAATGGCATGAAGAAAATTATAAAGAATTAAATTTGGTGAAAATTAAGCTTGGAAGTGACCAAGTGTCATGTGGAGCATTAGGTTACATGGAATAACCTGTGGACATGCATGCACCGGATCCAACTCATGCTGCTAGCACCTTTTTGAAGGAATATTCCTTGCTGTTATAACTATCTCTCTTTTGGACTTAAATGCCTTTTATTGCTGCTGTATTAAGTTTTCTTTTTGTTGGGACATTTTAGTTTTTTGATAGATTAATTTCTGTTTGGACTTAAAGCTCCTTGCAGTTGTTACTAAAGTAGGGATATTTTTGCCTTTAGCTTTGGGGCCAAGAGGCTATAAACACAAGTGTAATGAGAGAGGTAGAGGAGACACTTTGAATTAATGAAAGATTGTTTCTGCTCCATTAGTGAGTAAATTGATTATTGCCTTTGTTCTTGTGAAGCTCATTAACTTGCTAAGATTTCTATCTTGCAAAGTTTAATGTGCATAATATTCTTGGTTTATTAATTCCCCATATGAATTAGGTCAAGAATCCCATTTTTGATATTTTCTTTGAATTACACAGCAATCTGATTATGCTGGTTCAAAGAATCAAATTCATACATCTGGATTTGGTGCTTTCCATATTGTTCCTTCAATTCTTGAATGTGGGTTTTCAAGTTACCAATTGCTTGAGGTTCACAACATAGAACTACCCTACCTATTATCTCGAGTTAGCAGCAATTATCTTTGCACAAAGATATGGAGGCATTACCTGAATGGAGAAAAGTTCTACATTTATACAGACCATAAAAGTCTGAAATATTTGCCAACCCAGAAGGAGCTCAACCTTAGACAGAGAAGATGGATTGAGTTCTTAAAGGATTATGACTGTGTGATTGACTACCATTCTACGAAGGCAAATGTAGTTTCTGATGCCCTAAGCAGAAAGTCCATTACAGCTTTGAAATCACTGAATGCCCGTATATCCTTGGCTCAAGATGGAGCAATTTTGGCTGAGTTGCAAGTAAGGCCAAACCTGCTACAGTAGATACAAGATGGACAAAAGGTAGATGAGAAGCTAGTAGCTATAATGAGCAAAACCACAGAAGGGAAAGAAATAGAATATGAGGTGAAAGAGATTGGGTGCTTGTACTACAAAGAAAGAGTAAGTGTACCAGATGATAGGGATTTGAAGATAAGCATTTTGCAAGAAACACGTCACAGTGCTTATGTTATGCACCCAGAAAGCACTAAAATGTACCATGATCTAAAGCCTCATTACTAGTGGCCTGGTATGAAGAAGGACATAGCTGACTATGTGACTAGATACTTGACATATCAGCAAGTCAAAGCAGAACATCAAGTTCCATCAGGGTTGCTACAGCCTATAAGTATACCTGAATGGAAATGGGATCAGGTCACCATGGATTTCATAAGTGGTCTACCTCTCACCCAGAAGAAGCATGATGCAATATGGGTGATAGTAGATAGATTAACGAAATCAGCCTACTTTCTGCCAGTTAGAACTGACTACTTGTAACACCCTTACTTTAGCAAGTCCGTACATTCTACTGTTCCAGTGATCGGTGTCGGTCCAGACAGCTAGAATGTCTGGAATTATAATTAGACGAGAGTGTGGAGTCATAAATAACTCAAATAATGGTAAGAAAAATTAAGAAAAAAATTTATAAATAAAATACAATGAAGCTAAATGAGCCGGTGCCCTAGCAATGGGTGACCTAACTGGAAGTTGCTGTCATCATAGCTAGTAGCCCTAAACCTGAGGGAAATTCTATGAAATAATTTTTGAGACTCCAGAGAAGAGTCATTGAGGTTTTGATGGTATTGAAATGCCAAGAAAATGTCAGAGAGATTTTTAGATTGGTACAGACAATTTTAGCTCAATAAGCTAAACGAAGGGCATTTTGGTCATTTCACCTGTAGAGATAATTTTTGACCAACTTATCCAATTAAGTAAGTGAATTATATAATATAAAATATGAATTAATATTGGTGAGAAGTTAATTAGAAATGAGAAAAGAAATAAAAATTAAATTGGATTTATGACATAAGTGTGAGGCCATAAATGAATAAACTAAAATTTCTAACCAATGGGAAATTGCCAAGCAAGTAAAAAGGGGATAAATATCAATTAATTGAGATAAAATTGAAAACACATTTTGCCCATCTTCTTCCTTATTCAGCCAAACCTCACCTCTTTCTCTACCACCTCCATTTGTGCTCTTTATTCTCACTAGATTCTCCTCTCTAACACACCATAAAACCTCTTCCTATCTTCACAAAAATTGATCCTTGCCACTATTTTGAAGATTTACAAGCTCAAGTTGGAGCTCTAACAAGGTTAGTGGCCAATTCTTCTCTCTCTCTCTTAATTTATACTTAGGTACTTAATTTAAGTAGGAAATTGTAAGAGATTTGCATGAGAACCACTTTTATGCTTTCCCCCAAATTTTGGCAGCCATGGACTCATTAGGGTTGTGATGAATTCTTTGAATTAAAGTGATATATTAGCTGCCCTTGACATTAATGCTATGATTAGAACAATAATTAAGGGAGTAATGTGTGATTTGGAGACTTTGGTCAATTAGGGTTAGGGTTTTGAACCAACAATTGGGGGTTGATGCAATTGAGCACAAATTGATGTTTTAATGGTGAATTCAAGACCATTTGGTGTAGTTTGAACTACATTTGGAGTGACTTGTGACATTAACTAAGGCAAAGATTAGGCTGCCTCATGAGTGCATTCTGGACCCTTTGAGTCCAGTGTCCTCATGGGGTTATAACTTAAGCTATGTTACTTCAATTGGTGCAAGGCTAATTGAAAATGAAACAAGACACAAAATGACACAATTTTGATGAAGAAACCTTTCCCAGAAAACCATAATAGAATGGCCTAAAAATTGACCTAATTTGGGTAACACACATTCAATCCTGGGAAAATGACCAAATGAACAGTGAGTCATAACTCAGTATAGAAAAGTCCAATTGATCTGAAATTTATATCAATGGAAATCTTAGACAATTTAGGACAACTTTTATGAAGAACATAACTCCAAATTCTGACAAGAACTTAATGAAATTGCCCACCAAAAATTAGGACACCAAAGCTACTAGAATGGGATTATGCCCAAAAATTTTGAGTAGATACCAATCCTGCCAACCTTGCTAAAATTAGTATATCTTGAGCTAAAAAACTCTAAATGGAGTGATTCAAAAAGAGAATTAAAGAAGACACATAAAGAAACAACTTTCATGAAGAGAATTTTGTCAAATTTCCACTGTAGCAATGACCAATGGAACAGTAAACTTAAGGCATGAAATCTAAAAATTTTAAATAATAAACAATAAGCTTTGAAATGGTATTGGCAACCAATGCCAAAAATTTTAGAATACAAAATCTGGTATATTAGTGATATTATGACTAATATACCTATTGTCTATGAAAAATTCAACATTTTAGTTGACTAATGGGATGAATAGTAACTATTGAACTTCAATTGCAAAGAATTTCATATTTAAAATTGTAATATGCCCTAGTAGGCCTAGTGTGATTGGTTTGGATAGGTTGGCATGCCAATAGGGTTCTAATAGCAATACTACATATGGCATCATGTAACACCCCTTACCCGTCTACAGTGTAGCCGAGCAAGATATGCCACTCAGTGTGCCGGAACACCAGATCTTAACTCATTGATATTTATTATTTCAAAACTTATTTATTTATGGGTTACTAAATGAAACTTATGAAATTGATATCAGTTACATCATTTATTAAAATCTTAAATTTATTTGAGGTTCCGAAGATTTTTCAAAAAATCAGGCAGAGTGCCGGCTAAAAATAGAGAAAACAGTTCTTCGAAACCTATGGTAAACACTACTAAATATTTTTCCAATCATTCTCAACTCCAAATAATCAATATCATCTCAACATTTCTCAACAATTTCTCAACAATTTTCATTCATTCAATTCATATCATATATAATTCAATTCGAACTCAAATTTATGAAGATAATACTTAATTTCATTAATTTGTAGTACAAAATAATACAAGTGTTTATAATTTACATGATGACATGAAGATCTAAATACAAAATACAATTTACAAAAATACAAAAGAGAATCCTAGTGTCCTACCAAAATACACTGCAAATGAGAGGTGACACAGTACACTGGCAGATTTAACTCTCACCTAGTCTAGGGTCTACTAGGCTCACGCTCCGTATCTTCTGTACCTACACGTGGAAAAAGCAAAGCGCTAAGCAATACTGCTTAGTGGTGCCAATAATAAAACAAAAATAACTAAAAAGAAATAAACATGCAAAGTGTATGCTGACATTTTATGCAGACCGAGTTTATGGCAATTATTTGCGGTAATCTAATACTTTTAAGTTAATTATTTAATTAAAATTTGATAAAATTTAATTTGATTGCCCAAGTAACCTATACTAGTCGACTGCACTGGATAAATCAGTAAATTGACACTGGGTACCAAGTACCTCGAGCAGTCACACCATTGGTCATATTGTATTTCCCAGTGTGAAACAAAACAGCTAATAAGCTGTAATAAATATTAGGCACGAGGCCAAGTGTCACAATAGCTAAAAGCCATAAAATCACGAAATGGCAACATAAGCCATAAATCATAGAATGGCATGATGCCATATGCAGTACTGCTATCAGAACCCTATTGGCATGCTAACCTATCCAAACCAATCTTATTAGGTCCACTAGGGCATATTACAAAGCTCTTAATTGAATATTTGTGTTTAACATGTAAGGTTACTATTCATTTTACTATTCAAGTCAAAATATTGACTTTCTCATACATAATAGTTACATGAGTTCTAACTACATGAATTAACCACATTTTGGTTCACAAAAGTATTGGCATTGGTTGCCAATCAATACTTAAAACCAATAGGAAATAAACCAAAATTTTTAGTTTTGGGTGCTAGCATTCACTGTTTCATTAGGCAATTCTACAATGAGAATTTTGCCAAGTGTTCTTAATCAAAGTTGTTCCTTTATGTGTCTTCTTTAATTCTCTTTTTGAATCACTCCATTTGGAGTTTTCTAGCTCAAGTTATGCTAATTTCTTTAGGACTGGCCGGATTAGCATCTACCCAGAATTTCTAGGCAGGAATGGTTCTGGCAATTTTGATACCCTGGCTTTGGTTAGCAATTCAAATGGGTTATGTCCAGAATTTTATTTGGTGTTCTTCATGAAAGTTGTTCTAAATTGTCTAAGCTTGTCATTGATATAAATTTCAAGTCAATTGGATTTTTCTACACTGAGTTATGACTATTTGAACAAACACTGTTCATTTGGTCATTTTCCAGAGACAACACGTTGGTCACTCAGATTAGGGTAGTTTTTAGGTCAACATGGGATGGTTATCTAGGCAGGGTTTCTTCACAAAAGTTGTGCCATTATGTGTCTAGTTTCATGTCCAATTTTCCTTACACCAATTGAATCTACACAACTCAAGTTATAGCTGCTCAAATCTGTTGGACTCACATCCATCCCTACAGGTCCTATGAGGCAGCACACCCAACCTCAAATCCAAAGCAACAATTCACTTTAATTCGTCATAAAACACATCCAAATGGTCATTAATTGACCATTAGGACTTTCATTCACCAACACATGAGCAAAACCCTAATTTTGCTCAAGTCCCCAAATTCTCAAAGTTCAATTCATGCATTAAACTTACAATTTCAACTTATATCATGTCCTTAAACATGAATTGAGTGAGAGAGAATAAATTGGGCACTAACCTTAGTTGAAGAGTTTCTCACACTTGCAAAACCTCTTTCTTTCCTTTCCTTTTTTCTGCCTCAAGTTTACAAAAGGTATAAAGATCAAATTTAGTGAAGACAAGGTAGGGTTTTATGGTGATTTAAGGTGGGAATTGAAGCTTTGTTGAGATGGCAATGGTGGAACACCATGGAGCTGGTTCAGCCAGCTAAAGAAGAAAGACAATTCTGGATTTTTTTTTTCTTAATTCTTCTCTCGTTTATTTGTTTTAAGAAGACTTGCTAAATGGTGATTTGTGGGAGGCTTTTAAATGACATCATTATGATGTCATAATTAGGTATTTTATTCATTTTTCTTTTTCTCTTTCATTTCTACTCACTTTAAATTAATTTTTTATCAACATTAATTCATATTTTATATCATATAATTTATGCACTTAATTGGACAAGTTGGTCAAAAATCATCTCTAAAGATAAAATGACCAAAATGCCATCCATTTGACTTAACAAGCTAAAATTGTGTGTACCGATTAATTAAATTTTCTTTGTGTTTTCTTAGTATTTTATTATCATTAAAACCCCAATAATCCTTCCATGAAATCCCAAAATTATTTCATGGAGTTTTCCCAGGGTTTAGGGTTGCTAACGACCTTCACCGTCACTTCCCGTTTGGGTCACTTATCGCTGGGGCTACGGCTCATTTAACCTTAGTGCATTTCATTTCTAAAAATTTTTCTTAATTTTTCTTATCATTATTTGGTTTATTTATAACTCCTCACTCTAGTCTAATTATAATTCCAGATATTCTAGCTGCCCAGACTGACATTGGTTACTGGAACAGTAGAACGTACGAACTAGCTAAAGTGAGGATGTTACACATCATGCCATTCTGTGATTTATGGCCTATGTGGCCATTTCATGATTTTATGGCTTTTAGCCATTTTGACACTAGTGTGATAATTGGCCTTGTGCCCGATTTCTGTTACTACTTATCAGCTATTCTGTTACACACTGGGAGATACATTGTGACCAATGGTGTGATAGCCTGAGGTACTTGGTACCTAGTGCTAGTTTACCCGTTTATCCAGTCCAGTCAACTAGTATAGGTTACTTGGGCAACCAAAATAAATCTTAATAAAATTTTAATCAAATAATTAATATAAACAATACAGAATTAATAATACTACAAATAATTATCAGAAACTTGTTCGTATGAAATATCAGCGTAAACTCTACATGTTTATTTCATTCTAGTTATTTTTATTTTATTATTGGCACCACTAAGCAGTATTGCTTAGCGCGTTGCTTTTGCCATACATAGGTGCTGGAGATACGGAGCATGAGCCCAATAGACCCTAGACTGGGTGAGAGTCAGATCAGCTAGTGTCCTGTGTCACCTCTCATCTACAGTGTATTTTGGTAGAGCACTATGATTCTCTTTTGTATTTTTGTCAATTGTATTTTGTATTTAGATTTTCATGTTATCATGTAAATTATAAACACATGTATTATTTTGTAAATGTGTAAATTAATGAAATTAAGTATTGCCTTTATAAAATTGAGTTCGAATTTAATTTTGTATGATATGAATTGAATGAATGAAAATTGTTGAGAAATTTTTGAGAAGTGTTGAGATGATGTTGATTATTTAGAGTTTAGAAGGATTGGGAATATATTTGGAAGTGTTTTCTATAGGTTCTAAAGAATTGTTTTCTCCATTTTTAGCCGGTACTCTGCCAGATTTTTTGTAAAATTTTCGGAACCTCAAATTAATTTATAATTTCAATAAATAATATAAATGATATCAATTTCATAAATTTCACTAAGTGACCCATCAATAAATAAACTAAGAAATGATAAATATCAATGAGATAAGATATGGTGCTCCGGCACACTATGTGACATATCTTGCAAGGCTACACTGTAAACGGGTAAGGGGTGTCACATTTCGTGGTATCAGAGTATGGTTTAAGCATTTCTGGGTATAGATAGAGTCCATACCATGCATTGTATTTGTAAGAGTCGAGGTGATACTAATGTAGATCTGTTTTTTTTTCTTATTTTGATTAGGATCACATCGCAGAGAGCAGTCGATGAAGAAGTGGAGAGTCATGCTCCACCAGTGGTTGAAGCTGGAGGCAGGGGGGAACCTGCTCCACCAGCACCAAAAGTGCCTGTACAACCTTCGCTGACTATATTTCAGTAAATGGCGGAATTCTTCAGACAAATGACCGGAGTTATGCCACTGCCACCATCTCCACAGCATAAGTCACATTTAGAAAAGCTTAGAAAATTTAGGGCTGTGGATTTCATGGGTAAGAAGGAAGATGACCCGATGGCCACTAAGAATTGGCTAGACTGAACCATAAGGGTACTGAAGCAACTCCATTGCACCCCAAAGCAGAACCTGGAGGGTGCTGTGTCCCTGTTCCAAGATGATGCCTATCAGTGGTGGGACATAGTATCTGTGTGGTGCCCCCAGAGCAAATAACTTGAGAGTTCTTCCTTGTGGATTTCAGGAAGAAGTACATTGAAAGTGTGTATCTAGAAGATAGAAGAACAGAGTTCATTAGTTTGAGGCAGAGACAACTGACTGTAGCATAATATGAGAGAGAATTTGTGAGACTGAGTAGATATGGGAGGGAGATAGTTCCCACAGAAACAGAGAGGTACAGAAGGTTTGAAGAATGACTAAATGATAACATCAAGATAATGATCACTGCTTTGGGGATTACAAATTTCACAAAATTGATTAAAGCTGCATTGAAGGTTGAAAAAGTCAGAATAAATGAGTAGACTAGAAGAGATAGACAATAAAAAAGCGGCTAAGGTCAGACCAACTCATCTTCTACCCCTAGTAAGAAGTTCAGAGGTCCACCTATTCAGAGTTCAAGTCAGCCTCAAGGTCAGGGCTAGTCCCAGGGGCCCAGACCATAGTTCACACCCAGGAGAGGCTAGTCCACACCATTAGTGGGCAGCTCTCCATGGACGGTGTTCAGGCGACTAGCCCTAAGAGCTTCTACAGCCTGTCCACACTGCTAGAGGTGGCATAAGGGAGAGTGTTGGTGAGTGACTGATGCTTGCTTACGGTGTGGGTCTACAGAACATCAGATCAGAAATTGTCCAAAGAGGACTGCTACAGCTGCCCCAGCACAAGCAAATAGCCCTGCCCCTGCACCTCAACGGGGTGGAAGGTCCGATAAATTTGTGACAGTTGGTACATCACAGAGGCCTGCATTAGAGTCAGCTGAGAGGCTAGAGGCAAGGACACCAGCCAGAGCATATGCCATGAGAGCTCAAGAGGAGTAGGATGCTCCAGATGTCATCAGGGGTATGTTCTTCCTCTACAACTTGCCTGTGCATGCATTGGTGGACCCAGGATCTAGCCACTCATATATCTGCATTAAGCTACCTGTAGAAAGGGGAATATCAGTAGAGGAAAGTGATTAAGACATTCTGGTTACTAATCCACTAGGCCACAGTGTGGTAGTGAATAAAGTGTACAAAGATTGCCCATTGAGGATTTAAGGGTATGAATCCTCAGCAGACCTAATTGAATTACCTTTCTACAAGTTTGATGTGATTTTAGGAATGAACTGGTTGTCACGTCATCAAGCAATAGTTGATTGTAAACTGAAGAGGATTTTTTTAAGGACTCCTAAAGGTACTGAGATCACAGCTGTAAGGGAAAGGACAAATTTTTTGTCCAATGTCATCTCAGTCACAGTTGCAAGGAGATTGATGAGAAAAGGCTGTGAAGCTGACCTAACATACATGGTTGATACTAGGCAGGCTAAGCTTAACCTATCTAATATACCCACAGTAAGAGACTTCCCAAATGTGATCCCTGAAGAATTGCCTGCTTTGCCACCAGAAAGGGAAGTTGAATTTTCTATTGAGGTATTACTGGGTACAACACCGATTTCCATTGCTCCTTATAGGATGGCACCTAATGAGTTAAACAAGTTGAAAATTCAATTACAGGAGTTACTGGATAAGGGGTTTATATGCCAGAGTGTGTCACCTTATGGAGCTTCGGTGTTATTTGTGAAGAAGAAGGATAGGACTTTGAGGCTATGCATTGATTATCGACAGTTGAATAAAGTGACTGTGAAGAATAAGTATCCATTGCCTAGAATTGATAATTTGTTTGATCAGTGTATTTTTAAAAATTAATCTTAGATCAGGGTATCATCAGTTGAGGGTAAAGGATGCAGATGTGCTTAAAACTGCATTTAGGACCCGGTATGGGCATTATGAGTTTCTGGTGATGCCGTTTGGGTTAACAAATGTACCAGCAGCTTTCATAGACCTTATGAATTGTATCTTCCATCCATATCTAGATCGGTTTGTGGTTGTCTTTATTGATGACATTCTGGTGTATTCTAAGACTAGGGAAAAACACGATGACCATTTGAGGATTGTTTTGCAGACCCTGAACAAAAAGAAGTTGTATGCTAAGTTGTCTAAGTGTGACTTCTAGTTGAGTGAGATTGCCTTTCTTGGACACATAGTATCAGATAATGGGATTAGAGTGGATCCTAAGAAGATAGAAGTAGTGATGGAATGCAAGCCTCTCAGAAATACAATTGAGGTCAGAAGTTTATTGGGGCTAGCTGGGTACTACAGAAGATTTGTGAAGGGATTTTCTCTGATAGCTGCTCCAATGACCAAGTTGTTACACAAGAATGTTGAATTTCACTGGAACGACAAGTGTCAGGCCAGTTTTGAGAAGTTGAAGGCTATGTTAATAGAGGCACCAGTGTTAACATAGCCAGTGTCGGGAAAGGACTTTGTGGTCTACAGTGATGCCTCGCATAATGGGTTAGGATGTGTATTGATGCAAGAAGCAAAGGTCGTCGTCTATGCTTCCAAGTAGCTAAGGCCATATGAACAGAACTACCCTACCTATGATCTGGAACTTATAGCAATTATCTTTGCACTGAAGATATAGAGGCACTACTTGTATGGTGAAAAGTGCTACATTTACACAGACCACAAAAATCTAAAATACTTGCCAACCCAGAAGGAGCTCAACATTAGACAGAGGTAATGGCTTGAGTTCCTAAAAAACTATGATTGTATGATTGACTTCCATCCTAGGTTGGAAAATGTAGTTGATGATGCCCTAAGCAGAAAACCCATTACAGCCCTAAGATTACTGAATGCTCATCTATCATTGGCTCGAGATGGAGCTATTTTGGCTTAGTTGCAAGTAAGGCCAAACCTACTGCAGCAGATACAAGATGGGCAGAAGGCAGATGAAAACTTAACGGCTATTGCGGGTAAAATCTCAGAGGGGAAGGAAACTGATCATGAGGTGAAAGCAGATGGGTATCTGTACTACAAAGGAAGAGTGTGTGTACCAGACAATGGGGAAATGAATACCATTATTTTGAAAGAAGCACACACTAGTGTTTATGCTATGCACCCGAGAAGCATAAAAATGTATCATGATCTGAAACCTCACTATTGGTGGCCTGGTATAAAGAAGGATATAGTTGACTATGTTACTAGGTGCTCGAGATGTCAGCAAGTCAAAGCAGAACATCAAGTTCCATCAGGATTGCTATAGCCTATAAGCATACCTGAATGGAAATGGGATCGGGTCACCATGAATTTTGTAAGTGGCCTACCTCTCACCCAAAAGATGCATGATGCAGTATGAAGCATGATGCAGTATGGGTGATAGTGGATAGATTGATGAAGTTAGCACACCTTTTGCCAGTTAAGATTGACTACTCACTAGAGAAGCTAGCAGAGTTGTTTATCAGTGAGATAGTTAGACTACATGGAATCCCACTTTCCATCATATCTGATCAAGACCCAAGGTTTACATCGAGATTTTGGAAGAAGTTGCAAGAATCCTTGGGCACACAACTCCACTTTAGCATAGCTTTTCATCCTCAGATGAATGGACAATCAGAAAGAGTAATCCAGGTATACATTGAAACCTATTGAATTAGTACAAATATTAAACTAAAATGATAATAACAACCTAAAATATGTGATAGTTCCTTGAAGATATACTGAAGAGTTGTGTCATTGAGTTTGAGGAGAGTTGTGATAGATATCTCCCACTGGTAGAATTTGCATACAATAATTGTCACACCCTACCCCTCTGTAAGGCATAACATGATCCCGTAGTATACCTAATGAATTACCAACTCCGTCTACTGATAATCCATTAAATACACTACAAGGGATTTTAAAAACTTTTCTTACTTCTTTTACAGTGGTGAGCACTATTTACAGGTGTGAAAGACTTTGGTGAACTGAAGTGAAACAACTAACTCATTTGATTTATTTGGAATATCTGTAAAAATTTTGGCAAGATGCCATTTGTATTTTGGACAAAGCAGTTCTTGAAAAAACTGTAAAAGCACTTCAATATATTTTCAAATCTCAACTCCAACATTTTTATCAACACAACACATTTCTCAAGTCAAATCCAGTGATTTTCAAAGACTAAGATACAAAGATATAACACAATTTTTACAAGCCAAATAACTCATAATTATTTTACAACTTTGTACAACTTAAATTTACAATTGCTCAAAACGAAGAACAAAATATACATACGGTGAATATACATTACAAGACAAAATGCCACATGTGGTATACTCACTATACCCAAAATCTCTCATTGGCGATACTAGCAAATTAGCCACTGTCTCTCTACCTGCGACAGCAATAAAAAGCTATCGCTGAGACAATGTCTCAGTGGTGCACAACATTAACCAAATACAAATTTTAAATCACAATTCATAAATCATATCAATAGTGGATACTTAAAACCATAGTTAAATTCAAGACAATAAATGTCAACAAGAATTTAAACTCCATTTGTTAATATCACAATAATTTTCAATAAGTCGATCATGGTTGAATTCAATAGATGATATGTCAATAAGAGTTTAAATCAAATTCACAATCTCACAATACATAATAACACAATTCGATCAAATAACTGAAGAATACAGTGTTGCCAATCTATAACACAATTTAGGTCATGACACAAATTTTTCCATATATGCCGTGTTGTACACCACGACAAGACATACTCACCCCAATAATCGAAATCAATGAGGGAGGAAGCTAGCTATATAATGAGAACTCATCCATACTCACCTCGGTGGGAAGTCAAAGAGGAGGAACATAATCATACTCACCCTGCACTAATAAGTCAAAGAGGAGGAATAATCACACTCACCCCATTAATGGAGGAGGAACATATTATCAGTGTCATGCCAATTGTGAGTCAAAACAATTCCAAACATTTTATTCAAATGATCCGTAAGAATCCAATAAATTTCCAAAGTTATAATTTCATTCACAAAATGGCAACACAATTCGTAATTCACTTCAATTTCCACAAAAACCATTTACAGTGCTTTTCAATCAATAAGTATCCATCAAATACCATTCAAACAATTTTTCACAGTTTCAAACCATTCACAATGTTTTTCAATCAATAAGTGTCCACCAAACACATTTCCACAATTTAAAACAATGATATGCAAATAGTCAATATTTATTTCCATTGAAAATAATTCAAAAGAAACATTTGTTGTGCACAAACCTCGATGATCCCCACGATCTGGACTCGTGTTTCCTTCCCTTTTCCTGAGTCTTTGGTAACTGAGAAACACAATTTGAAGTGTTTCAGTACTAATTTAAACTGTCTCTATCGATGGTGTTTGGTAAATAATGCACTGAACTCAATTATTCACTTAATCACCTAATATACCGACCCTCGTTGCGTTTTAGGTAAATTAGGTTTTAGTGTCGTTAATATGTCACATTTGATAGGGTTTTAGGTTTGGTATGTTTTACCAAAGTCATTTCCTTGCTTAGTGCATTTTAATGCAAATTGCTGGATTCCGGGACACTGGTTTGACCTAACCGGACGATCTAGTTCCCTCGGTTTTCGAGTCTCGGTCGAAACTACAAACTTGTAGATTTAGGTCTTATGGACCGCGGTGCAAAATTTCAGGTCAATCCGAGTTAAGTAGACCGAGTTATGGTCATTACACTCTTGCTGGTCAAATGGTACCATTTTAGGTCATTGTTTGGTGTATTTGGTCAACTTTGGTTCGGCCAGTTTTTGGACCCGAACTTGTGCAAGCTTTTTGACTTGCTTCTGGTCATTTCTGGGTTTTGGTGTCTTCATAAGACTTGTAGGTATGGGTCTTAATTATTCATGGTTAAAATTTCAGGTCAATTGGACCTGTTTTGAGTGAGTTATGGCCTAAATACTCACTGCTGCCCAAATGGTCAGTTTTAGGTCTCAAGTGTACCTAATCCGAATTGGTCATTTTCACATCAACTTGCAAGCAGAATTTTGGTATGGTTTCTCAATGAAAGTTGGCACATTTTGTGCCTAGTTTCACCTCAAATTGGTCTCATACCAATTGAGGTTACACATTTCAGGTTATGGGCTAAAATGTACACTGCCCTCAATATGCATTTCACACCCCACTTCAAACACACATATACCTTGCAATTTGGTTCACTTCCCTACCAATCTGTTTTGGTACATTAACCACAGTATAATCTACTTTACATTAACATTATTTTGGGCAGATTACCATTACCCTCAACACACCAAATATAATTCACATTTACAATATCTCAATACCATTACATACACACCTAAACACCACTAAATCTCACATACACTTTACACAATAATTTCATACACATATCCTTCATTCCTTAATGCCACAATTCTGCCAACACTCCCATGAATATACACATTTATTCAAGTGTCCCCAAGGCTGCCCAAATTTGTCCTTCAACATCAAAGTGCTGTCCAAGTTACCAATTCCCATCCAAGTGCATAAATCACCATATAAACATGAAATAATTCACTAGGTTATTAATTTACCATGATCAACATTATTTCTCATCAATTATATGCATAATAAATCATCAAATGTGTGACCCCATGGCTGTCCAAAAATGGCTATCTCAATAACTATTTAAACTTCAAAATTTCCTTCACAAAACCAACACCCATAACATGCACACAAAACTTAACAAAGCTATCTTCAAAATTATGAACTTACCTTATGCTTGGAGTTTGTTAAACCTTTCTTAAACTTCTCAAATTTAGTATCAAACTCTTCCTTGTGATGAGTAGACAAAGTTTCATGAAGGAACTTAAGAGATTGGAGTTGAAAATGGAGAGTTAAGAGAGCTTGCATGAGAAATGGCCATGGTTTTTCCTCTCACCTTCATTCACGGCAATGTTGAGATCACTTTGAGGAAGATGAAGTTCAGCTGATTTAGTGGAGTTACAGCTGCCCTATTATATGTTTATTTTATGCATTAGTGGTCCACTCACAATTTTAATCATATTTTAAGCTAAACTTTCATTTAATCCCACATTAAACCCTTGATTTTAGCTATTTACTTTAGGTACCACCAAATTAATTTTTTATTTTATTTTCTAAGTGTAATATTATTTATTTTTAATGGACATTTAGGTCAAAAGACACTTGGGACGTCAAATGACCATAATGCCCCGATTCGTTCGATTTTCGGTATTATCGGGTTTTATGCATTTTCGATTTCTCACTTTTCTTTTTTCTAATTATTTATTTTTTCTTTCATATTTCTAATTATATTTTTTCTTCAACAAGGGTCTATTTATGTCCCAAAAATGTTTTCAAGGGTTCCCATGATCTCCACGCCGTGACTTCTGCAGTCACCCATCGCTAGTTTCGCTTAACTTGATCACATTTCTTTGCTATTATTTTTCCTTTGTTTTTCTTGTATTTTCTTTTCTTGTATTTCATTATTTTATGTCTCCTCACTCTCATTGAAGTGTGGTTCTAGGCATCCTAGCTGTCCGGACAACACTGGTCACTGGAGCAGCAGAACGCACTACCGAACTTAGGGGTGTTACAATAATAGCTATCAAGCTAGCATCCAAATGGCCCCATATGAGGCACTGTATGGGAGGAAATGCAAAACCCCAGTGTGTTGGGCTGAATTGGGTGAAGATAAGCTAGTAGGACCAAACCTAGTGACACAGACTGAGGAAAAAGTAAAGTTAATCAAAGCTAATTTGAAGGTTACCTTAAATAGATAAAAATCTTATGCCAAATTGAAGAGAAAAGAGATAGAATATGCAGTTGGCAACAAAGTGTTTGTAACACCCCTATGTTCGGTAATGCGTTCTACTGTTCTGGTGACCAGTGTTGTTCGGACAGCTAGGATGCCTAGAACTACACTTTGATATGAGTGAGGAGACATTAAATAATGAAATACAAGAAAAGAAAATACAAGAAAAACAAAAGAAAAATAATAGTAAAGAAATGCAACCAAGTTAAGCGAGCCGAGAACCCTAGCGATGGGTGACCGCACTGGAAAGTCACGGCGTGGATCGTTGACTAGCCCTGGACTGCGGGGAACCCTGGAAAATATTTTTAGGACTTAAATAGACCCCTATTGAAGTATAAATATCATTAGAAATATTAAATGAAAATTAAATAATTAGTACAAAGAAAAGTGAGAAATCGAAAAACTGACAAAACCCGGTGTTACCGAAAAATCGAGAATACAACCTGAACAGGGGCATTGTGGTCATTTGACATCCTGAATTGTCTTTTGACCTAAATGTCCATTAAAGATAAATAATATTAGACTTGGAAAATATAATGAAAAATTAATTTAGGGGTACCTAATATAAATAGCAAAAATGGGGTTCAATTTAGGTAATTAACACATTTTAAACATAAAATAAGATTGATTTCATGTGAGTGGACCACTAAGGAATTTAAAATGTATTAAGTGGGCAGATTGCTCTACTAAAACATCATCTTCAACTTTAGAAATCTCCATTGCCGTAGATAAAGAGCTCCCAAAACCTCCATTGCCATCCATGTGTGGAGCTTCATCCACTCAAGATCAAGCCACAATTTCTTCAAGTCTCCTTCATTAAAGTTTGAGTACACAGCTTGGGCAGTATTTTGGGAGCAAAAAGGGAGAGATTTGAAGAGGTTTGACAAGCTCCACTTGAGGTATATGTCCATTTCCTTCATCCTTGCTTTGTTAAAGTTTGTAAGGATGTTATGGGTGTTTGATTTATGAAGAAATTTTTGAAGTTTGATGTTGAATGTGAATGTGTACTTTTGGCAGCCATGGAAACACCTTGAAGGCAGTTTAATTGTGCTTGTAAATGGTGAATTAAATGATTGATTAAATGTATATTGTGTAGGAAATTGTTTGGGTGATGTATACTTGGTATATGTAAATTTGAAATGAAATTTAAAGCTTGGAAATTAATGGAATGTAAATGTACCATTGTGGCAGTTTGTTAACTCTTGAGGAATGCTGGAATTCATGCTTGGTTTATGAAATAATGGTGTTGAAATGTGTTGGTTGTTATGGTAGTTTGAGTGTATGTATGGTGGTGTAAAGTGGGACATGTAAATGAGCATGAATTGGTGATTGAATTGTTGTAAATTGAGTTGGAGAAATTCTGCACTTGATGGTGCACATTGAATGTAATTGTAAGTTGCCAAAATGACCTATAATATGTTATAAATTATGTTTAGGTTGTGGTACAACCAGAATTGGTTTGAAGGTTAAGTTTGGTGAGTGTTAAAAGTGATGCTTGATGTGTATGCAAGAATTTCAATAAGGCAGTTTGAGTTTTAGGCCTATAACTTTAAGTGTGTGACTCCAATTGGTATAAGACCAATTGGAGGTGAAACTAGGCACAAAATTTTCCAACTTTCATGAAGGAAACATACCAAAATTCTGCTTGCAAGGTAGCTTGAAAAATGACCAAATCCGGATTAAGTGCAAATAAGGCCTGAAAATTGACCATTTGGGCAGCAGTTAGTGTTTAGGCCATAACTCACTCAAAACAGGTCCAATTGACCTGAAATTTTAACCATGAATAGTTAAGACCCATATCTACAAGTCTTATGGAGACATAAAAGCCCAGAAATGACCATAAGCAAGTCAAACAGCTTGCACAAGTTCGGGTCCAAAAACTGGCCGAACCTAAAATGACCTAAAGTGACCTAAAATGACCAATTTTGGTGCAATTTGACCAGCAATAGTAAAATGACCATAACTTGGTCTACATAACTCAGAATGATCTAAAATTTTGCCCCGCATTCCATAAGACATAGATCTACAAGTTTTTAGTTTAGACCGAAACTTGAAAACCGAGGGAACTAGGTCGTCCGGCTAGGTCAAACTAGTATCTCGGAATCCAGCAAATTGCAAGAAAATGCAAGATACATAGAAATGAATTTGGTAACCTGTACCAACCCTAAAAGACTATTGAATGTCACATATTAGTGACATTAAAACCGAATTTACCTAAAACGCATCAAGGGTCGATATATTAAGTTGATTAAGCAAATAATAGCATTCAGTGAATTATTTATCAAACATTATCGTTAGAGATAGTTTAATTAAGTACTGAAACACTTCAAATTGTGTTTCTCAGTTAGCAAAGACTTAGGGAAAGGGAAGGAAACACTGAGTCAAGACTAAGAGACAGTTATCAGAGGTTTGTGCACAACTAGTTTTTAACTGATTTTGTTTGAATATTTCATATGATTAAATGACATACTTTTCTGATGTATTATGTTTAATAAGCATTGGATTTAATTCAAGGATTATTGAAATTGTTATAGTATGTATGAATTTAGCTTTTTGAAATGGTATTTCCACAAGTATTAAGCATTGTTATGGATTGAATAAATTATGTTTTGTAAAATTGTGATAGAACATGTTTTGAATTATGATGGTAATTTTCATAGAAAAATGCAAATTTATGATTTGAATTGTGATGAGCATTAAAATTATTGGATATTAGAATTGACTTTGAATCGAATTATATTGTGATTTATGCTCACTAAAAGGATTGTAATATTGTTTTATATCTCACTATAGATGCTTGACTAGGTTATTACCCATCTCTCTCATTTGTTGAGAAGACAATGGAGTTAGTTGTGTTTTGATTACCATGGTACGTGCACAGGCTTAGATTTTCCTCTGATTTGAGGTTAGATCTAAGTTTATTTTATCGTTATGGCCCTTGCGGAAGATTCATTATTGTGATGGTACTGTGCACGATGATTCGACCTCCCCGACCATAGGGAGTTAGAATCTGATTCGACCTCCCCGACCATAGGGAGTTAGAATCTGATTCGACCTCCCCGACCATAGGGAGTTAGAATCACATCGAATATGGCCCTTTCGGATTAGTCTTGCATAGTTAGTGAGATAAAGATTGATTTTTGAGATACATAATGATTTTTGAGATACAGAATGGCTTTTGAATGGTAAAGAATTGTGATTTCAATTATGGTTTATGTATAATTGATTTTGTTGGAATTACTTAAATGGTTAGTCATGATTTGATAAATTGAATTTTGTGATCAAAGTCATTTATTCAAATGATTTACATTATTGGCAATGAATATTTTGAGTTTTGAAATTTGATGAGTATTCAGATTTCCAAATTATTTACTGTAAATTTTGTCAATGTATGTTGTACTATGTTTTAAATTATAGTTGTGCACCACTGAGTTCACCACTCAGCGATAGCTTTGTATGATGTCGCAGGTAAAAAGAGCATAGAGTAGTGAATAAGTTTCTTTGAAGACATATTCAGATCAGCTCCAGGTATATCATAGGTATACCCATGTACATAGGTTTTGATGTATGCATGTAATAATATGTATGTAAATTATTTGAGCAGTTGTATAAAACTCTTGTAAAATATTTTGGTATGTAATTAAATGTAAATTATTGTAAATATAAAGTTGAGATTTCATTTACTTGAATAGTTTTGTATTATAAATTTTGAGTCTTGTAATCAATGAACTGTTTCTTTATGATGAGAGTAGTTTGAAAATGAATTGATTGTTTATTGAGAATTGAATTGTGAATTGAAATGAAGTTATTGAAGTTGTATTTGAGAAAACATATTGGGAGCATTTTCTTTTGCAGGATTGAAGAACTGTTTTCTCAAAATACAGCCGGCACATTGCCGAAATTCTGAAAAAGAAAAAATTTATAACACCAGATTTTAACCGATGATTTAAATTTCACGAAAATTGTTTTAAAATCCCTTGTAGTATATCTAATGGGTTATCAGTAGGCGAAGTACGATAATTCATTAGGTGTACTACGGGATCATGTTGCATCTTACAGGGGAGTAGGGTGTGACAGTGTTCCTCAAAGTGTCACCATGGAAGAAGGTACTGAGGTTTGGAAGAAAGGGTAAGTTAAGCCCTAGGTTCATTGGCCCATATGAAGTCATTGAGCGTGTAGGACTAATGGCCTACAGGCTAGCCTTACCACCAGAGCTGGACAAAATCCATAATATGTTTCATGTGTCCATGTTGAGAAGGTACAAATTATATCCTTCACGTGTCATCTCCATGGAAGAGATTGAAATTCAACCAGATTTGACATATGAAGAAGAACCAATCAGGACCCTGGCTTAGGAAGTGAAAAAATTAAAAAACAAGCAGATTCCACTGGTGAAAGTACTTTGGAGGCACCACAACACTGAGGAGGCAACTTGGGAAAGCAAAGAAACGATGAGACAACAGTTCCCTCAACTATTTGCATCAGGTAAATTTCGAAGACGAAATTTAAATTAGAGGAGAAGAGTTGTAACACCCTCACTTGCAAGTCCATACATTCTACTATTTCGGTGACAGGTGTCAGTCCAGATAGCTAGAATGTCTGTAACTATATTTAGACTAGAGTGAAGAGTCATAAACAACTCAAATAATGGTAAGAAAAATTAAGGAAAAATTTTAAAAATAAAATACAATGAAGTTAAATGAGCCGGTGCTCTAACGATGGGTAACTTAACGGGAAGTTGCTATCTTCACAGCTAGTAGTCCTAAACTCGAGGAAAATTCCGTGAAATAATTTTTGGGACTCCAGAGAAGATTCATTGAGGTTTTGATGGTATTAGAATGCTAAGAAAACGCTCAGAGAAATTTTTAGATCGGTACAGATAATTTTAGCTCAACAAGCTAAACGAAAGGCATTTTGGTCATTTTACCTGCAGAAATGATTTTTGACCAACTTGTCCAATTAAATAAGTGAATTATATGACATAAAATATGAATTAATATCGATCAGAAATTAATTAGAAGTGAGAAAAAGAAATGAGAAAAGAAATAAAAATTAAATTAGATTTATGACATAAGTGTGAGGTCATAAATGAATAAACTAAAATTTCTAACCAATGGGAAATTGCCAAGCAAGTAAAAAGAGGATAAATATCAATTAATTGAGAGAAAATTGAAAACATATTTTGCCCATCTTCTTCCTCATTCAGCCGAACCTCACCTCTCTCTCTACCACCTCCATTTGTGCTCTTCCTTCTCACTAGATTCTCCTTGCTAACACACCATAAAACCTCATCTTATCTTCACAAAAATTGATCCTTGCCACTAGAGCAAGCTTGAGGCAGCAATTTGAGGGAGAAAATTTGAAGATTTACAAGCTCAAGTTGGAGCTCTAACAAGGTTAGTGACCAATTCTTCCCTCTCTCTCTTAATTTACACTTAGGTACTTAATTTAAGTAGGAAATTGTAAGAGATTTGCATGAGAAACACTTGTATGCTTCCTCCCAAATTTTGGAAGCCATGGACTCACTAGGGTTGTGATGAATTCTTTGAATTAAAGTGATATATTAGCTACCCTTGACATTAATGCTATGATTAGAATAATAATTAAGGGAGTAATGTGTGATTTGGAGACTTTGGTCAATTAGGGTTAGGGTTTTGAACCAAAAATTGGGGGTTGATGCAATTGAGCACAAATTGATGTTTTAATGGTCAATTCAAGACTGTTTGGTATAGTTTGAACTACATTTGGAGTGACTTGTGACATTAACTAAGGCAAAGATTAGGCTACCTCATGAGTGCATTCGGGACCCTTTGAGTCTAGTGTGCTCATGGGGTTATAACTCAAGTTATGTTGCTTCAATTGGTGCAAGGCCAATTGGAAATGAAATTAGACACATAATGACACAATTTTGATGAAGAAACCTTGCCTAGAAAACCATAATAGAATGGCCTAAAAATTGACCTAATCTAGGTATCACACATTCAATCCTGGGAAAATGACCAAATGAACAGTGTTTGTTTATTTAGTCATAACTCATAGTAGAAAGTCCAATTGATCTAACATTTATATCAATGGAAAGCTTAGACAATTTAGGACAACTTTTATACAGAACCACAACTTCAAATTCTGACCAAAACTTAATGAAATTGCCTACCAAAAATCAAGACACCAAAGCTGCCAGAATGGGATTGTGCCCAGAAATTCTAGGTAGATACTAATCCTACCAGCCTTGCTAAAATTAGCATATCTTGAGCTAGAAAACTCCAAATGGAGTTATTCAAAAAGGAAATTAAAAAAGACACATAAAGGAACAACTTTCACGAAGAGAATTTTATCAAATTTTCACTGTAGCAATGACTAGTGGAACAGTAATCTTAAGGCATGAAATCTAAAAGTTTAAAATAACAAACAATAAGCTTTGAAATGGCATTGGCAACCAATGCCAAAAATTTTAGAATACAAAATGTAGTATATTGGTGATATTAGGACTAATATACCTACTGTCTATGAAAAAGTCAACATTTTAGTTGACTAATAGGAAGAATAGTAACTATTGAACTTCAATTGCAAAGAATTTCATATTTAAAATTGTAATATGCCCTAATAGGCCTAGTGTGATTGGTTTGGATAGGTTGGCATGCCAATAAGGTTTTAATAGTAGTACTGCATATGGCATCATGCCATTCTGTGATTTATGGCTTATGTGGCCATTTCATGATTTTATGGCTTTTAGCCATTCTGACACTATTGTGATACTTGGCCTTGTGCCCGATTTCTGTGACGGCTTATTAGCTATTCTGTTACACACCGAGAGATACATTGTGACTGATGGTCGAGATTTTGGAAAAAGTTGTAAGAAGCCTTGGGCACACAACTCCACTTTAGCACGGCTTTTCATCCTCAGACGGATGGATAGTCGAAATGAGTAATCCAGGTAAACCTAAAAACTAATTGAATTTTTACAACTAATAAATTGAAATGATAGTAACAATGTGAATTATGTGATAGATCCTTGAGGATATGTTGAGGAGTTGTGTCATTGAGTTTGAGGGGAGTTGGGATAGATATCTCCCACAGGCAGAATTGGCATATAACAATAGCTATCAAGCTAGCATTCAAATGGCCCCGTATGAAGCACTGTATGGGAGGAAGTGTAGAACCCCTATATGTTGGACTGAATTAGGCAAAGATAAGCTGGTAGGACGAGACTTGGTGAAACAGATTGAAGAGAAAGTAAAAATAATAAAAGCTAATTTGAAGGTTACCTCGGATAGACAGAAATCTTATGCTGACTTGAAGAGAAAAGAGATAGAGTATGCAGTTGGCGACAAAGTGTTTCTCAAAGTCTCACCGTGGAAGAAAGTACTGAGGTTTGGAAGAAAGGGTAAGTTAAGCCCTAGGTTCATTGGCCCAAATGAAGTCATTGAACATGTGGGACCAGTGGCCTATCGGCTAGCTTTACTGCCAGAGTTGGATAAGATCCACAATGTATTTCATGGGTCTATGCTAAGAAGATACCGCTCAGACCCTTCACATGTTATCTCCATGGAAGAAATTGAAATCCAACCGGACTTGACATATGCGGAAGAACCCATACGGATTCTGGCTCGGGAAGTGAAGGAACTGAGAAATAAACAAATTCCACTGGTGAAAGCACTTTGGAGGCACCATAATACCGAGGAGGCAACTTGGGAAAGTGAAGAAACGATGAGGCAACAGTTCCCTCCACTGTTTGCATCAGGTAAATTTCAAGGACGAAATTTTTATTAGAGGGGAAGAGCTGTAACATCCTCACTTTAGTTAGTCCGTATAGTTTACTGTTCCAGTGACCAATGTCGGTCCGGGCAGCTAGAAATTTGAAATTATAATTAGACTAGAGTGAAGAGTTATAAATAAACTAAATAATGATCAAAAAAAAAATCAAGGAAAAATTTTTAGGAATGAAATGCACTAATGTTAAATGAGCCGTAAACCCAGTGATGAGTAACCCGAAGGGGAAGTGACGGTGAAGGCTGTTAGTAACCCTAGACCCAGGGAAAACTTCATGAAATAATTTTTGGGACCTCAAGGAAGGATTATTGGGGTTCCTATGACAATAAAATGTTAAGAAAACACAAGGAAAATTTTAATCAATCGGTACACCCAATTTTAGCTCGTTAAGCCAAATGGAGGGCATTTTGGTCATTTCATCTTCAGAGATTATTTTTGACCAACTTGTCCATTTAAGTAAGTGAATTATATGACATAAAATATGAAAAAACATTGGTGAAAAATTGATTAAAAATGAATAGAAAGGGAAAGAAAAGAAAATGAAAGTAAATTAGATTTATTACATAATGCTTATGTAAGCATGAGGTAATAACAATTTTTGGCCAATCAAAATTAATAAATACATTAAAAATACATTAAAAAGAAAAGAAAGAAGTTAGAAATCTAGAAAAAACCAGCAGCCATCCCTCTCTTCTCCAACTCGCACCATAGCTCCTCCATTACCAAGCTTACCAAAGCTTGAGTTTCTTGGTTTTTTACCAACTAAAGCCTAAGTTCCCAACACAAAATCTCACTTTTTTATCTTACTAAAGCTTTTGGGAGCAAAAAGAAGTAAAAAGGAAGAGTTCTTACAAGCTTGGAAGTGACTCCATTAGAGGTTAGTGACCAAACTTACTCTTTTTCTTTCAATTCATGTTGAAGGAGTGGAATTAAATGCAAATTTACAAGAAAATGGAATAAATATCATGTGTATGCCCTTCTTAAAATTTCAGCAGCCTTGGATTTGGTAGGGTTTTAAAGATTTCTTGGAACCAATGTACCTATTATTTATGAAAAAGTCACCATTTTAGTTGACTATTGAAATGAATAGTAATAATGAAACTTCAATTTCAAGAATGGTAAAATTTAAAAGTGTAACATGCCCTAGTACACCTAGTAAGATTGGTTTGGATAGGTTGGCATGCCAATAGGGTTTAGTTAGCAGTACTGCACATGGGATTATGCCATTCTGTGATTTTATGGCTTTTAGCCATTCTGATATCAGTACGATACTTGGCCTTGTGCCCAATGTTTATTATAGCTTATTAGCTGTTCTGTTGCACACTGAGAGATACAATGTGACCAATGGTGTGATGGCCCGAGGTACTTCGTACCTAGTGCCAGTTTACCCATTTATCCAGTCCACTCGACTAGTATAGGTTACTCAGGCAATTAAAATAAATCTTACCAAATTTTAATCTAATAATACTGTAATAAGTGCCAAAAATTAAGTTTACAAAAATGTGAGCATACATTCTGCATATTTATTTTATTTTATATTTGCACCATTAAGCAGAATTGCTTAGCGCGTCGCTTTTGCCACGCGCAGGTACTGGAGACATAGCTGGGGAGTCCAGCAGACCTTAGACAGGGTGATTTGTCAGATCTGCAAAGAGTCTAGAGTCACCTCATATCTGCAATGCACTTAGTAGGACATTAGGATTTTGGGTTATATTTTGCATTTTGCATTTGTTTTTTTATTGTAATTATAAACTCATGAAATTATATGATAATGTAAATATATGAAATTCATGATACTGAAATTATCTGTATATTACGTTGGAAAATAAAATGTTGGGAAATATTCATAATGTGATTCGAATTGTGATGTGAACAAAAATTTTGAAAATGGTGTTGAGATTTGGAGATTAAGTTGATATGTGTATATATTGGAGTTCTGGATTTGAAAACCATATTGGAAGTGTCTTTTAAATAGGTTCAGAAGAACTGTTTTCTAATTTACAGCCGATGCTCTGTCAGATTTTCTATAAAAATTTATGAAAAATTCAGATTAATCAATTTTGAAAATAAATGATATAATTGGTAAATTTTGCACTTGGTGAATAGTAAATAAATAAATTATGGAGGGTAAATTGTTATGAAATAAGTTATGGTGCTCCATACACTATGTGGCATATCTTGTTCAGCTATACTGTAAACGGGTAAGGGGGTGTCACAGCTAGCTAGCCACCTCCCTCATTGATTTCGATTAGTGAGGTGAGTATGCCTTTTCATGATGTAAGCACGGCATATTCGGAAATTTTGTATCATGGCCTAAGTTGTGTTAATGATTGGCAACACTGTGTTTATTAAATTGTTTGATCAAATTTGTGTTATATTAAGCTTTGAAAATTATGAAATATTTAAATTGTGATTTCTGATAAATGTGATTTGAAAATTGAAATGTGATTGTGAAATATTTGAACTCTGAATTAATAATAAATGTTTTATATTTTGCATTTTATATTTTATTGTGCACCACTGAGTATTATTATACTCAGCGATAGCTTTCTTTGCTGTCATAGATAGAAATAAGGAAAAATGCAATAGAGTGAGCTGCTGATTGTTGGGACTACACTGAGGTTTTTGTACGGGTATTTAGTTATACCCTTGTATATTATATTTTGATTATGCATGTAAATATATGTGTGTAAATTATTTGAGTAGATGTATAAAACTTTTGAAATGTCACACCCTACCCCTCAGTAAGGCATAACATGATCCCGTAGTATACCTAATGAATTACCAACTCCGTCTACTAATAACCCATTAAATACACTACAAGGAATTTTAAAAACTTTTCTTACTTCTTTTACGGTGGTAAGCACTATATACAGGTGTTAAAAACCTTTTTTGAACTGAAGTGATAGAACTAACACATTTGAATTATTTGGAATTTCTGTAAAAATTTTGGCAGAGTGCCATCTGTATTTTGGATAAAACAGTTCTTCAGAAAACCTGTAAAAAGCACTTCAATATATTTCCAAATCTCAACTCCAACATTTTTCTCAACACAACATATCTCTCAACTCAAATCCACAGTGATTTTTCAAAGACTGAGATACAAGAAATATAATACAATTTTTATAAGCCAAAATAACTCATAATTATTTTACAACTTCAATGTATAATTTGAATTTACAACTGTTCAAAACCAAGAACACTATGTACATACAGTGGTCATACATTACAGTACAAAATGCAAAATGTGGTATACTCATTATACCCGATAATCTCTCGCTGGATGTACTAGCAGCCTAGTCTGCTGCCCTGTCTGTCTGTCTGTCTACCTGCGACAGCAATGAAAAGCTATCGCTGAGACAATGTCTCAGTGGTGCACAACATTAACCAAATACAACTTTAAATCACAGTTCATAAATTATATAAATGATAGATACGTAAAACCATAGTTAAATTCAAGACAATGAATGTCATAAGGAATTTAACACAATATCATAATAAATCTCAGTAATCAAAACGTAGTTAAATTCAAAAGACAGTGAATATCAATAAGAATTTAAACTCCAATTCACAATATCACAATAAATCTCAATAGTCAAAATATGGTTAAATTCAAAAGACAGTGAATATCAAAAAGAATTTAAACTCCATTTCACAAATTATCAAATCGCATAATAACACAATTTAGTCGAATAATTTAAGAATATAGTGTTGCTAATTCATTCACAACTTAAGCCATGACACAAAATTTCCGATCAACGCCGCGTTGTACACCACGGCAAAGCAATCACAACCCCACTAATCGAAATCAATGTGGAAGGGAGCTAGCTATATAATGAGTACTCATCTAATCACCTCAACTGGTAAACCAGAGAGGGAGAAAAATAAATGATCACGACTCCATAAATGGAGAAGGAAAATAAACGATCACAACCCCATAAATGGAGAAAGAATGATATGATACTGTCATGCTAAGTGTGAACACAAAATCAATTTCAAACATTTTATTTAAATGATTCGTGAGAATCCAATAAATTTCTAAAGTCATAAATTCATTCACAAAATGGCAACACAATTCATAATTAACTTCAAATTTTCACAAATCACACTAAATCAATTTTTCCACAGTTTCAAACTATTTACAATGCTTTTCAAGCAATAAGTATCCATTCAAACACATTTCCATAATTGAAAACAATAATATACAAATAGTCATAATTTATTTCAATTGAAAAATTCAAAAGAAATAACTGTTGTGCACAAACCTTTGATAACTGTCTCCTGGCCTTGACTCAGTGTTTCCTTCCCTTTCCCTGAGTCTTTGCTAACTGAGAAACACAATTTGAAGTGTTTCAGTACTTAATTAAACTGTCTCTAACGATAATGCTTGATAATTAATTTACTGAATCCTATTATTTGCTTAGTCAACCTAATATGTCGACCCTCGATGCATTCTAGGTGAATTAGGTTTTAATGTTATTAATATGTCACATTTGATAGTATTTTAGGGTTAGTACATGTTATCAAGTTCATTTCCGTGTATACTGCATTTTCTTGCAATTTGCTGGATTCCGGGATACTAGTTTGACCTAGCCGGATGACCTAGTTCCCTCGGTTTTCGGGTTTCGGTCAAAACTAAAAACTTGTAGACCTATGTCTTATGGAACGCGGGGCAAAATTTCAGGTTATTCTGAGTTATGTAGACCAAGTTATGGTCATTTTACTATTGCTGGTAAAATTGCACCAAAATTGGTCATTTTAGGTCACTTTAGGTCATTTTAGGTTCGGCCAGTTTTTGGACCTGAACTTGTGCAAGCTGTTTGACTTGCTTATGGTCATTTCTGGGCTTTGGTGTCTTCATAAGACTAGTAGATATGGCTCTTAACTATTCATGATCAAAATTTCAGGTCAATTGGACTGTTTTGAGTGAGTTATGGCCTAAACAATAACTGCTGCCCAAATGGTCAATTTTCAGGCCTCAATTGCACTTAATCCGGATTTGGTCATTTTTCAAGCTACCTTGCAAGTAGAATTTTGGCAAGCTTCCTTCATGAAAGTTGGCACATTTTGTGCCTAGTTTCACCTATAATTGGTCTCATACCAATTGGAGCCACACACTTAAAGTTACAGGCCCAAAACACAAACTGCCTTATTGCATTTCCTTCATACACATCAAGGATCACTTTTAACCCTTACCAAACTCACATTCATGCCCATTTCTGGTTTGTACCATAACCTAAACATATTTTACCACATATTGTTGATCATTTTGGCAGCTTACCATCACATTCAACATAACCCATAAAGTGTAGAATTTACCAAGTCCAAGTTACACAAAATTTAACTACATAACAAGCTCATTTACATGCTTAGACTCAAACCCTTGTACACATATACAATCTGCCATAGCAAGCACCATAATTCAACCATATAATTTTATAAACCAACCCATGAAATAACATTTTTTTGGTTCACAATGCAAGCTGCCAATTCATACATCACACTCCATTAATTTTCAAGCTTCAAATTTCAAATACACATCCACATATACTAAGTATACATCACCCAAATAATTTCCTACACACATATACATTTAATCAATCTTTTAATCCACCATTTAGAAGCAAGAATAAGCTGTCCTCAAGGTGTTTCCATGGCTGCCAAAAGTACACATCCCCATTCAACATTAAACCTCAAAAATTTCTTCATAAATCAAACACCCATAACATCCTTACAAACTTTCACAAAGCAATATTCAAAAATACAAACTTACCACTTTTGAAATTCTTCAAAACCTCACCAAAACTTAAATTTCTTGCTGCCTATCTACTGGCCAAGTGGTGTAGACTAACTTTGATGAAGGAACTTAGGAAGAATTTGGCTTACTTCAAGCATGCATGGAGCTTGGCCATGGATGGCCATGGAGGTTCTTCAATGGAGGCTCACAGCTAGTCATTTGGGAGGAAGAAGATGGACTGGATTTCTGTCCAAAATGACTTAATTAAGTGTCCCAAAACTTGAGTTAGTGGAGCACTCACTTTAACTTAATGATTAAATATTCCAATTTTCTTAATTTGCACATTTATCTCATTTCCTTCACTATTTACATAATGTACCACCATTTAATTTTTCATGACATTTCTAAAGCGTAATATCATTTATTTTTAATGGAAATTTAGGTCACAAGACAACTCAGGGTGTCAAATTACCACAATGCCCCTGTTCGGGTTGCATTCCCGATTTTTCGGTAACACCGGGTTTTGTTCGTTTTTCGATTTCTCACTTTTCTTTGTACTAATTATTTAATTTTTTTTATATATTTATAATGATATTTATACTTCAATAAATATTTATTTGAGTCCTAAAAATATTTTCCAAGGTTCCTCGGAGTCCAGGGCTAGTCAACAGTCCACGCCGTGACTTCACGGTGCGGTCACCCATCGCTAGGGTTCTCGGCTCACTTAACTTGATTGCATTTATTTACTATTATTTTTCCTTTGTTTTTCTTGTATTTTCTTTTCTTGTATTTCATTATTTTATGTCTCCTTACTCATATTGAAGTGTAGTTCTAGGCATCCTAGCTGTCTGGACAACACTGGTCATCGGAACAGTATAACGCACTACCGAACTTAGGGGTGTTACATGAAATATTATTTTGGGCGTGTAATGTTCGTGCAAATTATTGTAATGTTCAAACTTATTTTTCAGTTTTGTAAAGAATGTAAATTAATTTTTCTTTAGTGGAATATGAATGAAGTTATTTAATATTATTTCTGAAGACAATTGAATTGAGAACTGTTTTGAATTATGGAGTTGGAGAAATGATGTTGATTTGTGTTGTGGTTGTAGTTGATTTTGATGAAATGAATTATTTGAAAGTGTTCTTCACAGGTTTTGAAGAACTTTTTTCCCAATTATAGACGTCACTCTGTCGAAAATTTTCTAAAATTTGCGTAAAAATAAAAATATACAAAAATTTTAACTAGTCTTTATACTTCAAGTAAAAGTTTTTAATTCCTACCAAAAGCGCTCACCACCTTCGAAAAGTAAGAAAATTATTTTAAAATCCCCTGTAGTATATTTAATGGGTTACCGGTAAATGAAGTACGATAATTCATTAGATGTACTACGGGATCATGTTACATCTTTCTAAGGGGTAGGGTGTGACACAATTTCACTTTTCTGTTTACATAATGTATTTATGTGTAATAGAAAAGGTCCATTGATATTTTGTTAGCAATTTTATTCTTCAGTTGTTAAGAATATGAGTCATAGTATTTCTAGCACAAAGTATTATAAATTGGTTCACAATCGAGGATACTTCACACAGGACATGACTTATCCAGAAAGATTGTATTCATGTTTGTTCCCAAGGTATTTATATGAGATACAAATAAGATGGAATGGTGAGTCTCATGCCATATAACAAACATGATAGGCACTTATACATGATAAGTAGTTCAAACGAGTGACGCATATGACAAGCACATGGAGTTTACTCTTATCAATGCATTATCATATATCACATCAGTGCATATAATCTTTAAACCTGAGATAACACAGTTATCTTGTATATAGGTGGTTTGAGTTTGATACTGCTTTCATACTTATACTATGTATGGGTATATGGGCATGTGTTGGCTCCTACTAGTTATATATGGAGAAAGGTGTTGACCAAGATGGAATGTATTACCCTAAGTAAATAGGGATAAAATCCTATATTCATTTAATTGTTCTTGATGTTTCAAGTTCCTGGCCAGGACATACAGATTTAATCGAAAAAGAGTTTCTGATGAGAAAATCTTTTTAATCAAGAATTAGAATTAAAAACGAACATAATATTCATAGCAAATGGGGTTTGACATAAACCATGACTCCAGCTCGAATTGGGATTTTGTAACAGAGAGATTCTAGTGCATGGTAACATATGATTGAAGGTTCATTTAAGGTATTCCTTATTACTGATTGGGTGGCCGTGGCATGCTATGCTAGGTGTTAACCATGGTGTATGAAATGCCTAAAATGACTTAGAGAAATCATTTATGGTAAGAAAGATTTTTGATGATATTAAGAGTTAATATCATATCTCATTACCAATTAGTGATGAGCCAAGTGAGTCACACACGTACACAAGTAATCACCAAGTTAAATGTGATTTAATTGATTAGTTAAAGAGTTTAATTGATTAATTAAATAGGTTTGGTTTGCAATTAGATTGCAAAGTCCCTAACATGGCTTAAAACCAAATCTATGTTATTAGATGTATAGTATAAGTTAAATTTATATTTAAAGTGTTTAAATATGAATTTAATTATGAGAAATTAATTAATAGAGATTAATTAATTAATGAATTTATATTTGATATAAATTGATTAGAAGAGGAGAAATAATTATTTTGGGTTGAGAACTCAAAATTACAACACAAGGGTAATTTGGTCATTTCACAGAGTGACATGTGGCACCATGAGATGGTGACATATGGCATCATGGTTTGTAACACCCCCATTTGCATAGCCTGGTAGATTTCACTGTTCCGGTGACCGGTGTCGGTCTGGACAATTAAGGGGATTAGAACCACACTTAAGACAACTAGAGAAGCTATAAACACAAATAATTAGTAATGTCCAATTAGTTAAGTATAAACAAGAAAAACAGAATATAAGAAGTTAAACGAGCCGAGAGTCATAGGAATGGGTGACCTTCTCGGGAATGACTGTGAAGTCATTTTAAACTCAAATTTCGAACTGTAAAAAGTGATGCTGCGGTCCTTAGGACCCTTATGAACACAGTGGAGAAGAGAAATCACGAAAAAGAACTATTAAGCCAATCAAATAATTAGATCAGGGAGCCGGAAGAAATATTGAATTAATTGCAAATTGGGAAGAACCAAAGGAGGGGCAATTTGGTCAATTGACCCCGAGAGCTGACTCCTGACCTAATTGTCAAATAAAATCGGAGAAAATAAAATTTCGTAATCGAGAATTAAATTAAAGAACTAATAGAAAAAAAAAGTAGAGAAAATGAAAAAGGTGTAGGGAGATGACATCATGCATGATGCCATAAAGAATATAATTAATAAATTTACTTAAATTAATTTTTGGTCTTCTAAAGACATAAAAGAAAAGAAAAAAAAAATAAAACACAAAAGTCTTCTTCAAAAACGTCACTCTCCCACTCCCACACCAAAACCTCCATTAAAGCTCAATTTTGACCTTACATATTATAAGATTTCACAATAGAAAAGTAAGCCACCATAGTTAAAGCTTGTCTAGGAAACTTGAGAAGAAGATTGGTCATCAAAGAAAGAAGAAAAAAAGAAAGAAAATTGGAGAAAAGGGGAGTTAGAAGTTGCTACACAAAGGTTAGTGATTTAAGTTGCAAATGAGTTTATTACTTGTGTTTATAACTTAGTTAACTTAGAAAAATGTTTAAAATGAAATAAAAATTTGTTGAGGGACCATTAATGATTTTCAGCCAGCATGTATATGGGAGTATATTTGCATGGTTTGATGGATTTAATTGGGTATATAAACCTTAGTTAGTTGAATGACTATGGTTAGAGGCATGGAATCAAGTAAATGCATGAGGTTAGTGAATTAGGGTTTGGACATTAGGGTTTAGAGACAAAAAATGTGAAAAACTTGTAAATGGTGTCTTTGACCTAATGTGAAGTGAAAAATGGTCATTTGTGACCAAATGAGATGTGTTAGAAGTGTTGGAATTAAAAGCCAATTCGGATTGGATAAGGTCATGTGCTGGCAGCATGACCAAAATTTCCTTTGAGGGACCAAAAATGAAATTTTACAAGTCCAATAGATATGGGACCAATTGGGATGAAAATAGGAACTAAATGACACAATTTTCATTTAGGAAGCCTGCCCAAAAAGTGAGTAAAACCTAGTGAACAAAGTGACCGAAGTTGAGAAATCGCAGGCTGCCCTGCACAACTTGACCAAATGAACAGTATTTGTTCATTTTGTCATAACTCGAGGTAGGCAGGTCAAAATGACCTGAAATTTTACCAGTGGTTATATGAGATATATACCTAAAACTTTCATGAAGAACACTAACCCAAATTATGCCATTAACCCAATCAAATTACTGAGCCAAGTTGGGTCACTGAATCTGCAGACTGCAGATTTGCCATTTAAATAGTAAAGTTTCAATGGCTATAACTCTCCATAGAAAACTCTGATTTAGGTGATTCTTGAACTGATGGAAACCTAAGACATATTAGAACATTTCATATGAAGAAAATTATACCAAATTATGGACCTAACTTGATCAAATTGCTGAACGAAGTTGGATCAACAAATCTGCAGAACCAAAATTCTACAGCATGAACAGTAAACGTAATTTGCTTATAACTTAAGCTACAAAACTCCAATTGGAGTGATTCAAAAATGAGAATAAACTTAAGACAATAAGGAACATTTTATATGAAGAAAGTTTTGCCAAATTCCAACAGTAAACTGACTAATAAAACAGTACAATTAGGGACACCAAAACTGAAAATTTGGCAATTTTGCCTAAAAGACCTAAGTTTTGAGAAAATGACCAAAACCAACAAGTTTGGTGACCAAAATGTGGTATGTGGGTAAAGTTGGAATTCTCATACCTATTAAGCCTTAGAAAGTTGATAATTTGACTTGAATAGTGCAGTGAATAGTAACCCGAAACACAAAATTTCAAGAACGTCAAATTTAGCACGTTAGAGTTAGGTAAAGTGAAGTTAAATTTATTTTTGGATTTATGCTAAGTTATGGTACTAAAACACTATAAAATTGTGTGTTTCAGTTGAAAAGAACACCGGGAAGGAACCCGAGGAACCGAATCAAGGCCAATAGGCGACTTGCTTGAGGTTTGTGCACAATATATACTTTTTATAATTATCTTCTTCATACTGTTTTGAATAATGTGAAATATTGAATTATGGCATTCTTATGATGTTTGATTTTAGATTGTGAAAGTTATTGTGTATATTTCAAGTGACAACGTTTAGCAAAATGTTAAGATAAGTTTTTAAACCACAGTGTCATGACCATATATTTGAACACCTCACTAGCATGACTAGTGGGGGTAATTAGTTTCGAATTTTGATTCCTTATCTGGAGAAGTGTTGAGGTGTGCCAGTAGAAGAGGATGTGAATGGATATCCATATATTTGAGCTAGCTAGCCTTGTGATGTGATTTCTCTTTAACCTCTGGCTATTGAGATTCTATTTGTTTCGAATGGCATGATCTAATTGTAGGTTTTATGAAACGTGTTTTGATACTTCGAAATGAACTTGGTTTGCATTAAAATCTCATAATTCATGTTTTGTGTTTAATGCTCATGTTTAGTCAAATTTTTGAATAAATGTGATTTATATTTTGCATAAAGATTATTTTAGTATGTTGTGCACCACTGAGTCCTAGTACTCAGCGATAGCTTCTATTGCTGTCGTAGATACAGAGACTAGAGGAGCAGCAGACTGAGCTGCTGAGGTGTGAGGAGCTATCAGCTTAAAGTCATCGGGTATAATTTATACCCTAATTGTAAATATTTCTTTTGATGTATGTATTGCATATAAATGTATGGACATGTAAATGGATCTTGAGCAGCTTGTACAAAAGTTTGTATGAAGTTTGTAATAAAAAAATTTAGTTTGAATTTCCTTTGATGTAAATTTTGTAATGATGTATATATATAAATTGTTTTGTCTCTAATAAAATATGAGTGGAACTATCTTATTTAATTTGAATGAAATGTATTGTTAGTATTTTGAGGATTATTGAATTTTGAACTTGAGAAATTGATTGAAATGATTATGGAGTTGTTGAAATGGATTGAGTTTGATTGTGAAATTGAAGTAGTTGTTGAGGAAAATTTTTAGAAGTGCTTTTTACAGGTATTTGAAGAACTGGTTGTTCAAAATACAGACAGAACTCTGTCAAAATTTTTATAAAATTTGTGAAAAAATAAAATGGGCCAAAATTTCCAACTAGCTTTCAACTTAATTATATGTTTTAAATACTTGTTTGTAAATGCCCACCACTTGTTTAAAATAAGAAAATTGTTTTAAAATCCCTTGTAGGATACTTAATGAGTTACCGGTAGGAGAAGTTCGGTAGTTCATTAGGTATTCTACGGGATCATGTTATGCCTTACAGAGGGGTAAGGTGTGACATGGTTTGTCATTTGTCTTCCTATCATCCATGATGATCAAAGTCAAGATTAAACCTAGCTTTGACACTTGGCTTAATGTGATTAGGTCAATTAAAATTAAGATGCAATTAGGTGATGACATGTGGCAAGGGTTTTAAGTGATAACCTAATTATAAAAGGGAAAGAATGAAAAATAAAACATGAAATTTTGATTTTTCTAAGGAGGTGCCACCACCCATAAAGCTTTCTTCCTCTCTTCTTCTTCTTCTCTCATCAATTCAAAGAGAATTGTCAATATTCTCTTGAATTAAAATTTCTAGTGTCCTATATACATCCACAACCTCTCTAAAGACAATTACCTAATTTCTAATTGGTTGGCAAGGCTTGAGAAGCTATTCAAGGGGCTACCATTGGTGATATTGGTGTGGACAAACTAGAGGGACAACATTTAGGGTCCTAGGTGCTTCCCAAAGGTACCAATCACATCTACAGTGCATCAAAAGGTTAGTGCACATATTCTTGCATTAATCTGGGGTTCTAATGAATTAATTTGTTACTTCAAAAATCTTAAATGGCAAATGTAGATCCTAATACATATTAAAAGTGTTTTAATATGCATTTGAACATTGAAATCAATTAGGTATATAATGGATATTGCATGATGCATGAAACCCTAGAAGAAAAATTTTCAATTCAATGTTCTAATCTAACAATTTTCATGCTTTCACTCCTTCAATTGGTATCAGAGCCACAATATTTGCCATTTAGATTGTTTAATATCTGATTTAATTTTGTGATTGGTCAAAAGTTGATTGATTCATTGCTGGTTGCAAAGAAGAGTGTGGCGGTAACATGTTAGTGCTTCATGGTGCGCATGGTTTGAGCACCACAATGGTGCGCAAGGTATATGGGCTTTGAATGTGCAATTGTTGTATGATCTAAGGCCTATCCCATGACTAATTAAAAATTTTAATTAGGAGTTTTAATCACACAATTAAATTCTGATTCAAATATGAATTTTTAAATTTGTTTAAATGTGATTCAATTTTTAAATTTGTTTGAATGATATTCAAATCTGAATTTTTTAGTTGAATATGAGATATTCAATTTAATTTTAGTATGTATGTTTTATTTAATTGTTAAATGGTAATATGCATAATGGATGATCATGGACAATAAAAGACCAATGTGATTAGATTTATTTCTTTTATTTTTCTTTGGGTTGTAAATTAATTAATTTATTTTGGTGGCATGTATTATAAAGGTTGTAATATTTTTGGGTTGTAATTTCATTTATTTGAGGTCTTTAAAGTCCATGTTCTTGTAAATTTGCCTTGGTATGCCATGGATTACAATGTAATGGATTGCAAGAAGATCAAGGAGGTCAAGACCATTGGTGGAACCGGTGAGAGGAATTCAAGATCAAGTGTTGATTATGTACTCCTTCAGCAACTCTTGTAATATGAATGAATGAAATGCACCTAGGAATGCACTGATTCAATTCTTGGTGGCTCAGAATTGAATCCCTTAGAAAGTCCATGATCATACCATATTTATTGTTTATCCATGTATGCATGAGATGTATGGGAATGTATGCAAGTATATGATATATGCATGCTAATTGGATAATGTGCAAAGTGAGACCATAATAGTAATTAAGCCGACCACAAAATCTTCCAAACAAATGATTTAGTTGGAAATGATATAATTAAAGTAATTATATCATGGGCCCTCCATTGAGACAATTATTTTAAGAAATTTTAAATACTTACATATGATGCAATTAATTTAAGAGATTTTCTTCAGAATAATTGTTAAGTATGAGATGTTATAAGTATGTAAATGGTTTGGTGGCTAATAATGGATGTGCCTGAGGAAATTAAAATTATTTGCATATTTACTGGCTTAATGGGATCAACTTAACTAATGCAAGATAAGTCAATAATAGATGTGCCTGAGATTTTGAGCATTAGGGGCTAGGTAAAAGGATTAAACCTCGTGTGAGATGTGATGGGCAAGGAGTTGTCCACTTACAGTTTATTGTAATTCCAATAATGGATGTGCCTGAGGATGATCAATAAGACTATAAGAATTTAATCACCCACTAGAAATCCATCCAACTAGGATTTCTATTTCCTACTTTGGAAGTGTAGGACTTGCTAAGTTAGTGGGAGGACCAATTTGATTAGAAAACCATAATCATTTTGGTTAATTACATGATACATTTACTAATTAATCTGGTTATTTTCTGTAGTTGATTTTCTGATAATAATGAGCACACAACAACCACCATCATTCAATATCCTTGCGAGCATACTTGACCATAATAGGTTGATGGGACCTAATTTTTCTGATTGGCTAAGAAATTTAAAACTTGTCCTAAACTTAGAACGTATTGGCTATGTTCTAGACTCAAAGGTTCTTGGTCCCTTTGAAGGAACGGAAGCGTGAAAAACACAAGTTTATACCATTGAATTCAAAATTTTTTATCTAGGGGCATCATGCAAGATTTATTTTTATCTATTTGATTTCAATGATAAACAACATATTAAAACTCTTTTAATATGTTTTTGGATTTGTATTTGCCATTTAAGATTTTAAAAATTAATCAGATTAATTTTAGAACCCTAGATTAAATCAAGAACAAACACACTAACCTCTTGATGCACTGCAGTGTATTTGCGCCTTTGAGATGCGTCTTCAGGATACCAGATGTTATCCCTCTAGCTTGTCCACATCAAGAACACCTATGGTAGCCCTTGAACAGCTTTTAAAGCCTTTTCTATTATTTACAAAATCAAGTTCTGCTTTTTAAGAGATTAAAGATGTAAACAGGACACTAGAAACGATTTCTAGTATTTTTAATTCAAGAGATTGATGGCTAATCTCTTTGAACTGATGAGAGATGAAGAAGAAGAGATGGAGAGCCTCAAAATGGCATGACAAAGGAGGAGTGGCTGCTGGTTGTCTTTCTTTTTCATAACAACACTTATATAGCTAGGTTAACACATTAAACCCTTGCCACATGTCACCCTTTGATTAGCTCTAGGTTTAAGTGACCCAATCACATTATGCCAAGCGTCAAACCTATACTTAATCTTAATTTTAATCATCTTACATGATTAAAAACATTTGGCAAGCTTATGTGTAATGCCATGTGTCACCATTTTATGGTTCCACGTGTCACACTGCGGAATGACCAAAATCTCCCTGTGTCTTAATTTTGAGTTCTTAACCCAAAATAATTATTTCTCTTATTCTAATCAATTTATATCAAATATAAATTAATTAATTAATCTCTATTAATTAATTTCTCATTAATTAAATTCATATTTAAACACTTTAAATATAAATTTAACTTATACTATACATCCAATAATCTAGATTTGGTTTCAAGTCATGCTAGGGACTTTGCAATCTAATTGCAAATCAAACCTATTTAATTAATCAATTAAACTTTTTAATTAATTAATTAAATCATATTTAATTAGGTGATAACTTGTGTATGTGTGTGACTTACTAGGCTCATCACTAATTGGCAATGAGATATGATATCAACTCTTAATATCATCAGAACTCTTTCTTACCATAAATGATTTCTCTAAATCATTTTATGCACCTCATAGACCATGGTTAACACCTAGCATAGCATGCCATGGCCACCCAATTAGTAATAAGATTTACATTAAATGAACCTATAATCATATGTTACCATACACTGGAATCTCTCTCTTACAAATCCCAACTCAAGCTGGAGTCATGGTTTATGTCAAACTCCATTTGCTATGAATATTATGTTCTCTTTTAATTCCAGTTCTTGATTAAAAAGATTTTCTCATCAGAAATTCTTTTCTGAATAAATCTATTTGTCCTGGCCAAGAACTTGAAATATCAAGAACAATTAAATGAACATAGGATTTTATCTCTATTTACTTAGAGGAACAAATTCCATCTTGATCAACACCTACCTCCATAAATAACTAGTAGGAGCCAACACATGCCCATATACCCATACACAGTACAAGTATGAAAGCAGTATCGAACTCAAACTACCTATATACAAGATAACTGTGCTATCTCAGGTCTAAAGACTATATGTACTGATATGATTTATGACAAAAACATTGACAAGAGTAAACTCCATGTGCTTGTCATAAGTGCCACTGGTTCGGCCTACTTATCATGTATAAGTGCCTATCATGTTTGTCATATGGCATGAGACTCACCATTCCATCTTATTTATATCTCATATAAATAACTTGGGAACAACATGAATACAATCTTTCTGGATAAGTCATGTCCTTATTATGAAGTATCCTCGATTGTGAACCTATTTATGATACTTTGTGCTAGAAATAATGTCACTCATATTCTTAACAACTTAAGAATAGAATTTCTAACAAAATATCAATGGACCTTTTCTATTACATATAAATATATTATGTAAACAGAAAAGTGGAAATGCCTTTTATTAATAAAAATATGTACAAGATACATACTAAATGATATGCTCTAGGGCATACTACTAACAATCTCCCACTAGCACTAGAGCCATTCATTACAATATCTTAGACCCATCTTTTCAAGATGACGGTCTAGCTGAGTCTGTGACATAGGCTTAGTGAATGGATCAGCTGGATTTTCAGCTGATGCTATTTTCTGCATGGCTACATCGCCCTGCCCAACTATTTCTCTAATAATGTGGTAGTGCCTTTCTATGTGTTTGGATTTTTGGTGAGACCTGGGTTCCTTAGCCTGTATGACTGCTTCATTATTGTCACAGTGTAGTGGAACTGTTGACTCAATGGAAGGAACTACTGTAAGTTCTATCATGAACTTCTTTATCCAAACAGCTTCCTTTGCAGCATCTGATGCAGCAATATACTCAGCCTCGGTAGTGGAATCTGCAGTCGTGCTCTATTTGAAACTCTTCCAACTGACTGCACCTCCATTACAAATGAACACATATCTAGAGGTAGACTTTCTATCATCAATATCTGATTGGAAATCAGAATCAGTATAACCATCCAATTGCAAGTCTCCGCCTCCATATATCAAGAATAAATCCTTAGTTCTTCTCAAGTACGTAAGGATATTCTTGACAGCTATCCATTATTCCAATCCTGGATTGGATTGATACTTACTAGTCAAACTAACAACATATGCGATATCCGGCCTAGTACACAACATTGCATACACTAAACTTCCAATAGCCGAAGCATATGGAATCCTGGCCATCTTATCTCTTTCCTCAGGTGTCTTTGGAGACATTTCTTTAGAAAGATGGATACCATGTCTCACAAGTAACAATCCTCTCTTGGAATCAAGCATGTTAAACCTCTTTAACACCTTTTCAAAGTATAGACTTTGGGATAAACCAATTATTCTTTTCACTCTATCTCTATAGATGCGAATCCCAAGAATATAGGTTGTCTCCCCTAAGTCTTTCATGGAGAATGTATTTGACAACCATACCTTTACAGTTGTCAACATACCTATGTCATTACCCATCAACAGTATGTCATCCACATATAAGATAAGGAAAGTGATAGCACTGTCACTAACCTTTTTATATACACATGGCTCATCCTCATTTTTTATAAAACCAAAGGATTTAATGGCTTCATCAAAACGGATGTTCCAACTCCTCAAAGCTTACTGCAACCCATAAATGGATCGCTTTAGCTTACATACCTTGGAACCATCTTGGGATTCACAACCCCTAGGTTGTTCCATGAAAATATTTTCTACAATGTATCCATTGAGAAAAGCTGTTTTGACATCCATTTGCCAAATCTCATAATTATAGTATGCAGCTATTGCTAATAGAATCCTAATTGATTTAAGCATGGCAACAGGCGAGAAAGTCTCCTCATAGTCGATTCCTTAACTTTGGCGAAACCCTTTCGCTACTAGCTTTGCCTTATAGGTCTCTACCTTTCCATCAGAACTAATTTTCTTCTTCAAAACCCATTTGTTCTCTATAGGTACAATACCTTCAGGTGGGTCAACAATATCCCAAACTTGATTTTTATACATGGAATCAATTTCAGATTTCATAGCATCAATCCATTTTGAAGAATCTTTATCTGATATAGCTTCTTCATAGGTAAGTGGATCATCTCCATGATCTACTTCTTCATGAGTAAACAACTCATGTTCTTCTTCATGAAGGAAACCATATTTCACTGGTGAGTGAGATACCTTAGTTGTTCTACGAGGAACAGCTGTAGATGTTTCATCAATGGGTGTAGGTTGACTTGATGGATCTATATCCATCTGATTTATTAGTTGGTCATAATTCTCCAATTCTAACTCTATTTGCCTTCCTTTGCCTCCTTTTTGAACAAACTGTTGTTTAAGAAATGTGGCATGTCTACTTATCACAACCTTTTGTGAAGTAGGAAAATAAAAATAATATCCAAAACTATCTTTTAGATATCTGACAAATCGACCCTTTTCTGATCTGGTCTCCAATTTATCAGTGTTCAGCTTTTTAATATAAGCTGGACAACCCCAAATCTTAACATGCTTAAGACTTGGTTTTCTTCCATGCCATATCTCATAAGGTGTGGAAGAAACTGATTTTGATGGAATCCTATTTAGAATATACAAAGCTGATTCTAATGCAAATCCCCAAAAGGAGATTGGCATATCAGTATAGCTCATCATACTACGTACCATATCCAATAGGGTAGGATTTCTCCTTTCAGATACACCATTCAACTGTGGTGTTTCTAGAGGAGTCAGTTGGGAAACAATGCCGTGCTCTCTCAAGTATTCATCAAATTCAGTACTCAAATATTCACCTCCACGATCTGATCGAAGAGCTTTAATACTCTTTCCTGTTTGATTTTCTACTTCAGATTTAAATTCTTTGAACTTTTCAAAGGATTCATGTTTGTATTTTATCAAATACAAATACCCAAACCTTGATTTATCATCAGTAAAGGTAATAAAGTAATGAAAATCGCCTTTAACCATTTACTTAAATGGATCACATACATCACTATGTATTAGTTCCAAAATATTTTCAGCTCTTAGTCCTTATCCAACAAAGGGTGATCTAGTCATTTTGCCCTGAAGGAAAGATTCACAAGTTGGAGTAGGCTCAGAGCCCAATGAGCATAAAATCCCCATTTTCTCCAATTTTGAGTTGATTTTCATCATGGCATTGCATTCTTTTAGATTGCTATACCCTGGCCAGTGGAAACACTTTCTCACTGGCAATGGAAACACTTTCCTGTTGGCAATGGAAACACTTTCCTTTGCCTTTGTCAGCTTTGGTCTTCCTTTTCTGTTTAGCTATTTTCTTAGAAGGATTAGGAATCTGAGATTTCTTTTTCTTGTTGCCCTTCTTCTTGTTAGACTTTCCAGTAGAAGAAGATGCAAACAAAGCTACCTCTTTTCCTTTATTGCTCGGCATATTCTTTTGGGCAATAACCAGCATGTTGAGTAAACCAGCTAAGGTGCATTCCTATTTAGTCATATGGAAATTTGTCACAAAATTCCCAAAAGACTTAGGAAGGGACTGAAGGATCAAATCCGTCAGTAGTTGGAAATCCATGTTAAAGTCAAGATGTTCCAACTGCTCAATCAGCCGAATCATTTTGTGGACATGATCCCAAACATTCTGTCCCTCAGACATCCTCATACAGAATAGCTACCTAAATATCTCATACCTAGCATTCCTGCTATGCACACCATATAACTCTTGTAGGTGAAGGAGGATCTCACTCGCACTCTGCACGTTCTCATGCTGCTTCTGTAACTCATTACTCATGGAAGCAAACATGTAACACTTAGCTCTCATGTCATGCTACTTCCATTTGTCCAAAGTTTCATGTTCCTGTTGAGTGGCCTCTGGATGTAAGGGACAAGGAACATTTGAGTTTAGAACATATCCTATATGTTCAAGGTTCAGAACAAGTTTCAAATTTCTTAGCCAATCAGAGAGATTAGGTCCTGTCAACCTATTGATATCAAGTATGTTTGCAAGGATATTAGATGGTGGTGGTTGTTCTGTGCTCATTATTATCAGAAAATTAACTTCAGAAAATAACCAGATTAATTAGTAAATGTGTCAAGTAATTAACCAAAATGATTATGGTCTTTTAATCAAATTGGTCCTCCCACTAACTTAGCGAATCCTACACTTCCAAAGTAGAAAACGGAAATCCTAGTTGGATGGATTTCTAGTGGGTGATTGAATTCTTATAATTCTATTGATCATCCTCAGGTACATCCGTTATTGGAATTACAATAAACTATAAGTGAGCAACTCCTTGCCCATCACATCTCATGTGAGGTTCAATCCTTTACCTAGCCCCTAATGCTCAAAATCTCAGGTGCATCCATTATTGACTTATCTTGCATTAGTTAAGTTGATCCCATTGAGCCAGTAAGTATGCAAATAATTTTAATGTCCTTAGGTACATCCAATATTGGCTACCAAGCCATTTACATATTTAGAACATCTCATGCTTAACAATTATTCTTAAGAAAATCTCTTAAATTAATTGCATCTTATGCAACTATTTAAAATTTCTTAAAATAATTGCCCCAATGGAAGGCCCATGTTATAATTACTTTAATTATAGCATTTACAACTTAATCATTTGTTTGGAAGATTTTATGGTCATCCTAATTACTATTAAGGTCTCACTTTGCACATTATCCAATTAGCATGCATATATCATATAATTGCATACATTCCCATACATCTCATGCATTCATGGATAAGCAGTAAATATTGTATGATCATGGACTTTCTAAAGGATTCAATTCTGAGCCACCAAGAATTGAATCAGGGCATTCCTAGGTGCATTTCATTCATTCATTTTACAAGAGTTGCTGAAGGAGTACATAATCAACACTTGATCTGCAATTCCTCCCACTGGTCCCACCAATGCTCTTGGCCTCCTTGAACTTCTTGCAATCCAATATTACATAGTAATCCTTGGCATACCAAGGCAAATTAACAAGAATTAAATAAATAAAATTACAACCTAAAAATTATTACAAACTTAATAATACATGCCCAAAATAATTTAAAATAAATTAATTAATTTACAATCCCAAAGAAAACATAAAAGAAATAAATCCAATCACATAGGTCTTTTATAGTCCATGATCATCCATCATGCATATCACTATTTAACTATTAAATAAAACATACATGCTTAAATTAAATTGAATATCTCATATTCAACTTAAAAATCCAGATTTGAATATGATTCAAATAAATTTAAAAATTCACATTTGAATCTCATTCAAAAAAATTTAAAAATTCAGATTTGAATCACTTTCAAACAATCCTATAAATTCAGATTTGAATCACATTCAAAAAATTTTTAAAAAAATCAGATTTGAATCACATTCAAATATTTTTTAAAAAATTAGGTCTGAATATTATTCAAACAACTTTAAAAATTTAGATTTGAATATGATTCAAATAACTTTAAAAATTCAGATTTGAATCACATTCAAACAACTTTTAAAATTCAGATTTGAATCTCATTCAAACAATTTTTAAAATTCTGATTTGAATCATAATTTAATTGTGTGATTAAAACTACTAATTAAACACTTTAATTAGTCAAAGAATAGGCCTTAGATCGCACAACAATTGCAGAATTAAAAGCCAAACCTTGAACCACCCATGGAAGCCAAACCATGTGCACCATTGATGGTGTTTTTCAAGCATGCCGCCACACCTCCATTGCAACCAGCAATGGATAAATCATCTCATGATCAAAACACACAATTAAATCATATAATCAACAATCTAAATGGCAAATATAGTGGCTCTGATACCAATTGAAGGAACGGAAGCGTGAAAAACACAAGTTTATACCATTGAATTCAAAAATTTTCACCTAGGGTCACATGCATCATGCAAGATTTATTTTTATCTATTTGATTTCAATGATAAACAACATATTGAAACTCTTTTAATATGTTTTTAGATCTGTATTTGCCATTTAATATTTTAAAAATTAATCAGATTAATTTTAGAACTCTAGATTAAATCAAGAACAAACACACTAACCTCTTGATGCACTGCAGTGTATTTGCGCCTTTGAGATGCATCTTCAGGACACCAGATGTTGTCCCTCTAGCTTGTCCACACCAAGAACACCTATGGCAGCCCTTGAACAGCTTCTAAAGCCTTTTCTATTATTTGGAAAATCAAGTTCTGCCTTTTAAGAGATTAAGGATATAAACAGGACACTAGAAACGATTTCTAGTATTTTTACTTCAAGAGATTGATGGCTAATCTCTTTGAATTGATGAGAGATGAAGAAGAAAAGATGGATAGCCTCAAAATGGCGTGACAAAGGAGGAGTGGCCGCTGGTTGTCTTTATTTTTCATAACAACACTTATATAGCTAGGTTAACACATTAAACCCTTGCCACATGTCACCCTTTGATTAGCTCTAGGTTTAAGTGACCCAATCACATTGTGCCAAGTGTTAAACCTATATTTAATCTTAATTTTAATCATCTAACATGATTAAAAATATTTGGCAAGCTTATGTGTAATGCCAAGTGTGACCATCTCATGGTGCCACGTGTCACACTGCGAAATGACCAAAATGCCCTTGTGTCTTAATTTTGAGTTCTTAACCAAAAATAATTATTTTTCTTCTTCTAATCAATTTATATCAAATATAAATTAAATAATTAATCTCTATTAATTAATTTCTCATTAATTAAATTCATATTTAAACACTTTAAATATAAATTTAACTTATACTATACATCCAATAATCTATATTTGGTTTCAAGTCATGCTAGGGACTTTGCAATCTAATTGCAAACCAAACCTATTTAATTAATCAATTAAACTCTTTAATTAATTAATTAAATCATATTTAATTAGGTGATAACTTGTGCATGTGTGTGACTCACTAGGCTTATCACTAATTTGCAATGAGATATGATATCAACTCTTAATATCATCAGAATTCTTTCTTACCATAAATGATTTCTCTAAATCATTTTATGCACCTCATAGACCATGTTTAACACCTAGCATAGCATGCCATGGCCACCCAATTAGTAATAAGGTTGACCTTAAATGAACTTATAATCATATGTTACCATGCACTGGAATCTCTCTGTTACAAAATCCCAACTCAAGCTGAAGTCATGGTTTATGTCAAACTCCATTTGCTATGAATATTATATTCTTTTTAATTCCAGTTCTTGATTAAAAAGATTTTCTCATCAGAAACTCTTTTCTAAATAAATCTATCTGTCTTGGCTAGGAACTTGAAACATCAAGAATAATTAAATGAGCATAGGATTTTATCTCTATTTACTTAGAGGAACAGATTCCATCTTGATCAACACCTACCTCCATAAATAACTAGTAGGAGACAACCCATGCCCATATACCCATACACAGTACAAGTATGAAAGCAGTATCAAACTCAAACTACCTATATACAAGATAATTGTGCTATCTCAGGTCTAAAGACTATATGCACTGATATTATTTATGACAAAACATTGACAAGAGTAAACTCCATGTGCTTGTCATAAGTGTCACTGGTTCGGCCTACTTATCATGTATAAGTGCCTATCATGTTTGTCATATGGCATGAGACTCACCATTCTATCTTATTTATATCTCATATAAATAACTTGGGAACAAACATGAATACAGTCTTTCTAGATAAGTCATGTCCTTATTATGAAGTATCATCGATTGTGAACCTATTTATGATACTTTGTGCTAGAAATAATGTCACTCATATTCTTAACAACTTAAGAATAGAATTTCTAACAAAATATCAATGGACTTTTCTATTACACATAAATATATTATGTAAATGGAAAAGTGGAAATGCCTTTTATTAATAAAAATATGTACAAGATACATACTAAATGATATGCTCTAGGGCATACTACTAACACCCTTAACTCCAGAGGCCACTCAAGAGGAACATGATATTTTGGACAAGTGGAAGGAGCATGATATGAGAGCCAAGTGTTACATGCTTGCTTCAATGAGTAATGAGTTACAGAAGCAACATGAAAATATGCAATATGCAAGTGAGATCCTCGTTCACCTGCAAGAGTTGTATGGTGAGCACAGCAGGAATGCTAGGTATGAGATATCTAGACAGCTATTCCGCATGAGGATGTCTGAGGGACAAAATGTTGGGGATCATGTCCACTAGATGATTTGGTTAATTGAGCAACTGAAACATCTTGACTTTCACATGGATTTCCAATTACAGACAGATTTGATCCTTCAGTCCCTTCCTGAGTCATTTGGGAATTTTGTGACAAATTTTCATATGACTAAGCAGGAATATACCATGGCTGGTTTACTTAACATGCTTGTTATTGCCCAAAAGAATATGCCGGGCCATAAAGGAAAAGAGATAACTTTGATTGCATCTTCTTCTGCTGGAAAGTCCAACAAGAAGTAGGGCTATAAGAAAAAGAAACCTCAAATTCTTGGTCCTGCCAAGAAGATAGCTAAACAGAAAGGGAAGACCAAAGCTGATGGAGGCAAAGAAAAGTGTTTTCACTGCCAAAAAGATGGGCATTGGAAAAGGAACTGCCTAGAATATCTTGCTTCTCTGAAGGATAAGAAGGATAGACCTTCAGAATGTATGTCTGTGTCTTGTTATTTAGATTCAGATGATACTCATAGTTCATCTACAGCTTGGGTTTTAGATACTAGTGCCAATTCTCACATTTCTTATTATATGCAGGAACTAGCAAACAGTAGCAGCATGCGTTCTCGAGATGTTAGACTCTGAATTGGCAATGGCTCAACTATTGAAGCTTTAGCCATAGGATCTAAATCTTTTTACATGTCTGGACATGTTTTGTGTTTGAATAATATCTTATATGTCACTGATGATTTTAAGAACATCATTTCTATATCTAGTTTGACTAGAAATGGCTATGAATTTTAGTTCACAGATGATGTTTGCAATATTTATTTTGGAAATAAATATGTTGGCTTGGGTTATATACATGTTGGTCTTTATTATTTAGATAATAATGATAGACACAAATTGAATGCAAGTGATCTAAATGAATGCAACACCATGATGAATATTAACTCAAGTTCAAAATATATTTGGCACTTAAGGTTAGGTCATGTTACAGAAGATAGGATTGCAAAGTTGGAGAAAATGCGAATTTTATCCTCATTGGGTTTTGAACCTACTCCAACTTATGAATCCTACCTTCAGGGCAAAATGACTAGATCACCCTTTGTTGGACAAGGGCTAAGAGCTGAAAATATTTTGGAGCTAATATATAGTGATGTATGTGGTCCATTTAGAGAAATGGCTATAGACAGTTTTTATTATTTTATTACCTTTACTGATGACAAATCTTTTAGTAGTATGCCCTAGAGCATATCATTTAGTATGTATCTTGTACATTTTTTTATTAATAAAAGGCATTTTCACTTTTTCGTTTAGATAATATATTTATGTGTAATAGAAAAGGTTCATTGATATTTTGTTAGAAATTCTATTCTTAAGTTGTTAAGAATATGAGTGACAGTATTTCTAGTACAAAGTATCATAAATAGGTTCACAATCGAGGATACTTCACAATAAGGACATGACTTATCCAAAAATATTGTATTCATGTTTGTTCCCAAGTTATTTATATGAGATATAAATAAGATGGAATGGTGAGTCTCATACCATATAACAAACATGATAAGCACTTATACATGATAAGTAAGTCGAACCAGTGACATTTATAACAAGCACATGGAGTTTACTCTTGTCAATGTATTGTCATAAATCATATCAGTGCATATAATCTTTAGACATGAGATATCACAGTTATCTTATATATAGGTGGTTTGAGTTTGATATAGCTTTCATACTTGTACTGTGTATGGGTATATGGGCATCTGTTGGCTCCTACTAGTTATATATGGAGGTAGGTGTTGATCAAGATGGAATATGTTCCTCTAAGTAAATAGGGATAAAATCCTATGTTTATTTAATTGTTCTTGATGTTTCAAGTTCCTAGCCAGGACAGATAGATTTAATCACAAAAGAGTTTCTGATGAGAAAAATCTTTTAATCAAGAACTGGAATTAAAAGAGAACATAATATTCATAGCAAATGGGGTTTGACATAAACTATGACTCCAGCTTGAGTTGAGATTTTGTAACAGGGAAATTCTAGTGCATGGTAACATATGATTATAGGTTCATTTAAGGTAAACCTTATTACTGATTGGGTGGCTATGGCATGCTATGCTAGGTTTTAACCATGTTCTATGAGGTGCATAAAATGGTTTAGAGAAATCATTTATGGTAAGAAATAGTTCTAATGATATTAGGAGTTGATATCATGTCTCATTGCCAATTAGTGATGAGCCTCACACACATACACAAGTAATCACCAAATTAAATATGATTTAATTTATTAATTAAAGAGTTTAATTGATTAATTAAATAGGTTTGGTTTGCAATTAGATTGCAAAGTCCCTAGCATGGCTTGAAACTAAATCTATGTTATTGGATGTATAGTATAAGTTAAAATTATATTTAAAGTGTTTAAATATGAATTTAATTATTGAGAAATTAATTAATAGAGATTAATTAATTAATTTATATTTGATATAAATTGATTAGAAGAAGAGAAATAATTATTTTGGGTTGAGAACTCAAAATTAAGACACAGGGGCATTTTGGTCATTTCACAGGGTGACATGTGGAACCATGAGATGGTGACACATGGCACTACACATAAGCTTGCCATATGTCTTTTAATCATATAAGATGATTAAAATCAAGATTAAATATAGGTTTGACACTTGGCACAATGTGATTAGGTCAATTAAACCTAGAGCTAATCAAAAGGTGACATATGGCAAGGGTTTTAAGTGGTGACCTAGCTATATAAGTGTAAGGATGAAAGAACAAATCACACAAGCTGCTCATTCTCTTTGTGCTGCCACCCTTGGCTGCCATTCCCTTATCTTCTCTCATCAATTCAAAGAGATTAGCAAACAATCTCTTGGATTAGCAAACAATCTCTTGAATTAAAAATACTAGAAATTGTTTCTAGTGTCCTGTTTACATTTGTAATCTCTTAAAAGGAAAAACTTGATTTTCTAATTCATAGAAAAAGCTTTAGAAGTTGTTCAAGGGCTGCCATAGGTGATCTTGGTGTGGACAAGCTAGAGGGACAACATCTGGTGTCCTAAAGACGCATCCCAATGGTGCCAAACACACTGCAGTGCATCAAGAGGTTAGTGCACTTATTCTTGTTCTAATCTAGGGTTCCAATAATTAATCTGATTAATTCTAAAATCTTAAATGGCAAATGTAGATCCAAAAATATATTAAAAGAGTTTTAATATGCTGTTTATCATTGAAATCAAATAGATAAAAATGAATCTTGCATGATGCATGTGACCCTAGATGAAAAATTTTGAATTTCAATGATCTAAACTTGTGTTTTTCATGCTTTTGCTCCTACAATTGGTATCAAAGCCACTATATTTGCCATTTAGATTGTTGATTATATGATTTAATTGTGTGATTTGATCATGACATGATTAATTCATTGCTGTTTGCATGGTCAAGGTAGCGGCATGGAGGTGAACTCCATTAATGCGCATGGTTTGGTGCATCCAACCATGCGCATGGCTTTGGGCTTGTTTGTGGGCTTGGATTCAAAGGCCCATAATTAGGCCCATGACTAATTAAAGTGTTTAATTAGGAAAGTTAAATTTTGATTCAAATCTGAATTTTAAAAGTTGTTTGAATGTGATTCAAATCTGAATTTTTAAATTTATTTGAATCATATTCAAAACTGGATTTTTAAGTTGAATATGAGATATTCAATTTAATTTAAGTATGTATGTTTTATTTAATTGTTAAATAGTGATATGCATGATGGATGATAATGGACTATAAAAGACCAATGTGATTGGATTTATTTCTTTTATGTTTCTTTGGGATTGTAAATTAATTAATTTATTTTAATTTATTTTGGGCATGTATTATTAAGGTTGTAATAATTTTTGGGTAGTAATTTCAATTATTTAGTTCTTGTAAATTCGCCTTGGTATGCCAAGGATTACTATATAATTGGATTGCAAGAAGATCAAGGAGGTCAAGAGCATTGGTGGGACCAGTGGGAGGATTTCAAAATCAAGTGTTGATTATATACTCCTTTAGCAACTCTTATAAAATGAATGAATGAAATGCACCTAGAAATGCCCTGATTCAATTCTTAGTGGTTCAAAATTGAATCCCTTAGAAAGTTCATGATCATACCATATTTACTGTTTATCCATGAATGCATGAGATGTATGTAAATGTATGCAAGTATATGATATATGCATGCTAAATGGATAATATGCAAAGTGAGACCTTAATAGTAATTAGGATGACCATAAAATCTTCCAAACAAATGATTAAGTTGGAAATGCTATAATTAATGTAATTATAATATGGGCCCTCCATTGAGGCAATTACTTTAAGCAATTGTAAATACTTGCATAAGATGCAATTAATTTAAGAGATTTTTTTAAGAATAATTATTAAGCATGAGATCTTGTAAATATGTAAATGGTTTGGTGGCCAATATTGGATGTACCTAAGGACATTAAAATTATTTACATAATTACTGGCTCAATGGGATCAACTTAACTAATGCAAGATAAGTCAATAATGGATGTGCCTGAGATTTTGAACATTAGGGGCTAGGTAAAGGATTGAATCTCATATGAGATGTGATGGGCAAGGAGTTGCTCACTTATAGTTTATTGTAATTCCAATAATGCATGTACTTGAGGATGATCAATAGAATTATAAGAATTCAATAACCCACTAGAAATCCATCCAACTAGGATTTCCGTTTTCTACTTTGGAAGTATAGGATTCACCAAGTTAGTGGGAGGACCAATTTGATTAAAAGACCATAATCATTTTGGTTAATTACATTATACATTTACTAATTAATCTGGTTATTTTCTGCAGTTAATTTTTTGATAATAATGAGCACAGAACAACCACCACCATCCAATATCCTTGCAAGCATACTTGATCATAATTGGTTGATAGGACCTAATCTGTCTGATTGGCTAAGAAATTTGAAACTTGTCCTAAACCTTGAACATATAGGATATGTTCTAGACTCAAATGTTCCTGGTCCCTTACCTTCAGAGGCCACACAAGAGGAACATGAAACTTTAGACAAGTGGAAGGAGCATGATATGAGAGCTAAGTGTTATATGCTTGCTTCCATGAGTAAAGAGTTACAGAAGCAGTATGAGAACATGCAGAGTGCAAGTGAGATCCTCTTTCACCTACAAGAGTTGTATGGTGAGCACAGCAGAAATGCTAGGTATGAGATATCTAGACAGCTATTCTGCATGAGGATGTCTGAGGGACATAATGTTGGGGATCATGTACACAAGATGATTCGGCTGATTGAGCGGCTGGAACATCTTGACTTTAACATGGTGTAACACCCTCCCGGTAGCAACTCCGTACATTCTACTGTTCCGATGACCGATGTCGGTCCAGACAGCTAGAACGTCCAAAAAAATATTTAAACTAAAGTGAGGAACCATAATTAACTCAAATATTAATAAGAAAAATTTAGAAAAAATTTTCGAAATAAAATACAACCAAGTTAAACGAGCCGGTGCCCAAGCGATGGGTAACCCAGAGGGAAGTTGCGGTTCTCGCAACTAGGAGCCCTAGACCCGAGAGAAAATTCATAAAATAATTTTTGAGACTCCAGAGAAGGGTTATTGAGGTTCCTATGGCATTAGAATGCCAAGAAAATATTTAGAAAAATTTTTTAATCGGTACAGACAATTTTGACCCGTTAAGCCAAACGGAGGGCATTTTGGTCATTTCGCCTTCAGAGGTGATTTTTGGCCGACTTGTCCAGTTAAGTAAATAATTATTATGACATAAAATATGAATAAACATTACTAAAAATTAAACTGAAAATGAGTAGTGATGAAAAGAAAAGAAAATGCAATAAAATGCCAAATTATGACATATGATGATGTCATTTAAAAAGCTACCACCAACCAAATTTAAACAACCAATTAACTAACTAATGAAAGAGATAAATAAAGACTAAAGAAAACAAAAAGTATACAGCCATCTTCTTCCCAAATTCTGCCGCCCCACCATAGCCATGGGAGCCCTCATTTTCTTCCATATTCAAGCTTGAAAATCTCCTTAAACTCACCCCGAAACCCTAAGTCACCTTCACTAAAATTAATCCACACACCCTAAGAAAGCTCTAGGCAGCCACAAAGAGGAGAAATTCTAAGGAGAATACAAGTCCAAGAAGTGCCACATAAAGGTTAGTGCACATATATACTTAAGCTCTTTATTTCCATGTTAGTAACTTGAATTGAGTAAGAATTTGTAACTTAAATGAACAAAAATTATGTGTATACACACTATGGATTTCGGCAGCCCTATTGAAGGAATAGGAATGAGTATTTCTTATGAACTTGGAGTGAACTAGAAATCATGTTTGAAGCTTATAAACATAAGAATAATGAATTAGTAGCTAACTAAAGTAAATTGTGTAAACCATGAATTTGAACTAGGGTTTTGAGAGTAAAATGTGGACTTGGCTTATGAAATTGTTAAAGAACATTCTAATGGTCAATTAGTGACCATTTGAGGAAATTTGACCATAATTTGGACTGAAATATAGCATGGCAAAGTGAATGAGTATGCTGCCCAGTGAGTGCAGCAGGGTGGCTGTGATTCCAGCCCACTTGGACTGCCATATCTTTGGCTGTGTTGGTCCAATTGATGTTTGGCCAATTAGACATGAAACTAGACTTATAATGGCACATTTTTGCTGAAGAAACCATGCCCAAAAGACCAAAGCTAGAGGACCAAAAGTTAGCCCCAATCCGGGTACCCTGCAAGCCAATTCTGTAGAATGACCAAATGAACAGTAACTGTTCATTTGGCCATAACTCACTGTAGAAATGGTCAATTGACCTGAAATTTTTACAGCAACAAGTTAAGACATAGATAAACAACTTTAATGAAGAAACCTACCCCAAATTATGACCAGAACCTAACCCAAATGGCAGTCACAGTCACTGTTCATGGTACTGTAGATTTGGTAATTCTGCAGTTGTTCCAATCCGGCCAGCTGTGGTTTTTTGAACCATATCTGGAGATACAAAACTCCAAATGGAGTGATTCAAAAACGGAAATTCAACTAGACAAAATAAGGAACAACTTTCATGTTTACCATTTCCTCAAATTCCCAATGCAAAACAGCTTAATGGAACAGTAAAGTTAGGCTTCAAAAACTGAAAATTCTGCCCTCTTGGTTTTAAGTTTAGAAATGGTAATGGTGATCAATTCCAACAAGTTTTAAATGTAAAATGTGGTACATTGGGAGTGTTAAAACCAATGTACCTATTTTCTATCCAAAAGTCAACATTTTTGTTGACCAATGAGGTGAATAGTGACACTAAAACTTGAAATTCAAAATTTGAAGAATTCAAAAGTATTAAATGCCCTAGTATACCTAACAAGATTGATTTGGATAGTTTGGCATGCCAATAGGGTTCAGTTAGCAGTACTGCACATGGCAATATGCCATTCTGTGATTTCATGGCTTTTAGCCATTCTGACCTTGTATGGAGATGTGGCCTCGTGCCTAATATTATTCTGACTTGTTAGCCGCTACATTTGCACCGGAGATACATATGTGACCGATGGTGTGACGGCCTGAGGTACTTGATACCCAGTGCCAGTTTACCCGTTTATCAAGTCCAGTCGTCTAGTATAGGTTACTTGGGCAACCAAATGAATGAAAATGGACAAAGTTAAAGAAATAAATGAATATAACAGATACAAAACAAATAAGACATATACATTAAAGATATATTTATTTTCTGCTATTTTCTTTTATTTTATTATTGCACCACTAAGCATTATTGCTTAGCGCGTTGCTTTTGCCACACGTAGGTTCTGGAGATACAGATCGTGAGCCCAGTAGACCGCAAACTGGGTGAGTCCATCCTGCAGTTCTGCACAGTGTCTGTGTCACCTCAACTTCTGCAGTGCATTGGTAGGACACTAGGTGTCATTTTGGTATTTTGTAACTAAATTTCTATTTTCTCATATGTAAATGAACTTATGTAATGTATTTTGAGGTTCATGTAAATGATGAAGATTTATGGTTATGTATGGAAGTAATTTGAGTATTTATTTGTTGTTTATATATGAGTACCCTGAGAAATGATGATTGAGAACATGATGTTGAAAAATATTGGAGTTTGAGATGATTGAATATGGTTATTGGAAGTGTTTTTCACAGGTTCCGAAAAATTGTTTTCTCCATTTTTAGCCGGTACTCCGCCGGATTTTCTTTAAAATTTTAAAAACCTCAAATAAATTATAATTTCAATAAATGACTTAAATAAATAATATTTCACAAGTTATATTCAAAAGCATGATAAAAATTAATTAAGGTATATTAGAGTGTGCTGATACACCGTGTGACATTGCTGTTAGTAGTATGCCCTAGAGCATATCATTTAGTATGTATCTTGTACATATTTTTATTAATAAAAGGCATTTCCACTTTTCCGTTTACATAATATATTTATGTGTAATAGAAAAGGTCCATTGATATTTTGTTAGAAATATTATTCTTAAGTTGTTAAGAATATGAGTGACAATATTTCTAGCACGAAGTATCATAAATAGGTTCACAATCGAGGATACTTCATAATAAGGACATGACTTATCCAGAAAGATTGTATTCATGTTTGTTCCCAAGTTATTTATATGAGATATAAATAAGATGAAATGGTGAGTCTCATGCCATATAACAAACATGATAGGCACTTATAAATGATAAGTAGGCCGAACCAGTGACACTTATGACAAGCACATGGAGTTTACTCTTGTCAATGTTTTGTCATAAATCATATCGAGGCATATAATCTTTAGACCTGAGATAGCACGCTTATCTTGTATATAGGTAGTTTGAGTTTGATCGCTTTCATACTTGTACTGTGTATGGGTATATGGGCATGTGTTGGCTCTTACTAGTTATATATGGAGGTAGGTGTTGATCAAGATGGAATCTGTTCCTCTAAGTAAATAGAGATAAAATCCTATGTTCATTTAATTGTTCTTGATGTTTCAAGTTCCTGGCCAGGACAGATAGATTTATTCAGAAAAGAGTTTCTGATGAGAAAATCTTTTTAATCAAGAACTAGAATTAAAAGAGAACATAATATTCATAGCAAATGGAGTTTGACATAAACTATGACTCCAGCTTGAGTTGGGATTTTGTAACAGAGAGATTCTAGTGCATGGTAACATATGATTATAGGTTCATTTAAGGTAAACCTTATTACTAATTGGGTGGCCATGGCATGCTATGCTAGGTGTTAACCATGGTCTATGAGATTCATAAAATGATTTAGAGAAATCATTTATGGTAAGAAAGAGTTCTGATGATATTAAGAGTTGATATCATGTCTCATTGCCAATTAGTGATGAGCCTAGTAAGTCACACACATACACAATTTATCACCTAATTAAATATGATTTAATTAATTAATTAAAGAGTTTAATTGATTAATTAAATAGGTTTGGTTTGTAATTAGTTTGCAAAGTCCCTAGCATGACTTGAAACTAAATCTAGATTATTGGATGTATAATATAAGTTAAATTTATATTTAAAGTGTTTAAATATGAATTTAATTAATAAGAAATTAATTAATAGAGATTAATTAATTAATTTATATTTGATATAAATTAATTAGAAGAAGAAAAATAATTATTTTGGGTTGAGAACTCAAAATTAAGACACAGGGGCATTTTGGTCATTTTGCAGTGTGACACGTGGCACCATGAGATGGTGACACATGGCATAACACATAAGCTTGCCAAATGTTTTTTAATCATGTAAGATGATTAAAATCAAGATTACATATAGGTTTGACACTTGGCACAATGTGATTGGGTCACTTAAACCTAGAGCTAATCAAAGGGTGACATGTGGCAAGGGTTTAATGTGTTAACCTAGCTATTTAAGTGTTGTTATGAGAAAATAAAAGACAAACAGCAGCCACACTCCTTGGTCACGCCATTTTGCAGCCCTCCCTCTATTCTTCTTCATCTCTCATCAATTCAAAGAGATTAGCCATCAATCTCTTGAATTAAGAACACTAGAAATTGTTTCTAGTGTCCTGTTTACATCTCTAATATCTTAAAAGGCAGAACTTGAATTTCTAATTAATAGAAAAGGCTTTAGAAGCTGTTCAAGGGCTGCCATAGGTGTTCTTGGTGTGGACAAGCTAGAGGGACAACATCCGTGTCTCAAGACGAATCTCAAAGCGCAGACATTTGCGATTGCATTAAGAGGTTAGTGTAATCGTTCTTGATTTAATCTAGGGTTCTAAAATTAATCTGATTAATTTTAAAATCTTAAATGGCAAATACAGATCCAAAAACATATTAAAAGAGTTTTAATATGTTGTTTATCATTGAAATCAAATAGATAAAAATAAATCTTGCATGGTGCATGTGACCCTAGGTGAAAATTTTTGAATTCAATGGTATAAACTTGTGTTTTTAACGCTTCCGTTCCTTCAATTGGTATCAGAGCCACTATATTTGCCATTTAGATTGTTGATTATATGATTTAATTGTGTGATTTGATCATGAGATGATTGATCCATTGCTGGTTGGATCAAGAGGTGTGGCGGCATGCTTGATGAACTCCAACATGGTGCGCATGGCTTTGGAAGATCATGTTGCGCATGGTTGTTATTAAATTCTGCAATTGTTGCATGATGAAAGGTTCATCATATGACTAATTAAAATGTTTAATTAGGATTTTTAATCACACAATTAAATTATGATTCAAATCAGAATTTCAAAAATTGTTTGAATGTGATTCAAATCTGAATTTTAAAAGTTGTTTGAATGTGATTCAAATCTGAATTTTTAAAATTGTTTGAATCATATTTAAATCTGATTTTTTAAAATTGATTGAATAAAATTCAGATCTGATTTTTAAAAAAATGTTTGAATGTGATTCAAATCTGATTTTTTTAAAAAATGTTTGAATGTGATTCAAATCTGAATTTTTGAAGTTGTTTGAATGTGATTCAAATATGAATTTTTAAATTTGTTTGAATGAGATTCAAATCTGAATTTTTAAATTTATTTGAATCTTATTCAAATCTGGATTTTTAAGTTGAATATGAGATATTCAATTTAATTTAAGTATGTATGTTTTATTTAATTGTTAAATAGTGATATGCATGATGGATGATCATGGACTATAAAAGACCAATGTGATTGGATTTATTTCTTTTATGTTTCTTTGGGATTGTAAATTAATTAATTTATTTTAATTTATTTTGGGCATGTATTATTAAGTTTGTAATAATTTTTGGATTGTAATTTCATTTATTTAAGTTCTTGTAAATTCGCCTTGGTATGCCAAGGATTACTATGTAATATTGGATTGCAAGAAGTTCTAGGAGGTCAAGAGCATTGGTGGGACCAGTGGGAGGAATTCAAGATCAAGTGTTGATTATGCACTCCTTCAGCAACTCTTGTAAAATGAATGAATGAAATGCACCTAGGAATGCCCTGATTCAATTCTTGGTGGCTCAGAATTGAATCCCTTAGAAAGTCCATGATCATACCATATTTACTGCTTATCCTTGAATGCATGAGATGTATGGGAATGTATGCAATTATATGATATATGCATGCTAAATAGATAATGTGTAAAGTGAGACCTTAATAGTAATTAGAATGACCATAAAATCTTCCAAACAAATGATTAAGTTGGAAATGCTATAATTAAAGTAATTATAACATAGGCCCTCCATTGGGGCAATTATTTTAAGAAATTTTAAATAGTTGCATGAGATGCAATTAATTTAAGAGATTTTCTTAAGAATAATTGTTAAGCATGAGATGTTGTAAATATGTAAATGGTTTGGTGGCCAATATTGGATGTACCTGAGGACATTAAAATTATTTGCATAATATACTGGCTCAATGGGATCAACTTAACTAATGCAAGATAAGTCAATAATTGATGTACCTGAGATTTTGAGCATTAGGGGCTAGGTAAAGGATTGAACCTCACATGAGATGTGATGGGCAAGGAGTTTCTCACTTATAGTTTATTGTAATTCCAATAATGGATGTACCTGAGGATGATCAATAGAATTATAAGAATTCAATCACCCACTAGAAATCCATCCAACTAGGATTTCCGTTTCCTACTTTGGAAGTGTAGGATTCGCTAAGTTAGTGGGAGGACCAATTTGATTAAAAGACCATAATCATTTTGGTTAATTACATGATACATTTACTAATTAATCTGGTTATTTCTGCAATTAATTTTCTGATATTAATGAGCACAAAACAACCACCACCATCCAATATCCTTGCAAGTATACTTGATCACAATAGGTTGACAGGACCTAACCTTTCTGATTGGCTAAGAAATTTGAAACTTGTCCTGAACCTTGAACATATAGGATATGTTCTAGATTCAAATGTTCCTGGTCTCTTACCTCCAGAGGCCACACAAGAGGAACATGATACTTTGGACAAGAGGAAGGAGCATGATATGAGAGCTAAGTGTTACATGCTTGCTTCCATGAGTAATGAGTTACAGAAGCAACATGAGAACATGCAGAGTGCGAGTGAGATCCTCCTTCACCTACAAGAGTTGTATGGTGAGCACAGCAGGAATGCTAGGTATGAGATATCTAGACAGCTATTCCGTATGAGGATGTCTGAGGGACAGAATGTTGGGGATCATGTCCACAAGATGATTCGGCTGATTGAGCAGTTGGAACATCTTGACTTCAACATAGATTTCCAACTACAGACGGGTTTGATCCTTCAGTCCCTTCCTGAGTCTTTTGGGAATTTTGTGACAAATTTCCATATGACTAAACAGGAATGCACCTTAGCTGGTTTATTCAACGTGCTGGTTATTGCCCAAAAGAATATGCCAGGCAATAAAGGAAAAGAGGTAGCTTTAGTTGCATCTTCTTCTGCTGGAAAGTCCAACAAGAAGAAGGGTAATAAGAAAAAGAAACCTCAGATTCCTGGTCCTTCTAAGAAAATAGCTAAACAGAAAAGGAAAACCAAAGCTGACAAAGGCAAAGGAAAGTGTTTCCACTGCCAACAAAAAAAGTGTCTCCATTGCCAACAGGAAAGTGTTTCCATTGCCAATAAGAAAGTGTTTCTACTGGACAGAGTATAGCAATCTAAATGAATGCAATGCCATGGTGAAAACCAACTCAAGTTCAAAATATATTTGGCACTTAAGGTTATGTTATGTTGCAGAAGATAGGATTACAAAACTGGAGAAAATGGGGATTCTATCCTCATTGGGCTCTGAGCCTACTCCTATTTGTGAATCTTGCCTTCAGGGTAAAATGACTAGATCACCCTTTGTTGGACAAGGGCTAAGAGCTGAAAATATTTTGGAGCTAATACATAGTGATGTATGTGGTCCATTTAAAGAAATGGCTAGAGGGGGTTTTCATTATTTTATTACCTTTACTGATGATAAATCAAGGTTTGGGTATTTATATTTGATGAAATACAAGTATGAATCTTTTGAAAAGTTCAAAGAATTTAAATCTGAAGTAGAAAATCAAACAGGAAAGAATATTAAAGCTCTTCGATCAGATCGTGGAGGTGAATATTTGAGTACTGAATTTGATGAATACTTGACAGAGCATGGCATTGTTTCTCAGCTGACTCCTCCAGGAACGCCACAGCTGAATGGTGTATCTGAAAGGAGAAATCGTACCCTATTGGATATGGTACGTAGTATGATGAGCTATACTGATATGCCAATCTTCTTTTGGGGATTTGCATTAGAATCAGCTTTGTATATTCTGAATAGGATTCCATCAAAATCAGTTTCTTCCACACCTTATGAGATAGGCATGGAAGAAAACCAAGTCTTAAGCATGTTAAGATTTGGGGTTGTCCAGCATATATCAAAAAGCTGTACACTGATAAATTGGATACCAGATCAGAAAAAGGTCGATTTGTTGGATATCCAAAAGATAGTTTTGGATATTATTTTTATTTGCCAACTTCACAAAAGGTTGTGATAAGTAGTGATGCCACATTTCTTGAACAACAGTTTGTTCAAGAAGGAGGCAAAGGAAGGCAAATAGAGTTAGAATTGGAGAATTCTGACCAACCAACAGATCAGATGGATATAGATCCATCTAGTCAACCAATACTCGTTGATGAAACATCTACAGCTGTTCCTCGTAGAACAACCAGGGTATCTCACCCACCAGTGAGATATGGTTTTCTTCATGAAGAAGAACAAGAGTTATCTACTCATGAAGAAGTAGATCATGGAGATGATCCACTTACCTATGAAATATCAGATATAGACTCTTCAAAATGGATTGATGCTATGAAATCCGAGATTGATTCCATGTATAAGAATCAAGTTTTGGATCTTGTTGACCCACCTGAAGGTATTATACCTATAGGGAACAAATGGGTTTTCAAGAAGAAAATTGGTTCTAATGGAAAGGTAGAGACCTATAAGGCAAGGCTAGTAGCGAAAGGGTTTCGCCAAAGGCAAGGAATCGACTATGAGGAGACTTTCTCGCCTGTTGCCATGCTTAAATCAATTAGGATTTTATTAGAAATAGCTGCATACTATGATTATGAGATTTAGCAGATGGATGTCAAAACAGCTTTTCTCAATGGATACATTGAAGAAAACATTTTCATGGAACAACCTAGGGGATTTGAATCCCAAGATGGTTCCAAGGTATGCAAGCTAAAGCGATCCATTTATGGGTTGAAATAAGCTTCGAGGAGTTGGAACATCCGTTTTGATGAAGCCATTAAATCCTTTGGTTTTATCAAAAATGAGGATGAGCCATGTGTATATAAGAAGGTTAGTGACAGTGCTATCACTTTCCTTGTCTTATATGTGGATGACATACTATTGATGGGTAATGACACAGGTATGTTGACGACTCTAAAGGTATGGTTGTCAAATACATTCTCCATGAAAGACTTAGGGGAGGCAACCTATATTCTTGGAATTCGCATCTATAGAGATAGAGCGAAAAGAATAATTGATTTATCCCAAAGTCTATACTTTGAAAAGGTGTTAAAGAGGTTTAACATGTTTGATTCCAAGAGAGGATTGTTACCAGTGAGACATGGTATCCATCTTTCTAAAGAGATGCCTCCAAAGACACCTGAAGAAAGAGATAAGATGGACATGATTCCATATGATTCGACTATTGGAAGTTTAATGTATGCAATGTTGTGTACTAGGCCGGATATTGCATATGTTATTAGTTTGACTAGCAGGTATCAATCCAATCCAGGTTTGGAACACTGGATAGCTGTCAAGAATATCCTTAAGTACTTGAGAAGAACTAAGGATTTATTCTTGATTTATGGAGGTGGAGACTTGCAATTGGATGGTTATACTGATTATGATTTCCAATCAGATATCGATGATAGAAAGTCTACCTCTGGATATGTGTTCATTTGTAATGGAGGTCCAGTCAGTTGGAAGAGTTCCAAACAGAGCACGACTGCAGATTCCACTACAGAGGTTGAGTATATTGCTGCATTAGATGCTGCAAAGGAAGCTGTTTGGATAAAGAAGTTCGTGACAGAACTTACAGTAGTTCCTTCCATTGAGTCAGCAGTTCCATTACACTGTGACAATAATGGAGCAGTCATACAGGCTAAGGAACTAAGGTCTCACCAAAAATCCAAACACATAGAAAGGCATTACCACATTATCAGAGATATAGTTGGGCGAGGCGATGTAGCCATGCAGAAAAATAGCATCAGCTGAAAATTCAGCTGATCCATTCACTAAGCCTATGTCACAAACTCAGTTAGACTGACATCTTGAGAAGATGGGTCTAAGATATTGTAATGAATGGCTCTAGTGCTAGTGGGAGATTGTTAGTAGTATGCCCTAGAGCATATCATTTAGTATGTATCTTGTACATATTTTTATTAATAAAAGGCATTTCCACTTTTCCGTTTACATAATATATTTATGTGTAATAGAAAAGGTCCATTGATATTTTTTTAGAAATATTATTCTTAAGTTGTTAAGAATATGAGTGACAATATTTCTAGCACGAAGTATCATAAATAGGTTCACAATCGAGGATACTTCATAATAAGGACATGACTTATCCAGAAAGATTGTATTCATGTTTGTTCCCAAGTTATTTATATGAGATATAAATAAGATGAAATGGTGAGTCTTATGCCATATAACAAACATGATAGGCACTTATAAATGATAAGTAGGCCGAACCAGTGACACTTATGACAAGCACATGGAGTTTACTCTTGTCAATGTTTTATCATAAATCATATCAGTGCATATAATCTTTAGACCTGAGATAGCACAGTTATCTTGTATATAGGTAGTTTGAGTTTGATACTACTTTCATACTTATACTGTGTATGGGTATATGGGCATGTGTTGGCTCTTACTAGTTATATATGGAGGTAAGTGTTGATCAAGATGGCATCCGTTCCTCTAAGTAAATAGAGATAAAATCCTATGTTCATTTAATTGTTCTTGATGTTTCAAGTTCCTGGCCAGGACAGATAGATTTATTCAGAAAAGAGTTTCTGATGAGAAAATCTTTTTAATCAAGAACTAGAATTAAAAGAGAACATAATATTCATAGCAAATGGAGTTTGACATAAACTATGACTCCAGCTTGAGTTGGGATTTTGTAACAGAGAGATTCTAGTGCATGGTAACATATGATTATAGGTTCATTTAAGGTAAACCTTATTACTAATTGGGTGGCCATGGCATGCTATGCTAGGTGTTAACCATGGTCTATGAGATTCATAAAATGATTTAGAGAAATCATTTATGGTAAGAAAGAGTTCTAATGATATTAAGAGTTGATATCATGTCTCATTGCCAATTAGTGATGAGCCTAGTAAGTCACACACATACACAATTTATCACCTAATTAAATATGATTTAATTAATTAATTAAAGAGTTTAATTGATTAATTAAATAGGTTTGGTTTGCAATTAGTTTGCAAAGTCCCTAGCATGACTTGAAACCAAATCTAGATTATTGGATGTATAATATAAGTTAAATTTATATTTAAAGTGTTTAAATATGAATTTAATTAATGAGAAATTAATTAATAGAGATTAATTAATTAATTTATATTTGATATAAATTAATTAGAAGAAGAAAAATAATTATTTTGGGTTGAGAACTCAAAATTAAGACACAGGGGCATTTTGGTCATTTTGCAGTGTGACACGTGGCACCATGAGATGGTGACACATGGCATAACACATAAGCTTGCCAAATGTTTTTTAATCATGTAAGATGATTAAAATCAAGATTACATATAGGTTTGACACTTGGCACAATGTGATTGGGTCACTTAAACCTAGAGCTAATCAAAGGGTGACATGTGGCAAGGGTTTAATGTGTTAACCTAGCTATTTAAGTGTTGTTATGAGAAAATGAAAGACAACCAGCAGCCACACTCCTTGGTCACGCCATTTTGCAGCCCTCCCTCTATTCTTCTTCATCTCTCATCAATTCAAAGAGATTAGCCATCAATCTCTTGAATTAAGAACACTAGAAATTGTTTCTAGTGTCCTGTTTACATCTCTAATCTCTTAAAAGGCAGAACTTGAATTTCTAATTAATAGAAAAGGCTTTAGCAGCTGTTCAAGGGCTGCCATAGGTGTTCTTGGTGTGGACAAGCTAGAGGGACAACATCCGTGTCACGAAGATGAATCTCAAAGCGCGAACACATTGCAGTTGCCTCAAGAGGTTAGTGTAATCGTTCTTGATTTAATCTAGGGTTCTAAAATTAATCTGATTAATTTTAAAATCTTAAATGGCAAATACAGATCCAAAAACATATTAAAAGAGTTTTAATATGTTGTTTATCATTGAAATCAAATAGATAAAAATAAATCTTGCATGGTGCATGTGACCCTAGGTTAAAATTTTTGAATTCAATGGTATAAACTTGTGTTTTTCACACTTCCATTCCTTCAATTGCTTACTCGGGTATACTGTACACGGGTAAGGAGTGTCACATTTAGTGGTATCAGAGCACGGTTTAGGCGTTTCTGGGCCTAGATTGAGTCCATACCATGCATTGCATTTGTAAGAGTCGAGGTGACACTAATGCAGATCTGTTTGTCTTTCTTATTTTGAATAGGATATGGACCCTACATCTCAAAGGGCAGTCGAGGAGGAAGTGGAGAGTCATGCTCCACCTGCAGCAGCTGAGACTGGGGGTATGGGAGAACCTGCTCCGACTCAAGCGAGCTGCTCGGCCTCCACAGCCATGTTCGATGAATCGCCAAGTTCTTGGACAAATGGTCAGGTAATGCCAAAGACACCACCACCACCACCACCTCCACAACAAAAATCACACCTGGAAATATTAAGAAAATTTGGAGCAGTGGACTTCTTCGGCAAGAGAGAAGATTATTCTGTTGCAGTCGAAAATTGGTTGAACAGAACAGGCAGAGTCTTAAAACAACTCCACTGCACCCCAGAACAAAACTAGAGGCTGCCATATCTCTATTGCAAGATGATGCCTATGAATGGTGGGACACGATATCCAGTGAAGTGCAGCCAGAAGCTATAACTTGGGACTTCTTTCTCTCCGAATTTAAGAAGAAATATGTGGGTAGTGTATACCTGGAAGAGAGAAGAAGAGAGTTCATTAATCTAAGGCAGAGACAGTTGTCAGTGGCCGAGTATGAGAAGGAATTCGTAAGATTGAGCCGCTACGGAAGGGAGATAGTCCCTAATGAAGCTGAAAGGTGTAAGAGATTTGAAGAGGGACTAAATGACAACATAAAGATCCAGCTCACTGCCCTGGGAATCACAGAATTTACCAAGTTAGTGAAAGCCGCAATAAAGGTTGAAAAAGTAAGAATCAGTGAGCAGACCAGAAGGGATAGACAACAGAAGAGGGGCCCGGGTCAGTCTAGTTCAGCTCCTGCATATGGGAAGAGGTTCAAGGGTCCACACACGCAGTTCAGTCAACCACCTGGTCGAGTCGGTCTGTGGTCAGTCTCCATGAGATCACTGTAGTGGGCGAAAGGACAGATTTCTTGTCCAATGTCATCTCAGCCACAGTTGCAAGAAGAATGATGAAAAAAGGCTGTGAAGCCTACCTAGCACATGTGGTGGATACTAGGCAGGCTAAGCCAAACCTGAGTGATATACCCACAGTAAGAGACTTCCCAGAGGTATTTCCTGAAGAGTTGCACAGTTTGCCACGAAAGGAAGTTGAATTTGCTATTGAGACAACTGTAGATCTGACACCCATTTCCATTGCTCCTTATAGGATGGCACCCACTGAATTGAGGGAGTTGAAAACTCAGTTGCAAGAGTTGCTTGATAAGGGGTTCATACGCCCCAGTGTGTCACCGTGGGGAGCTCCAAGTCTTTGTTGTGAAAAAGAAGGATGGGACTTTGAGGCTATGCATTGATTACCGGCAGTTGAATAAAGTGACTGTGAAGAACAAATATCCGTTGCCTAGAATTGATGATCTGTTTGATCAGTTGAAGGGAGCAGGAGTATTTTCTAAGATTGATCTCAGATCAGGATATCATCAGTTAAGGGTGAAGGATGTAGATGTGCCAAAGACTGCATTTAGGACCCGATATGGGCATTATGAGTTTCTAGTGATGCCCTTTGGCCTAACAAATGCACCAGCGGTATTCATGGACCTTATGAACCGTATCTTCCATCCACACTTAGATCGGTTCGTAGTGGTCTTTATTGATGATATTTTGGTGTATTCCAAGACCAGTGAAGAACATGATGAGCATTTGAGAATTGTTCTGCAAACCCTGAGAGAAAAGAAGCTGTATGCTAAGTTGTCCAAGTGTGACTTTTGGTTGAATGAGATTGCATTCCTTGGACACATAGTGTCAGCTGATGGGATTAGTGTGGATCCCAAGAAAATAGAAGCAGTGATGGAATGGAAGCCTCCCAGAAATACAACTGAGGTCAGAAGCTTCTTGGGGCTAGCTGGGTATTATAGAAGATTTGTGAAGGGATTTTCCTTAATAGCTGCTCCAATGACCAAGTTGTTACACAAGAATGTCAGATTTGACTGGAATGACAAGTGTCAGACCAGTTTTGACAGAGGCACTAGTGTTAACACAGCCAGTGTCAGGAAAGGACTTTGTGGTCTACAGTGATGCCTCACATAATGGGCTAGGGTGTGTATTGATGCAAGAGGGGAAGGTGATTGCCTATGCTTCCAGGCAGCTAAGGCCACATGAACAGAACTATCCTACCCATGATCTAGAGCTTGCAGCAATTATCTTCGCACTGAAGATATGGAGGCATTACTTGTATGGTGAAAAGTGCTACATTTACGGACCACAAAAGTCTAAAATACTTGCCAACTCGAAGGAGCTCAACCTTGAAGAGGCGATGGATTGAGTTCTGAAGGACTATGATTGTATAATTGACTACCATCACGGGAAGACAAATGTAGTTCTTGATGCTTTGAGCGAAAAGTCCATCACGACTTTGAGATCATTGAATGCCCGTCTAACTTCGATTCGAGATGGAGCTATTTTGGTGAGTTGCAAGTGAGGCCAAACACGCTCTGCAGATATTAGATGGGCAAAAGCGGATGAAAAGTTAATGGCTATTATGAGCAAAATCTCGGAGGAAAAGCAAGCGACTATGGGGTGAAAGCAGATGGGTGTCTCAGATACAAAGGAAGACTGTGTACCGGATGATGGGGAATTGGAGGCGATTATTCGAAAGAGGCACACACGGTGTATATGCTATGCACCGGGAAGAACAAAGATGTATCATGATCCAAGCTTGATATTGGTGGCTTGGTATGAAGAAGGACATAGCGACTATGTGACTAAATGCTTGACATGTCGGCAAGTCAAGGCGAACATCAAGTTCCATCGGGTTTCTTTGCAGCCTATACGCATACCTGAATGGAAATGGGATCGAGTCACCATGGATTTTGTAAGTGGTCTACCTCTCACCCAGAAGAAACATGATGCAGCATGGGTGATAGTTGATAGATTGACAAAGTCAGCACACTTTCTGCCAGTTAGGACTGACTACTCACTGGAGAAGTTAGCAGAATTATATATCAGTGAGATAGTTAGACTGCATGGAATTCCACTTTCCATCATATCTGATCGAGACCCAAGGTTTACATCGAGATTCTGGAAGAAGTTGCATGAATCCTTGGGTACACAACTCCACTTCAGCACAGCTTTCCATCCTCAGACGGATGGGCAATCAGAAAGAGTAATCCAGGTAAACAATTGAAACCAATGGAATTGATATAAATATTGAATTAAAATGATAACAATAACATGAAATATATGTCAGGTCCTTGAGGATATGCTGAGGAGTTGTGTCATTGAGTTTGAGGGAAGTTGGGATAGATACCTCCCACTGGCAGAATTTGCATAAAACAATAGCTACCAAGCTAGTATCCAAATGGCCCCATATGAAGCACTGTATGGGAGGAAATGTAGAACTCGGTGTCTTTGGACTGAATTGGCGAAGACAAGCTGGTGGGGCGGACACTGTGAAACAGACTAAGGAGAAAGTGAAACTAATCAAAGCCAACTTGAAGGTCGCCTCAGACAGACAGAAATCTTATGCCGACCTGAAGAGAAAAGAAATAGAATATGTGGTTGGCGACAAAGTGTTCCTCAAAGTGTCACCATGGAAGAAGGTATTGAGGTTTGAAAGAAAAGGTAAGTTAAGCCCTAGGTTCATTGGCCCATATGAAATTATTGAACGTGTGGGTCCAGTGGCCTATAGGCTAGCTTTACCACCAGAGCTGGATAAGATCCACAATGTGTTTCACGTGTCCATGCTCAGAAGATACCGCTCAGATCCTTCACATGTCATCTCCAGGGAAGAAATTGAAATACAACCGGATTTGACATATGAAGAAGAACCTCTACGGATCCTGGCTCGGGAAGTAAAAGAATTGAGGAACAAGCAGATTCCACTGGTGAAAGTGCTTTGGAGGCACCACAACACCGAGGAGGCAACTTGGGAAAGTGAAGAGACGATGAGGCAACAGTTCCCTCAACTGTTTGCATCAGGTAAATTTCGAGGACGAAATTTAAATTAGAGGGGAAGAGTTGTAACACCCTCCCGGTAGCAACTCCGTACATTCTACTGTTCCGGTGACCGGTGTCGGTTCGGACAGCTAGAACGTCCGAAAAAATATTTAAACTAAAGTGAGGAACCATAATTAACTCAAATATTAATAAGAAAAATTTAGGAAAAATTTTCGAAATAAAATACAACAAAGTTAAACGAGCCGGTGCCCAAGCGATGGGTAACCCAGAGGGAAGTTACGGTTCTCGCAACTAGGAGCCCTAGACCCGAGAGAAAATTCATAAAATAATTTTTGAGACTCCAGAGAAGGGTTATTGAGGTTCCTATAGCATTAGAATGCCAAGAAAATATTTAGAAAAATTTTTTCAATCGGTATAGACAATTTTGACCCGTTAAGCCAAATGGAGGGCATTTTGGTCATTTCGCCTTCAGAGGTGATTTTTGGCCGACTTTTTCAGTTAAGTAAATAATTATTATGACATAAAATATGAATAAACATTACTAAAAATTAAATTGAAAATGAGTAGTGATGAAAAGAAAAGAAAATGCAATAAAATGCCAAATTATGACATATGATGATGTCATTTAAAAAGCTACCACCAACTAAATTTAAACAACCAATTAACTAACTAATAAAATAGATAAATAAAGACTAAAGAAAACAAAAAGTATACAGCCATCTTCTTCCCAAATTCTGCCGCCCCACCATAGCCATGGGAGCCCTCATTTTCTTCCATATTCAAGCTTGAAAATCTCCTTAAACTCACCCCAAAACCCTAAGTCACCTTCACTAAAATTAATCCACACACCCTAAGGAAGCTCTAGGCAGCCACAAAGAGGAGAAATTCTAAGGAGAATACAAGTCCAAGAAGTGCCACTTAAAGGTTAGTGCACATATATACTTAAGCTCTTTATTTCCATGTTAGTAACTTGAAATGAGTAAGAATTTGTAACTTAAATGAACAAAAATTATGTGTATACACACTATGGATTTCAGTAGCCCTATTGAAGGAATAGGAATGAGTATTTTTTATGAACTTGGAGTGAACTAGAAATCATGTTTGAAGTTTATAAACATAAGAATAATGAATTAGTAGCTATCTAAAGTAAATTGTGTAAACCATGAATTTGAACTAGGGTTTTGAGAGTAAAATGTGGATTTGGCTTATGAAATTGTTAAAGAACATTCTAATGGTCAATTAGTGACCATTTGAGGAAATTTGACCATAATTTGGACTGAAATATAGCATGGCAAAGTGAATGAGTATGCTGCCCAGTGAGTGCAGCAGGGTGGCTGTGATTCCAGCCCACTTGGACTGCCATATCTTTGGCTGTGTTGGTCCAATTGATGTTTGGCCAATTGGACATGAAACTAGACTTATAATGGCACATTTTTTCTGAAGAAACCATGCCCAAAAGACCAAAGCTAGAGGACCAAAAGTTGGCCCCAATCCGGGTACCCTGCAAGCCAATTCTGCAGAATGACCAAATGAATAGTAACTGTTCATTTGGCCATAACTCACTGTAGAAATGATCAATTGACCTGAAATTTTTACAGAAAAAAGTTAAGAGATAGACAAACAACTTTCATGAAGAAACCTACCCCAAATTATGACCAGAACCTAGCCCAAATGGCAGTCACAGTCACTGTTCATGGTACTGTAGATTTGGTAATTCTGCAGTTTTTCCAATCCGGCTAGCTGTGGTTTTTGAACCATATCTAGAGCTACAAAACTCCAAATGGAGTGATTCAAAAAAGGAAATTCAACTAGACAAAATAAGGAACAACTTTCATGTTTACCATTTCCTCAAATTCCCACTGCAACAGAGCTTAATGGAACAGTAAATTTAGGCTTTAAAAACTGAAAATTCTGCTCTCTTGGTTTTACTTTAGAAATGGTAATGGTAATCAATTCCAACAAGTTTTAAATGTAAAATGTGGTACATTGGGAGTGTTAAAACCAATGTACCTATTTTCTATCCAAAAGTCAACATTTTTGTTGACCAATGAGGTGAATAGTGACACCAAAACTTGAAATTCAAAATTTGAAGAATTCAAAAGTATTAAATGCCCTAGTATACCTAACAAGATTGGTTTGGATAGTTTGGCATGCCAATAGGGTTCAGTTAGCAGTACTGCACATGGCAATATGCCATTCTGTGATTTCATGGCTTTTAGCCATTCTGACCTTGTATTGAGATGTGGCCTCGTGCCTAATATTATTTACAGCTTGTTAGGCATTACATTTGCCTGGAGATACATATGTGACCGATGGTGTGATGGCCAGAGGTACTTGATACCCAGTGCCAGTTTACCCGTTTATCCAGTCCAGTCGTCTAGTATAGGTTACTTGGGCAACCAAATGAATGAAAATGGACAAAGTTAAAGAAATAAATGAATATAACAGATACAAAACAAATAAGACATATACATTAAAGATATATTTATTTTCTGCTATTTTCTTTTATTTTATTATTGCACCACTAAGCATTATTGCTTAGCGCGTTGCTTTTGCCACGCGTAGGTTCTGGAGATACAGATCGTGAGCCCAGTAGACCGCAGACTGGGTGAGTCCATCCTCTGATTCTTACGATGTCCGTGTCACCTTAACTTCTGCAGTGCATTGGTAGGACACTAGGTGTCATTTTGGTATTTTGTAACTAAATTTCTATTTTCTCATATGTAAATGAACTTATGTAATGTATTTTGAGGTTCATGTAAATGATGAAGATTTATGGCTATGTATGGAAGTAATTTGATTATTTATTTGTTATTTATATATGAGTACCCTGAGAAATGATGATTGAGAACATGATGTTGAAAAATATTGGAGTTTGAGATGATTGAATATGGTTATTGGAAGTGTTTTTCACAGGTTCCGAAAAACTGTTTTCTCCATTTTTAGCCGGTACTCCGCCGGATTTTCTTTAAAATTTTCGGAACCTCAAATAAATTATAATTTCAATAAATGACTTAAATAAATAATATTTCACAAGTTATATTCAACAGCATGATAAAAATTAATTAAGGTATATTAGAGTGTGCTGATACACCGTGTGACATTGCTTACTCGGGTATACTGTACACGGGTAAGGGGTGTCACACATGGATTTCCAACTGCAGATGAATTTGATCCTTCAGTCCCTTCCTGAGTCTTTTGGGAATTTTGTGACAAATTTCCATATGACTAAACAGGAATGCACCTTGGCTGGTTTACTCAACATGCTGGTTATTGCCCAAAAGAATATGCCGAGCAATAAAGGAAAAGAGGTAGCTTTGATTGCATCTTCTTCTACTAGAAAGTCCAATAAGAAGAAGGGCAATAAGAAAAAGAAACCTTAGATTCCTGGTCCTTCCAAGAAAATAGCTAAATAGAAAGGGAAGACTAAAGCTGATGGAGGCAAAGGAAAGTGTTTCCACTGCTAGAAGGATGGGCACTGGAAAAGGAACTGCCCAGAGTATCTTGCTTCTCTGAAGGACAAGAAGGATAGACCTTCGGAAGGTATGTCCATATCTTGTTATTTAGATTATAATGATACTTATAGTTCATCTACAGCTTAGGTTTTAGATACCGGTGCCAGTTCTCACATTTCTTATGATATGCAGGAACTAGCAAATAGTAGCAGCTTGCGTTCTCGAGATGTTAGAGTCCGAATGGGCAATGGCTCAAGTGTTGAAGCTTTAGCCATAGGACCTAAATCTTTTTACTTGTCTAGAAATGTTTTGTATTTGGATAATATTTTATATGTACTAGATGCTTTTAAGAACATCATTTTTATATCTAGTTTGACAAGAAATGGCTATGAATTTCAGTTCACAGATGATGTTTGCAATATTTATTTTGGAAATAAATATATTGGTTTGGGTTATATGAATGATGGTCTTTATTATTTGGATAATAATGACAAACACAAAATGAATGCAAGTGATCTAAATGAATGGAATGCCATAGTGAAAATCAACTTAAGTTCAAAATATATTTGGCACTTAAGGTTATGTCATGTTGCAGAAGATAGGATTGCAAAACTAGAGAAAATGGGGATTCCTCATTAGGCTCTGAGCCTACTCCAACTTGTGAATCTCGCCTTCAGGGCAAAATGACTAGATCACCCTTTGTTAGACAAGGGCTAAGAGCTCAAAATATTTTGGAGCTAATACATAGTGATGTATGTGGTCCATTTAAGCAAATGGCTAGAGGCGATTTTCATTACTTTATTACCTTTACTGATGATAAATCAAGGTTTGGGTATTTGTATTTGATGAAATACAAACATAAATTCTTTGAAAAGTTCAAAGAATTTAAATCTGAAGTAGAAAATCAAACAGGAAAGAGTATTAAAGCTTTTCAATCAGATCGTTAAGGTGAATATTTGAGTACTGAATTTGATGAATACTTGAGAGAGCACGGCATTGTTTCCCAGCTGACTCCTCCAGGAACACCACAACTGAATGGTGTATCTAAAAGGAGAAATCGTACCCTATTGGATATGGTACGTAGTATGATGAGCTATACTGATATGCCAATCTCTTTTTGGGGATTTGAATTAGAATCAGCTTTATATATTCTGAATAGGATTCCATCAAAATCAGTTTTTTCCACACCTTATGAGATATGGCATGGAAGAAAACCAAGTCTTAAGCATGTTAATATTTGGGATTGTCCAGCTTATATCAAAAAGCTGAACACTGATAAATTGGAAACCAGATCAGAAAAGGGTCGATTTGTTAGATATCCAAAAGATAGTTTTGGATAGTATTTTTATTTGCCTAAATCACAAAAGGTTGTGATAAGTAGAGATGCCACCTTTCTTGAACAATAGTTTGTTCAAGAAGGAGGCAAAGGAAGGCAAATAGAGTTAGAATTGGAGAATTCTGACCAACCAATAGATCAGATAGATATAGATCCATCTAGTCAACCTACACTCATTGATGAAACATCTGCAACTATTCCTCGTAGAACAACCAGGGTGTCTCACCCACTAATGAGATATGGTTTCCTTCATGAAGAAGAACAAGAGCTATCTACTCATGAAGAAGTAGATCATGGAGATGATCCACTTACCTCTGAAGAAGCTATATCAGATATAGACTCTTCAAAATGGATTGATGCTATGAAATCCAAAATTGATTCCATGTATAAGAATCAAGTTTGGGATCTTGTTGACCCACCTGAAGGTATTGTACCTATAGGGAACAAATGGGTTTTCAAGAAGAAAATTGGTTCTGATGGAAAGGTAGAGACCTATAAGGCAAGGCTAGTAGCGAAAGGGTTTCGCCAAAGGCCAGGAATCGACTATGAGGAGACTTTCTCGCCTGCTGCAATGCTTAAATCAATTAGGATTCTATTAGCATTAGCTCCGTACTATGATTATGAGATTTGGTAGATGGATGTTAAAACAACTTTTCTCAATGGATACATTGAAGAAAACATTTTCATGGAACAACCTAGGGGTTTTGAATCCCAAGATGATTCCAAGGTATGCAAGCTAAAGTGATCCATTTATGGGTTTAAATAAGCTTCGAGGAGTTGGAACATCCATTTTGATGAAGCCATTAAGTCATTTGGTTTTATCAAAAATGAGGATAAGCCATGTGTATATAAAAAGGTTAGTGACAGTGCTATTACTTTCCTTGTCTTATATGTGGATGACATACTATTGAATGGTAATGACACAGGTATGCTGGCAACTGTAAAGGTATGGTTTTCAAATGCATTCTCCATGAAAGACTTAGGGGAGGTAACCTATATTCATGGGATTTGCATCTATAGAGATAGAGCAAAAAGAATAATTGATTTATCCCAAAGTCTATACTTGGAAAAGGTGTTGAAGAGGTTTAACATGCTTGATTCCAAGAGAGGATTGTTACCAGTGAGACATGGTATCCACCTTTCTAAAGAGATGTCTCCAAAGACACCTGAAGAAAGAGACAAAATGGCCAGGATTCCATATGCTTTGGCTATTCGAAGTTTAATGTATGCAATGTTGTGTACTAGGCCGAATATCGCATATGCTATTAGTTTGACTAGCAGGTATCAATCTAATCTAGGTTTGGAACACTGGATAGCTATCAAGAATATCCTTAAGTACTTGAGAAGAACTAAGGATTTATTTTTGATTTATAGAGGTGGAGACTTGCAATTGGATGGTTATACTGATTCTGATTTCCAATCAGATATCGATGATAGAAAGTCTACCTCTGGGTATGTGTTCATTTGTAATGGAGGTGCAGTCAGTTGGAAGAGTTCCAAACAGAGCACGACTGCAGATTCCACTACTGAGGCTGAGTATATTGCTACATCAGATGCTGCAAAGGAAGCTGTTTAGATAAAGAAGTTCGTGACAGAACTTGTAGTAGTTCCTTCCATTAAGTTAGCAGTTCCACTTCACTGTGATAACAATGGAGCAGTCATATAGGCTAAGGAACCCCGGTCTCACCAGAAATCAAACACATAGAAAGGCGCTGCCACATTATCAGAGAAATAGTTGAATGAGGCGATGTAGCCATGCAGAAAATAGCATCAGCTGAAAATCCAGTTGATCCGTTCACTAAGCCTATGTCACAGACTTAGCTAAATCGACATCTTGAGAAGATGGATCTAAGATACTGTAATAAATGGCGCTAGTGCTAGTGGGAGATTATTAGTAGTATGCCCTAGAGCATATCATTTAGTATGTATCTTGTACATATTTTTATTAATAAAAGGCATTTTCACTTTTCCGTTTACATAATATATTTATGTGTAATAGAAAAGGTCCATTGATATTTTGTTAGAAATTCTATTCTTAAGTTGTTAAGAATATGAGTGACAGTATTTCTAGTACAAAGTTTCATAAATAGGTTCACAATCGAGGATACTTCACAATAAGGACATGACTTATCAGAAATGTTGTATTCATGTTTGTTCCTAAGTTATTTATATGAGATATAAATAAGATGAAATTGTGAGTCTTATACCATATAACAAATATGATAAGCATTTATACATAATAAGTAGGTCGAACCAGTGACATTTATGACAAGCACATGGAGTTTACTCTTGTCAATGTATTGCATAAATCATATTAGTGCATATAATCTTTAGACCTGAGATAGCATAGTTATCTTGTATATAGGTGGTTTGAGTTTGATACTGCTTTCATACTTGTATTGTGTATGGGCATATGGGCATGTGTTGGCTCCTACTAGTTATATATGGAGGTAGGTGTTGATCAAGATGGAATCTATTCACCTAAGTAAATAGGGATAAAATCCTATGTTCATTTAATTGTTCTTGATGTTTCAAGTTTTGGCCAGGACAGATAGATTTATTCAGAAAAGAGTTTCTGAGGAGAAAAATCTTTTAATCAAGAACTGGAATTAAAAGAGAACATAATATTCATTGCAAATGGGGTTTGATATAAACCATGACTCCAGCTTGAGTTGGGATTTTGTAATAGAGAGATTTTAGTGCATGGTAACATATGATTATAGGTTCATTTAAGGTAAACCTTATTGCTGATTGGGTGGCCATGGCATGTTATGCTAGGTATTAACCATGGTTTCTGAGGTGCATAAAATGGTTGATAGTTGATATCATGTCTCATTGCCAATTAATGATGAGCCTAGTAAGTTACACACATACACAAGTAATCACCAAATTAAATATGATTTAATTAATTAATTAATTAAAGAGTTTAATTGATTAATTAAATAGGTTTGGTTTGCAATTAGATTGCAAAGTCCCTAGCATGGCTTGAAACCAAATCTAGGTTATTGGATGTATAGTATAAGTTAAATTTATATTTAAAGTGTTTAAATATAAATTTAATTAATGAAAATTTAATTAATAGAGATTAATTAATTAATTTATATTTGATATAAATTGATTAGAAGAAGAGAAATAATTATTTTGGGTTGAGAACTCAAAATTAAAACACAGGAGCATTTTGGTCATTTCATATGGTGACATGTGGCACCATGAGATGGTGACACATGGCACTACACATAAGCTTGCCATATGTCTCTTAATCATGTAAGATGATTAAAATCAAGATTAAATATAGGTTTGACACTTGGCACAATGTGATTGGGTCAATTAAACCTAGAGCTAATCAAAAGGTGACATGTGGCAAGGGTTTTAAGTGGTGACCTAGCTATATAAGTGTAAGGATGAAGGAACAAATCACACAAACTGCTCATTCTCTTTGTGCCGCCACCCTTGGCTGCCATTCCCTTCTCTTCTTCTTCTTCTCTCATCAATTCAAAGAGATTAGCAAACAATCTCTTGAATTAAAAATACTAGAAATTGTTTCTAGTGTCCTGTTTACATCTATAATCTCTTAAAAGGCAAAACTTGATTTTCTAATTCATAGAAAAAGCTTTAGAAGCTGTTCAAGAGCTGCCATAGGTGATCTTGGTGTTGACAAGCTTGAGGGACAACATCTGGTGTCCTAAGGATGTATCCCAAATGTGTCAAACACACTGCAGTGCATCAAGAGGTTAGTGCACTTGTTCTTGTTCTAATCTAAGGTTCTAATAATTAATCTGATTAATTCTAAAATTTTAAGTGGCAAATGTAGATCCAAAAATGTATTAAAAGAGTTTTAATATGCTATTTATCATTGAAATCAAATAGATAAAAATGAATCTTGCATGATGTATGTGACCCTAGATGAAAAATTTTGAATTTCAATGATCTAAACATGTGTTTTTTATGCTTCCGCTCCTACAAAATCAAGATTTGGGTATTTGTATTTGATGAAATATAAACATTAATCCTTTGAAAAGTTCAAAGAATTTAAATCTGAAGTAGATAATTAAACAGAAAAAAGTATTAAAACTCTTCGATCAGATCGTGGAGGTGAATACTTAAGTACTAAATTTGATGAATACTTGAAAGAACATGGCATTGTTTCCTAGCTGACTCCTCCAGGAACACCACAGTTGAATGGTGTATCTGAAAGGAGAAATCGTACTCTATTAGATATGGTACGTAGTATGATGAACTATACTGATATGCCAATCTCTTTTTGGGGATTTGCATTAGAATCAGCTTTGCATATTCTGAATAGGATTCCATCAAAATCAGTTTCTTCTATACCTTATGAGATATGGCATGGAAGAAAACCAAGTCTTAAGCATGTTAAGATTTGGGATTATCCAGCTTATATAAAAAAACTGACACTAATAAATTGGAAATCAGATAAAAAAAGGGTCGATTTGTTGGATATCCAAAAGAGAGTTTTGGATATTATTTTATTTTCCTACATCATAAAAGGTTATGGTAAGCAGAGATACCACTTTTCTTGAATAATAGTTTGTTCAAGAAGGAGGCAAAGGAAGGCAAATAGAGTTAGAATTGGAGAATTTTGATCAACCAACAGATCAGATGGATTTAGATCCTTCTAATCAACCTACACCTATTGATGAAATATCTACAGCTATTCCGCGCGGATCAACCAGGATATCTCATCCACCAGTGAGATATGGTTTTCTTCATGAAGATGAACATGAGTTGTTTACTCATGAAGAAGTAGATCATGGAAATGATCCACTTACCTATGAAGAAGCTATATCAGATATAGACTCTTCAAAATGGATTGTTGCTATGAAATCTGAAATTTGATTCCATGTATAAGAATCAAGTTTGGGATCTTGTTGACCCACCTGAAGGTATTGTACCCATAGGGAATAAATGGGTTTTTAAGAAGAAAATTGGTTCTGATGGAAAGGTAGAGACCTATAAAGCAAGGCTAGTAGCGAAAGGGTTTCGCCAAAGGCAAGGAATCGACTATGAGGAGACTTTCTCACCTGTTGCCATACTTAAATCAATTAGGATTCTATTAGCAATAACTGCATACTATGATTATGAGATTTGACAGATGGATGTCAAAACAACTTCTCTCAATGGATATATTGAAGAAAACATTTTCATAGAACAACCTATTGGTTTTGAATCCCAAGATGGTTCAAAAGTATGCAAGCTAAAGCGATCCATTTATGGGTTGAAACAAGCTTCAAGGAGTTAGAACATCCATTTTGATGAAGCCATTAAGTCATTTGGTTTTATCAAAAATGAGGATGAGTGTAACATCCTCCCTGTAGCAACTCCGTACATTCTACTGTTCCGATGACCAGTGTCGGTCCGGACAGTTAGAATGTCTAGAAAAATATTTAAACTAAAGTGAGGAACCATAATTAACCCAAATATTAATAAGAAAAATGTAGAAAAAATTTTAGAAATAAAATACAACCAAGTTAAATGAGCTGGTGCCCAAGCGATGGGTAACCTAGTAGGAAGTTGCGGTTCTCGCAATTAGGAGCCCTAAACCTAGGGAAAAATTCATAAAATAAATTTTGGGACTCCATAGAAGGGTCATTGAGGTTTCTATAGTATTAGAATGCCAAGAAAATGCTTAGAAAAGTTTAGTCTGTTAAGCTAAACGAAGGGCATTTTGGCCATTTCGTCTTCAGAGATGATTTTTGGCCGACTTGTCTACTTAAGTAAATAATTATTATGACACAAAATGTGAATAAATATTGCTAAAAATTAAATTGAAAATGAGTAGAGAAGAAAAGGAAAGAAAATGAGATTAAATAACAATTTTGACATCACATGATGTCATCAATCCTTTCCCCACCAATCACAATTAAGCTAGCCTATTAAAAAGGGATAATTTAGACAAAAATAAATAAAAGCAATCAGATTCATCTCCTTCCCCATTTCCAGCTGTTTCCTCTTCCACACCCAAACCACCATTGAAAGCTTATCAAAGCTTCAATTCCCACCTTAAACCACCTCAAAACCCTAACTTGCCTTCATTAAAAATTATCCCAACCACTAGAGTAAGCTGTGGGTAGCAATTTGAAAGGAAGAAAGTGACGTTTTTAAGCCTTGGAAAGTGCCTAAGTCAAGGTTAGTGCCAATTTATTCCAAAAATTTTGTGTATGGCTACCATTGAACATGATGTCGGTGTTGTAAACTATGGATAATATGTGTATGAAAATTTTAGTTGTTGGAGTTAGGGTTTGAGGCATAAAACTTAAATTTTGTTCATGTTTTGGTGAATGAAATTTTAAATGGTCAATTAGTGACCATTTAGCTGTGTATGATGAGGAAATGAAGAGAGTTGTGGCTTGGTATTTGAGATTAGTAAGCTGCCTTGGCTTACCTGCAGGACTGACCATGAGTCCAGCAGGTTTGGGCAGGCATAAATGGATTTGTATAGGTTCAATTGGTACAAGGCTAATTAGGTATGAAACTAGACACATAATGGCACAACTTTGGTGAAGAAACCCTTCCCAGAAAACCAAACTAAGTTAGCCTAAAAATTGCCCTAATCCGGGTGACTTGCATTCTGCCTGGGCAAAATGACCAAATGAACAGTGTTTATTCATTTAGTGATAACTCAGTGTAGAAAGGTCCAATTGACCCAAAATTTTACCATCAGAAAGATGAGACATATACCTACAACTTTCATGAAGAACACAAATCCAAATTCTGATCATAACCTAGTCAAATTTCCAACACAACTTAGGTTACCAAATCTGGCAGAACTAGTTTTGCCCAGAATTTTGGATTCTGTCCAATTCGGCCAGTTATGGTTTTTAGGCCATAACTTGAGATACAAAACTCCAAATGGAGTGATTCAAAAAAGGAAATGTAACTAGACAAAATAAGGAACAACTTTCATGAAGACAACTTTGCCAAATTCCTACTGTACAAATGACCAATGGAATAGTAAATATAAGGCTTGAAATCTGAAAATTGTGAATAATTAACACTAAGCTTAGAAATGGTATTGGCAACCAATACCAATAACTTTAGAATGCAAAATGTGGTATGTTGAGAGTATTAAAACCAATGTACCTATTGTCTAAGCAAAAGTCAATATTTTAGTTAACCAATGAAATGAATAGTAATACCTAAACTTAAATTTCAAGAATTGTATTGATGAGAATCAAGCTACATCCACGCCAAAGGATTTCATCCAAGATCTAATTACTAGAGCTAGAGCTAAATCACTTCAGAATTTAATTTGTGAAATCTTAAAGAGCAAGAATCATAAGCTGGAATGGCATGAAGAAAATTATAAAGGATTAAATTTTGTAACACCCTCCTGGTAGCAACTCCGTACATTCTACTATTCCGGTGACCAGTGTCGGTCCGGACAGCTAGAACGTCCAGAAAAATATTTAAACTAAAGTGAGGAACCAAAATTAACTCAAATATTAATAAGAAAAATTTAGCAAAAATTTTAGAAATAAAATACAACCAAGTTAAATGCGCCGGTAACCTAGCGATGGGTAACCTAGTGAGAAGTTGCGGTTCTCGCAATTAGGAGCCCTAGACCCGAGAGAAAAATTATAAAATAATTATTGGGACTCCAGAGAAGGGTTATTGAGGTTTTTATGGCATTTGAATGCCAAGGAAATTCTTAGAAAAATTTTTCAATCGGTACAGACAATTTTGGCCCGTTAAGCCAAACGGAGGGCATTTTGGTCATTTCGACTTCAGAGATGATTTTTGGCCGACTTGTACAATTAAGTAAATAATTATTATGACATAGAATGTGAATAAATATTACTAAAAATTGAATTGAAAATTAATAGAAAAGAAAAGAAAAAAAAATTAAATGGGAATTTATGACATCACATGATGTCATTAGTGTGCCTTCACCCAATTACATGGTGACACATGGCATAAACTAACTTAAAAGAGGTCAAATGGGCTGGAAAATGAAGAAAATCAGACTTTTCTTTCTTTCTTCTTCCTCTTGCCGTGAACCATTCCACCATAACCACCATTAACAAACTTCTAAACCTCCATTTCCCTAGCTTTCTTCCACCAAAAGCCCTAGTTGTCTTCACAAAAAATTCACCCCACACCTTGAGGAAGCTTTGGGCAGCAAAATTTTGAAGAAAAATTAAAGTTTTGGTTGGCTTGGATTTGAGCTAAAAGAGGTTAGTGACCTAAACCTTGAAATTCACTTTAATTTCATGTTTAAGAACTATAAATATGTGTAAATGACAAAGAAATTTGATGAAACACCATTGGTATGTTAACCCTAAATTTTGGCAGCCATAGCTAGGGTAATATGGTGATGATTTTTGGGGAGTTAACATGCTAGTATGGCTGCCCTTAATGTGTATCTTATAAGTGAATTGATAAATGCAATGATAATGCATGGTTTTGAAATGTTGAGTTAGGGTTTGGGTTGAAGAATGAGACTTTGATCTTGTGATGATGGGAGTAGGTTTTAATGGTCAATTAGTGACCATTTGGTTTGGTTTGAATAAAAAATGAAGTGAATTGGGTTGTGGGATTTGAGGTTGGAGTGGCTGCCTTGTGTGACCTGCAGGTTTGGATGTGAGTCCAGCCTGTTTGGACAGCCATAACTTGAATTCTAGAGGTTCATTTGGTGTTTGGCCAATTAGAAGTTAAACTAGACACAAAATGGCACAACTTTGGTGAAGAAACTATGCCCATAAGACCAAACTAAGTGGACCAAAACCTTGCTCCAATCCGGGTGACCTGCAATCTGCCTGGGCAAAATGACCAAATGAACAGTATTTGGTCATTTGGCCATAACTCAATGTAGCAACGTCCAATTGACTTGAAATTTTACCAGAAACAAGTTGAGATATAGACCAACAACTTTCATGAAGAAACATGACCCAAATTATGACCATAACCTAGTCAAATTGCCAACCAAACTTGAGTTACCAAATCTGGCAGAAACAATTTTACCCAGAATTTTGGAATCTGTTCAATCCGGCAAGTTATGGTTTTTAGGCCATAACTTGAGCTACAAAACTCCAAATGGAGTGATTCAAAAAATGAAATTCAACTAGACAAAATAAGGAACATCTTTCATGTTGATCATTTTTCCAAATTCCCACTGCAAAGGTGACTAATTGAACAGTAAACCTAAAGCTTGAAAACTGAAAATTCTGTCCAATTCACTTTAAGCTTAGAGATGGTATTGGCAACCAATACCAACAAGTTTAAAATGCAAAATGTGATATGTTGATGATATTTAAACTAATTTACCTATTGTTGTGACACCCCTTACCCGTCTACGGCATATCCGAGTAAGATATGTCACACGGTGTACCGGAACACTCTATTTTATCTTAATCATTTTTATTCTTCCTTAATTAATTTTTATCATAGTTTTGAATATAACTTATGAAATATAATTTATTTAAGTCATTTATTGAAATTATAATTTATTTGAGGTTCCGAAAATTTTATAGAAAATCCGGCAGAGTACCGACTAAAAATGGAGAAAACAGTTCTTCGGAACCTGTGAAAAACACTTTCAATATTCATATCCAATCACTCTCAACTCCAATAATCATCAACAAGGTCTCAATTATTTTTCAACAACCTTTCCATTACTCAAACATTCATTTCTCATAGCATTCATATACAAGCAATAAAAAAAAAATTTTCTTAATTTCCATTCATAAACACAATTTTTCACTATTTATGTTAACATCAAAATACATTACATAAGTTCCATTTACACAAAAGAAAATAAAAGTTAATTACAAAATACCAAAATGAAACCTAGTGTCCTACCAATGCACTGAAGATGGTGAGGTGACACGGACACTATGTAGAGCTGCAGGAGGTCTCACCCAGTCTGTGGTCTACTGGCTCTCACAAGATCTCCGTAACTCACGCATGGCAAAAGCAACGCTCTAAGCAATAATGCTTAGTGGTGCCAATAATAAAATAAAAGGAAATAACAGAAATAAATATGCATTGAATGTATTGATGTCTTACTTGTTTTGTACTTGTTATATTCATTATTTCGTTAAATTTATCCACTTTCATTCTTTTGGGTGCCCAAGTAACCTATACTGGACGACTGGACTGGATAAACGGGTAAACTGGCACTGGGTATCTAGTACCTCGGGCCGTCACACCATTGGTCACATATACATTTCCCGATGTTCAACAGAACAGCTAATAAACTGTAATAACAATAGGCACAAGGCCAAATATCAACACAATGTCAGAATGGCTAGAAGCCATGAAATCACGAGATGGCATAATGCCATGTGCAATACTGCTAACTGAACCCTATTGGCATGCCAAACTATCCAAACCGATCTTGTTAGGTATACTAGGGCATTTGATAGTTTTGAATTTTGTAATTTTTGAATTTCAAGCTTTGGTGTTACTATTCACTTCATTAGTAAACAAAAATGTTGACTTTTGCATAGAAAATAGGTACATTGGTTTTAACACTCCCAACATACCACATTTTGCATTCAAAACTTGTTGGCATTAATCACCAATACCATTTCTAAGCTTAAAACTAATGGAGCAGAATTTTCAGTTTTTATACCCTAACTTTACTGTTCCATTAGTTACTGTTGCAGTGGGAATTTAAGAAAATGATAAACATGAAAGTTGTTCCTTATTTTGTCTAGTTGAATTTCTTTTTTTGAAACACTCCATTTGAAGTTTTTTAGCTCAACTTATAGTCCAAAAACCACAACTGGCCGGATTGAAAAATTTCAGAACTGACCATATCTACAGTACAGTGAACAGTAACTTCAACTGCCTTGTTGGATAAGTTATGGTCATAATTTGGGGTAGGTTTCTTCATGAAAGTTGTTGGTATATATCTTAACTTATTTCCGTAAAAATTTCAGGTCAATTGGGCCATTCTACAATGAGTTATGGGCAAATGAACAATCACTATTTATTTGGTCATTCTTCAGAATCTGGTTGCAGGACATCCGGATTGGGGCAAGTTTTTAGTCCATTAGCTTTGGTCTTTTGGGCATGGTTTCTTCACCAAAATTGTGCCATTATGTGTCTAGTTTCATGTCCAATTGACCAAACACCAATTGGACCTACACAGCCCAAGATATGGCTGTCCAAACAGGCTGGACTCACAGCCACCCTGCTGGTTTCACTAGGCAGCATACCAAATCAGTTTGTCATGCTATAATTCACTCCAAATTATGGTCAACTTACCTCAAATGGTCACTAATTGACCATTAGAATGTTCATTCACCATTACATAAACAAAGTCCAAGTTTCTCTCCAAAACCCTAATTCCCCATTTCAAATTCACACAAGATACCTTAGTTAAACTCACCAATTCATTATCCATATATATATATACTTTAAACATCATCTCTAGTCCACTCTAAGCCCATCAAAACAATCAATATTATCCCTTCTTTAGGGCTGCCGAATTCCATGGTGTACATAGACATAAGTTTTATTTCATTTAATTTATAATTTCATACTCATTTTAAGTCCCTAACATGGAATAAGAGAGATATATGCATAAATAAGCACTAACCTTAGTAGGGTAGAATTTTCTCTTATGAATTCTTCACTTTCTTTTGTTTTCTTGGCTGCCAAACACTCTAGCAAGGTTGGGTGACAAATTTTAGTGAAGGGACCTAAGGGTTTTGGGGTAAGAATAGAGAGAAATCCAAGCTAGAAAAAAAAAAAAAAGAAATGGAGGCTTCCATGGCTATGGTGGTGCGGCTGGTTTTGATAGGAGAAGATGGCTGATAGCTTTTAGTTATTTCCTTCATTTTATCCTCTTTTAAGTGGTGTTTAATAGCTTGTTGAAATTTGATTGGTTGGGAGTAAGTAAATGACATCATGTGATGTCATTATCCCTAATTTCCTTTATTTTTCTTTTCTTTCTTTTCTACTCATTTGCAATTCAATTTTTCAACAATATTTATTCACATTTTAGATCAAAAATAATTATTTACTTAACTGGACAAGTCGGCCAAAAATCGCCTCTGAAGGCGAAATGACCAAAATGCCCTCTGTTTGGCTTAACGGGTCAAAATTGTCTGTACCGATTGAAAAATTTTTCTAAATAATTTCTTGGCATTCTAATGCCATAGGAACCTCAATGACCCTTCTCTGGAGTCCCAAAAATTATTTTATAATTTTTCTCTAGGGTTTAGGGCTCCTAGTTGCGAGAACCGCAACTTCTCACTAGGTTACCCATCACTTGGGCACCGGCTCATTTAACTTGGTTATATTTTATTTCTAAAATTTTTTCTAAATTTTTCTTATCAATATTTGAGTTAATTATGGTTCTTCACTTTAGTTTAAATATTTTTCCAGACGTTCTAGCTGTCCGGACCGACACCGATCACTGGAACAATAGAATGTACGAAATTGCTACAGGGAGGGTGTTACAACTCTTCCCCTCTAATTTAAATTTCGTCCTCGAAATTTACCTGATGCAAACAGTTGAGGAAACTGTTGCCTCATTATCTCTTCACTTTCCCAAGTTGCCTCTTCGGTGTTGTGGTGCCTCCAAAGCACTTTCACCAGTGGAATCTGCTTATTCCTCAATTCTTTCACTTCCCGAGCCAGGATCCGTATGCGTTCTTCTTCATATGTCAAATCCGGTTGTACTTCAATTTCTTCCATGGAGATGACATGTGAAGGATCTGAGCGGTATCTTCTTAGCATAAACACGTGGAACACATTGTGGATTTTGTCTAGCTTTGGTGGTAAAGCTAGCCTATAGGCCACTGGACCCACACGTTCAATGATTTCATATGGGCCAATGAACCTAGGGCTTAACTTACCTTTTCTTCCAAACCTCAGTACCTTCTTCCACGGTGACACCTTGAGGAACACTTTATCGCCAACTGCATATTCTATTTCTTTTCTCTTCAAGTCGGCATAGGATTTCTGTATGTCTGAGGCAACCTTCAGATTGGCTTTGATTAGTTTTACTTTCTCCTCAGTCTGTTTCACTAGGTCTGGCCCTACCAGTTTGTCTTCGCCCAATTCAGTCCAGCACACTGGAGTTCTACATTTTCTCCCATACAGTGCTTCATACGGGGCCATTTGGATACTAGCTTGGTAGCTATTGTTGTATGCAAATTCTGCCAGTGGGAGGTATCTATCCCAACTTCCCTCAAACTCAATGACACAACTCCTCAGCATATCCTCAAGGACCTGACATATATTTCATGTTATTATTATCATTTTAGTTCAATATTTGTATTAATTCAATTGGTTCAATTGTTTACCTGGATTACTCTTTCTGATTGGCCATCCGTTTGAGGATGGAAAGCTGTGCTAAAGTGGAGTTGTGTACCCAAGGATTCATGCAACTTCTTCCAGAATCTCGATGTAAACCTTGGGTCTCGATCGGATATGATGGAAAGTGGAATTCCATGCAGCCTAACTATCTCACTGATATACAATTCTGCTAACTTCTCCAGTGAGTAGTCAGTCCTAACTGGCAGAAAGTGTGCTGACTTCGTCAATCTATCTACTATCATCCATACTGCATCATGTTTCTTCTGGGTGAGAGGTAGACCACTTACAAAATCCATGGTGACCCGATCCCATTTCCATTCAGGTATGCGTATAGGCTGTAGCAAACCTGATGGAACTTGATGTTCTGCCTTGACTTGCTGACATGTCAAGCATTTAGTCACATAGTCAGCTATGTCCTTCTTCATACCAGGCCACCAATACTGAAGTTTCAGATCATGATACATTTTTGTACTTCCCGGTGCATAGCATAAACACGGCATGTGCCTCTTTGAATATTGGCTTTTAATTCCCCATTATCCGTACACATACTCTTCCTTTGTAGTAGAGACACCCATCCGCTTTCATCTCATAGTCGCTGCTTTTCCTCCGAGATTTTGCTCATAATAGCCATTAATTTTTCATCCGCTTTGCCCATCTAAAATCTCAGAAAGGTGTTTGGCCTCACTTGCAACTCAGCCAAAATAGCTCCATCTCGAACCAAAGATAGACGGCATTCAATGATCTCAAAGTCGTGATGGACTTTCTGCTCAAAGCATCAAGAACTACATTTGCCTTCCCGTGATGGTAGTCAATTACACAATCATAGTCCTTCAGAACTCAATCCATCGCTCTGCTTCAAGGTTGAGCTCCTTCTGGGTTGGCAAGTATTTCAGGCTTTTGTGGTCCATGTAAATGTAACACTTTTCACCATATAAGTAATGCCTCCATATCTTCAGTGCGAAGATAATTGCTGCAAGCTCTAGATCATGGGTAGGGTAATTCTATTCATGTGGCCTTAGCTGTCTGGAAGCATAAGCGACCACCTTTCCCTCTTGCATCAATACACACCCTAACCCATTATGAGAGGCATCACTGTAGACCACAAAGTCCTTTCCTGACACTGGCTGTGTTAACACTGGTGCCTCTGTCAACATAGCCTTCAACTTCTCAAAACTGGTCTGACACTTGTCATTCTAGTCAAATTTGATATTCTTGTGTAACAACTTGGTCATTGGAGTAGCTATTAAGGAAAATCCCTTCACAAATCTCCTGTAATACCCAGCTAGCCCCAAGAAACTTCTGACCTCAGTTGTATTCCTAGGAGGCTTCCATTCCATCACTGCTTCTATTTTCTTGGGATCCACCCTAATCCCATCAGCTGACACTACGTGTCCAAGGAATGCAATCTCATTCAACCAGAAGTCACACTTGGACAACTTAGCATACAGCTTCTTTTCTCTCAGGGTTTACAGAACAATCCTTAAATGTTCATCATGTTCTTCTCTGGTCTTGGAATACACCAAAATATCATCAATAAAGACCACTACGAACTAATCTAAGTATGGATGGAAGATACGGTTCATAAGGTCCATGAATGTTGCTGGTGCATTTGTTAGGCCAAAGGGCATCACCAAAAACTCATAATGCCCATACCGGCTCCTGAATGCAGTCTTTGGCACATCTACATCCTTCACCCTTAACTGATGATACCCTGATCTGATATCAATCTTAGAAAATACTCCTGCTCCCTTCAATTGATCAAACAAATCATCAATTCTAGGCAACGGATACTTATTCTTCACTGTCACTTTATTCAACTGCCGGTAATCAATGCATAACCTCAAAGTTCCATCCTTCTTTTTCACAAACAGCACTGGAGCTCCCCATGGTGACACACTGAGGCGTATGAACCCCTTATCAAGCAACTCTTGCAACTGAGTTTTCAACTCCATCAATTCAGTGGGTGCCATCCTATAAGGAGCAATGGAAATGGGTGCTGTACCCGGCAGTGTCTCAATAGCAAATTCAATTTCCCTTTCTAGTGGCAAACCAGGCAATTCTTCAGGAAACACAACTAGGAAGTCCTTTACTGTGGATATGTCACACAGATCTGGCTTAGCCTGCCTAGTATCCACCACATGTGCTAAGTAGGCTTCACAGCCTTTTCTCATCAATTTTCTCGCAACTGTGGCTAAGATAACATTGGATAGGAAATCTGTCCTTTCACCCACAACAGTGATCTCATTTCCCTCAGAAGTTTTCAGAGAAATTCTCTTCAATTTGCAATCAACTATTGACGTGACAACCAGTCCATTCCCAAAATCACGTAAAACTCATGGAAAGGCAACTCAATCAAGTCTGCCAAGAATTCATACCCCTGAATCCTTAACGGGCAACCCTTATAGACTTTGTTCACCACTACACTGTGGCCCAATGGATTAGTGACCAGAATGTCTTGGTCACTCTCCTCTACTAGTATCCCCCTTTCTACGGGTAGGTTGATGCAGATGTATGAATGAGTGGATCCTGGATCCACCAATGCATGCACAGATGTATTGTAGAGGGAGAACGTACCCCTGATGACGTCCAGGGCATCTTGCTCCTCCTGAGCTCTAATGGCATAGGCTCTGGTAGGTGGTCTGCTCTCAGGCCTCTCTGCTGGCTCAGATGCAGGCCTTTGTGATGGTCCCACTGCCTCAGATTTGCCAGATTTCCTACCCCTTTATGGTGCAGGAGTAGGTCTGTCTGCTTGTGTTGGAGCAGCTGTAGTAGTTCTGCGTGGACAGTTCCTCAACTGATGCTCTGTTGACCCACACCTTAATCATGCACCAGTCACTCTCCAACACTCCCCCTTATGCCACTTCAGGCAATGTGGACATGCAGAAGTTGCTGGGGCTGGTCCCCTGAACCCCATCCCTAGAGAGCTACCCACTAATGGTGTGGACTGACCTCTGCTAGGGGTAAACTGTTGCCTGGACCCCTGAGACTGACCCTAACCTTGTGGTTGACCTGAACTTTGTGCAGGTGGACCCTTGAACTTCTTCCCAAATGCAGGAGATGAACTAGACTGACCTGGGCCCCTCTTCTACTGTCTCTCTCTTCTGGTTTGCTCACTTATTCTAACATTTTCAACCTTTATTGCAGCTTCCACTAACTTGGTGAAGTCGGCGATTCCCAAGGCATTGATCATGATCTTTATGTTGTCATTTAATCCCTCTTCAAATCTCTTACACCTTTCGGCCTCATTAGGGACTATCTCCCTTCCATAGCGGCTTAATCTGACAAATTCCTTTTCATACTCGGCCACTGTCAGCTGTCTTTGCCTCAGGTTAATGAACTCTCTTCTTCTCTCTTCCAGGTATACACTACCCACATATTTCTTCTTGAATTCGGAGAGGAAGAAGTCCCAAGTTATTACTTCGGTCAGATTTCATCGACACCGTATCCCACCATTCATATGCATCATCTTGCAACAGAGATACAGCAGCTTCTAGATTTTGCTCTGGAGTGCAGTGGAGTTGTTTTAAAACCCTGCCTGTTCTGTTCAACCAATTTTCAGCTGCAACAGAATCATCTTCTCTCTTGCCAAAGAAGTCTACTGCTCCAAATTTTCTTAGTCTTTCCAGGTGTGATTTCTGCAGTGGAGGTGGTGGTGGTGGTGGTGTTGGCATTACCCCAGCCATTTGTTTGAAGAATTCGGCTATTTGCTGGAACATGGCCTGTGGAGGCTAAGCAGGCTCTGCTTGAGCTGGCGGAGTAGGTTCTTCCCTACCCCCAGTCTTAGCTGCTGCAGGTGGAGCATGACTCTCCACTTCTTCCTCAACTGCTATATGAGATGTAGGGTCCATATCCTATTCAAAATAACAAAGATAAACAAATCTGCATTAGTGTCACCTCGACTCTTACAAATGCAATGCATGGTATGGACTCAATCTAGGCCCAGAAACGCCTAAACCAGGCTCTGATACCACTAAATGTGACACCCCTTACCTGTCTACAGTATATCCGAGTAAGATATGTTACACGGTGTACCGGAACACTCTATTTTATCTTAATCATTTTTATTCTTCCTTAATTAATTTTTATCATAGTTTTGAATATAACTTATGAAATATAATTCATTTATTAAAATTATAATTTATTTGAGGTTCCAAAAATTTTATAGAAAATCTGGCAGAGTATCGGCTAAAAATGGAGAAAACAGTTCTTCGGAACCTGTGAAAAACACTTTCAATATTCATATCCAATCACTCTCAACTCTAATAATCATCAACAAGGTCTCAATTATTTTTCAACAACCTTTCCATTACTCAAACATTCATTTCTCATAGCATTCATATACAAGTAATAATAAAAAAAAATCTCTTAATTTCCATTCATAAACACAATTTTTCACTATTTATGTTAACATCAAAATACATTACATAAGTTCCATTTACACAAAAGAAAATAAAAGTTAATTACAAAATACCAAAATGAAACCTAGTGTCCTACCAATGCACTGAAGATGGTGAGATGACATGGACACTATGCAGAGCTGCAGGAGGTCTCACCCAGTCTGTGGTCTACTGGGCTCTCGGTCAGTATCTTCAGAACCTACGTGTGCCAAAAGCAACGCGCTAAGCAATAATGCTTAGTGGTGCCAATAATAAAATAAAAGGAAATAACAGAAATAAATATGCATTGAATGTATCGATGTCTTACTTGTTTTGTACTTGTTATATTCATTATTTCGTTAAATTTATCCACTTTCATTCTTTTGGGTGCCCAAGTAACCTATACTGAACGACTGGACTGGATAAATGGGTAAACTGGCACTGGGTATCTAGTACCTCGGGCCGTCACACCATCGGTCACATATGCATCTCCCGGTGTGCAGCAGAACAGCTAATAAGCTGTAATAACAATAGGCACAAGGCCAAATATCAACACAATGTCAGAATGGCTAGAAGCCATGAAATCACGGGATGGCATAATGCCATGTGCAGTACTGCTAACTGAACCCTATTGGCATGCCAAACTATCCAAACCAATCTTGTTAGGTATACTAGGGCATTTGATAGTTTTGAATTTTGTAATTTTTGAATTTCAAGCTTTGGTGTTACTATTGTAACACCCTCACTGTAACAATTCTGCATATTCTACTGTTCCTGTGACCGGTGACAGTCCGGACAGCTAGAACGTCTGGAAAAATAATTAGACTAGAGTGAGGAGTCATAAATAACTCAAATATTAATAAGAAAAATTTAGTAAAAATTTTAGAAATAAAATACAACCAAGTTAAACGAGCCGGTGCCCAAGCGATGGGTAACCAGAGTGAAGTTGCGGTTCTCGCAACGAGGAGCCCTAGACCCGGGGAAAAATTCATAAAATAATTTTTGGGACTCCAGAGAAGGGTCATTGAGGTTCCTATGGCATTAGAATGCCAAGAAAATATTTAGAAAAATTTTTCAATCGGTACAGACAATTTTGACCCGTTAAGCCAAACGGAGGGCATTTTGGTCATTTCGCCTTCAGAGACGATTTTTGGCCGACTTGTCCAGTTGAGTAAATAATTATTATGACATAAAATGTGAATAAATATTGCTAAAAATTGAATTGAAAATGAGTAGCAAAGAAAAGAAAAGAAAATGAAAGAAAAGAAAATGAATTAAAATTACAATTTTGACCTCATGCTTATGTCACTAAGCACTCTCACCAAATCACCTTGTGACACATGTCCATAAACCAATTAAAATGAGTCAAATGGGCAGAAAATTGAAGTGAAAAAAACAGCAGCCCTTTTCCTTCTTCTTCAAAACGTTTTACACCTCCTCCCTCACTCCTCCATTAACAAACTTTCTAAAGCTTCAATTTCCATGCTTTCCTCACCCCAAAACCCTAAGTCACCTTCACTAAAACTTATCCACACACCCTAAGGAAGCTCTAGGCAGCCACAAAGAGGAGAAATTCTAAGGAGAATACAAGTCTAAGAAGTGCCACTTAAAGGTTAGTGCACATATATACTTAGAACTCTTTATTTTCATGTTAAAGACTTAAAAGGGAGTAAGAATTTGAAAGCCAAATGAATGAAATTTATGTGTATGCATGCCCTGAATTTTGGGAGCCCTAAGGAAGGGATAAGAGTGATTGTTTTGATGGACTTAAAGTGGACTAAAGATCATGATTAAAGAATATATATATGTGGATAATGAATTAGTGAGTTAAACTAAGGTAATATGGGTGAACCTTGAATTTGGGCTAGGGTTTGAGGGTCAAAATTTGACTTGGCTTATGAAATTGTTAAATAACATTCTAATGGTCAATTAGTGACCATTTGAGGAAATTTGACCATAATTTGGACTGAAATATAGCATGGCAAAGTGAATGAGTATGCTGCCTAGTGAGTGCAGCAGGATGGCTGTGATTCCAGCCCACTTGGACTGCCATATCTTTGGCTGTGTTGGTCCAATTGGTGTTTGGCCAATTGTACATGAAACTAGACTTATAATGGCACATTTTTGCTGAAGAAACCATGCCCAAAAGACCAAAGAAAGAGGACCAAAAATTGGCCCCAATCCGGGTACCCTGCAAGCCAATTCTGCAGAATGACCAAATGAACAGTAACTATTCATTTGGCCATAACTCACTGTAGATATGGTCAATTGACCTGAAATTTTTACAGCAACAAGTTAAGACATAGACAAACAACTTTCATGAATAAACCTACCCCAAATTATGACCAGAACTTAATCAAAATGGCAGTCACAGTCACTGTTCATGGTACTGTAGATTTGGTAAATTCTGCAGAATTGAAATCCGGCCAGCTGTGGTTTTTGGACTATATCTGGAGCTAAAAAACTCCAAATGGAGTGATTCAAAAAAGGAAATTCAACTAGACAAAATAAGGAACAACTTTCATGTTTACCATTTCCTCAAATTTCCACTGTAACAGTCCCTAATAGAACAGTAAACTTATGGTACAAAAACTGAAAATTCTGCCACTTAGTGTTAGGCTTGGAAATGGTAATGGTGATCACTTCCAACAAGTTTTAAATGCAAAATGTGGTATGTTTGGAGTGTCCAAACCAATGTACCTATTTTCTATTCAAAAGTCAACATTTTTGTTGATCAATGAGGTGAATAGTGACACCAAAACTTGAAATTCAAATGTGGAATTAGAAATGCATTTAGGGGACTTTAAATTGCAATTGGCAATTAATACTAGCAAATGTAAAACTCAAAATGCGGGATCTTGGTGTAATTAGAATTAATATATCCATTAAGTATAAAAAAGTCAACATTTTGGTTGACTAGTAAGGTGAATAGTAATCAAAATGATTAGTAAATTAAGATGAAGACCTAGAACCAATTCTAAGCTTAAATGCTTAGAATTGTATGACAAATCTGGACTATGCATCCTAGTCAAATTTGCTAAAAAGAAATTAAGGCTATAAATTTGAAATCCATGAAATATTCATGGATTACTTGAAACATGAAAAATAAGTCACCTAATTGATGTGAATAGATAGTTAGGGCTTATATGCCCATCACAAATGGAATTCATAAAATATAAATAACTCAACTTGAAATATAAAATTTGTAATTACATAAGTAGATTCTTGAATGTATAAATGAGAAAAGGGAAAATGTTTTGAATACAATGGTACATGTGAACCATTGTTTAGAATTGTGATTAATATGAATAACATAATGAATGAATAAATGAACCATATTAATGTATGAATGAGACATTAGTTCTCATTATTGTAGAGAGGAGAAGTATTTTGAGTACAATGGTATAAAAGGATAATTGATGTGAATTGTGATCATATAAATAATCAAATGAATGTATGAATTATAATTGAAATTTATCATTAAATAATGAAGTCATAAAACACAATATATTAATATTTAATGATATTATGTGCCCTTGTATTGCCTAGACACGTGTGTCAGATTGGATAGATTGGCATGCCAATAGGGTATTGTTTTAGCAGTACTGCGAAAGGCTTTATGCCCGTATTTAAGGCTTTATGCCCGTATTCATGGCTTTATGCCCGTATTCATGGCTTTTATGCCCGATTATGTGTTATCATGGCTTTTTAGCCATACTGACTGCATACGTGGTTGACGTTCCGCGTCCCATGGTATGACGGCCCGAGGCACCACGGTGTCCAGTGCCAACGACCCGTTATCCAGTTTAGTCAGCCTGTCATAGGTTACTTGGGCAGTGAAATTTATTGAGATAAGTTAAGAATTTTAGCAATTAAAAATATTAGAAATTAAATAAAATAAATGAGTAAGATGACCTAAAATAAATTAGGATAGTTATTTATTAGAAAGAATCGAAATGAACTGCACAGATATCAAAATTTACTTATTATGAAATAATCTGAGACAACCTAGCAAGTATAGAGAAAATACTAAAAGATTAGCAAAGAAAATTATAACATAAATAAATATTGCAAATGTGCTTATATAACAATATAAGCATAAATTTATTATTTTCAAATCATTTTTCTTTGTACATTATTACTGTACATTGGCAAATAAACACTTTCAAAGAAGACTAAATTAGGATATAACACATTAAATTTTAGAAACCGCATGTGAAATATATATAAATCTTGATTATTTGAATTATGTTTTATGTCTATCTTTATTTGTCTATTATTTCCTTGTTATATTATTGCACCACTAAGCAGCAATGCTTAGCGCGATGGAATTGTTTCCTTCGCGCAGGTACTGAAGCTAGAACCCAATGGACGTTTGACTGGGAATTTTGGGAGTTTTGATCTGCGGAAGTATCTGAAGTATTCAAGGTTGTCACCTCCTCAGCAATGCATGTAGATAGGGCCCATATAGATCCTATTTTGTATTTTGTATAAAATGCTAGATATTGTATTATGATGTAAATTATGAAAATTTGTAATTATTTTGTAAATTATGTAAATTAAGGAAATTTGAAAATTTTGCTTATGTAATTTGAGAATGTTTACATATGAATTGAGTATGCATGGAAATGATTATGAAATTGAAGTGTATGAATGAGATTTGAAATATGAGAAAATTATGAGAATGATTGATGAGATAATTATGATTAGCATGGATAAGACTTTATTCTGAAAATATTGTTGAAACTTTCAAATAGGTAAATAGTAAAATACGTCAACTGGTAATAAAATAGGAGAAACTCCGCTGGTTTCTCCGTCGAAAAATAATTAATATTAAAATATAACGAGATCAAAATATGAAAGGAATAAAGTAAGATAAGATAGGGTGCTTCGGCACCGAATGTAGCACACTTTGCTCGGCTACACTGTAGTCGGGTGAGGGGTGTTACATTTATTGGTATCAGAGCGCGGTTTAGGCGTTCCTAGGCATAGATAGATAGAATAAGATTGTGTGCATAACATGCATTGCATTCATATGAGTCGAGGTGACACTAATGCAGATCTATTTTCTTGGTTATTTTAGGTTAAGGTATGGACTCAGAATCGCAGAGGGCAGTAGAAGAAGAAGTAGTACGTCGTATCCCGACTGGGAGTGATATTGGAAATCAGGGAGATCCTGCTCCACCAGTGCAAGAGGTGCCTGTACAACCCCAACAGGCCTTGTTTGAGCAGATGACTGAATTCTTCGGACAGATGACTGGGGTTATTCCACCACCGCTTCAGCGGAAATCACCTCTAGGAAAAATTAGGAAATATGGAGCTATAGATTTCAATGGTAGAAAGGAAGACGATTCTGTAGCAGCTGAGTATTGGTTAGAAAGGACTAAAAGAGTCTTGCAGCAGCTCTATTGCACACCAGAACAGAGTTTGGAGTGTGCAGTTTCATTGTTACAAGAAGCTGCATATCGATGGTGGGATGTCGTAACCAAGGTAGTGCCACCAGCTGACGTAACTTGGGAATTCTTTCTGATAGAGTTCAGAAAGAAATATATTAGCTGTGTTCATGAAGAGGAACAGAAGAGGAGTGGTGATCAGCAAAAGAGGAAATTTGGACAGTCTAGTAATAAGAGGCCGAGAGAACAATTAAGTCAGACATTTTATCAAAGTAGGAGATCCAAACCCAGGCCTATACCCAGAAGAGATCAACCAGAAACACTAGTAGTGAGTGCGCCAGGATTAGCAAGAAAATGTGGCCATTGTAACAAGTGGCATAAAGGTAAATGTAGGGGATTGACTGGAGCCTGTTATAGATGTGGGGCCATAGACCATCGTCTGAAAGATTGTCCTAAGAGGAATTTACCACGGACCCAGACAGAGGTCGTGGAAGGACCAAGCACAATAGTAACACCACTTCCAAATGTCACCCAAGCCGGAGAGGAGCAAGAAGCCCCAAATGTGAATTTGAGGTAAAGTACTTCCTTTATGATATGCCTAAGTGTATAATGATAGATTCGAAAAGACTAAATAGTACCATATATATAAAAGAAGTAGACAGAGGGAGCAATAGAAAGGTAAAAGAATTATCTCATAATCCAAAACACCCAGTAAATTTCGAGGACGAAATTTAAATTAGAGGGGAAGAATTGTAACACCCTCACTGTAACAATTCTGCATATTCTACTGTTCCTGTGACCAGTGACGGTCCGGACAGCTAGAACGTCTGGAAAAATAATTAGACTAGAGTGAGGAGTCATAAATAACTCAAATATTAATAAGAAAAATTTATTAAAAATTTTAGAAATAAAATACAACCAAGTTAAACGAGCCGATGCCCAAGCGATGGGTAACCAGAGTGAAGTTGCGGTTCTCGCAACGAGGAGCCCTAGACCCAGGGAAAAATTCATAAAATAATTTTTGGGACTCCAGAGAAGGGTCATTGAGGTTCCTATGGCATTAGAATGCCAAGAAAATATTTAGAAAAATTTTTCAATCGGTACAGACAATTTTGACCCGTTAAGCCAAACGGAGGGTATTTTGGTCATTTCGCCTTCAGAGATGATTTTTGGCCGACTTGTCCAGTTGAGTAAATAATTATTATGACATAAAATGTGAATAAATATTGCTAAAAATTGAATTGAAAATGAGTAGCAAAGAAAAGAAAAGAAAATGAAAGAAAAGAAAATGAATTAAAATTACAATTTTGACCTCATGCTTATGTCACTAAGCACTCTCACCAAATCACCTTGTGACACATGTCCATAAACCAATTAAAATGAGTCAAATGGGTAGAAAATTGAAGTGAAAAAAACAGCAGCCCTTTTCCTTCTTCTTCAAAACGTTTTACACCTCCTCCCTCACTCCTCCATTAACAAACTTTCTAAAGCTTCAATTTCTATGCTTTCCTCACCCCAAAACCCTAAGTCACCTTCACTAAAACTTATCCACACACCCTAAGGAAGCTCTAGGCAGCCACAAAGAGGAGAAATTCTAAGGAGAATACAAGTCCAAGAAGTGCCACTTAAAGGTTAGTGCACATATATACTTAGAACTCTTTATTTTCATGTTAAAGACTTAAAAGGGAGTAAGAATTTGAAAGCCAAATGAATGAAATTTATGTGTATGCATGCCTTGAATTTTGGCAGCCCTAAGGAAGGTATAAGAGTGATTGTTTTGATGGACTTAAAGTGGACTAAAGATCATGATTAAAGAATATATATATGTGGATAATGAATTAGTGAGTTAAACTAAGGTAATATGGGTGAACCTTGAATTTGGGCTAGGGTTTGGGGGTGAAAATTTGACTTGGCTTATGAAATTGTTAAAGAAAATTCTAATGGTCAATTAGTGACCATTTGAGGAAATTTGACCATAATTTGGACTGAAATATAGCATGGCAAAGTGAATGAGTATGCTGCCTAGTGAGTGCAAAGGGATGGTCGTGATTCCAGCCCACTTGGACTGCCATATCTTTGGTTGTGTTGGTCCAATTGGTGTTTGGCCAATTGGACATGAAACTAGACTTATAATGGCACATTTTTGCTGAAGAAACCATGCCCAAAAGACCAAAGAAAGAGGACCAAAAATTGGCCCCAATCCGGGTACCCTGCAAGCCAATTCTGCAGAATGACCAAATGAACAGTAACTATTCATTTGGCCATAACTCACTGTAGATATGGTCAATTGACCTGAAATTTTACAGAAACAAGTTAAGACATAGAAAAACAACTTTCATGAAGAAACCTACCCCAAATTATGACCAGAACTTAATCAAAATGGCAGTCACAGTCACTGTTCATGGTACTGTAGATTTGGTAAATTCTGCAGAATTGAAATCCGGCCAGCTGTGGTTTTTGGACCATATCTGGAGCTAAAAAACTCCAAATGGATTGATTCAAAAAAGGAAATTCAACTAGAAAAAATAAGGAACAACTTTCATGTTTACCATTTCCTCAAATTTCCACTGTAACAGTCCCTAATAGAACAGTAAACTTATGGTACAAAAACTGAAAATTCTGCTACTTAGTGTTAGGCTTAGAAATGGTAATGGTGATCACTTCCAACAAGTTTTAAATGCAAAATGTGGTATGTTTGGAGTGTCAAAACCAATGTACCTATTTTCTATCCAAAAGTCAACATTTTTGTTGACCAATGAGGTGAATAGTGACACCAAAACTTGAAATTCAAATGTGAAATTAGAAATGCATTTAGGGGACTTTAAATTGCAATTGGCAATTAATACTAGTAAATATAAAACTCAAAATGTGGGATCTTGGTGTAATTAGAATTAATATATCCATTAAGTATAAAAAAGTCAACATTTTGGTTGACTAGTAAGGTGAATAGTAATCAAAATGATTAGTAAATTAAGATGAAGACCTAGAACCAATTCTAAGCTTAAATGCTTAGAATTGTATGACAAATCTGGACTATGCATCCTAGTCCAATTTGTTAAAAAGAAATTAAGGCTATAAATTTGAAATCCATGAAATATTCATGGATTACTTGAAACATGAAAAATAAGTCACCTAATTGATGTGAATAGATAGTTAGGGCTTATATGCCCATCACAAATGGAATTCATAAAATATAAATAACTCAAATTGAAATATAAAATTTGTAATTACATAAGTAGATTCTTGAATGTATAAATGAGAAAAGGGAAAATGTTTTGAATACAATGGTACATGTGAACCATTGTTTAGAATTGTGATTAATATGAATAACATAATGAATGAATAAAGGAACCATATTAATGTATGAATGAGACATTAGTTCTCATTATTGTAGAGAGGAGAAGTATTTTGAGTACAATGGTATAAAAGGATAATTGATGTGAATTGTGATCATATAAATGATCAAATGAATGTATGAATTATAATTGAAATTTATCATTAAATAATGAAGTCATAAAACACAATATATTAATATTTAATGATATTATGTGCCCTTGTATTGCCTAGACACGTGTGTCAGATTGGATAGATTGGCATGCCAATAGGGTATTGTTTTAGCAGTACTGCGAAAGGCTTTATGCCCGTATTTAAGGCTTTATACCCGTATTCATGGCTTTATGCCCGTATTCATGGCTTTTATGCCCGATTATGTGTTATCATGGCTTTTTAGCCATACTGACTGCATACGTGGTTGACATTCCGCGTCCCATGGTATGACGGCCCGAGGCACCGCGGTGTCCAGTGCCAACGACCCGTTATCCAGTTTAGTCAGCCTGTCATAGGTTTCTTGGGCAGTGAAATTTATTGAGATAAGTTAAGAATATTAACAATTAAAAATATTAGAAATTAAATAAAATAAATGAGTAAGATGACCTAAAATAAATTAGGATAGTTATTTATTAGAAATAATCGAAATGAACTGCACAGATATCAAAATTTACTTATTATGAAATAATCTGAGACAACCTAGCAAGTATAGAGAAAATGCTAAAAGATTAGCAAAGAAAATTATAACATAAATAAATATTGCAAATGTGCTTATATAACAATATAAGCATAAATTTATTATTTTCAAATCATTTTTCTTTGTACATTATTACTGTACATTGGCAAATAAACACTTTCAAAGAAGACTAAATTAGGATATAACACATTAAATTTTAGAAACCGCATGTGAAATATAAATAAATCTTGATTATTTGAATTATGTTTTATGTCTATCTTTATTTGTATATTATTTCCTTGTTATATTATTGCACCACTAAGCAGCAATGCTTAGCGCGATGGAACTGTTTCCTTCGCGCCGGTACTGAAGCTAGAACCCAATGGACGTTTGACTGGGAATTTTGGGAGTTTTGATCTGCGAAAGTATCTGAAGTATTCAAGGTTGTCACCTCCTCAACAATGCATGTAGATAGGGCCCATATAGATCCTATTTTGTATTTTGTATAAAATGCTAGATATTGTATTATGATGTAAATTATGAAATTTTGTAATTATTTTGTAAATTATGTAAATTAAGGAAATTTGAAAATTTTGCTTATGTAATTTGAGAATGTTTACATATGAATTGAGTATGCATGGAAATGATTATGAAATTGAAATGTATGAATGAGATTTGAAATATGAGAAAATTATGAGAATGATTGATGAGATAATTATGATTAGCATGGATAAGACTTTATTCTGAAAATATTGTTGAAACTTTCAAACAGGTAAATAGTAAAACACGTCAACTGGTAATAAAATAGGAGAAACTCCGCTGGTTTCTCCGTAAAAAAATAATTAATATTAAAATATAACGAGATCAAAATATGAAAGGAATAAAGTAAGATAAGATAGGGTGCTCCGGCACCAAATGTAGCACACTTTGCTCGGCTACACTGTAGTCGGGTGAGGGGTGTTACAACTATTCACTTCATTAGTCACCAAAAATGTTGACTTTTGCATAGAAAATAGGTACATTGTTTTTAACACTCCCAACATACCACATTTTGCATTCAAAACTTGTTGGCATTAATCACCAATACCATTTCTAAGCTTAAAACTAATGGAGCAGAATTTTCAGTTTTTATACCCTAACTTTTCTGTTCCATTAGTTACTGTTTCAGTGGGAATTTGAGAAAATGATAAACATGAAAGTTGTTCCTTATTTTGTCTAGTTGAATTTCGTTTTTTGAATCACTCCATTTGGAGTTTTGTAACTCAAGTTATGGTCCAAAAACCACAACTGGCCGGATTGAAAAATTTCAGAACTGACCATATCTATAGTGCAGTGAATAGTAATTGAAACTGCCTTGTTGGATAAGTTCTGGTCATAATTTGGGGTAGGTTTCTTCATGAAAGTTGTTGGTATATATCTTAACTTGTTGCTGTAAAAATTTCAGGTCAATTGGGCCATTCTACAATGAGTTATGGCCAAATGAACAATCACTGTTCATTTGGTCATTCTGCAGAATTTGGTTGCAGGACATCAGGATTGGGGCAAGTTTTTGGTCCACTAGCTTTGGTCTTATGGGCATGGTTTCTTCACCAAAATTGTGCCATTATGTGTCTAGTTTCATGTCCAATTGGCCAAACACCAATTGGACCTACACAGCCCAAGATATGGCTGTCCAAACAGGCTAGACTCACAGTCACCCTGCTGGTTTCACTAGGCAGCATACCAAATTAGTTTGTCATGCTATAATTCACTCCAAATTATGGTCAACTTACCTCAAATGGTCACTAATTGACCACTAGAATGTTCACTCACCATTACATAAACAAAGTCCAAGTTTCTCTCCAAAACCCTAATTCGCCATTTCAAATTCACACAAGATACCTTAGTTAAACTCACCAATTCATTATCCATATATATATATACTTTAAACATCATCTCTAGTCCACTCTAAGCCCATCAAAACAATCAATATTATCCCTTCTTTAGGGCTGCCGAATTCCATGGTGTACATACACATAAGTTTTATTTCATTTAATTTATAATTTCATACTCATTTTAAGTCCCTAACATGGAATAAAAGAGATATATGCATAAATAAGCACTAACCTTAGTAGGGCAGAATTTTCTCTTATGAATTCTTCACTTTCTTTTGTTTTCTTGGCTGCCAAACACTCTAGCAAGGTTGGGTGACAAATTTTAGTGAAGGGGCCTAAGGGTTTTGGGGTAAGAATAGAGAGAAATCCAAGCTAGAAGAAAAAAAAAGAAATGGAGGCTTCCATGGCTATGGTGGTGTGGCTGGTTTTGATGGGAGAAGATGGCTGATAGCTTTTAGTTATTTCCTTCATTTTATCCTCTTTTAAGTGGTGTTTAATAGCTTGTTGAAATTTGATTGGTTGGGGGTAAGTAAATGACATCATGTGATGTCATTATCCCTAATTTCCTTTATTTTTCTTTTCTTTCTTTTCTACTCATTTTCAATTCAATTTTTCAACAATATTTATTCACATTTTAGATCTAAATAATTATTTACTTAACTGGACAAGTCGGCCAAAAATCTCCTCTGAAGGCGAAATGACCAAAATGCCCTTTGTTTGGCTTAATGGGTCAAAATTGTCTGTACCGATTGAAAAATTTTTCTAAATATTTTCTTGGCATTCTAATGCCATAGGAACCTCAATGACCCTTCTCTGGAGTCCCAAAAATTATTTTATAATTTTTCTCTCGGGTCTAGGGCTCCTAGTTGTGAGAACCGCAACTTCTCACTAGGTTACCCATCACTTGGGCACCGGCTCATTTAACTTGGTTATATTTTATTTCTAAAATTTTTTCTAAATTTTTCTTATCAATATTTGAGTTAATTATGGTTCCTCACTTTAGTTTAAATATTTTTCCAGACGTTCTAGCTGTCCAAACCAACACTGATCACCAGAACAGTAGAATGTACGGAATTGCTACAGGGAGGGTGTTACAACTGTCAATGCAAAAGTCAACATTTTAGTTGACAAATGAAATGAATAGTAATCATAAAAAATTCAATTTCAAAGAATTACACAAATTAAAAGTGTTAAATGCCCTAGTAGGCCTAACGTGATTGGTTTGGATAGGTTGGCATGCCAATAGGGTTCTGTTAGCAGTACTGCATATGGCTTCATGCCATTCTATTTTTCATGGCTTTCCATGCCATTCCGGGACATAATAGTCTTTGGCTATGATATTGAGTTGTTATACTCGGGTTTAATCCCCGATAATTATTACAGCTTATTAGCTGTTCTGTTGCACACCGGGAGACACAATGTGACCGATGGTGTGATGGTCCGAGGTACTTAGTACCCGATGCAAGATAATTGTTTATCGATCCATCCAACTAGTATAGGTTACTCGGGCAGTGTTAATAAATCTTACCAAACTTTAATCGAATAATATTGCAATAAATATTTGAAATTTAGTCCACCTAAAAATGTAAACATACATTTTGCACACATGTTTTATTTTATTTTATTTTATATTGTCACCACTAAGCAGAATTGCTTAGCGCGTCGCTTTTGCCACGCGCAGGTCCAGCAGGCCTCATACAGGGTGAGCCTTCATATCTGTACTCAGAGTTCAGAGTCACCTCACATTGCAGTGCATTTGGTAGGACATTAGGCCACTTTGATATTCTGATATTTTGATATTATGTATTTTGTAACCTTCTGTAATGTATATTATAAATTCATGTAATTAAGCTTTTGATGTAAGTATCTATGAAATATGTTCAGTAATAAATTGAATATTTTTCATTGAGTTGACTATGGTTTGAATTTAATTGAATTTTGAGATACTGAAGCGAATTGAGAAATTATTGAGAATATACTGGAGGTTGATTGTGAATAAGGTGATGATATTATTGGGAGTGTTTTTAACAGGTTCAGAAGAACTGTTTTTCCAATTTAAAGCCGGCACTCTGCCAAATTTTCTATAAAATTTGCGGAGTAATTTAGATTTATCAAAAATTATAAATAAATGAATTAAAAGGGGATTAATTGAAATTGAAACATGAATTGGTGTTCCGACACACTGAGTGGCATAACTTGCTCGGCTACACTGTAGACGGGTAAAGGGTGTCACAAATTTGGTGAAAATTAAGCTTGGAAGTGACCAGGTGTCATGTGGAGCATTAGGTTACATGGAATAAACTGTGGACATGCATGTACCAGATCCAACCCATGTACATGCATTTGCTGGCACCTTTTTGAAAGAATATTCCTTGCTGTTATAACCACCTCTCTTTTGAACTTAAATGCCCTTATTTGCTGCTATATTAAATTTACTTTTTGTAAGGAGTTTTTAGACTTTTGATAGATTAATTTTTGTTTGGACTTAAAGCTCCTTGCAGCTGTTATTAAAGTAGGGATATTTTTGTCTCTAGCTTTGGAGCCAAGAGACTACAAATACAAGTGTAATGAGAGAGTGGAGGACACACTTTGAATATTAATGAAAGATTATTTCTGCTCCATTAGTGAGTAAATTGGCTGTTGATTTTGTTCTTGTGAAGCTCATTAAATGATGCGTCCCACATCGGTTCTGCAGGGAGGTCTTGGGTGTTATATATACGAGTTTGCAAACCTCCCCTTGTGAGCTAGCTTTTGAGGTGGATTTAGGTAGGTTCATATCATTTGGTATCAGCGCCTCACTCTGTATGGGTTGGTGTGCCATGTACAAAGGTTCCCTGATGTTCTTTCAGAAAAGTTGGGGTGAATGAGTCATGACCCCGGTTGCTTCATAAGGATGTTCAGTCTAAAGGGGTCGGGAATGATGCGTCCCATATCGGTTCTGCAGGGAGGTCTTGGGTGTTATATATATGAGTTTGCAAACCTCCCCTTGTGAGCTAGCTTTTAAGGTGGAGTTAGGCAGGTTCATATCATGTATAGTTTAAAAGAGTAACATGCCCTAGTACACCTAGCAAGATTGGTTTGGATAGGTTGGCATGCCAATAGGTTTCAGTTAGCAGTACTGCACATAGCATTATGCCATTCTGTGATTTCATGGCTTTTAGCCATTCTAACATTGTGTTGAGACTTGGCCTTGTGCCTAATGTTATCTGACTTATTAGGCATTACATTTGCTGCCGGAGACACATATGTGACCGATGGTGTGACGGCCCGAGGTACTTGATACCCAGTGCCAGTTTACCCATTTATCCAGTCCAGTCATCCAGTATAGGTTACTTGGGCAACCAAAAATGAATATTGATAAATTTAATGAAATAATGAATATAACAAGTACCAAATAAATATGACTACCAATAATTATCATAAACTTGTCTACATGAGACATCAATACACTCACTGCATATTTATTTTTTTATTAGTTCTTTTAATTTTATTATTGGCACCACTAAGCTTTATTGCTTAGCGTGTCATTTTTTGCCACGCATAGGTTCTGGAGAGACAGACAGAAAGCCTAGCAGACCACAGACTGGGTGAGGTCACAGATCTGCCTAGCGTCAGAGTCAACTCTCATCTACAGTGCATCAGTTGTAGGACCTTTAGGTCCCTTTTGAAATTATATTTTTGCATTTTGTAATAGGTAATAGTTTGTGATTTGTAAATTATGAACTCATATAAATTTGTAAATTTATGTAATCATAGGTTGATGTACATATTTGAAGAATTTTGTTAATTAATATAATTTGAGAATATCTTTATGAAATTTTAGTTGATTTTGAATTTGAATGAAATTGTGGATTAATGTTGAGAACTTGAAATGATTGCTAATGTTGAGACCATGTTGATGGTTATTGGAGTATTAGAATGATTGGAAATGATTTTTGGAAGTGTTTTTCACAGGTTCCAAAAACTGTTTTCTCCATTTTTAGCCGACACTCTGCCAGATTTTCTACAAAATTTTTGGAACCTCAAATAAATTATAATTTCAATAAATGACTTAAATGAATTATATTTCATAAATTGTACTTCATAACTATGAAAAAAATAAATTAGGAAGAATAAAAAATGATTGAATTAAAATAGGGTGTTCCGGTACACTGCGTGGCATATCTTGCTCGGCTACACTGTAGAAGGGTAAGGGGTGTCACATTTAGTGGTATCAGAGCACGGTTTAGGCGTTTCTGGGCCTAGATTGAGTCCATACTATGCATTGCATTTGTAAGAGTCGAGGTGACACTAATGCAGATCTGTTGTCTTTGTTAAATAGGATATGGACCCTTCATCTCAGAGGGCAGTTGAGGAGGAAGTGGAGAGTCATGCTCCACCTGCAGCAGCTGAGACTGGGGGTAGGGGAAAACCTGCTCTGCCAGCTCAAGCAGAGCTTGCTCAGCCTCCACAGGCCATGTTCCAGCAAATGGCTGAATTCTTTAGACAAATGGCTGGGGTAATGCCACCACCACCACCACCTCCACAACAGAAATCACACTTGGAAAGACTGAGAAAATTTGAAGCAGTGGATTTTTTTGGCAGGAGAGAAGATGATTCTGTTGCAGCCGAAAATTGGTTGAACAAAACAGGAAGGGTTTTAAAACAACTCCACTGCACTCCAGAGTAAAACCTAGAAGCTACCATATCTCTCTTGCAAGATGATGTATATGAATGGTGGGATACGGTGTCCAGTGAAGTACAACCAGAAGTAATAACTTGGGACTTCTTCCTCTCAGAATTCAAGAAGAAATATATGGGTAGTGTATACCTAGAAGAGAGAAGAAGAGAGTTCATTAATTTAAGGCAGAGATAGCTGACAGTGGCAGAGTATGAAAAGGAATTTGTCAGACTGAGTTCGTTATGGAAGGGAAATAGTCCCTAATGAAACCAAGAGGTGTAAAAGATTTGAAGAGGGATTAAATGACAACATAAAGATCATGATTACTGCCTTGGGAATCACAGACTTCACCAAGTTAGTGGAAGCTGCAATAAAAGTTGAAAAGGTTAGAATAAGTGAGCAGACCAGAAGAGAGAGACAGGAGAAGAGGGGCTCGGGTTAATCTAGCTCATCTCCTGCACCAGGAAAAAGGTTCAAAGGTCCACCTGAACAAAGTTCAGGTGAACCTCAAGGTCAGGGTCAGTCTCAAAGGCCCAGGCCACAGTTTACCCCTAGGAGAGGTCAGTCCACACCATCTATGGGCAGCTCTCCAGGGATGGAGTTCAGGGGACCAGCCCTAGCATCTTCTGCATATCCACATTGCCTAAAGTGGCATAAGGGGGAGTGTTGGAGAGTGACTGGTGCCTGCTTAAGGTGTGGGTCAATAGAGCATCAACTGAGGAACTGTCCATGCAGAACTACTATAGCTGCTTCAACACAAGCAGACAGACCTGCTCCTGCACCACAAAGTGGTGGGAAATCTGGTAAATCTGAGGCAGTGGGACCATCACAGAGGCTTGCATCTGAGCCAGTAGAGAGGCTGAGGGCAGACCACCTGCCAGAGCCTATGCCATGAGAGCTTAGGAGGAGCAAGATGCCCTGGACGTCATCAGGGGTACGTTTTCCCTCTACAATACATCTGTGCATGCATTGGTGGATCCAGGATCCACTCATTCATACATCTACATCAACCTACCCATAGAAAGGGGGATACTAGTAGGGGAGAATGACCAAGACATCCTGGTCACTAATCCATTGGGCCACAATGTAGTGGTGAACAAAGTGTACAAGGGTTGCCCATTAAGGATTCAGGGGTATGAATTCTTGGCAGACCTGATTGAGTTACCTTTCCATGAGTTTGACGTGATTTTGGGAATGGACTGGTTGTCATGTCATCAGGCAATGGTTGATTGTAAACTGAAGAGGATTTCTTTGAAAACTCCTAAGGGTCATCAGGACAGATTTCTTATCCAATGTCATCTCAGCCACAGTTGCAAGAAAACTGATGAGAAAAGGCTGTGAAACCTACCTAGCGCATGTGGTGGATACTAGGCAGGCTAAGCCAGATCTGTATGACATATCCACAATAAGAGACTTCCCAGATGTGTTCCCTAAAGAATTGTCTGGCTTGCCACCAGAAAGGAAAATCAAATTTGCTATTGAAATACTGCCGGGTACAACACCAATCTCTATTGCTCCTTATAGGATGGCACCCACAGAATTGAAGGAACTGAAAATCCAGTTACAGGAGTTACTGGATATGGGGTTCATATGTCCTAGTGTGTCACCATGGGGAGCTCCAGTACTGTTTGTGAAAAAGAAGGATGGGACTTTGAGGTTGTGCATCGATTATCGGCAGTTGAATAAAGTGACAGTGAAGAACAAATATCCATTGCCTAGAATTGATGATCTGTTTGATCAGTTGAAGGGAGCAGCAGTATTTTCCAAAATTGATCTCAAATCAGGGTATCATCAGTTGAGGGTGAAGGATGCAGATGTGCCAAAGACTGCATTCAAAACTCGGTATGGGCATTATGAGTTCCTAGTGATGCCCTTTGGCCTAACAAATGCACCAGTAGCATTCATGGACCTTATGAACCATATCTTTCATCCATACCTAGATCGATTCATAGTGGTCTTTATTGATGATATTTTGGTGTATTCCAAAACCAGTGAAGAACATAATGAGCATTTGAGGATTGTTCTGAAAACCTTGAGAGAAAAGAAGCTGTATGCTAAGTTGTCCAAGTGTGACTTTTGGTTGAATGAGATTGCATTCCCTGGACACATTGTGTCAGCTGATGGGATTAGGGTGGATCCCAAGAAAATAGAAGTGGCGATGGAATGGAAGCCTCTCAGAAATACAACTGAGGTTAGAAGTTTCTTGGGGCTAGCTGGGTATTACAAAAGATTTGTGAACAGATTTTCATTAATAGCTACTCCAATGACCAAGTTGTTACACAAGAATGTTAGATTTGACTAAAATGACAAGTGTCAAGCTAGTTTTGAGAAGTTGAAGGCTGTGTTGACAGAGGCACCAGTATTAACATAGCCAGTGTCGGGAAAGGACTTTGTGGTCTACAGTGATGCCTCTCATAATGGGTTAAGGTGTGTATTGATGCAAGAGGGGAAGGTGGTCGCTTTTGCTTCCAGGCAGTAAGGCCACATGAACAGAATTACCCTATCCACGATCTATACAATCGAGGATACTTCATAATAAGGACATGACTTATCCAGAAAGATTGTATTCATGTTTGCTTCCAAGTTATTTATATGAGATATAAATAAGATGGAATGGTGAGTCTCATGCCATATGACAAACATGATAGACACTTATAAATTATAAGTAGGCCGAACTAGTGATACTTATGATAAGTACATGGAGTTTACTCTTGTCAACGTTTTGTCATAAATCATATCAGTGCATATAATCTTTAGACCTAGATAGCACAGTTATCTTGTATATAGGTAGTTTGAGTTTGATACTACTTTCATACTTGTACTGTGTCTGGGTATATGGGCATGTGTTGGCTCCTACTAGTTATATATGGAGGTAGGTGTTGATCAAGATAGAATCTGTTCCTCTAAGTAAATAGAGATAAAATCCTATGTTCATTTAATTGTTCTTGATGTTTCAAGTTACTGGTCAGGATAGATAGATTTATTCAGAAAAGAGTTTCTGATGGGAAAAATCTTTTTAATCAAGAACTGGAATTAAAAGAGAACATAATATTCATAGCAAATGGAGTTTGACATAAACCATGACTCCAGCTTAAGTTGGAATTTTGTAACAGAGAGATTCCAGTGCATGGTAACATATGATTATAGGTTTATTTAAGGTAAACCTTTTTACTAATTGGGTAGCCATGGCATGCTATACTAGGTGTTAACCATAGTATATGAGGTGCATAAAATGATTTAGAGAAATCATTTATGTTAAAAAAGAGTTCTGATGATATTAAGAGTTGATATCATATCTCATTGCCAATTAGTGATAAGCCTAGTAAGTCACACACATACATAAGTTATCACCTAATTAAATATGATTTAATTAATTAATTAAAGAGTTTAATTGATTAATTAAATATGTTTGGTTTGCAATTAGATTGCAAAGTCCCTAGCATGACTTGAAATCAAATTTAGGTTATTGGATGTACAGTATAAGTTAAATTTATGTTTAAAGTGTTTAAATATAAATTTCATTAATGAGAAATTAATTATAAAGATTAATTAATTGATTTATATTTGATATAAATTGATTAGAAGAAGAGAAATAATTATTTTGGGTTGAGAACTCAAAATTAAGACATGGGTATTTGGTCATTTTCACAGGATGACATGTGGCACCATGAGATGGTGACACATGGCATTACACATAAGCTTGCCAAATGTCTTTTAATCATGTAAGATGATTAAAATCAAGATTAAATATATGTTTGACACTTGGCACAATGTGATTGGGTCAATTAAACCTAGAACCAATCAGAGGGTGACATGTGGCAAGGGTTTAATGTGTTAACCTAGCTATATAAGTGTTGTTATGAAGAGAAAAAATATAACCAGCAGCCACTCCTCCTTTGTCACGCCATTTTGAAGCTCTCCCTCTCTTCTTCTTCATCTCTCATCTATTCCAAGAGATTAGCAAACAATCTCTTGAATTAAAAATACTAGAAATCGTTTCTAGTGTCCTGTTTACATCCTTAATTTCTTAAAAGGCAGAACTTGATTTTCTAAATAATAGAAAAAGCTTTAGAAGCTGTTCAAAGGATGCCATAGGTGTTCTTGGCGTGGACAAGCTAGAGGGACAACATCTGGTGTCCTGAAGACACATCTCAAAGGCGTAAATACACTGCAGTGCATCAAGAGGTTAGTGTGTTTATTCTTGATTTAATCTAGGGTTCTAAAATTAATCTAATTAATTTTAAAACCTCAAATGGAAAATACAGATCCAAAAACATATTAAGAGAATTTAAATATGTTGTTTATCATTGAAATCAAATAGATAAAAATAAATCTTGCATGATGCATGTGACCCTAGGTGAAAATTTTTGAATTCAATGGTATAAATGTCACACCCTACCCCTCTGTAAGGCATAACATGATCCCGTAGTATACCTAATGAATTACCAACTTCGCCTACTGATAACCCATTAAATACACTACAAGGGATTTTCAAAAACTTTTCTTACTTCTTTTACAGTGGTGAGCACTATTTACAGGTGTTAAAACCTTTTTGAACTGAGGTGAATTAACTAACACATTTAGACTATTAGTAATTTCTGTAAAAAAAATTTTGGCAGAGTGCCCTCCGTAATTTGGATAAAACAGTTCTTCAAAAACCTGTAAAAAGCACTTCAATATTTTTCTCAATCTCAAACTCTAGCATAATTCAACACAAATCCACAATAATTTTTCAAAGACTGAGATACAAGAAATATAATACAATTTTTACAAGTCCAAATAACTCATAATTTATTTTACAACTTTAATGTACAATTTTAATTTACAACTGCTCAAAACCAAGAACACTATATACATACAGTGAACATACATTATAATATAAAATGCAGAATATGGTATACTCAATATACCCGATGATTTCTCGCTGAATGTACTAGCAGCCTAGTCTGCCTGTCGATCTGTCTACTGCGGCGGCAAAGAATGAAAAGCTATCGTTGAGTAAAATTTACTCAGTGGTGCACAATAACAATTTGAAATGCGATATATAAATCTTTTATTGACAGTTCACAAATCAAATGATTCACAATTCCATTTCACAATTTACAAAATTCATCTAACACAACTTTGATCAAGTAATTGAATAATACCGTTTTGCAAATCAATAACACAATTCGATCAAATAACTGAATAATACCGTTTTGCAAATAAATAACACAATTCGATCAAATAACTGAATAATACAATGTTGCCAATCGATAATATAATTTAGGCCATGACACAATTTTTTTTTTCCACAGATGCCGTGTTGTACACCACGACAAGACACACTCACCCCAATAATCGAAATCAATGAGGGAGGAAGCTAGCTGAATAATGAGTACTCATCCGCACTCACCTCAGACTGGGAAGTCAAAGAGGGAGGAACATAATCACACTCACCCTAGACTGATAAGTCAAAGAGGGAGGAATATATCACACTCACCCCATAAATGGACGAGGAACATAGTAACAGTGTCATGCCAAATGTGAATCAAAACAATTTCAAATCACAATATTTCATACAAACCATAAATCACATTTTATCTCAAAATTTCCATTTGCAAAGTTGGCAATACAATAAGTTCCAAATAATATTCCCAAAACCAAAGTAATCAAAACTTATTCATAACTCATTTCTCTACATAAATTTGCTAATAAAAGCAGTGAATATAAAAGTATTGTGCACGGACACAATTTAAAACTATAATGTTGAATTAAATTTTTAAGTAGAAAATGAGAAGTCAAACTTATTGTGCACAAACACAATTTAAAACAATAACGTACAAATAATCATAATTTATTTCAATTGAAAAATTCAAAAGAAATAAATATTGTGCACAAACACAATTTAAAACAATAACGTACAAATAATCATAATTTATTTCAATTGAAAAATTCAAAAGAAATACTTATTGTGCACAAACACAATTTAAAACAATAACATATAAATAATCGTAATTTATTTCAATTAAAAAATTCAAAAGAAATACTTATTGTGCACAAACACAATTTAAAACAATAACATATAAATAATCGTAATTTATTTCAATTGAAAAATTTAAAAGAAATACTTATTGTGCACAAACACAATTTAAAACAATAACGTACAAATAATCATAATTTATTTCAATTGAAAAATTCAAAAGAAACAAATATTGTGCACAAACCTCTGATAACTGTCTCTTGGCTCTGACTCAGTGTTTCCTTCCCCTCCCTGAGTCTTTGCTAACTGAGAAACACAATTTGAAGTGTTTCAGTACTCATTTAAACTGTCTCTAACGATAATGCTTGATAATTAATTCACTGAATTCATTTATTCGCTTAGTCAACCTACTATGTCGACTCTTGGTACATTCTAGGTAATTTAGGTTTTAATGTCATTAATATGTCACATTCGATAGTCTTTTAGGGTTGATACATGTTACCAAATTCATTTCCGTGTATACTGCATTTTCTTGCGATTTGTTGGATTCCGGGATACTAGTTTGACCTAGCCGGACGACCTAGTTCCCTCGGTTTTCGAATTTCAGTCAAAACTATAAACTTGTAGATCTATGTCTTATGGAACGCGGGGAAAAATTTCAGGTTCTGAGTTATGTAGACCAAGTTATGGTCATTTTACTATTGCTGGTCAAATTGCACCAAAATTAGTCATTTTAGGTCACTTTAGGTCATTTTAGGTTCGGCCAGTTTTTGGACCCGAACTTGTGCAAGCCTTTTGACTTGCTTATGGTCATTTTCTGGGCTTTGGTGTCTTCATAAGACTTGTAGATATGGGTCTTAACTATTCATGGTTAAAATTTCTGGTCAATTGGACCTGTTTTGAGTGAGTTATGGCCTAAACACTTACTGCTGCCCAAATGGTCAATTTTCAAGTCTCATTTGCACTTAATCCGGATTTGGTCATTTTTCAAGCTACCTTGCAAGCAGAATTTTGGTAAGCTTTCTTCATGAAAGTTGGCACATTTTGTGCCTAGTTTCACCTCCAATTGGTCTCATACCAATTGGAGCCACACAATTAAAGTTCTAGGCCTAAAACTCAAACTGCCTTATTGAAATTCTTGCATACACATCAAGCATCACTTTTAACACTCACCAAACTTAACATTTAAACCAATTCTGGTTGTACCACAACCTAAACATAATTTACAACATATTATAGGTCATTTTGGCAGCTTACAATTACATTCAATGTGCACCAACAAGTGCAGAATTTGTCCAACTCAATTTACAACAATTCAATCACCAATTCATGCTCATTTACATGTCCAACTTCACACCATCATTCATGCACTCAAACTGCCATAACAACCAACACATTTTAACATCATTATTCCATAAACCAAGCATGAATTCTAGGATTCCTCAAGAGCTAACAAACTGCCACAATGGTACATTTACATTCCATTAATTTCCAAGCTTTAAATTTCATTTCACATTTACATATTCTAAATATACATCACCCAAATGATTACCCATACACATAAACATTTATTCAATCCTTTAATCTACCATTTACAAGCAAGAATAAACTACCCTTAAGGAGTTTCCATGGCTGCCAAAAATAAACATTGCCCTTAGAACATCAAACTCCAAAATTCTTTCCACAATTCAAGTACCCATAACACCCACACAAACTTTAATGAAGCAAGCATCAAAAATACCTACTTACCACTTTGGAAACTCTTCAAAACTTCACCAAAACTTGATCTTCTTGCTGCCTATCTACTGCCCAAGCTATGTAGAGCAACTTTAATGAAGAACAAGTGAAGAAATTATGGCTTGAAATGGTGGATTGGAGTTCATGCATGGAGATTGGAAGCTTTGGCCATGGAGTTCTTCATTGGGAGCATTTCGGCTGAATTTGAGAGGTTGAAGAAGAGGATGAATCTGCTGTCCAAATGCAGATTAAGTGGTCCAATAAGTGTCCACTTAGTGCTCCACTAATTAACATTAACATTATAATAATCCATAGATAAATAATGAATCTTGCATGATGCATGAGACCCTAGAAGAAAAATTTTTAATTCAATGATCTAAACTTATGTTTTTATGCTTTCGCTCCTTCATCAGATGATAGGGATTCAAAGACAAGCATTCTGCAAGAAACACATCACAGTGCTTATGCTATGCACACAGGAAGCACTAAAATGTACCATGATCTGAAGCCTCATTACTGGTGGGCTGGTATGAAGAAGGACATAGCTGACTACGTCACTAGATGCTTGACATGTCAGCAAGTCAAAGCAGAACATTAAGTTCCATCAGGGTTGCTACAACCTATAAGTATACCTGAATGGAAATGGGATTGGGTCACCATGGATTTTATAAGTGGTCTACCTCTCACTCAGAAGAAGCATGATGCAGTATGGGTGATAGTAGATAGATTAACGAAATCAACCCACTTTCTGCTAGTTAGAACTGACTACTCACTGGAGAAGCTAGCATAATTATATATCAGTGAGATAGTTAGATTGCATGGAATGCCACTTTCCATCATATCTGATCGACACCCAAGGTTCACATGGAGATTTTGGAAGAAGTTACAAGAAGTCTTGGGTACACAACTCCATTTTAGCATGGCTTTTCATCCTTAAACGGATGGACAATTAGAATGAGTAATCCAGGTAAATTTTGAATCTTATTGAGTTATTTCAAATAATGAATTGAAATGATAATAACAACATGAAATATATGTTAGGTCCTTTAGGATATGCTGAGGAGTTGTGTTATGGAGTTTGAAGGAAGTTGGGATAGATACCTCCCACTGGCAGAATTCGCATACAATAATAGTTATCAAGCTAGTATACAAATGGCTCCCTATGAAGTACTGTATGGGAGGAAGTGTGGAACACCCGTGTGTTGGACTGAGTTAGGGGAGGATAAGCTTGTAGGGCCAGACCTAGTGAAACAAACTGAGGAGAAAGTGAAGTTAATCAAAGCTAATTTAAAGGTTGCCTCAGATAGACAGAAGTCTTATGTCGACTTAAGGAGAAAATATATAGAGTATAAAGTTGGCGATAAGGTGTTCCTCAATATATCACCGTGGAAGAAAGTATTGAGATTTGGAAGAAAGAGTATGTTAAGCCCTAGGTTCATTGGCCCATATAAAGTTATTGAGCGTGTGGGTCCAGTGGCCTACAGGCTAGCTTTACCACCAGAGCTGGACAAGATCCACAATATATTTTATGTATCTATGCTGAGAAGGTACAGATCAGACCCTTCACATGTTTTTTCCATAAAAGAAATAGAAATCCAACTAGATTTGACATATGAAGAGGAACCAATACGAATCCTGGCTTGAGAATGTTAGTAGTATGCCCTAGAGCATATCATTTAGTATGTATCTTGTATATATTTTTATTAATAAAAGGCATTTCCACTTTTCCGTTTACATAATATATTTATGTGTAATAGAAAAGGTCCATTGATATTTTGTTAGAAATATTATTCTTAAGTTGTTAAGAATATGAGTGACAATATTTCTAGCACAAAGTATCATAAATAGGTTCACAATCGAGGATACTTCATAATAAGGACATGACTTATCCAGAAAGATTGTATTCATGTTTGTTCCCAAGTTATTTATATGAGATATAAATAAGATGGAATGGTGAGTCTCATGCCATATGACAAACATGATAGGCACTTATAAATGATAAGTAGGCCGAACCAGTGACACTTATGACAAGCACATGGAGTTTACTCTTGTCAATGTTTTGTCATAAATCATATCAGTGCATATAATCTTTAGACCTGAGATAGCACAGTTATCTTGTATATAGGTAGTTTGAGTTTGATACTGCTTTCATACTTGTACTGTGTATGGGTATATGGGCATGTGTTGGCTCCTACTAGTTATATATGGAGGTAGGTGTTGATCAAGATGGAATCTGTTCCTCTAAGTAAATAGAGATAAAATCCTATGTTCATTTAATTGTTCTTGATGTTTCAAGTCCTGGCCGGAGACAGATAGATTTATTTAGAAAAGAGTTTACGATGAGAAAATCTTTTAATCAAGAACTGGAATTAAAAGAGAACATAATATTCATAGCAAATGGAGTTTGACATAAACCATGACTCGAGCTTGAGTTGGGATTTTGTAACAGAGAGATTCTAGTGCATGGTAACATATGATTATAGGTTCATTTAAGGTAAACCTTATTACTAATTGGGTGGCCATGGCATGCTATGCTAGGTGTTAACCATGGTCTATGAGGTTCATAAAATGATTTAGAGAAATCATTTATGGTAAGAAAGAGTTCTGATGATATTAAGAGTTGATATCATGTCTCATTGCCAATTAGTGATGAGCCTAGTAAGTCACACACATACACAAGTTATCACCTATTTAAATATGATTTAATTAATTAATTAAAGAGTTTAATTGATTAATTAAATAGGTTTGGTTTGCAATTAGATTGCAAAGTCCCTAGCATGACTTGAAACCAAATCTAGATTATTGGATGTATAATATAAGTTAAATTTATATTTAAAGTGTTTAAATATGAATTTAATTAATGAGAAATTAATTAATAGAGATTAATTAATTAATTTATATTTGATATAAATTAATTAGAAGAAGAAAATAATTATTTTGGGTTAAGAACTCAAAATTAAGACACAGGGGAATTTTGGTCATTTTGCAGTGTGACACGTGGCACCATGAGATGGTGACACATGGGATTACACATAAACTTGCCAAATGTTTTTTTTAATCATGTAAGATGATTAAAATCAAGATTAAATATAGGTTTGACACTTGGCACAATGTGATTGGGTCACTTAAACCTAGAGCTAATCAAAGGGTGACATGTGGCAAGGGTTTAATGTGTTAACCTAGCTATTTAAGTGTTGTTATGAGAAAATAAAACACAACCAGCAGCCACACTCCTTTGTCACGCAACTTTGAGGGTTTTTATCTCTTCTTCTTCATCTCTTATCAATTCAAAGAGATTAGCCATCAATCTCTTGAATTAAAAACACTAGAAATTGTTTCTAGTGTCCTGTTTACATCTTTAATCTCTTAAAAGGCAGAACTTGATTTTATAATTAATAGAAAAAGCTTTAGAAGCTATTCAAGGGCTGCCATAGGTGTTCTTGGTGTGGACAAGCTAGAGGGACAACATCTGGTGTCCACGAAGACGAATCTCAAAGCGCAGACACTGCGATTGCATCAAGAGGTTAGTGTAATCGTTCTTGATTTAATCTAGGGTTCTAAAATTAATCTGATTAATTTTAAAATCTTAAATGGCAAATACAGATCCAAAAACATATTAAAAGAGTTTTAATATGTTGTTTATCATTGAAATCAAATAGATAAAAATAAATCTTGCATGATGCATGTGACCCTAGGTGAAAATTTTTGAATTCAATGGTATAAATTTGTGTTTTTCACGCTTCCGTTCCTTCAATTGGTATCAGAGCCACTATATTTGCCATTTAGATTGTTGATTATATGATTTAATTGTGTGTTTGATCATGAGATCAAATGTTCATTGCTGGTTGCAAAGCAAGTTGGCGGCATACTTGAAAAAACACCATCAATGGTGCGCATGGTTTGGCTTCCATGGGTGGTTTAAGGTTTGGCTTTTAATTCTGCAATTGTTGTATGATCTAAGACCTATTCTTTGACTAATTAAAGTGTTTAATTAGTAGTTTTTATCACACAATTAAATTATGATTCAAATCAGAATTTTAAAAATTGTTTGAATGTGATTCAAATCTGAATTTTAAAAGTTGTTTGAATGTGATTCAAATCTGAATTTTTAAAGTTGTTTGAATCATATTTAAATTTGATTTTTTAAAATTGATTGAATAAAATTCAGATCTGATTTTTTAAAAAATGTTTGAATGTGATTCAAATCTGATTTTTTTTAAAAATGTTTGAATGTGATTCAAATCTGAATTTTTGAAGTTGTTTGAATGTGATTCAAATATGAATTTTTAAATTTGTTTGAATGAGATTCAAATCTGAATTTTTAAATTTATTTGAATCATATTCAAATCTGGATTTTTAAGTTGAATATTAGATATTCAATTTAATTTAAGTATGTATGTTTTATTTAATTGTTAAATAGTGATATGCATGATGGATGATCATGGACTATAAAAGACCAATGTGATTAGATTTATTTCTTTTATGTTTCTTTGGGATTGTAAATTAATTAATTTATTTTAATTTATTTTGGGCATGTATTATTAAGTTTGTAATAATTTTTGGGTTGTAATTTCATTTATTTAAGTTTTTGTAAATTCGCCTTGGTATGCCAAGGATTACCATGTAATATTGGATTGCAAGAAGTTCAAGGAGGTCAAGAGCATTGGTGGGACCAGTGGGAGGAATTCAAGATCAAGTGTTGATTATGTACTCCTTCAGCAACTCTTGTAAAATGAATGAATGAAATGCACCTAGGAATGCCCTGATTCAATTCTTGGTGGCTCAGAATTGAATCCCTTAGAAAGTCCATGATCATACCATATTTACTGCTTATCCATGAATGCATGAGATGTATGGGAATGTATGCAATTATATGATATATGCATGCTAAATGGATAATGTGCAAAGTGAGACCTTAATAGTGAATAGAATGACCATAAAATCTTCCAAACAAATGATTAAGTTGGAAATACTATAATTAAAGTAATTATAATATAGGCCCTCCATTGGGGCAATTATTTTAAGAAATTTTAAATAGTTGCATAAGATGCAATTTATTTAAGAGATTTTCTTAAGAATAATTGTTAAGCATGAGATGTTGTAAATATGTAAATGGTTTAGTGGCCAATATTGGATGTACCTGAGGACATTAAAATTATTTGCATAATTACTGGCTCAATGGGATCAACTTAACTAATGCAAGATAAGTCAATAATGGATGTACCTGAGATTTTGAGCATTAGGGTCTAGGTAAAGGATTGAACCTCACATGAGATGTGATGGGCAAAGAGTTGCTCACTTATAGTTTATTGTAATTCCAATAATGGATGTACCTGAGGATGATCAATAGAATTATAAGAATTCAATCACCCACTAGAAATCCATCCAACTAGATTTCTGTTTTCTACTTTGGAAGTGTAGGATTCGCTAAGTTAGTGGGAGGACCAATTTGATTAAAAGACCATAATCATTTTGGTTAATTACATGATACATTTACTAATTAATCTGGTTATTTTCTGTAGTTAATTTTTTGATAAAAATGATCACAAAACAACCACCACCATCCAATATCCTTGCAAGCATACTTGATCACAATAGGTTGACAGGACCTAATCTGTCTGATTGGCTAAGAAATTTGAAACTTGTCCTGAACCTTGAACATATAGGATATGTTCTAGATTCAAATGTTCCTGGTCCCTTACCTCCAGAGGCCACACAAGAGGAACATGAAACTTTGGACAAGTGGAAGAAGCATGATATGAGAGCTAAGTGTTACATGCTTGCTTCCATGAGTAATGAGTTACAGAAGCAACATGAGAACATGCAGAGTGCGAGTTAGATCCTCCTTCACCTACAAGAGTTGTATGGTGAGCACAGCAGGAATGCTAGGTATGAGATATCTAGGCGGTATTCGCATGAGGATGTCGAGGGACGAGAATGTTGGGGATCATGTCCACAAGATGATTCGGCTGATTGAGCAGTTGGAATATCTTGACTTCAACATGGATTTCCAACTACAGACGGATTTGATCCTTCAGTCCCTTCTTGGGTCTTTTGGGAAATTTTGTGACAAATTTCCATATGACTCAAGAGGAATGCACCTTAGCTGGTTTACTCAACATCTTTGGTTATTGCCCAAAAGAATATGCGAGCAATAAAGGAAAAGAGGTAGCTTTGGTTGCATCTTCTTCTGTGGAAAGTCCAACAAGAAGAAGGGCAATAAGAAAAGAAACCTCAAATTCACAGTCCTTCTAAGAAAATAGGTAAACAGAAAAGCAATACTAAAGGTGATGAATGCAAAGCAAAGTGTTTACACTGCCAACAGGAAAGTGTTTCCAATGCCAATAAGAAAGTGTTTCCAACGGCGGTATAGCAATCTAAAAGAATGCAATGCCATGGTGAAACGAACTCAAGTTCAAAATATATTTGGCACTAAAGGTTAAGTCATGTTGCAGACGATAGGATTGCAAAGCGGAGAAAATGGGGATTTTATCCTCATTGGGCTCTGAGCCTACTCCAACTTGTGAATCTTGCCTTCAGGGCAAAATGACTAGATCACCCTTTGTTGGACAGGGGCTAAGAGCTGAAAATATTTTGGAGCTAATACATAGTGATGTATGTGGTCCATTTAAAGAAATGGCTAGAGGGGGTTTTCATTATTTTATTACCTTTACTGATGATAAATCAAGGTTTGGGTATTTGTATTTGATGAAATACAAACATGAATCTTTTGAAAAGTTCAAAGAATTTAAATCTGAAGTAGAAAATCAAACAGGAAAGAATATTAAAGCTCTTCGATCAGATTGTGGAGGTGAATATTTGGGTACTGAATTTGATGAATACTTGAGAGAGCATGGCATTGTTTCTCAGCTGACTCCTCTAGGAGCATACGGTGAATGGTGTATCTGAAAGGAGAAATCGTACCCTATTGGATATGGTATGTAGTATGATGAGCTATACTAATATGCCAATCTCCTTTTAGGGATTTGCATTAGAATCAGCTTTGTATATTCTGAATAGGATTCCATCAAAATCAGTTTCTTCCACACCTTATGAGATATGGCATGGAAGAAAACCAAGTCTTAAGCATGTTAAGATTTGGGGTTGTCCAGCTTATATCAAAAAGCTGAACACTGATAAATTGGAGACCATATCAGAAAAAGGTCGATTTGTTGGATATCCAAAAGGTAGTTTTGGATATTATTTTTATTTGCCTACTTCACAAAAGGTTGTGATAAGTAGAGATGCCACAGTTCTTGAACAACAGTTTGTTCAAGAAAGAGGCAAAGGAAGGCAAATAGAGTTGGAATTAGAGAATTCTGACCAATCAATGGTCGGATGGATATAGATCCATCTAGTCAACCTATACCCGTTGATGAAACATCTACAATTTGTTCCTCGTAGAACAACCAGGGTATCTCACCCACCAGTGAGATATGGTTTTCTTCATGAAGAAGAATAAGAGTTGTCTACTCATGAAGAAGTAGATCATGGAGATGATCCACTTACCTATGAAGAAGTTATATCAGATATAGACTCTTCAAAATGGATTGATGCTATAAAATTCGAGATTGATTCCATGTATAAGAATCAAGTTTGGGATCTTGTTGACCCACCTGAAGGTATTATACCTATAGGGAACAAATGGGTTTTCAAGAAGAAAATTGGTTCTGATGGAAAGGTTGAGACCTATAAGGCAAGGCTAGTAGCGAAAGGGTTTCGCCAAAGGCAAGGAATCGACTATGAGGAGACTTTCTCACCTGTTGCCATGCTTAAATCAATTAGGATTTTATTTGCAATAGCTGCGTACTATGATTATGAGATTTGGCAGATGGATGTCAAAACAGCTTTTCTCAATGGATACATTGAAGAAAACATTTTCATGGAACAACCTAGGGGATTTGAATCCCAAGATGGTTCCAAGGTATGCAAGCTAAAGCGATCCATTTATGGGTTGAAACAAGCTTCGAGGAGTTGGAACATCCATTTTGATGAAGCCATTAAATCCTTTGGTTTTATCAAAAATGAGGATGAGCCATGTGTATATAAGAAGGTTATTGACAGTGCTATCACTTTCCTTGTCTTATATGTGGATGACATACTATTGATGGGTAATGACACAGGTATGTTGACGACTATAAAGGTATGGTTGTCAAATACATTCTCCATGAAAGACTTAGGGGAGGCAACCTATATTCTTGGGATTCGCATCTATAGAGATAGAGCGAAAAGAATAATTGGTTTATCCCAAAGTCTATACTTGGAAAAAGGTGTTAAAGAGGTTTAACATGCTTGATTCCAAGAGAGGATTGTTACCAGTGAGACATGGTATCCATCTTTCTAAAGAGATGTCTCCAAAGACACCTGAAGAAAGAGATAAGATGGCCAGGATTCCATATGCTTCGGTTATTGGAAGTTTAATGTATGCAATGTTGTGTACTAGGCCGGATATCGCATATGCTGTTAGTTTGACTAGCAGGTATCAATCCAATCCAGGTTTGGAACACTGGATAGTATCAAGAATATCCTTAAGTACTTGAGAAGAACTAAGGATTTATTCTTGATTTATGGAGGTGGAGACTTGCAATTGGTTGGTTATACTGATTCTGATTTCCAATCAGATATTGATGATAGAAAGTCTACCTCTAGATATGTGTTCATTTGTAATGGAGGTGCGATCGGTTGGAAGAGTTCCAAGCGAGCACGATTGCAGATTCCACTACGTAGGTCGAGTATATTCTTGCATCGAGATCTTTGCAAAGGAAGCTATTTGGATAAAGAAGTTCGTGACAGAACTTACAGTAGTTCCTTTCATTGAGTCAGCAGTTCCACTACATTGTGACAACAATGGAGAGCGATCATCTGAGCTAAGGAACTAAGGTCTCACCCAAAATCCAAACACATAGAAAGGCACTACCACATTATCAGACATATAGTTGGGCAAAGGCGATATAGCCATGCAGAAAAATAACATCAGCTGAAAAATTCAGCTGATCCATGCACTAAGCCTTTGTCACAAGCTCAGTTAGACTGACATCTTGAGAAGATGGGTCTAAGGTATTGTAATGAATGGCTCTAGTGCTAGTGGGAGATTGTTAGTAGTATGCCCTAGAGCATATCATTTAGTATGTATCTTGTATATATTTTTATTAATAAAAGGCATTTCCACTTTTCCGTTTACATAATATATTTATGTGTAATAGAAAAGGTCCATTGATATTTTGTTAGAAATATTATTCTTAAGTTGTTAAGAATATGAGTGACAATATTTCTAGCACAAAGTATCATAAATAGGTTCACAATCGAGGATACTTCATAATAAGGACATGACTTATCCAGAAAGATTGTATTCATGTTTGTTCCCAAGTTATTTATATAAGATATAAATAAGATGGAATGGTGAGTCTCATGCCATATGACAAACATGATAGGCACTTATAAATGATAAGTAGGCCGAACCAGTGACACTTATGACAAGCACATGGAGTTTACTCTTGTCAATGTTTTGTCATAAATCATATCGATGCATATAATCTTTAGACACGAGATAGCACAATCATCTTGTATATAGGTAGTTTGAGTTTGATCTTGCTTTCATACTTGTCTGTGTATGGGTATATGGGCATGTGTTGGCTCCTACTAGTTATATATGGAGGTAGGTGTTGATCAAGATGGAATCTGTTCCTCTAAGTAAATAGAGATAAAATCCTATGTTCATTTAATTGTTCTTGATGTTTCAAGTTCTGGCCAGACAGATAGATTTATTCGAGAAAAGAGTTTACGATGAGAAAATCTTTTTAATCAAGAACTGGAATTAAAAGAGAACATAATATTCATAGCAAATGGAGTTTGACATAAACCATGACTCGGCTTGAGTTGGGATTTTGTAACAGAGAGATTCTAGTGCATGGTAACATATGATTATAGGTTCATTTAAGGTAAACCTTATTACTAATTGGGTGGCCATGGCATGCTATGCTAGGTGTTAACCATGGTCTATGAGGTTCATAAAATGATTTAGAGAAATCATTTATGGTAAGAAAGAGTTCTGATGATATTAAGAGTTGATATCATGTCTCATTGCCAATTAGTGATGAGCCTAGTAAGTCACACACATACACAAGTTATCACCTATTTAAATATGATTTAATTAATTAATTAAAGAGTTTAATTGATTAATTAAATAGGTTTGGTTTGCAATTAGATTGCAAAGTCCCTAGCATGACTTGAAACCAAATCTAGATTATTGGATGTATAATATAAGTTAAATTTATATTTAAAGTGTTTAAATATGAATTTAATTAATGAGAAATTAATTAATAGAGATTAATTAATTAATTTATATTTGATATAAATTAATTAGAAGAAGAAAATAATTATTTTGGGTTAAGAACTCAAAATTAAGACATAGGGGCATTTTGGTCATTTTGCAGTGTGACACGTGATACCATGAGATGGTGACACATGGGATTACACATAAACTTGCCAAATGTTTTTTTTAGTCATGTAAGATGATTAAAATCAAGATTAAATATAGGTTTGACACTTGGCACAATGTGATTGGGTCACTTAAACCTAGAGCTAATCAAAGGGTGACATGTGGCAAGGGTTTAATGTGTTAACCTAGCTATTTAAGTGTTGTTATGAGAAAATAAAATACAACCAGCAGCCACACTCCTTTGTCACGCCACTTTAAGGGTTTTTATCTCTTCTTCTTCATCTCTTATCAATTCAAAGAGATTAGCCATCAATCTCTTGAATTAAAAACACTAGAAATTGTTTCTAGTGTCCTGTTTACATCTTTAATCTCTTAAAAGGCAGAACTTGATTTTCTAATTAATAGAAAAAGCTTTAGAAGCTATTCAAGGGTTGCCATAGGTGTTCTTGGTGTGGACAAGCTAGAGGGACAACATCTGGTGTCCTGAAGACGAATCTCAAAGCGCGCACATTGCAGTTGCATCAAGAGGTTAGTGTAATCGTTCTTGATTTAATCTAGGGTTCTAAAATTAATCTGATTAATTTTAAAATCTTAAATGGCAAATACAGATCCAAAAACATATTAAAAGAGTTTTAATATGTTGTTTATCATTGAAATCAAATAGATAAAAATAAATCTTGCATGATGCATGTGACCCTAGGTGAAAATTTTTGAATTTAATGGTATAAATTTGTGTTTTTCACGCTTCTGTTCCTTCAGAGAAGTGAAAGAACTGCGAAATAAGCAGATTCCATTTGTGAAAGTGCTTTGGAGGCACCACAACACTGAGGAGGCCACTTAGGAAAGAGAAGAGATGATGAGGTAATAGTTCCCTCAACTATTTGCATCAGGTAAATTTCGAGGACGAAATTCTTATTAGAGGGGAAGAGCTGTAAGACCCTCACTTTAGCTAATCCATACATTCTATTGTTCTGGTGACCAATGTCTGTTCGGACAGCTAAAATGTCTAGAACTATATTTAAACTAGAGTGAATAATCATAAATAACTCAAATAATGATAATAAAAATTTAGGAAAAATTTAAGAAAAGAAATGCCATTAGGTTAAATGAGCCATGGCCACAGCGATGGGTGACCTAACAGGAAGCAACTGTGAAGACAGTTGTCGACCTTATACCCATGGAGAAACCTTGTGAATTAATTTTTGAAACTCCAGTGAAGAATTATTGAGCCTTCGATGGCATTAGAATGCCAATAAAATGCTCAGAGAATTTTATCGATCTGTACAGACAATTTTAGCTCAACAAGCTAAACGAAGGGCATTTTGGTAATTTCACCTTCAGAGATGGTTTTTGACCAACTTGTCCAGTCGAGTAAGTGAAATTTATGACATAAAATGTGAATTAATATTGATGAAAATTTTATTAAAAATGAGAAAAGAAAATAAGAAAAGAAAAGTAAAAAGAAATGTAAGTTAATGAGAATTATGACATCATAATAATGTCATTTAAAATTTACCCACCAATCACCATTTAACAAATACACATAAAATAAATAAAAGGGGCTAAAAATAAAAGAAAAAGAGTAATCTTCTTCCTTTGAACTAGACCGGCCAAAAATTCTCTCCCCTCTTCCTCTATTGATTCTCAACCAAAGCTCCATTTCCCTTTTCATTTCACCATAAACCCTCCTACTCCCTTCACTAAAACTCATCCTTGCACCTTGAATAATCCTTAGGCAGCAAAAAGAAAGAGAAAAGGTGAAGAATTTGATCTCTTGAAAAGCTCTCAAGTGAGGTTAGTGCCATATTTTTTTCTCTCACTCTTTTTAATTCTAGTTAGAACATCAAATTAAGTTAAGGAATTGTAAAATTTGAAGCAAATTGTATATGTTAGAGTTTCTTCAAATTTTCATCAGCCATGAACTTTCTTGAGTTTGATGACTTTTAATGGAATTAAAATGATGTAGGGATGTCCCTTGATGTGTATAACTGAATTGAAAACCTTAGTTGTATGTATAATGTAAGTTTGGAGAAATTGGGAATTAGGGTTTTGAGAGAAATTAAGGTTTTGTTCATGTAATGGTAAATGAACATTTTAATGGTCAATTAGTGACCATTTGGTAAGGTTTTACCATAAATTGAAGTGAATTATAGCATTGGAGATTGATTTGGTATGCTGCCCATTAGGTGCTAGAATCACTAGACTTGAGTCCAGTATGGGTGGGGAGTAATAACTTGATTTGTATAACTTCAATTAGTGCAAGGCCAATTGGAGGTTAAACTACACACATAATGACACAACTTTGATGAAGAAACCTTGCCCAGAAAATAGACTTAGGATGACCTAAAATGTGGCCAAATCCGGCTAACCAATTCTGGACCTAGTAAAAGTGACCAAACGAACAGTATTGTTCATTTGGCCATAACATTGTGTAGAGAGGTCCAAATGACCTGATTTTTGTGGCCATATAAAGCTTAGACAATATAGAAAAACTTTCATGAATACAAAGCTTAGACAATATAGAAAAACTTTCATGAATACCAGAAACTCAAATTCTGACCCGAACTAATTCAAATTGCTAATCAAAGTCAAGACACAAAAACTACCAGAACCATATTGGTGCCCAGAAATTCTGCGAATTGGCAATCCGGCCAGTTATGGTAAAAAGGCCATAACTTGAGCTACAAAACTCCAAATGGAGTGATTCAAAAAGGAAATTACACTAGACACATAAAGGAACAACTTTTATGAAGAAAGTTTAGCCAAATGTTCACTGTAGCAAAGTCCAATGGAACAGTAAACATGGACCACAAAATCTAGAATTTTAAAATAACATTTAAAAGGCTATGAATTGAGTTTGGTAACTAATGCCAACAAGTATAAAGTTCAAAATGTGGTATTTTGATGGCATTAGAATTTACAAATTTATTATGTACTAAAAAGTCAACATTTGTGTATATATAGAAAAATGAATAGTAATTACCAAACCTCAAAAACAAGAAATTAAATAATTAACTTTATAAAATGCCCTAGTATGCCTAAAACGATTGGTTTGGATAGGTTGGCATGCCAATAGGGTTTCAATAGTAGTACAACATATAGCTTCATGCTATTCTGTGTTTTATGGCCTTTCGTGCCATTTTGTGTTATAATAGCCTTTGGCTATTTCGGTTATGTTAATATGTTTGGCCTTGTGCTCAATGACTAATATGGTTTAATAGCCATTCTGTTGCACACCTGGTACACACTATGTGACCTATCACACCCTATCCCTCTGTAAGGCATAACATGATCCCGTAGTATACCTAATGAATTACCAACTTCGTCTACTGATAACCCATTAAATACACTACAAGGGATTTTAAAACTTTTCTTACTTCTTTTTAAAGTGGTGAGCACTATTTATAGGTATTAAATTTTTTTTTTTGAACTGAAGTGAAACAGCTAACACATTTGAATTATTAGTAATTTTTGTAAAAATTTTGGTAGAGTGCCATCTGTATTTTGAATAAAACAGTTCTTCAAAAACCTGTAAAAAGCACTTCAAATATATTTCTCAATCTCAAACTCCAACATTTAATCAACACAAATCCACAATAATTTTTCAGTGTTTTCAAAGGCTGAGATAAAAGAAATATATCATAATATTTACAAACCAAAATAATTTACAATTTATTTTACAACTTCAATGTACAATTTTAATTTATAACTGCTCAAAACCAAGAACACTATATACATACAGTGAACATACATTACAATGCAAAATGCAAAATATGGTATACTCAATATACCCGATGATCTCTCAGTGTAGTACTAGCAGCTTAGTCTGCTGCCCTGTTAGTCTGTCTACCTGCGACAGCAATGAAAAGCTATCGCTAAGCCATTGTCTCAGTGGTGCACAACATTAACCAAATACAACTTTAAATCACAAATCATAAGTCATGTAAATGGTGGATACTTAAAACCATAGTTAAATTCAAAAACAATGAATGTCATAAAGAATTTAAACTCCATTTCACAATATCACAATAAATATCAATAAATCACACACACAGCTTAATCATGTTCCAAAGTTCAATTTGTCCCAAAAGCCGATGGCTAGTGAGGAATTCAATTCATCCCAAAAGCCGATAGCTAATGAGGAATAACATAGCTAGCTAGCAATAATATGAGTACTCATTCTATTCGTCCTCAACAGGCACACACCTTAACACTTCAGCCAGAGAGGGAATTCAATTCATCTCACTAGACAAGCTAGCGAGGAATTCAATCAATATACATGATAGCTGTGGTTTCAAACCATTTACAATGCTTTTCAATCAATAAGTATCCATCAAATATTAATCAAACAATTTTTCACAATTTAAAACAATAAACAAATAGTCATAATTAATTTCAATTGAAAAATTCAAAAGAATTAGCTGTTGTGCACAAACCTTTGATAACTGTCTCTTGGCCTTGACTCAGTGTTTCCTTCCCCTTCCCTGAGTCTTTGCTAACTGAAACACACAATTTGAAGTGTTTCAGTACTCATTTAAACCGTCTCTAATAATAAGGCTTAATACTTAATTTATTGAATTCTATTATTTCCTTAGTCAACCTAAGATGTTGACCCTCGATGCAGTCTAGGTGAATTAGGTTTTAATGTTACCAATGTGTCATATTTAATAGCCTTTTAGTGTTGGTACATATTACCCAATTCATTTTCATGTATATTGCATTTTATTGCAATTTGTCGGATTCCGGTATACTAATTTGACCTAGTCGGATGATCTAGTTCCCTCGGTTTTCGGGTTTCAGTCAAAATTACAAACTTGTAGGTCTATGTCTTATTGCATGTGGGGTAAAATTTCAGGTCATTCTGATTTGTGTAGGCCAAGTTATGGTCAATCTACCAATGCTGGATAGAATGTATCAAAATGGTCACTTTAGGTCATTTTTAGGTCACTTTTGGTTCGGCCAGTTTTTGGACTTGAACTTGTGCAAGCTATTTGGCTTGGTTCTGGCCATTTCTGGGCTTCAGTGTCTTCATAAGAATAGTATATATATGTCTAAATTATTCATGGTCAAAATTTCAGGTCAATTGGACCTGTTTTGAGTGAGTTATGGCCAAAAAATCAACTACTGCCCAAATGGTCAATTTTCAGGCTTTCAAAGCACTAATCTGGATTTGGTCATTTTTGAAGTCACCTTCTAAACATAATTTTGGTAAGTTTCCTTCATGAAAGTTGGCACTTTTTGTGCCTAGTTTCACCTCCAATTGGTCTCTTACCAATTGGAGCCACACACTTAAGGTTCTAAGCCAAAACATACACTGCCCCTGTAACATACTCTTCATCACATACCAAATGACACATTCAACACTTACCAAGTCACTTCCTTCATGCCATTTCTGGTTTGTACCATAACATAAACACATTTAGCAACTCATTTTTGGACATTTTGACAGCTTATAACCATTCTCAATATGCCCATTATAGTACAGAATTTTCCAAGTCCAATTACAAACAATTTAACCACATGACATAGCTCATTTACATGTCCATATTCAAACCTTTATACACATATACATGCTGCCATAACAAGCACCATAATTCAATAACATAATTCCATAAACCAAACCATAAAAGAACACATTTTGGTCTACCCTTCAAAGTTGCCAATTATACATCTCCTTCAATTAGTTTCCAAGCTTCCAAAATCAAGTGTACTATCACATACATCTAGTATACATTATCCAATTTATTCCTACACACATAAACACTTACATCAACACTTTAATCTACCATTTACATGCAAGGATAAACTGCTCTTATTGAAGTTCCATGGCTGCCAAAAATATACCTCTCCCTTAACTCATCAAACTTAAAAAATCCTTCCATAATTCAACTACCCACAACACCCATTCAAAGTTTAATGAAACAATAATTAGAAATACATACTTACCACTTTTGAAAACTCTTCAAAAACTCATCAAAACTTGATTTTCTTGCTGCCTATCTACTGTCCAAGTTGTGTAGAACAACTTTAGTGAAGGAAAATGTAAGGAAATTGGCTTGGATCATGGGAGAATGGAGCTTGGCCATGGACGGCCATGGAGGAACTTCTTTCTTCTTGGTTTTGACTGGTATTGCAAAGGTGAGGAAGATGAATGATCTGCTATCCACATGGTGATTAAGTGTCCACTTTATGGAGTTAGTGGAGCACCAAGTAAGGGTTTAATGTTTGTTTATTCTAAAGTTTTCATATTCCCACATTTAACTCCTATCTTTTGCTATTTAATTTATGTACCACAAATTTAATTTTTCATGATATTTTCCAAGTGTAATATCATTTATTTTTAATGGAAATTCAGGTCAAAAGACAACTCAGGGTGTCAAATGACCACAATGCCCTTGTTTGGGTTGCATTCCCGATTTTTTGATAACACCGAGTTTTATCGTTTTCTTGATTTTCCGTTTTTCTTTGTACTAAATAATTAAATTTTTTTTGATATTTCTAATGATATTTATACTTCAATAGGTCTTTAATTATATCTTAAAAATACTTTCCAGGGTTCCCCGCGGTGCAGGGCTAGTCAACGGTCCACGACGCAACTTCCCGATGCGGTCACCCATCGCTAAAGTTCTCAGCTCGTTTAACTTGGTTACATTTCATTGCTATTATTTTTCCTTTGTTTTTATTTTATTTTCTTTTCTTGTATTTCATTATTTTATGTCTCTTCATCCATGTCTAAGTGTAGTTCTAGGCATCCTAGCTGTCTGGACAACACTGGTCACAGGAACAGTAAAATCCATCGTTATTCTCTCCCATTTCCATTCTGGCACTGGTAGTGGATGTAACAACCCAGTTGGTACTTGATGCTCTGCCTTTACTTGCTGACAAGTTAGGAATTTTGACACAAACTCTCCCACATCTCTCTTCATACCCATCCACCAGTAATGCTCCTTTAGCCCTCTATACATTTTTGTACCACCAGGGTGCATAGCAAAAGGAAACTCATGTGCTTCCTTCAAAATGATCTGCCTCAAATCAACATCATTAGGAACACACATTCTGCTTTGGTGTAGCAGTAAACCATCATCTCTGATTGAGAACTCTGGTTTCTTGCCCTGCCGGACTTCTTCCAACAGCTTCTGATACTTTTCATCATTTTGAGCAGCCATTCTGATCTGATCAATCAACACTGGTTGTACTTGCCATGCAACTGCTGCCTGCCCATCATCATTAATCTCTAAGCTGGCATGTAATAACCTCAACTCATGTACCAAAGACAAAGGAGTAACCCGTAGACTTGCCATAGTCTTGCGACTTAGGGCATCCGCCACAACATTAACTTTCCCTAGCTGATAGTCTATCAGACAATCATAGTCTTTTATCAAATCTAACCATCTCCTCTGTCTCAAATTCAACTCTTTCTGGGTGCCCAAATACTTCAAACTCTTATGATCTGTGTAGATGTAACATTTCTCCCTATACAAATAATGTCTCCAGATCTTAAGTGCAAACACAATGGCTGCAAGCTCCAAATCATGTGTCGGATAATTCCTCTCATGCGGTTTTAGCTGGCGTGATGCATAGGCAATGACATTTCGATCTTGCATCAACATACAACCTAACCCGTTGTGAGAAGCATCGCTGTAAACTGTATATTCTTTACCCGGTGTGGGTAAAGTCAGGACTGGAGCCTCTGTCAAACATCTTTTCAATTCATCAAAACTCTGTTGGCATTTATCCATCCACTGGAATTTTACATCTTTTCTAAGCAGCTTGGTCAATGGAGATGCCAACATGGAGAATCTCTTCACAAATCTACGGTAGTATCCAGCTAAACCCAGTAAACTGCGAATCTCTGTGACATTTCTAGGTGGCTTCCAATTAAGGACAGCTTCAATCTTGCTAGGATCTACCTTAATACCCTCTTCTGATACTACATGCCCCAAGAAAGATATTTCCTTCAGCCAAAATTCACACTTCGACAATTTGGCATATAGCTGTTTCTCTCTCAAAGTCTACAGTACAATCCGCAGATGTCTATCATGCCCTTCTGCATTCCTCGAATAGACCAATATATCATCGATAAATACCACAACAAACTGGTCGAGGTATGGTCTGAAGATAGTGTTCATCAGATCCATAAAAGCAGCCGGAGCATTAGTTAACCCGAATGGCATGACTAAGAACTCATAATGGCCATAGCGGGTTCTGAAGGCAGTTTTAGAAATACTCTGCTCTTGTACCATCAACTGATAATAGCCTGACCTCAGGTCAATTTTAGAGAATACAGCTGCACTCTCAACTGGTCAAATAAGTCATCGATGCGGGGCAATGGGTATCTGTTCTTTATTGTCACCTTATTCAACTGCCGATAATCAATACACAAACGGAGAGTGCCATCTTTCTTCTTTACAAACAACACTGGCGCTCCCCATGGTGACACACTAGGGCGGATGAAGCCCTTATCAAGCAGCTCTTGCAACTGCACTTTCAATTCTTTTAGTTCTGCTGGTGCCATTCTGTATGGCGTTATGAAGACTGGGTCCACACCAGGCATAACATCAATTTCAAACTGCACTTCTCTTTCTGGAGGTAATCCTGGAAATTCATTAGGAAACACATCCAGAAAGTCACATACAGTAGGGATGTCCCTTAGTGCTGGACTTCCCACTTGGGTGTCTATCACATGTGCCAAATACATCTCACACCCTTTCCTAATCAATTTTCTGGCCAGTGCAGCTGAAATGATGTTTGATGGCAGTAAATGCCTCTCCCCGTGTATTACCACATCACCATATAAAGGGAGACCAAAAGTGACTGTCTTCAGTCTACAGTCAATCATGGCATGATGCCTGGCTAACCAATCCATGCCCAAGATAATGTCATAATCTCTGAAGGGCATTTCAATTAAATCAGACAGAAAAGTGTGTCCTTGGATCACCAAAGGACAATCTCTATATAGCCTATTTACCCTGACCTCCTGGCCTAATGGACTAGTTACTAGCACATCATAGTCCATTGGTACACACTAAATAGCAGTAGAGCACATCACACTAGCACTAACATATGAATGTGTGGAGCCAGGATCAAATAACACATACACATCTTGGTCAAGGATGGAGAAAATACCAGCTACAACATATGATGTTTCAGCCTCTTCCCTCTGACGCATGGTATACACTCTGACTGGTGTGCCACTAGGTACTGGCTGGTTAACAGTGCTCTGACTTCCAGGGGTGTTACCAGGACCCCTACCTCTGCCTCTACCTCTAGCAACTGACGGTGACCCTCTAGGTGCAGAGACTTGGGTTGAACCTTCAGATCTGGCAAAAGATCCAGACCGGCGCAGACTAGTGCAATCCTTAGCGAAATGTCTGCTTCCTCCACAGTTAAAACATGCACCAGTAGCCTTGAAACAAACCCCACCATGAGTTCTACCACATGTTTCACACTGCCAGACCGATAGAGATCCTCGAGAAGCTTGTTGGGTGGTGACCGCATCGAGGTGGTTTTGGCGTAAAATCTGCCTCTGCCTCTCTGAGCTAGATCCCCCAAACTGTTTCCTCTTCCCAGAACCACTTCCAGATGCTTGTTTAGTAGTCTTTTCAGTTTTCTCTTTCTCTTGTGAACCCTTCTTCACTGCCCCTTCGGATTCTATCTTTTCTAATTCCAAGGCTTGTGAGATCAATTCAGCAAAATTTGATGTCTGAAACCCACAACTTGCATCCTCAGACTCTGCTTTAGCCCGAACTCAAACCTCTTGCATCTGTCTCTGGGGGTGGAGACTAAGCTTCCAGCATAGTGGCTTAGCCTTGAGAAATCTCTCTCATATTCTGCTACAGTTCGGTTCCCTTTTTTCAAACTAAAAAATTCTTGCAACTTCATATCCACATATCCATCGGGAACCCATTTCTGCCTAAATTCCCTCAGGAAGTCTGTCCATGTCAGCACAGGTGGTTCCACCAGGCTGTGGGGGATGGTCTTCCACCATTCATAGGCATCCCCTTGTAATAAGGAAACAGAATATTCGAACTTCATCTCTTCCGTGCACTGCAGCTTTCTAAAAACTCGTTCCATTCTTTCCAACCACTGTTCTGCTTCCAGTGGATCCACAGTGCCTTTAAACTCAGTGGCCCCAAATTTCATCAATTTTTCATACTGCCGAGCTGAGGGCTGTGGTTGGGCTACAGGTATTGGCATCTGACTTAGGGTGGCATATTACCCGCCATTTGCTGGAAGAAGGCAGCCATCTGCTATACAAATTGAGCAGGAAACTGCGGTGCTGGAGCAGGAGCTGGAGTGGCTGACCCACTCACATTCTGGAGTGTTGGGGCTTCCTATTGAACCTCAGCCTCAACAGATTGTTCTTCGGAATGATCTCCTCCTTCCATTTCGTTTTCTCAAATTTTCTACTTCCTGAGATTAAACACAAGGAGGTTGACCTCCGTTAGTGCATATTCATGATGTAAATATGTCATATGTATCAATTAGAGACACTTGAGCAGTTGTACTTATCAAAGAAATATTCACATACATAGTCAAAATTTATTGCAAAACCATGCTCTGATACCACTAAAACATGTCACACCTTACCCCTCCGTAAGGCATAACATGATCCCGTAGAATACTTAATGAACTACCAAACTTCACCTACCGATAACCCATTACGTACCCTACAAGGGATTTTAAAACGATTTTCTTACATTTTGGAAGTGGTGAGCATTTTAGTGAGAATTAAAAACCATTTATTCAATGCTTAAATACTAGTAAAAATTTTGTCCATTTTAAATTTTGCCGCAAATTTATAAAAATTTTGACAGAGTTCCATTTGTTTTTGGAGAAAACCGTTCTTCAAATACCTGAGAAAAATACTCCCAAAAATGTTTCACAACTCCCAACCTCCAATAATTCACAATTCAACTCAAATCAATTTATTCCAAAACAGTTCCACAATCCAAATCAAATTTGTCAACTCAGAATATTTAATAATTCCATTCACAAAACATAAAGTAGTAATTTCATATGTGCAAACATTAAATTTACAAAAGAAAACCCAAAATAATATTATTACAAATTTATTTACAACTGCTCGACTTTATATTGATACATACAACATTTCCATATTTACATCAAAATTTATCTACAAGGGCATAAAATAATACCCGTACAAAAGATCAATGTAATCCTCGATTTAATCGCAGCTCACTCTGTTGCTTTTTCCTTGCTCTTATCTGCGACAGCAAAATAAGCCATCGCTGAGTATAAAAATACTCAGTGGTGCACAATAAAAATTTAAAATGCAATAAATAAATCATTCATTGCCAAACACAATTCAAATGTTTCTCAATCACATTTCAATAATAATCAAAGTTCATAATAACATCATTTTGTCAAATAATCTATTAAACACAGTTTAGTTAAACAATTTCATAAACACAGTGTTGCCAAAGTCATACACAACTTAAGCCATGACACAAAATTTCCGATCAATGCCGTGTTGTACACCATGACAAAGCAATCTACAACCCCATTAATCAAAATCAATGAGGGAGGTGGCTAGCTAGCTAATGAGTACTCATCCGATCTACAACCTCAACTGGCAAGCCAGAGAGGGAGGAAAATAAACGATCTCAACTCCATAAATGGAGGAGGAAATGTGATACTGTCATGCTAAGTGTGAATCCAAAATCAATTTAAAACAATTATTTTCAATAATTTATGAGAGATCCCAAACAATTTTCAAAGTCATTTTTGTAGTCACAAAGTGGCAACACAATTCATAAATAACACAGCGATTTCATAAAGTATAGCAACTCAAATTTTCAATTGAAAAATAATTACATAAATTTATTATGCACAAACCTGACTAGAGTCGCCTCTAGGCCTTGACTCAGTCTCTCCGAGCTTCTAAGTCTTTTTCAGCTGAAACACACAATTTCATAGTGTTTCAGTACCATAACTTAACATAAGTCCAAAAATAAATTTAACTTCACTTTAACTAGCTCTATTGCGTTAAATTCGACGTTCTTAAAGTTTTTATGTTTCGGGTTACTATTCACTACACTATTCAAGTCAAATTGTTGACTTTTTAAGGATTAATAGGTATGGGAACTCCAACTTCACCCACATACAACATTTTGGTCACCAAACTTGTTGGTTTTGGTCATTTTTTCAAAGCGTAGGTCATTTTGGCAAAATTGCCAATTTTCGGTTTTGGTTCTCCGAAGTTGCACTGTTCCATTGGTCAATCTACTGTTGGAATTTGACAAAACTTCCTTCATAGAAAATGTTTCTTATTGTCTTAAGTGTATTCTCATTTTTTGATCACCTCAATCGGAGTTTTGTAGCTCAAGTTATGGCCAAAATAAGTTTACTGTTCATGTACATTATTCATACTGGTATCTTGGGTTCTGGCAGATTTTGATCCAACTTTGGTCAGTAATTTGATCAAGTTAAGTTCATAATTTGGTCTAATTTTCTTCATATAAAATGTTATACTATATCTTACGTTTCCATCGGTTCAAGAATCGCCTAAATCCAAGTTTCCTAGAGAGAGTTATAGCCATCCAAACATTACTGCTCAAATGAAAATCTGCAGAGTTGCAGGTTTGGTAACTTAACTTTACTCAATAATTTGAATGGGTTAATGGCATAATTTGGGGTGATGTTCTTCATGACAGTTTTAGATCTATACCTTATCTAATAGCTGGTAAAATTTTAGGTCAATTTGACCTTCCTAGCTCGAGTTATAACCAAATGAACAGTTACTGTTCATTTGATCAGTTTGGTGCAGTGGCAGCCTGCTCTCATTTCACTTTGGTCAATTGTTTCACCCAGTTTTGGTCAGTTTTTGGGCATGGTTCCTTGATGAAAATTGTGCTATTTTATGTCTATTTTCATCTCCAATTTGTGGCATATCAATTGGACTTGTAAAATTTGAGTTTTTGTCCTTCAAAGTGGGTTTGGTCATGTTGCCAGCAGCATGACCATTGGACCTACGAATTTAACTTAGTTTCCTATCATTCCCACACAAGTTATTTGATCATAATTGACCATTATTTCACTTCACAATAGGTCCAACATGCCATTTATGCATTTCTCCAAATTTTGGTTCACAAACCCTAACATTCAAACCCTAACTCATCAATTTCATGCATTTAACCATTTCAATGCCTTTAACTATCATCAATTAACTCATTAAGGTTCATATTCCTATCCAAGTCAATCAAGCCATGCCATTGATGTCCCCTCTTTAACAGACCAAAATTTCACTTTGGTCCTCTACACATGTTTTTATTTCATTTCCTTAATTTCCAAGTTCATTTAAGTAACAAACATGCACTAAAAAAAATAGGAATTGAAGGTTAGAATACCCACCTTAGGTGAAGCCTTTGATCTTCACTTTTTGTTCCACTTCACACTTTTTTTTTTCTTTCCTCTATTCTTCCTTTCTATGGAATTTTAGAAGTTTTCTAGGGTTTAGGGTTAATTTTCGTGAAAGGACATTAAGTTATTCAAGGTTAAATAACTCTTTAATGGTGGAATTCATGGAGGAGGAGGAGGAGTGAGGGGTTCGGGTAGCTTGAAGAAGGAAGAAGAAAAATGAATTTTGTTTCTTTATTTTAGATATTTATCTCTTAATTGACTTAGTCAAATTATCAAACAAATAAATTTTATTTGTGGCCTCATAAGTGATATCATCTTGATGATGTCACTACCTTTTTCTACTTTCCATTTTTCTTCTTTTTTTATTTATTTATTTTTCTATTAGTTCTTTAATTTAATTCCTGATTCCAAAATTTTCTTTTCTCCAATTTTATTTGACAGTTAGGTCAGGAGTCAGCTCTCGAGGTCAATTGACCAAATCGCCCCTCGCCGGTTCATCCCGGTTTGCAAATAATCCAATATTTCTTCCGGCTCCCTGACCTAATTATTTGACTGACTTAACAGTTCTTTTTCGTGATTTTCTCTTTTCCACTATGTTCATAAGGGTCCTAAGGACCGCAGCGTCACTTTTTACGGTTCGAAATTTGAGTTTAAAATGACTTCGCAGTCATTCCCGAGGAGGTCACTCATCGCTGTGACTCTCGGCTCGTTTAACCTCTTATGTTCTGTTTTTCTTATTTATAGTTAACTAATTAGACATTACTAATTATTTGTGTTTATGGCTTCTCAAATTGTCTTAAGTGTGGCCCTAATCCCATTAATTGTCTGGACCGACACCGGTCACCGGAACAGTGAAATATACCAGGCTATACCAATAGGGGTGTTACAATTCTCCCCCCCTTAAATAAATTTCGTCTCGAAATTTTACCTGGTATCAATCTCTGAACAGCTGTGGGTGTTGTCTCCTCATGTCCTCCTCTCATTCCCAAGTAGCCTCTTGGCCCGAATGATGGTTCCACAACACTTTTACCAATGGTATCTGCTTATTCCGTAGCTGCTTCACCTCATAAGCCAGAATCTTTATGGGTTCTTCTTCATATGTGAGGTCTGGATTCACTTCTATTTCTTCTACTGGTAGTACATGAGATGGGTCTGATCGGTACCTCCTCAACATAGACACATGGAAGACATTATGTATCTTCTCCATCTCTGGAGGTAGTGCCAACCAATATGCCAAAGGACCCACTCTTTCCAGAACCTCATATGGCCCTATAAAACGAGGACTTAGTTTCCCCTTTTTGCCGAATCTCATAATCCTCTTCCAAGGAGAAACCTTGAGGAAAACTTTCTCACCCACTGCATACTCAATATCCCTTCTTTTCAAATCAATATATGACTTCTGACGGTCTGATGCAGCTTTAAGTCGACCTCTAATCACCCTGATTTTCTCTTCAGTCTGTTGAACTATTTCGGGTCCAATCATTTTTCTTTCACCCACGTCATCCCAACACAACAGGGTTCTACATTTCCTGCCATACAAAGCTTCATATGGAGGCATCCCAATGCTTGATTGGTAGCTGTTGTTGTAAGCAAACTCAATCAAAGGCAAGTGTGTATCCCAACTACCCTCAAAACTCAATCACACAAGCCCGTAGCATGTCCTCCAAGATCTGAATTACCCTCTCGGGTGGCCATGCATGCGTGGGTGGAATGCGATCTTGAAGTTCAATCTAGTTCCTAGGGCTCTATGAAGACTACCCCAGAATCTAGAAGTGAACCTAGGATCTCTGTCTGATACAATGGATACTGGCACTCCATGCAGTCTCACAATCTCATCGATGTACAATATGGCCAATCTGTCCAAACTGTAGTCCATTCGGACTGGCAGAAAATGAGCAAACTTAGTCAGTCTGTTGACAATAACCCATACTGCATCATGACTCTTCTGTGTCCTCGGAAGTCCCATTACAAAATCCATCGTTATTCTCTCCCATTTCCATTCTGGCACTGGTAGTGGATGTAACAACCCAGTTGGTACTTAATGCTCTGCCTTTACTTGCTGACAAGTTAGGCATTTTGACACAAACTCTGCCACATCTCTCTTCATACCCATCCACCAGTAATGCTCCTTTAGCCCTCTATACATTTTTGTACCACCAGGGTGCATAGCAAAAGGAGACTCATGTGCTTCCTTCAAAATGATCTGCCTCAAATCAACATCATTAGGAACACACATTCTGCTTTGGTGTAGCAGTAAACCATCATCTCTGATTGAGAACTCTGGTTTCTTGCCCTGCAGGACTTCTTCCAACAGCTTCTGATACTTTTCATCATTCTGAGCAGCCATTCTGATCTGATCAATCAACACTGGCTATACATGCCATGCAACTGCTGCCTGCCCATCATCATTAATCTCTAAGCTGGCATGTAATAACCTCAACTCATGTACCAAAGACAAAGGAGTAACCCGTAGACTTGCCATAGTCTTGCGACTTAGGGCATCCGCCACAACATTAGCTTTCCCTGGCTTATAGTCTATCAGACAATCATAGTCTTTTATCAACTCTAACCATTTCCTCTGTCTCAAATTCAACTCTTTCTGGGTGCCCAAATACTTCAAACTCTTATGATCTGTGTCGATGTAACATTTCTCTCCATACAAATAATGTCTCTAGATCTTAAGAGCAAACACAATGGCTGCAAGCTCCAAATCATGTGTCGGATAATTCCTCTCATGCGGTTTTAGCTGGCATGATGCATAGGCAATGACATTTCGATCTTGCATCAACACACAACCTAACCCGTTGTGAGAAGCATCGCTGTAAACTGTATATTCTTTACCCGGTGTGGGTAAAGTCAGGACTGGAGCCTCTATCAAACATCTTTTCAATTCATCAAAACTCTGTTGGCATTTATCCGTCCACTGGAATTTTACATCTTTTCTAAGCAGCTTGGTCAATGGAGATGCCAACATGGAGAATCCCTTCACAAATCTACGGTAGTATCCAGCTAAACCCAGGAAACTGCGAATCTCTGTGACATTTCTGGGTGGCTTCCAATTAAGGACAGATTCAATCTTGCTAGGATCTACCTTAATACCCTCTTCTGATACTACATGCCCCAAGAAAGATATTTCCTTCAGCCAAAATTCACACTTCGACAATTTGGCATATAGCTGTTTCTCTCTCAAAGTCTGCAGTACAATCCGCAGATGTCTATCATGCTCTTCTGCATTCCTCGAATAGACCAATATATCATCGATAAATACCACAACAAACTGGTCGAGGTATGGTCTGAAGATAGTGTTCATCAGATCCATAAAAGCAGCCGGAGCATTAGTTAACCCGAATGGCATGACTAAGAACTCATAATGGCCATAGCGGGTTCTGAAGGCAGTTTTAGAAATACTCTGCTCTTGTACCATCAACTGATAATAGCCTGACCTCAGGTCAATTTTAGAGAATACAGCTGCACCTCTCAACTGGTCAAATAAGTCATCGATGCGGGGCAATGGGTATCTGTTCTTTATTGTCACCTTATTCAACTGCCGATAATCAATACACAAACGGAGAGTGCCATCTTTCTTCTTTACAAACAACACTGGCGCTCCCCATGGTGACACACTAGGGCGGATGAAGCCCTTATCAAGCAGCTCTTGCAACTGCACTTTCAATTCTTTTAGTTCTGCTGGTGCCATTCTGTATGACGTTATGGAGACTGGGTCCACACCAGGCATAACATCAATTTCAAACTGCACTTCTCTTTCTGGAGGTAATCCTGGCAATTCATCAGGAAATACATCCGGAAAGTCACATACAGTAGGGATGTCCCTTAGTGCTGGACTCCCCACTTGGGTGTCTATCACATGTGCCAAATACATCTCACACCCTTTCCTAATCATTTTTCTGGCCAGTGAAGCTGAAATGATATTTGATGGCAGTAAATGCCTCTCCCTGTGTATTACCACATCACCGTATAAAGGGAGACCAAAAGTGACTATCTTCAGTCTACAGTCAATCATGGCATGATGCTTGGCTAACCAATCCATGCCCAAGATAATGTCATAATCTCTGAAGGGCATTTCAATTAAATCAGACAGAAAAGTGTGTCCTTGGATCACCAAAGGACAATCTCTATATAGCCTATTTACCCTGACCTTCTGGCCTAATGGACTAGTTACTAGCACATCATAGTCCATTGGTATACACTGAATAGCAGTAGAGCACATCACGCTAGCACTAACATATGAATGTGTGGAGCCAGGATCAAATAACACATACACATCTTGGTCAAGGATGGAGAAAATACCAGCTACAACATCTGATGTTTCAGCCTCTTCCCTCTGACGCATGGTATACACTCTGACTGGTGTGCCACTAGGTACTGGCTGGTTAACAGTGCTCTGACTTCCAGGGGTGTTACCAGGACCCCTACCTCTGCCTCTACCTCTAGCAACTGACGGTGACCCTCTAGGTGCAGAGACTTGGGTTGAACCTTCAGATGTGGCAAAAGATCCAGACCAGCGCGGACTAGTGCAATCCTTAGCGAAATGTCTGCTTCCTCCACAGTTAAAACATGCACCAGTAGCCTTGAAACAAACCCTACCATGAGTTCTACCACACGTTTCACACTGCCGGACCGATAGAGATCCTCGATAAGCTTGTTGGGTCGGCTGACCAGACCGAGGTTGTTTTTGGCCAGAAAATCTGCCTCTGCCTCTACGGAAGCTAGATCCCCCAAACTGTTTCCTCTTCCCAGAACCACTTCCAGATGCTTGTTCAGTAGTCTTTTCAGTTTTCTCTTTCTCTTGTGAACCCTTCTTCACTGCCCCTTCGGATTCTATCCTTTCTAATTCCAAGGCTTGTGAGATCAATTCAACAAAATTCTGATGTCTGAAACCCACAACTTGCATCCTCAGACTCTGTTTTAGCCCGAACTCAAACCTCTTGCATCTGTCTCTGGGGGTGGAGACTAAGCTTCCAGCATAGTGGCTTAGACTTGAGAAATCTCTCTCATATTCTGCTACAGTTCGGTTCCCTTGTTTCAAACTCAAAAATTCTTGCAACTTCATATCCACATATCCATCGGGAACCCATTTTTGCCTAAATTCCCTCAGGAAGTCTGTCCATGTCAGCACAGGTGGCTCCACCAGGCTGTGGGGGATGGTCTTCCACCATTCATAGGCATCCCCTTGTAATAAGAAAACAGAATATTCGAACTTCATCTCTTCTGTGCACTGCAGCTTTCTAAAAACTCGTTCCATTCTTTCCAACCACTGTTCTGCTTCCAGTGGATCCACAGTGCCTTTAAACTCAGTGGCTCCAAATTTCATCAATTTTTCATACTACCGAGCTGAGGGATGTGGTTGGGCTACAGGTATTGGCATCTGAGCTTGGGGTGGCACATTACCCGCCATTTGCTGGAAGAAGGCAGCCATCTACTGTACAAATTGAGCAGGAAACTGCGGTGCTGGAGCAGGAGCTGGAGTGGCTGACCCACTCACATTCTGGAGTGCAGGGGCTTCCTCTTGAACCTCAGCCTCAACAGATTGTTCTTCGGAATGATCTCCTCCTTCCATTCCGTTTTCTCAAATTTTCTACTTCCTGAGATTAAACACAAGGAGGTTGACCTCCGTTAGTGCATATTCATGATGTAAATATGTCATATGTATCAATTAAAGACACTTGAGCAGTTGTACTTATCAAAGAAATATTCACATACATAGTCAAAATTAATTGCAAAACCATGCTCTGATACCACTAAAACATGTCACACCTTACCCCTCCATAAGGCATAACATGATCCCGTAGAATACTTAATGAACTACCGAACTTCACCTACCGATAACCCATAAAGTACCCTACAAGGGATTTTAAAATGATTTTCTTACATTTTGGAAGTGGTGAGCATTTTAGTGAGAATTAAAAACTATTTATTCAAAGCTTAAATACTAGTAAAAATTTTGTCCATTTTAAATTTTGCCGCAAATTTATAAAAATTTTGACAGAGTTCCGTTTGTTTTTGGAGAAAACCGTTCTTCAAATACCTGAGAAAAACACTCCCAAAAATGTTTCACAACTCCCAACCTCCAATAATTCACAATTCAACTCAAATCAATTTATTCCAAAACAGTTCCACAATCCAAATCAAATTTGTCAACTCAGAATATTTAATAATTCCATTCACAAAACATAAAGTAGTAATTTCATATGTGCAAACATTAAATTTACAAAAGAAAACCCAAAATAATATTATTACAATTTATTTACAACTGCTCGACTTTATATTGATACATACAACATTTCCATATTTACATCAAAATTTATCTACAAGGGCATAAAATAATACCGTACAAAAGATCAATGTAATCCTCGATTTAATCGCAGCTCACTCTGCTGCTTTTTCCTTGCTCTTATCTTCGACAGCAAAATAAGCCATCGCTGAGTATAAAAATACTCAGTGGTGCACAATAAAAATTTAAAATGCAATAAATAAATCATTCATTGCCAAACACAATTCAAATGTTTCTCAATCACATTTCAATAATAATCAAAGTTCATAATAACACCATTTTGTCAAATAATCTATTAAATATAGTTTAGTCAAACAATTTCATAAACACAGTGTTGCCAAAGTCATACACAACTTAAGCCATGACACAAAATTTTCGATCAATGCCGTGTTGTACACCACGACAAAGCAATCTACAACCCCATTAATCGAAATCAATGAGGGAGGTGGCTAGCTAGCTAATGAGTACTCATCCGATCTACAACCTCAACTGGCAAGCCAGAGAGGGAGGAAAATAAACGATCTCAACTCCATAAATGGAGGAGAAAATGTGATACTGTCATGCTAAGTGTGAATCCAAAATCAATTTAAAACAATTATTTTCAATAATCTATGAGAGATCCCAAACAATTTTCAAAGTTTTTTTTGTAGTCACAAAGTGGCAACACAATTCATAAATAACACAGCGATTTCATAAAATATAGCAACTCAAATTTTCAATTGGAAAATAATTACATAAATTTATTGTGCACAAACCTAACTAGAGTCGCCTCTAGGCCTTGACTCAGTCTCTCCGAGCTTCTAAGTCTTTTTCAGTTGAAACACACAATTTCATAGTGTTTCAGTACCATAACTTAACATAAGTCTAAAAATAAATTTAACTTCACTTTAACTAGCTCTATTGCGTTAAATTCGACGTTCTCAAAGTTTTTGTGTTTCGGGTTACTATTTACTACACTATTCAAGTCAAATTGTTGACTTTTTAAGGATTAATAGGTATGGGAACTCCAACTTCACCCACATACAACATTTTGGTCACCAAACTTGTTGGTTTTGGTCATTTTTTCAAAGCGTAGGTCATTTTGGCAAAATTGCCAATTTTCGGTTTTGGTGCTCCGAAGTTGCACTGTTCCATTGGTTGATCTACTGTTGGAATTTGACAAAACTTCCTTCATAGAAAATGTTCCTTATTGTCTTAAGTGTATTCTCATTTTTGGATCACCTCAATCGGAGTTTTGTAGCTCAAGTTATGGCCAAAATAATTTTACTATTCACATGCACTGTTCATACTGGTATCTTGGGTTCTGGCAGATTTTGATCCAACTTTGGTCAGTGATTTGATCAAGTTAAGTTCATAATTTAGTCTAATTTTCTTCATATTAAATGTTCTACTATATCTTAGGTTTCCATCGGTTCAAGAATCGCCTAAATCTGAGTTTCCTAGAGAGAGTTATAGCCATCCAAACATTACTGCTCAAATGAAAATCTGCAGAGTTGCAGGTTTGGTAACAAAACTTTACTCAATAATTTGAATGGGTTAATGGCATAATTTGGGGTGATGTTCTTCATGACAGTTTTAGATCTATACCTTATCTAATTGCTGGTAAAATTTCAGGTCAATTTGACCTTCCTAGCTCGAGTTATGACCAAATGAACAGTTACTGTTCATTTGATCAGTTTGGTGCAGTGGCAGCCTGCTCTCATTTCACTTTGGTCAATTGTTTCACCCAGTTTTGGTCAGTTTTTGGGCATGGTTCCTTAATGAAAATTGTGCTATTTTATGTCTATTTTCATCTCCAATTTGTGGAATATCAATTGGACTTGTAAAATTTGAGTTTTGGTCCTTCAAAGTGGGTTTGGTCATGTTGCCAGCAGCATGACCATTGGACCTACGAATTTAACTTAGTTTCCTATCATTCCCACACAAGTTATTTGGTCATAATTGACCATTATTTCACTTCACAATAGGTCCAACATGCCATTTATGCATTTCTCCAAATTTTGGTTCACAAACCCTAACATTCAAACACTAACTCATCAATTTCATGCATTTAACCATTTCAATGCCTTTAACTATCATCAATTAACTCATTAAGGTTCATATTCCTATCCAAGTCAATCAAGCCATGCCATTGATGTCCCCTCTTCAACAGACCGAAATTTAACTTTGGTCCTCTACACATGTTTTTATTTCATTTCCTTAATTTCCAAGTTCATTTAAGTAACAAACATGCACTAAAAAAAGTAGGAATTGAAGGTTAGAATACCCACCTTAGGTGAAGCCTTTGATCTTCACTTTTTGTTCCACTTCACACTTTTTTTTTTTCTTTCCTCTATTCTTCCTTTCTATGGAATTTTAGAAGTTTTCTAGGGTTTAGGGTTAATTTTAGTGAAAGGACATTAAGTTATTCAAGGTTAAATAACTCTTTAATGGTGGAATTCATGGAGGAGGAAGAGTGAGGGGTTCGGCTAGCTTGAAGAAGGAAGAAGAAAAATGAATTTTGTTTCTTTATTTTAGATATTTATCTCTTAATTGACTTAGTCAAATTATCAAATAAATAAATTTTATTTGTGACCTCATAAGTGATATCATCTTGATGATGTCACTACCTTTTTCTACTTTCCTTTTTTCTTCTTTTTTTATTATTTATTTTTCTATTAGTTCTTTAATTTAATTCTCGATTCGAAAATTTTCTTTTCTCCGATTTTATTTGACAGTTAGGTCAAGAGTCAGCTCTCGGGGTCAATTGACCAAATCGCCCCTCACCGGTTCATCCCGGTTTGTAAATAATCCAATATTTCTTCCAGCTCCCTGACCTAATTATTTGACTGACTTAACAGTTCTTTTTCGTGATTTTCTCTTTTCCACTGTGTTCATAAGGGTCCTAAGGACCGCAGCATCACTTTTTACAGTTCGAAATTTGAGTTTAAAACGACTTCGCAGTCGTTCCCGAGGAGGTCACTCATCGCTATGACTCTCGGCTCGTTTAACCTCTTATGTTCTGTTTTTCTTATTTATAGTTAACTAATTAAACATTACTAATTATTTGTATTTATGGCTTCTCAAATTGTCTTAAGTGTGGCCCTAATCCCATTAATTGTCCGGACCGACACCGGTCACCGGAATAGTGAAATATACCAGGCTATACCAATAGGGGTGTTACAGTGATGGTCCGAGGTACTCGATACCAAGTGCCAATTTACCTATTTATCTATTCCAGTCAACTACTATAGGTTGCTTGGGCAACCAAATTAAATTTTAATATTGTATAATCAAATAATGAATATTAAAAAGCACTAAATTAATAACATTTCGAATAATTATCAAAAATTTAGTCAGCATAAAATTTCATTAAAATTTCTACATATTTAAATATTTTATTTTATTTTATTTTATATTAGCACCACTAAGCTATATTGCTTAGCGCATTGCTTTTGCCATGCGTAGGTACTGGAGATACGGAGCGAGAGCCCAGCAGACCGTAAACTGGGAATTTGACCCTGATCTACATTTTGTGTCGTATGTTACTTCAACCAGCAGTGCATTTGGTAGGATTTTTAAGCTTTGTTTTGTATTCTACATTTTGTACTAGATCTACATTTTGCCTTGTAAATGATAAACTTATGTAATTATTGTGAGTTAATGAAATTGAATATTTCTTTGTAAATATGAATATTTATTTATTTGTGCATCGAATGAGTTGAAATTTTGAGTTCAAAATTTGAGATTTGATGAGATATGTTGAGACTGTGTTAACCTTATTTGGAGTTTGGGGATATGAACAAAATATTTGGAAGTGTTTTTCACAGGTTCCGAAGAACTATTTTTTCCATTTTTAGCTAGTACTCTACCAGATTTTCTATAAAAATTTACAAAATTTTAATTAATCCAAAATTTCAATAATTCTTATAAATAACATAAATTTCACTTAGAGGTTTTAATGAATAAATTAAGAAATAATATATTGGAATAGGACAAGATAAGGTGCTCCGGCACATAGTGTGATGTACCTTGCTCAGCTACACTGTATACGGGTGAGAGGTGAAGGAACGGAAGCGTGAAAAACACAAGATTATACCATTGAATTCAAAAATTTTCACCTAGGGTCACATGCACCATGCAAGATTTATTTTTATCTATTTGATTTCAATGATAAACAACATATTAAAACTCTTTTAATATGTTTTTGGATCTGTATTTGCCATTTAAGATTTTAAAATTAATCAGATTAATTTTAGAACCCTAGATTAAATCAAGAACGATTACACTAACCTCTTGATGTGCCGCAGTGTTCTGCGCTTTGAGATGCGTCTTGAGGACACCAGATGTTGTCCCTCTAGCTTGTCCACACCAAGAACACCTATGGCAGCCCTTGAACAGCTTCTAAAGCCTTTTCTATTAATTAGAAATTCAAGTTTTGCCTTTTAAGAGATTAGAGATGTAAACAGGACACTAGAAACAATTTCTAGTGTTCTTAATTCAAGAGATTGATGGCTAATCTCTTTGAATTGATGAGAGATGAAGAGAAATAGCTGGAGAGGCTCAAAGTGGCGTGACAATTGAGAGGAGAGGCTGCTGGTTATGTTTTCTTTTCATAACCACACTTAAATAGCTAGGTTAACACATTAAACCCTAGCCACATGTCACCTTTTGATTAGCTCTAGGTTTAAGTGACCCAATCACATTGTGCCAAGTGTCAAACCTATATTTAATCTTGATTTTAATCATCTTACATGATTAAAAAATATTTGGCAAGCTTATGTGTTATGCCATGTGTCACCATCTCATGGTGCCACGTGTCACAATCGTGAAATGACCAAAATGCCCTCGTGTCTTAATTTTGAGTTCTTAACCCAAAATAATTATTTTCTTCTTCTAATTAATTTATATCAAATATAAATTAATTAATTAATCTCTATTAATTAATTTCATCAATTAAATTCATATTTAAACACTTTAAATATAAATTTAATTTATACTACACATCCAATAATCTAGATTTGGTTTCAAGTCATGCTAGGGACTTTGCAATTTAATTGCAAACCAAATCTATTTAATTAATCAATTAAACTCTTTAATTAATTAATTAAATCATATTTAAATAGGTGATAACTTGTGTTTGTGTGTGCCTTACTTGGGTCTTAACTAATTGGCAATGAGAATTTTTTTAAACTCTTAATATCAACATAACTGTTTCTTTCCATAATTGATTTCTCTATATCATTGTATGAACCTCATAGACCATGGTTAACACCTAGCATAGCATGCCATGGCCACCCAATTAGGAATAAGGTTTACCTTAAATGAACCTATAATCATATGTTACCATGCACTAGAATCTCTCTGTTACAAAATCCCAACTCAAGCCGAGTCATGGTTTATGTCAAACTCCATTTGCTATGAATATTATGTTCTCTTTTAATTCCAGCT